>NW_027480423.1:26875000-27500000 GCF_051401765.1 Calliopsis andreniformis
CACTTTCAAATTGGTTGCAATTAATCCTTTTATAGGATGGAAAAACTGTTGTATTTATATTACATTTTATGCTTCTGGCGCTGACTTCTAAGGCCGTAGCTATTCGATGTGGTGGAGCAACGCCCTAGAGTGAAGCCTAGGTTGCCCGGAACGTAGAAATGCCCATTACTTTCACACTGGTTGCAATTATTAGTTTTATACGGTGGAAAAGCTGTTCTATTTATTTTGTATTTTATGCATCGGGCGTTGACTTCTAAGGCCCTAACTATTCAATCTGTTGGAGCAACGCCCTAGGGTGAAGCCTAGGTTTCCCGGAACGTAGAAATGACCATCACTTTCAAACTGGTTGCAATTATTGCTGTTATATGATGGAAAAGCTGTTGTATTTTTATTGCATTTTATGCTTCTGGCATTGACTTATAAGGCCCTAACTATTCAATCTGTTCTAGCAACGCCCTAGGGTGAAGCCTGGGTTTCCCGGAACGTAGAAATGACCATAACTTTCACGCCGGTAGCAATTATTCGTTTTATACGATGGAAAAACTGTCCTATTTATTTTGTATTTTATGCTTCGGGCGTTGACTTCTAAGGCCCTAACTATTCAATCTGTTGGAGCAACGCCCTAGGGTGAAGCCTAGGTTTCCCGGAACGTAGAAATGTCCAGAACTTTCACACTGGTTGCTATTATTCGTTTTATACGATGGAAAAACTGTTGCATCTTTGTTGTATTTTATGCTTCGAGCGTTGACTTCTAAGGCCCTAACTATTCCATCTGGTGGAACAACGACCTAGGGTGAAGCCTAGGTTGCCCGGAGCGTAGAAATGACCATAACTTTCACATCGGTAGCAATTATTCGTTTTATACGATGGAAAAACTGTTGTATTGATATTGTATTTTATGCTTCTGGCGTTGCCTTCTGAGGCACTAACTATTAGATCTGGTGGAGCAACGCCCTAGAGTGATGCCGAGGTTGCCCGGAACGTAGAAATGACCATCACTTTCAAACTGGTTGCAATTATTCCGGTTATATGATGGAAAGACTGTTGTATTTTTATTGCATTTTATGCTTCGGGCATTGACTTCTAAGGCACTAACTATGAAATCTCTTGTAGCAACGCCCTAGGGTGTAGCCTAGGTTGCCCGGAAAGTAGAAATGACCACAACTTTCATACAGGTTGCTATTATTCGTCTTATACGATGGAAAAGCTGTTCTATTTATTTTGTATTTTATGCTTCGGGCGTTGACTTCTAAGGCCCTAACTATTCGGTCTGGTTGAGGAACGCCCTAGAGTGAGGCCTAGGTTTCCCGGAACGTAGAAATGACCAGAAGTTTCACACTTGTTGCTATTATTCGTTTTATACGACGGAAAAACTGTTATATTTATATTGTACTTTATGCTTCTGGCGTTGACTTCTTAGGCCCTAACTTTTCGATCTGGTGGAACAACGCCCTAGAGTGAAGCCTAGGTCGCCCGGAACGTAGAAATGACCATCACTTTCACACTGGTAGCAATTATTCCTTTAATACAATGGAAAACCTGTTCTATTTATTTTGTATTTTATGCTTCGGGCGTTGACTTCTAAGGCCCTAACTATTCGATCTGGTGGAGCACCGCCCTAGAGTGAAGCCTAGGTTGCCCGGAACGTAGAAATGAACATAACTTTCACACTGGTAGCAATTATTCGTTTTATACAATGGAAAAGCTGTTCTATTTATTTTGTATTTTATGCTTCGGGCGTTGACTTCTTTGGCCATACCTATTCGATCTGGTGGAGCAACACCCCACAGTCAAGCCTAGGTTGCCCGGAACGTAGAAATGACCATAACATTCACACCCGTTGCAATTATTCATGCTATACGATGGAAAAACTGTTGCATTTTTATTGTATTCTATGCTTCTAGCGTTGACTTCTAAGGCCGTAGCTATTAGATGTGGTGGAGTAACGCCCTAGAGTGACGCCTAGGTTGCCTGGAACGTAGAAATGACCATTACTTTCACAATGTTTCCAATCATTCATTTTATACGATGGAAAAACTGCTGTACTTATATTGTATTTTATTCTTATGGCGTTGAATTCTAAGTCCCTAGCTATGCGTTCTGGTGGAGCAACGCCATAGAGTGAAACCAAGGTTGCCCGGAACGTAGAAATTACCATACCTTTCAAACTGGTAGCAATTATTCGTTTTTTACGATGGAACAACTGTTCTATTTATTATGTAGTTCATGCTTCGGGCGTTGACTTCTAAGGCCCTAACCTTTCAATCTGTTGGAACAACGCCCTAGGGTGAAGCCTAGGTTGGCCGTAAAGTAGAAATGCCCATAACTTTCATACAGGTTGCAATTATTCGTTTTATACGATGGAAAAACTGTTGTATCTATATTGTATTTTATGCTTCTGGCGCTGACTTCTAGGGCACTAACTATTCGTTCTGCTGGAGCAGCGCCCTAGGGTGAAGCCTCGGTTGCCCGGAACGTAGAAATGACCATTACTTTTACACTGGTTTCAATTATTCGTTTTATACGATGGAAAAACTGTTGCATCTTTATTGTATTTTATGCCTCTGGCGTTGACTTCTAAGACCCTAACTATTCGATCTGGTGGAGCAACGCCCTAGAGTGAAGCCTAGGTTGCCCGGCACGTAGAAATGACCATAACTTTCACAATGGTAGCAATTATTCGTTTTATACAATGGAAAAACTGTTCTATTTATTTTGTAGTTTATGCTTCGGGCGTTGACTTCTAAGGCCCTAACTATTCGATCTGGTGGTGCAACGCCCTAGAGTGAGGCCTAGGTTGCCCGGAACGTAGAAATGACCATAATTTTCACACTGGTTACTATTATTCGTTTTATACAATGGAAAAACTGTTCTATTTATTTTGTATTTTATGCTTCTGGCGTTGACTTCTAAGGCCCTAACTATTCAATCTGTTGGAGCAACGCCCTAGGGTGAAGCCTAGGTTTCCCGGAACGTAGAAATGACCATCACTTTCACACTGATTGCTATTATTCGTTTTATACGATGGAAAAACTGTTGCACCTTTGTTGTATTTTATGCTTCGAGCGTTGACTTCTAAGGCCCTAACTATTCGATCTGGTTTAGCAACAGCCTAGGGTGTAGCCAAGCTGGCTCGGAACGTAGGACACACCATTACCTTCACACTGGTTGCAATTATTCCTGTTATACGATGGATAAGCTGTTGCATCTTTATTGCATTTTATGCTTGTGGCGTTGACTTCTAAGGCTCTATCTATTCGATCTGGTGGAGCAACGACCCAGAGTGAAGCCTAGGTTGCCCGGAACGTAGAAATGCCCATTACATTCACACTGGTTGCAATTATTAGTTTTATACGGTGGGAAAACTGTTCTATTTATTTTGTATTTTATGCTTCGGGCGTTGACTTCTAAGGCCCTAACTATTCAATCTGTTGGAGCAACGCCCTAGGGTGAAGCCTAGCTTGCCCGGAACGTAGAAATGACCATCACTTTCAAACTGGTTGCAATTATTGCTGTTATATGATGTAAAAGCTGTTGTATTTTTATTGCATTTTATGCTTCGGGCATTGACTTATAAGGCCCTAACTATTCAATCTGTTGTAGCAACGCCCTAGGGTGAAGCCTGGGTTTCCCGGAACGTGGAAATGACCATAACTTTCACGCCGGTAGCAATTATTCGTTTTATACGATGGAAAAACTGTTCTATTTATTTTGTATTTTATGCTTCGGGCGTTGACTTCTAAGGCCCTAACTATTCAATCTGTTCGAACAACGCCCTAGGGTGAAGCCTAGGTTGCCCGGAAAGTAGAAATAACCACAACTTTCATACAGGTTGCTATTATTCGTCTTATACGATGTAAAAACTGTTATATTTATATTTTATTTTATGCTTCTGGCGGTGCCTTCTTAGGCCCTAAGTGTTCGATCTGGTGGAGCAACGCCCTAGAGTGAAGCCTAGGTTGCCCGGAACGTAGAAATGATCATCACTTTCAAATTGGTTGCAATTAATCCTTTTATACGATGGAAAAACTGTTGTATTTATATTGCATTTTATGCTTCTGGCGCTGACTTCTAAGGCCGTAGCTATTCGATGTGGTGGAGCAACGCCCTAGAGTGAAGCCTAGGTTGCCCGGAACCTAGAAATGCCCATTACTTTCACACTGATTGCTATTATTCGTTTTATACGATGGAAAAACTGTTGCACCTTTGTTGTATTTTATGCTTCGAGCGTTGACTTCTAAGGCCCTAACTATTCGATCTGGTTTAGCAACAGCCTAGGGTGTAGCCAAGCTGGCTCGGAACGTAGGACACACCATTACCTTCACACTGGTTGCAATTATTCCTGTTATACGATGGATAAGCTGTTGCATCTTTATTGCATTTTATGCTTGTGGCGTTGACTTCTAAGGCTCTATCTATTCGATCTGGTGGAGCAACGCCCCAGAGTGAAGCCTAGGTTGCCCGGAACGTAGAAATGCCCATTACATTCACACTGGTTGCAATTATTAGTTTTATACGGTGGAAAAACTGTTCTATTTATTTTGTATTTTATGCTTCGGGCGTTGACTTCTAAGGCCCTAACTATTCAATCTGTTGGAGCAACGCCCTAGGGTGAAGCCTAGCTTGCCCGGAACGTAGAAATGACCATCACTTTCAACCTGGTTGCAATTATTGCTGTTATATGATGTAAAAGCTGTTGTATTTTTATTGCATTTTATGCTTCGGGCATTGACTTATAAGGCCCTAACTATTCAATCTGTTGTAGCAACGCCCTAGGGTGAAGCCTGGGTTTCCCGGAACGTAGAAATGACCATAACTTTCACGCCGGCAGCAATTATTCGTTTTATACGATGGAAAAACTGTTCTATTTATTTTGTATTTTATGCTTCGGGCGTTGACTTCTAAGGCCCTAACTATTCAATCTGTTCGAACAACGCCCTAGGGTGAAGCCTAGGTTGCCCGGAAAGTAGAAATAACCACAACTTTCATACAGGTTGCTATTATTCGTCTTATACGATGTAAAAACTGTTATATTTATATTTTATTTTATGCTTCTGGCGGTGCCTTCTTAGGCCCTAAGTGTTCGATCTGGTGGAGCAACGCCCTAGAGTGAAGCCTAGGTTGCCCGGAACGTAGAAATGATCATCACTTTCAAATTGGTTGCAATTAATCCTTTTATACGATGGAAAAACTGTTGTATTTATATTGCATTTTATGCTTCTGGCGCTGACTTCTAAGGCCGTAGCTATTCGATGTGGTGGAGCAACGCCCTAGAGTGAAGCCTAGGTTGCCCGGAACGTAGAAATGCCCATTACTTTCACACTGGTTGCAATTATTAGTTTTACACGGTGGAAAAACTGTTCTATTTATTTTGTATTTTATGCTTCGGGCGTTGACTTCCAAGGCCCTAACTATTCAATCTGTCGGAGCAACGCCCTAGGGTGAAGCCTAGGTTTCCCGGAACGTAGAAATGACCATCACTTTCAAACTGGTTGCAATTAATCCTTTTATACGATGGAAAAACTGTTGTATTTATATTACATTTTATGCTTCTGGCGCTGACTTCTAAGGCCGTAGCTATTCGATGTGGTGGAGCAACGCCCTAGAGTGAAGCCTAGGTTGCCCGGAACCTAGAAATGCCCATTACTTTCACACTGATTGCTATTATTCGTTTTATACGATGGAAAAACTGTTGCATCTTTGTTGGATTTTATGCTTCGAGCGTTGACTTCTAAGGCCCTAACTATTCCATCTGGTGGAACAACGCCCTAGGGTGAAGCCTAGGTTGCCCGGAACGTAGAAATGACCATAACTTTCACATCGGTAGCAATTATTCGTTTTATACGATTGAAAAACTGTTGTATTGATATTGTATTTTATGCTTCTGGCGTTGCCTTCTTAGGCCCTAACTATTCGATCTGGTGGTGCAACGCCCTAGAGTGAGGCCTTGGTTGCCCGGAACGTAGAAATGACCATAATTTTCACACTGGTTACTATTATTCGTTTTATACAATGGAAAAACTGTTCTATTTATTTTGTATTTTATGCTTCGGGCATTGACTTCTAAGGCCCTAACTATTCGATCTGGTTTAGCAACACCCTAGGGTGTAGCCAATCTGGCTCGGAACGTAGGACACACCATTACCTTCACACTGGTTGCAATTATTCCTGTTATACGATGGATAAGCTGTTGCATCTTTATTGTATTTTATGCTTGTGGCGTTGACTTCTAAGGCTCTATCTATTCGATCTGGTGGAGCAACGCCCCAGAGTGAAGCCTAGGTTGCCCGGAACGTAGAAATGACCATAACTTTCACACTGGTTGCAATTATTCGTTTTATACGACGGAAAAGCTGTGGTATCTATATCGTATTTTATGCTTCTGGCGTTGACTTCTTAGGCCCTAACTATTCGATCTGGTGGAACAACGCCCTAGGGTGAAGCCTAGGTTGCCGGAACGTAGAAATGTCCATAACTTTCACACTGGTAGCAATTATTCGTTATATACAATGGAAAAACTGTTGTATTAATATTGCATTTTATGCTTCTGGCGTTGACTTCTTAGGTCCTAACTACTCGATCTGGTGGAGTAATGCCATAGAGTTAAGTCTAGGATGCCCGAAACGTCGAAATTATCTTTACTTTCGCACTGGTTGCAATTAGTCATGCTATACAATGGAAAAACTGTTGTATTTATACTGTATTTTATGCTTCTGGCGTTGACTTCTAAGGCCGTAGCTATTCGATCTGGTGGAGCAACGCCTCAGAGTTAAGTCTAGGATGCCCGAAACGTCGAAATGATCGTTACATCGCACTGGTTGCAATTAGTCATGCTATACAATGGAAAAATTGTTGTATTTATACTGTATTTTATGCTTCTGGCGTTGACTCCTAAGGCCGCAGCTATTCGATTTGTTGGAGCTACGCCCTAGAGTGAAGGCTAGGTTTCCCGGAAAGTAGAAGTGCCCATTACTTTCACACTGGTTGCAATTATTAGTTTTATACGATGGAAAAACTGTTCTATTTATTTTGTATTTTATGCTTCGGGCGTTGACTTCTAAGGCCCTAACTATTCAATCTGTTGGAGCAACGCCCTAGCGAGAAGCCTAGGTTGCCCGGAAAGTAGAAATGACCATAACTTTCGTACTGGTCGCAATTATTCGTTTTATAGGATGGAAAAGCTGTTGTATTTATATTGTATTTTATGCTTCTGGCGTTAACTTCTTAGGCCCTACCTATTTGATCTGGTGGAGCAACGCCCTACAGTGAAGCCTAGTTTGCCCGGAACGTAGAAATGACCATAACTTTCACACCGGTAGCAATTATTCGTTTTATACGATGGAAAGACTGTTGTATTAATATTGCATTTTATGCTTCTGGCGTTGACTTCTTAGGTCCTGACTACTCGATCTGGTGGAGTAATGCCATAGAGTCAAGTCTAGGATGGCCGAAACGTCGAAATTATCTTTACTTTCGCACTGGTTGCAATTAGTCATGCTATACAATGGAAAAACTGTTGTATTTATACTGTATTTTATGCTTCTGGCGTTGACTTCTAAGGCCGTAGCTATTCGATGTGGTGGAGCAGCGCCCTAGAGTGAAGCCTAGGTTGCCCGGCACGTAGAAATGACCATAACTTTCACAATGGTAGCAATTATTCGTTTTATACAATGGAAAAACTGTTCTATTTATTTTCTAGTTTATACTTCGGGCGTTGACTTCTAAGGCCCTAACTATTCGATCTGGTGGTGCAACGCCCTAGAGTGAGGCCTTGGTTGCCCGGAACGTAGAAATGACCATAATTTTCACACTGGTTACTATTATTCGTTTTTTGCAATGGAAAAACTGTTCTATTTATTTTGTATTTTATGCTTCGGGCATTGACTTCTAAGGTCCTAACTATTCGATCTGGTTTAGCAACACCCTAGGGTGTAGCCAAGCTGGCTCGGAACGTAGGACATACCATTACCTTCACACTGGTTGCAATTATTCCTGTTATACGATGGATAAGCTGTTGCATCTTTATTGTATTTTATGCTTGTGGCGTTGACTTCTAAGGCTCTATCTATTCGATCTGGTGGAGCAACGCCCCAGAGTGAAGCCTAGGTTGCCCGGAACGTAGAAATGACCATAACTTTCACACTGGTTGCAATTATTCGTTTTATACGATGGAAAAACTGCTGTATTTATATTGCATTTTATGCTTTGGGCGTTGACTTCTAAGGCCCTAACTATTCAACCTGTTGGGCCAACGCCCTAGCGAGAAGCCTAGGTTGCCCGGAAAGTAGAAATGACCATAACTTTCGTACTGGTCGCAATTATTCGTTTTATAGGATGGAAAAGCTGTTGTATTTATATTGTATTTTATGCTTCTGGCGTTAACTTCTTAGGCCCTAACCATTCGATCTGGTGGAACAACGCCCTAGGGTGAAGCCTAGGTTGCCGGAACGTAGAAATGTCCATAACTTTCACACTGGTAGCAATTATTCGTTATATACAATGGAAAAACTGTTCTACTTATTTTGTATTTTATGCTTCGGGCGTTGACTTCTAAGGCCCTAACTCTTCGATCTGGTGGAGCAACGCCTCAGAGTTAAGTCTGGGATGCCCGAAACGTCGAAGTGATCATTACTATCGCAGTGGTTGCAATTAGTCATGCTATACGATGGAAAAACTGTTGCATTTTTACTGTATTTACTGCTTCTGGCTTCGACTTCTAAGGTCGTAGCTACTCGATCTGGTGTAGCAACTCCCTAGAGTGAAGCCTAGGTTGCCCGGAACGTAGAAATGACCGTAACATTCACACCGGTTGCAATTATTCGTTTTATACGATGGAAAAGCTGTTTTAGTAATATTGCATTTTATGCTTCTGGCGTTGACTTCTTAGGACCTAACTACTCGATCTGGTGGGAGTAATGCCTCACAGTTAAGTCTAGGATGCCCGAAACGCCGAAATGATCATTACTTTCACACTGGTAGCAATTATTCATGCTATACGATGGAAAAAATGTTGCATTCTTGTAGTATTTCCTGTTTCTGGCTTCGACTTCTAAGGTCCTAGCTATTCGATCTGGTGGGGCAACGTCCAAGAGTGAAGCCTAGGTTGCCCGGAACGTAGAAATGTCCAGAACTTTCACACTGGTTGCTATTATTCGTTTTATACGATGGAAAAACTGTTGCATCTTTATTGTATTTTATGCTTCGAGCGTTGACTTCTAAGGCCCTAACTATTCCATCTGGTGGAACAACTCCCTAGGGTGAAGCCTAGGTTGCCCGGAACGTAGAAATGACCATAACTTTCACATCCGTAGCAATTATTCGTTTTATACGATGGAAAAACTGTTCTATTTATTTTGTATTTTCTGCTTCGGGCGTTGACTTCTAAGGCCCTAACTATTCAATCGGATGCAGCAACGCCCTAGGATGGATCCTAGGTTGCCCGGAAAGTAGAAATGACCATAACTTTCATACTGGTTGCAATTATTCGTTTTATACAATGAAAAAACTGTTGTATTTATATTGTATTTTATGCTTGTGGGGTTGACTTCTTAGGCCCTAACTATTCGATCTGGTGGAACGACGCCCTAGAGTGAAGCCTAGGTTGCTCAGAACGTAGAAATGGCCATCACTTTCACACTGGTTGCAATTATTCCTGTTATACGATGGAAAAACTCTTGTATATTTATTGTATTTTATGCTTCGGGCGTTGACTTCCATGGCCCTACCCATTCGATTTGGTGGAGCAACACCCTACAGTGAAGCCTAGGTTGTCAGAAACGTAGAAATGAACATAACTTTCACACTGGTAGCAATTATTCGTTTTATACAATGGAAAAACTGTTCTACTTATTTTGTATTTTATGCTTCGGGCGTTGACTTCTAAGGCTCTAACTATTCGATCTGGTGGAGCAACGCCCTAGAGTGAAGCCTAGGTTGCCCGGAACGTAGAAATGACCATAACATTCACACCGGTTGCAACTATTCGTTTTATACGATGGAAAAGCTGTTGTATTAATATTGCATTTTATGCTTCTTGCGTTGACTTCTTAGGCCCTAACTACTCGATCTGGTGGAGTAATGCCTGACAGTTAAGTCTAGGATGCCCGAAACGCCGAAATGATCTTTACTTTCACACTGGTACAATTAGTCATGCTATACAATGGAAAAATTGTTGTATTTATACTGTATTTTATGCTTCTGGCGTTGACTTCTAAGGCCGCAGCTATTCGATTTGGTGGAGCAGCGCCCTAGAGTGAAGCCTAGGTTTCCCGGAACGTAGAAGTGCCCATTACTTTCACACTGGTTGCAATTATTAGTTTTATACGATGGAAAAACTGTTCTATTTATTCTGTATTTTATGCTTCGGGCGTTGACTTCTAAGGCCCTAACTATTCAACCTGTTGGAGCAACGCCCTAGCGTGAAGCCTAGGTTGCTCGGAATGTAGAAATCTCCATAACTTTCACACTGGCTGCAATTATACGTTTTATACGATGGAAAAGCTGTTGCATCTTTATTGTATTTTATGCTTCGGGCGTTGACTTCTAAGGCCGTAACTATTCGATCTGGTGGAGCAACGCCCTAGAGTGAAACCTAGGTTGCCCGGAACGTAGAAATGACCATAACATTCACACCGGTTGCAATTATTCGTTTTATACGATGGAAAAGCTGTTGTATTAATATTGCATTTTATGCTTCTGGCGTTGACTTCTTAGGCCCTAACTACTTGATCTGGTGGAGTAATGCCTCACAGTTAAGTCTAGGATGCCCGAAACGCCGAAATGATCTTTACTTTCACACTGGTAGCAATTATTCATGCTATACGATGGAAGAAATGTTGCATTCTTGTTATATTTTCTGTTTCTGTTTTCGACTTCTAAGGTCCTAGGTATTCGATATGGTGGGGCAACGTCCAAGAGTGAAGCCTATGTTGCGCGGAACGTAGAAATGTCCATAACTTTCACACTGGATGCAATTACTCTTTTTATACAATGGAAAAACTGTTGTATCTATATTGTATTTTATGCTTCTGGCGTTGCCTTCTAAGGCCGTAGCTATTCGATGTGGTGGAGCAACGCCCTAGAGTGAAGCCTAAGTTGCCCGGAACGTAGAAATGACCATAATTTTCACTCTGGTTACTATTATTCGTTTTATACAATGGAAAAACTGTTCTATTTATTTTGTATTTTATGCTTCGGGCATTGACTTCTAAGGCCCTAACTATTCGATCTGGTTTAGCAACACCCTAGGGTGTAGCCAAGCTGGCTCGGAACGTAGGACATACCATTACCTTCACACTGGCTGCAATTATTCGTTTTATACGATGGAAAAACTGTTGTATTTATATTGTATTTTATGCTTGTGGCGCTAACTTCTAGGGCACTAACTATTCGATCTGGTGGAGCAGCGCCCTAGGGTGAAGCCTAGGTTGCCCTGAACGTAGAAATGACCATAACATTCACACCGGTTGCAATTATTCGTTTTATACGATGGAAAAGCTGTTGTATTAATATTGCATTTTATGCTTCTGGCGTTGACTTCTTAGGACCTAACTACTCGATCTGGTGGAGTAATGCCTCATAGTTAAGTCTAGGATGCCCGAAACGCCGAAATGATCATTACTTTCACACTGGTAGCAATTATTCATGCTATACGATGGAAAAAATGTTGCATTCTTGTTGTATTTCCTGTTTCTGGCTTCAACTTCTAAGGTCCTAGCTATTCGATCTGGTGGAGCAACGTCCAAGAGTGAAGCCTAGGTTGCCCGGAACGTAGAAATGTCCCGAACTTTCACACTGGTTGCTATTATTCGTTTTATACGATGGAAAAGCTGTTGCATCTTTGTTGTATTTTATGCTTCGAGCGTTGACTTCTAAGGCCCTAACTATTCCATCTGGTGGAACAACGCCCTAGGGTGAAGCCTAGGTTGCCCGGAACGTAGAAATGACCATAACTTTCACATCGGTAGCAATTATTCGTTTTATACGATGGAAAAACTGTTGTATTGATATTGTATTTTATGCTTCTGGCGTTGCCTTCTGTGGCACTAACTATTAGATCTGGTGGAGCAACGCCCTAGAGTGATGCCGAGGTTGCCCGGAACGTAGAAATGACCATCACTTTCAAACTGGTTGCAATTATTCCGGTTATATGATGGAAAGACTGTTGTATTTTTATTGCATTTTATGCTTCGGGCATTGACTTCTAAGGCACTAACTATGAAATCTGTTGTAGCAACGCCCTAGGGTGTAGCCTAGGTTGCCCGGAAAGTAGAAATGACCACAACTTTCATACAGGTTGCTATTATTCGTCTTATACGATGGAAAAACTGTTATATTTATATTGTATTTTATGCTTCTGGCGGTGCCTTCTTAGGCCCTAAGTGTTCGATCTGGTGGAGCAACGCCCTAGAGTGAAGCCTAGGTTGCCCGGAACGTAGAAATGATCATCACTTTCAAATTGGTTGCAATTAATCCTTTTATAGGATGGAAAAACTGTTGTATTTATATTACATTTTATGCTTCTGGCGCTGACTTCTAAGGCCGTAGCTATTCGATGTGGTGGAGCAACGCCCTAGAGTGAAGCCTAGGTTGCCCGGAACGTAGAAATGCCCATTACTTTCACACTGGTTGCAATTATTAGTTTTATACGGTGGAAAAGCTGTTCTATTTATTTTGTATTTTATGCATCGGGCGTTGACTTCTAAGGCCCTAACTATTCAATCTGTTGGAGCAACGCCCTAGGGTGAAGCCTAGGTTTCCCGGAACGTAGAAATGACCATCACTTTCAAACTGGTTGCAATTATTGCTGTTATATGATGGAAAAGCTGTTGTATTTTTATTGCATTTTATGCTTCTGGCATTGACTTATAAGGCCCTAACTATTCAATCTGTTCTAGCAACGCCCTAGGGTGAAGCCTGGGTTTCCCGGAACGTAGAAATGACCATAACTTTCACGCCGGTAGCAATTATTCGTTTTATACGATGGAAAAACTGTCCTATTTATTTTGTATTTTATGCTTCGGGCGTTGACTTCTAAGGCCCTAACTATTCAATCTGTTGGAGCAACGCCCTAGGGTGAAGCCTAGGTTTCCCGGAACGTAGAAATGTCCAGAACTTTCACACTGGTTGCTATTATTCGTTTTATACGATGGAAAAACTGTTGCATCTTTGTTGTATTTTATGCTTCGAGCGTTGACTTCTAAGGCCCTAACTATTCCATCTGGTGGAACAACGACCTAGGGTGAAGCCTAGGTTGCCCGGAGCGTAGAAATGACCATAACTTTCACATCGGTAGCAATTATTCGTTTTATACGATGGAAAAACTGTTGTATTGATATTGTATTTTATGCTTCTGGCGTTGCCTTCTGAGGCACTAACTATTAGATCTGGTGGAGCAACGCCCTAGAGTGATGCCGAGGTTGCCCGGAACGTAGAAATGACCATCACTTTCAAACTGGTTGCAATTATTCCGGTTATATGATGGAAAGACTGTTGTATTTTTATTGCATTTTATGCTTCGGGCATTGACTTCTAAGGCACTAACTATGAAATCTCTTGTAGCAACGCCCTAGGGTGTAGCCTAGGTTGCCCGGAAAGTAGAAATGACCACAACTTTCATACAGGTTGCTATTATTCGTCTTATACGATGGAAAAGCTGTTCTATTTATTTTGTATTTTATGCTTCGGGCGTTGACTTCTAAGGCCCTAACTATTCGGTCTGGTTGAGGAACGCCCTAGAGTGAGGCCTAGGTTTCCCGGAACGTAGAAATGACCAGAAGTTTCACACTTGTTGCTATTATTCGTTTTATACGACGGAAAAACTGTTATATTTATATTGTACTTTATGCTTCTGGCGTTGACTTCTTAGGCCCTAACTTTTCGATCTGGTGGAACAACGCCCTAGAGTGAAGCCTAGGTCGCCCGGAACGTAGAAATGACCATCACTTTCACACTGGTAGCAATTATTCCTTTAATACAATGGAAAACCTGTTCTATTTATTTTGTATTTTATGCTTCGGGCGTTGACTTCTAAGGCCCTAACTATTCGATCTGGTGGAGCACCGCCCTAGAGTGAAGCCTAGGTTGCCCGGAACGTAGAAATGAACATAACTTTCACACTGGTAGCAATTATTCGTTTTATACAATGGAAAAGCTGTTCTATTTATTTTGTATTTTATGCTTCGGGCGTTGACTTCTTTGGCCATACCTATTCGATCTGGTGGAGCAACACCCCACAGTCAAGCCTAGGTTGCCCGGAACGTAGAAATGACCATAACATTCACACCCGTTGCAATTATTCATGCTATACGATGGAAAAACTGTTGCATTTTTATTGTATTCTATGCTTCTAGCGTTGACTTCTAAGGCCGTAGCTATTAGATGTGGTGGAGTAACGCCCTAGAGTGACGCCTAGGTTGCCTGGAACGTAGAAATGACCATTACTTTCACAATGTTTCCAATCATTCATTTTATACGATGGAAAAACTGCTGTACTTATATTGTATTTTATTCTTATGGCGTTGAATTCTAAGTCCCTAGCTATGCGTTCTGGTGGAGCAACGCCATAGAGTGAAACCAAGGTTGCCCGGAACGTAGAAATTACCATACCTTTCAAACTGGTAGCAATTATTCGTTTTTTACGATGGAACAACTGTTCTATTTATTATGTAGTTCATGCTTCGGGCGTTGACTTCTAAGGCCCTAACCTTTCAATCTGTTGGAACAACGCCCTAGGGTGAAGCCTAGGTTGGCCGTAAAGTAGAAATGCCCATAACTTTCATACAGGTTGCAATTATTCGTTTTATACGATGGAAAAACTGTTGTATCTATATTGTATTTTATGCTTCTGGCGCTGACTTCTAGGGCACTAACTATTCGTTCTGCTGGAGCAGCGCCCTAGGGTGAAGCCTCGGTTGCCCGGAACGTAGAAATGACCATTACTTTTACACTGGTTTCAATTATTCGTTTTATACGATGGAAAAACTGTTGCATCTTTATTGTATTTTATGCCTCTGGCGTTGACTTCTAAGACCCTAACTATTCGATCTGGTGGAGCAACGCCCTAGAGTGAAGCCTAGGTTGCCCGGCACGTAGAAATGACCATAACTTTCACAATGGTAGCAATTATTCGTTTTATACAATGGAAAAACTGTTCTATTTATTTTGTAGTTTATGCTTCGGGCGTTGACTTCTAAGGCCCTAACTATTCAATCTGGTGGTGCAACGCCCTAGAGTGAGGCCTAGGTTGCCCGGAACGTAGAAATGACCATAATTTTCACACTGGTTACTATTATTCGTTTTATACAATGGAAAAACTGTTCTATTTATTTTGTATTTTATGCTTCGGGCGTTGACTTCTAAGGCCCTAACTATTCAATCTGTTGGAGCAACGCCCTAGGGTGAAGCCTAGGTTTCCCGGAACGTAGAAATGACCATCACTTTCAAACTGGTTGCAAATATTGCTGTTATATGACGGAAAAGCTGTTGTATTTTTATTGCATTTTAAGCTTCTGGCATTGACTTATAAGGCCCTAACTATTCAATCTGTTGGAGCAACGCCCTAGGGAGAAGCCTAGGTTTCCCGGAACGCAGAAATGACCATCACTATCAAACTGGTTGCAAATATTGCTGTTATATGATGGAAAAGCTGTTGTATTTTTATTGCATTTTATGCTTCTGGCATTGACTTATAAGGCCCTAACTATTCAATCTGTTGTAGCAACGCCCTAGGGTGAAGCCTGGGTTTCCCGGAACGTAGAAATGACCATAACTTTCACGCCGGTAGCAATTATTCGTTTTATACGATGGAAAAACTGTTCTATTTATTTTGTATTTTATGCATCGGGCGTTGACTCCTAAGGCCCTAACTATTCAATCTGTTGGAGCAACGCCCTAGGGTGAAGCCTAGGTTGCCCGGAAAGTAGAAATAACCACAACTTTCATACTTGTTGCAATTATTCGTTTTATACGATGGAAAAGCTGTTCTATTTATTTTGTATTTTATGCTTCGGGCGTTGACTTCTAAGGCCCTAACTATTCGGTCTGGTTGAGGAACGCCCTAGAGTGAAGCCTACGTTGCCCGGAACGTAGAAATGACCAGAAGTTTCACACTTGTTGCTATTATTCGTTTTATACGATGGAAAAACTGTTGTATCTATATTGTATTTTATGCTTCTGGCGCTGACTTCTAGGGCACTAACTATTCGTTCTGCTGGAGCAGCGCCCCAGAGTGAAGCCTAGGTTGCCCGGAACGTAGAAATGACCATAACTGTCACACTGGTTGCAATTATTCGTTTTATACGACGGAAAAGCTGTGGTATTTATATCGTATTTTATGCTTCGGGCGTTGACTTCTAAGGCCCTAACTATTCCATCTGGTGGAACAACTCCCTAGGGTGAAGCCTAGGTTGCCCGGAACGTAGAAATGACCATAACTTTCACATCGGTAGCAATTATTCGTTTTATACGATGGAAAAACTGTTCTATTTATTTTGTATTTTCTGCTTCGGGCGTTGACTTCTAAGGCCCTAACTATTCAATCGGTTGCAGCAACGCCCTAGGATGGATCCTAGATTGCCCGGAAAGTAGAAATGACCATAACTTTCATACTGGTTGCAATTATTCGTTTTATACAATGAAAAAACTGTTGTATTTATATTGTATTTTATGCTTGTGGGGTTGACTTCTTAGGCCCTAACTATTCGATCTGGTGGAACGACGCCCTAGAGTGAAGCCTAGGTTGCTCAGAACGTAGAAATGGCCATCACTTTCACACTGGTTGCAATTATTCCTGCTATACGATGGAAAAACTCTTGTATATTTATTGTATTTTATGCTTCGGGCGTTGACTTCCATGGCCCTACCTATTCGATTTGGTGGAGCAACACCCTACAGTCAAGCCTAGGTTGTCAGAAACGTAGAAATGAACATAACTTTCACACTGGTAGCAATTATTCGTTTTATACAATGGAAAAACTGTTCTACTTATTTTGTATTTTATGCTTCGGGCGTTGACTTCTAAGGCTCTAACTATTCGATCTGGTGGGCAACGCCCTAGAGTGAAGCCTAGGTTGCCCGGAAAGTAGAAATGACCATACCTTTCATACTGGTTGCAATTATTTGTTTTATACGATGGAAAAGCTGTTTTATTTATACCGTATTTTATGCTTCTGGCGTTGACTTCTTATGCCCTAACTATTCCATCTGGTGGAACAACGCCCTAGGGTGAAGCCTGGGTTGCCCGGAACGTAGAAATGACCATAACTTTCACGCCGGTAGCAATTATTCGTTTTATACGATGGAAAAACTGTTCTATTTATTTTGTATTTTATGCTTCGGGCGTTGACTTCTAAGGCCCTAACTATTCAATCTGTTGGTGCAACGCCCTAGGGTGAAGCCTAGGTTGCCCGGAAAATAGAAATAACCACAACTTTCACACTGGTAGCAATTATTCTTTTTATAGAATGGAAAAACTGTTCTATTTATTTTGTAGATTATGCTTCGGGCGTTGACTTCTAAGGCCCTAACTATTCGATCTGGTGGTGCAACGCCCTAGAGTGAGGCCTAGGTTGCCCGGAACGTAGAAATGACCATAATTTTCACACTGGTTACTATTATTCGTTTTATACAATGGAAAAACTGTTCTATTTATTTTGTATTTTATACTTCGGGCATTGACTTCTAAGGCCCTAACTATTCGATCTGGTTTAGCAACACCCTAGGGTGAAGCCTAGGTTGCCCGGCACGTAGAAATGACCATAACTTTCACAATGGTAGCAATTATTCGTTTTATACGATGGAACAACTGTTCTATTTATTTTGTATTTCATGCTTCGGGCGTTGACTTCTAAGGCCCTAACCCTTCAATCTGTTGGAACAACGCCCTAGGGTGAAGCCTAGGTTGCCCGTAAAGTAGAAATGCCCATAACTTTCAGACTGGTTGCAATTATTCGTTTTATACGAAGGAAAAACAGTTGTATTTATATTGTTTTTTATTTTTCTGGCGTTGACTCCTGAGGCACTAACTATTCGATCTGGTGGAGCAACGCCCTAGAGTGAAGCCGAGGTTGCCCGGAACGTAGAAATGACCATCACGTTCAAACTGGTTGCAATTACTCCGGTTATATGATGGAAAAACTGTCTATTTATTTTGTATTTTATGCTTCGGGCGTTGACTTCTAAGGCCCTAACTATTCAATCTGTTGGAGCAACGCCCTAAGGTGAAGCCTAGGTTGCCCGGAACGTATAAATGACAATCACTTTCAAACTGGTTGCAATTATTGCTGTCATATGATGGAAAAGCTGTTGTATTTTTATTGCATTTTATGCTTCGGGCATTGACTTCTAAGGCCCTAACTATTCAATCTGTTGTAGCAACGCCCGAGGGTGAAGCCTGGGTTTCCCGGAACGTAGAAATGACCATAACTTTCACGCCGGCAGCAATTATTCGTTTTATACGATGGAAAAACTGTTGTATTAATATTGCATTTTATTCTTATGGCGTTGAATTCTAAGTCCCTAGCTATGCGATCTGGTTGAGCAACGCCATAGAGTGAAACCAAGGTTGCCCGGAACGTAGAAATTACCATAGCTTTCAAACTGGTAGCAATTATCCGTTTTATACGATGGAACAACTGTTCTATTTATTTAGTATTTCATGCTTCGGGCGTTGACTTCTAAGGCCCTAACCTTTCAATCTGCTGGAACAACGCCCGAGGGTGAAGCCTAGTTTGCCCGTAAAGTAGAAATGCCCATAACTTTCATACAGGTTGCAATTATTCGTTTTATACGATGGAAAAACTGTTGTATTTATATTGTATTTTATGCTTCTGGCGCTGACTTCTAGGGCACTAACTATTCGTTCTGGTGGAGCACCGCCCTAGGGTGAAGCCTCGGTTGCCCGGAACGTAGAAATGACCATTACTTTTACACTGGTTTCAATTATTCGTTTTATACGATGGAAAAACTGTTGAATCTTTATTGTATTTTATGCCTCTGTCGTTGACTTCTAAGGCCCTAACTATTCGATCTGGTGGAGCAACGCCCTAGAGTGAAGCCTAGGTTGCCCGGCACGTAGAAATGACCATAACTTTCACACTGGTAGCAATTATTCGTTTTATACAATGGAAAAACTGTTCTATTTATTTTGTAGTTTATGCTTCGGGCGTTGACTTCTAAGGCCCTAACTATTCGATCTGGTGGAACAACGCCCTAGGGTGTAGCCAAGCTTGCTCGGAACGTAGGACATACCATTACCTTCACACTGGTTGCAATTATTCCTGTTATACGATGGATAAACTGTTGCATCTTTATTGTATTTTATGCTTGTGACGTTGACTTCTAAGGATCTATCTATTCGATCTGGTGGAGCAACGCCCCAGAGTGAAGCCTAGGTTGCCCGGAACGTAGAAATGTCCATAACTTTCACACTGGTAGCAATTATTCGTTATATACAATGGAAAAACTGTTCTACTTATTTTGTATTTTATGCTTCGGGCGTTGACTTCCATGGCCCTACCTATTTGATCTGGTGGAGCAACGCCCTGCAGTGAAGCCTAGTTTACCCGGAACGTAGATATGACCTTAACCTTCACACAGGTTGCAGTTATCCGTTTTATACGATGTAAAGGCTGTTGTATTTATTTTGTAGTTTATGCTTCTGGCGTTGACTTCTAAGGCCCTAACTCTTCGATCTGGTGGAGCAACGCCTCAGAGTTAAGTCTGGGATGCCCGAAACGTCGAAGTGATCATTACTATCGCACTGGTTGCAATTAGTCATGCTATACGATGGAAAAACTGTTGCATTTTTATTGTATTTACTGCTTCTGGCTTCGACTTCTAAGGTCGTAGCTACTCGATCTGGTGGAGCAACTCCCTAGAGTGAAGCCTAGGTTGCCCGGAACGTAGAAATGACCATAAGTTTCATACAGGTTGCAATTATTTGTTTCATACGATGGAAAAACTGTTGTATTTATATTGTATTTTATGCTTCTGGCGTTGAATTCTAGGGCACTAACTACTCGATCTGGTGGAGCAACGCCCTAGAGTGAAGCCTAGGTTGCCCCAAACGTAGAATTTGCCATCACTTTCAAACTGGTCGCAATTATTCCTGTTATATGATTGAAACACTGTTGTATTTTTTTTGCATTTTATGGTTCGGGCATAGACTTCTAAGGCCCTAACTATTCAATCTGTTGTAGCAACGCCCTAGGGTGAAGCCTAGGTTGCTCGGAAAGTAGAAATGACCATAAGTTTCATACTGGTTGCAATTATTCGTTTTATACGATGGAAAAGCTGTTGTATTTATATTGTATTTTATGCTTCTGGCGTTGACTTCTAAGGCACTAACTATTCGATCTGGTGAAGCAACGCCCTAGAGAGAAGCCTAGGTTGCCCGGGACGTAGAATTGGCCATCACTTTCAACCTGGTTGCAATTATTCCTGTTATATTATGGAAACACTGTTGTATTTTTATTGCATTTTATGCTTCGGGCGTTGACTTCTAAGGACCTAACTATTCAATCTGTTGGAGCACAGCCCTAGGGTGAAGCCTAGGTTGCTCGGAAAGTAGAAATGACCATAAGTTTCATACTGGTTGCAATTATTCGTTCTATACGATGGAAGAACTGTTGTATTTATATTGTATTTTATGCTTCTGGCGTTGACTTCTAAGGCCCTAGCTGTTCGATCTAGTGGAGCAACGCCCTAGAGTGAAGCCTAGGTTGCCCGGAAAGGAGAAATGACCATCACGTTCAAACTGGTTGCAATTAATCCTTTTATACGATGGAAAAGCTGTTGTATTTATATCGTGTTTTATGCTTCTGGCGTTTACTTCTAAGGACCTAACTATTCGATCTGGTGGAGCAACGCCCTAGAGTGAAGCCTAGGTTGCTCGGAACGTAGAATTGGCCATCACTTTCAAACTGGTCGAAATTATTCCTGTTATATGATGGAAACATTGTTGTATTTTTTTTGCATTTTATGGTTCGGGCGTAGACTTCTAAGGCCCTAACTATCCAATCTGTTGGAGCAACGCCCTAGGGTGAAGCCTAGGTTGCTCGGAAAGTAGAAATGACCATAAGTTTCATACTGGTTGCAATTATTCGTTTTATACGATGGAAAAGCTGTTGTATTTATATCGTATTTTATGCTTCTGGCGTTGACTTCTTAGGCCGTAACTATTCGGTCTGGTGGAGCAACGCCCTGGAGTGAAACCTAGGTTGCCCGGAACGTAGAATTGGCCATCACTTTCAAACTGGTTGCAATTATTCCTGTTATATGATGGAAACACTGTTGTATTTTCTTTGCATTTTATGGTTCGGGCGTTGACTTCTAAGGCCCTAACTATTCAATCTGTTGGAGCAGCGCCCTAGGGTAAAGCCTAGGTTGCTCCGAAAGTAGAAATGACCATAAGTTTCATACTGGTTGCAATTATTCGTTTTATACGATTGAAAACTGTTGTATTTATATTGTATTTTATGCTTCTGGCGTTGACTTCTAAGGCACTAGCTATTCGATCTGGTGGAGCAACGCCCTAGAGTGAAGCCTAGGTTGCCCGGAACGTAGAATTGGCCATCACTTTCAAACTGGTCGCAATTATTCCTGTTATATGATTGAAACACTGTTGTATTTTCTTTGCATTTTATGTTTCGGGCTTTAGACTTCTAAGGCCCTAACTATTCAATCTGTTGGGGCAACGCCCTAGGGTGAAGCCTAGGTGGCTCGGAAAGTAGAAATGACCATAAGTTTCATACTGGTTGCAATTATTCGTTTTATACGACGGAAAAGCTGTTGTATTTATATTGTATTTTATGCTTCTGGCGTTGACTTCTAAGGCCCTAACTATTCAATCTGTTGGAGCAACGCCCTAGGGTGAAGCCTAGGTTGCTCGGAAAGTAGAAATAACCATAAGTTTCATACTGGTTGCAATTACTCGTTTTATACGATGGAAAAACTGTTGTATTTATATTGTATTTTATGCTTCTGGCGTTGACTTCTAAGGCCCTAGCTGTTCGATCTAGTGGAGCAACGCCCTAGAGTGAAGCCTAGGTTGCTCGGAAAGTAGAAATGACCATAGGTTTCATACTGGTTGCAATTATTCGTTCTATACGATGGAAGAACTGTTGTATTTATATTGTATTTTATGCTTCTGGCGTTGACTTCTAAGGCCCTAGCTGTTCGATCTAGTGGAGCAACGCCCTGGAGTGAAACCTAGGTTGCCCGGAACGGAGAATTGGCCATCACTTTCAAACTGGTTGCAATCATTCCTGTTATATGATGGAAACACTGTTGTATTTTCTTTGCATTTTATGGTTCGGGCGTTGACTTCTAAGGCCCTAACTATTCAATCCGTTGGAGCAACGCCCTAGGGTGAAGCCTAGGTCGCTCTGAAAGTAGAAATGACCATAAGTTTCATACAGGTTGCAATTATTTGTTTCATACGATGGAAAAACTGTTGTATTTATATTGTATTTTATGCTTCTGGAGTTGAATTCTAGGGCACTAACTACTCGATCTGGTGGAGCAACGCCCTAGAGTGAAGCCTAGGTTGCCCGGAATGTAGAATTGGCCATCACTTTCAAACTGGTCGCAATTATTCCTGTTATATGATTGAAACACTGTTGTATTTTTTTTGCATTTTATGGTTCGGGCGTAGACTTATAAGGCCCTAACTATTCAATCTGTTGGAGCAACGCCCTAGGGTGAAGCCTAGGTTGCTCGGAAAGTAGAAATGACCATAAGTTTCATACTGGTTGCAATTATTCGTTCTATACGATGGAAGAACTGTTGTATTTATATTGTATTTTATGCTTCTGGCGTTGACTTCTAAGGCCCTAGCTGTTCGATCTAGTGGAGCAACGCCCTAGAGTGAAGCCTAGGTTGCCCGGAAAGGAGAAATGACCATCACGTTCAAACTGGTTGCAATTAATCCTTTTATACGATGGAAAAGCTGTTGTATTTATATCGTGTTTTATGCTTCTGGCGTTTACTTCTAAGGACCTAACTATTCGATCTGGTGGAGCAACGCCCTAGAGTGAAGCCTAGGTTGCTCGGAACGTAGAATTGGCCATCACTTTCAAACTGGTCGAAATTATTCCTGTTATATGATGGAAACATTGTTGTATTTTTTTTGCATTTTATGGTTCGGGCGTAGACTTCTAAGGCCCTAACTATCCAATCTGTTGGAGCAACGCCCTAGGGTGAAGCCTAGGTTGCTCGGAAAGTAGAAATGACCATAAGTTTCATACTGGTTGCAATTATTCGTTTTATACGATGGAAAAGCTGTTGTATTTATATCGTATTTTATGCTTCTGGCGTTGACTTCTTAGGCCGTAACTATTCGGTCTGGTGGAGCAACGCCCTGGAGTGAAACCTAGGTTGCCCGGAACGTAGAATTGGCCATCACTTTCAAACTGGTTGCAATTATTCCTGTTATATGATGGAAACACTGTTGTATTTTCTTTGCATTTTATGGTTCGGGCGTTGACTTCTAAGGCCCTAACTATTCAATCTGTTGGAGCAACGCCCTAGGGTAAAGCCTAGGTTGCTCCGAAAGTAGAAATGACCATAAGTTTCATACTGGTTGCAATTATTCGTTTTATACGATTGAAAACTGTTGTATTTATATTGTATTTTATGCTTCTGGCGTTGACTTCTAAGGCACTAGCTATTCGATCTGGTGGAGCAACGCCCTAGAGTGAAGCCTAGGTTGCCCGGAACGTAGAATTGGCCATCACTTTCAAACTGGTCGCAATTATTCCTGTTATATGATTGAAACACTGTTGTATTTTCTTTGCATTTTATGTTTCGGGCTTTAGACTTCTAAGGCCCTAACTATTCAATCTGTTGGGGCAACGCCCTAGGGTGAAGCCTAGGTGGCTCGGAAAGTAGAAATGACCATAAGTTTCATACTGGTTGCAATTATTCGTTTTATACGACGGAAAAGCTGTTGTATTTATATTGTATTTTATGCTTCTGGCGTTGACTTCTAAGGCCCTAACTATTCAATCTGTTGGAGCAACGCCCTAGGGTGAAGCCTAGGTTGCTCGGAAAGTAGAAATAACCATAAGTTTCATACTGGTTGCAATTACTCGTTTTATACGATGGAAAAACTGTTGTATTTATATTGTATTTTATGCTTCTGGCGTTGACTTCTAAGGCCCTAGCTGTTCGATCTAGTGGAGCAACGCCCTAGGGTGAAGCCTAGGTTGCTCGGAAAGTAGAAATGACCATAGGTTTCATACTGGTTGCAATTATTCGTTCTATACGATGGAAGAACTGTTGTATTTATATTGTATTTTATGCTTCTGGCGTTGACTTCTAAGGCCCTAGCTGTTCGATCTAGTGGAGCAACGCCCTGGAGTGAAACCTAGGTTGCCCGGAACGGAGAATTGGCCATCACTTTCAAACTGGTTGCAATCATTCCTGTTATATGATGGAAACACTGTTGTATTTTCTTTGCATTTTATGGTTCGGGCGTTGACTTCTAAGGCCCTAACTATTCAATCCGTTGGAGCAACGCCCTAGGGTGAAGCCTAGGTCGCTCTGAAAGTAGAAATGACCATAAGTTTCATACAGGTTGCAATTATTTGTTTCATACGATGGAAAAACTGTTGTATTTATATTGTATTTTATGCTTCTGGAGTTGAATTCTAGGGCACTAACTACTCGATCTGGTGGAGCAACGCCCTAGAGTGAAGCCTAGGTTGCCCGGAATGTAGAATTGGCCATCACTTTCAAACTGGTCGCAATTATTCCTGTTATATGATTGAAACACTGTTGTATTTTTTTTGCATTTTATGGTTCGGGCGTAGACTTATAAGGCCCTAACTATTCAATCTGTTGGAGCAACGCCCTAGGGTGAAGCCTAGGTTGCTCGGAAAGTAGAAATGACCATATGTTTCATACTGGTTGCAATTATTCGTTTTATACGATGGAAAAGCTGTTGTATTTATATTGTATTTTATGCTTCTGGCGTTGACTTCTATGGCCCTACCTATTCGATTTGGTGGAGCAACACCCTACAGTGAAGCCTAGGTTGTCAGAAACGTAGAAATGAACATAACTTTCACACTGGTAGCAATTATTCGTATTATACAATGGAAAAACTGTTCTATTTATTTTGTATTTTATGCTTCGGGCGTTGACTTCTAAGGCCCTAACTATTCGATCTGGTGGAGCAACGCCCTAGAGTGAAGCCTAGGTTGCCCGGAACGTAGAAATGAACATAACTTTCACACTGGTAGCAATTATTCGTTTTATACAATGGAAAAGCTGTTCTATTTATTTTGTATTTTATGCTTCGGGCGTTGACTTCTTTGGCCATACCTATTCGATCTGGTGGAGCAACACCCCACAGTCAAGCCTAGGTTGCCCGGAACGTAGAAATGACCATAACATTCACACCCGTTGCAATTATTCATGCTATACGATGGAAAAACTGTTGCATTTTTATTGTATTCTATGCTTCTAGCGTTGACTTCTAAGGCCGTAGCTATTAGATGTGGTGGAGTAACGCCCTAGAGTGACGCCTAGGTTGCCTGGAACGTAGAAATGACCATTACTTTCACAATGTTTCCAATCATTCATTTTATACGATGGAAAAACTGCTGTACTTATATTGTATTTTATTCTTATGGCGTTGAATTCTAAGTCCCTAGCTATGCGTTCTGGTGGAGCAACGCCATAGAGTGAAACCAAGGTTGCCCGGAACGTAGAAATTACCATACCTTTCAAACTGGTAGCAATTATTCGTTTTTTACGATGGAACAACTGTTCTATTTATTATGTAGTTCATGCTTCGGGCGTTGACTTCTAAGGCCCTAACCTTTCAATCTGTTGGAACAACGCCCTAGGGTGAAGCCTAGGTTGGCCGTAAAGTAGAAATGCCCATAACTTTCATACAGGTTGCAATTATTCGTTTTATACGATGGAAAAACTGTTGTATCTATATTGTATTTTATGCTTCTGGCGCTGACTTCTAGGGCACTAACTATTCGTTCTGCTGGAGCAGCGCCCTAGGGTGAAGCCTCGGTTGCCCGGAACGTAGAAATGACCATTACTTTTACACTGGTTTCAATTATTCGTTTTATACGATGGAAAAACTGTTGCATCTTTATTGTATTTTATGCCTCTGGCGTTGACTTCTAAGACCCTAACTATTCGATCTGGTGGAGCAACGCCCTAGAGTGAAGCCTAGGTTGCCCGGCACGTAGAAATGACCATAACTTTCACAATGGTAGCAATTATTCGTTTTATACAATGGAAAAACTGTTCTATTTATTTTGTAGTTTATGCTTCGGGCGTTGACTTCTAAGGCCCTAACTATTCGATCTGGTTTAGCAACACCCTAGGGTGTAGCCAAGCTTGCTCGGAACGTAGGACATACCATTACCCTCACACTGGTTTCAATTAGTCGTTTTATACGATGGAAATACTGTTGCATCTTTATTGTATTTTATGCTTGTGACGTTGACTTCTAAGGCTCTATCTATTCGATCTGGTGGAGCAACGCCCTAGAGTGAAGCCTAGGTTGCCGGAAAGTAGAAATGACCATAACTTTCAGACTGGTTGCAATTATTCGTTTTATACGAAGGAAAAACAGTTGTATTTATATTGTTTTTTATTTTTCTGGCGTTGACTCCTGAGGCACTAACTATTCGATCTGGTGGAGCAACGCCCTAGAGTGAAGCCGAGGTTGCCCGGAACGTAGAAATGACCATCACGTTCAAACTGGTTGCAATTATTCCGGTTATATGATGGAAAAACTGTCTATTTATTTTGTATTTTATGCTTCGGGCGTTGACTTCTAAGGCCCTAACTATTCAATCTGTTGGAGCAACGCCCTAAGGTGAAGCCTAGGTTGCCCGGAACGTATAAATGACAATCACTTTCAAACTGGTTGCAATTATTGCTGTCATATGATGGAAAAGCTGTTGTATTTTTATTGCATTTTATGCTTCGGGCATTGACTTCTAAGGCCCTAACTATTCAATCTGTTGTAGCAACGCCCGAGGGTGAAGCCTGGGTTTCCCGGAACGTAGAAATGACCATAACTTTCACGCCGGCAGCAATTATTCGTTTTATACGATGGAAAAACTGTTGTATTAATATTGCATTTTATTCTTATGGCGTTGAATTCTAAGTCCCTAGCTATGCGATCTGGTTGAGCAACGCCATAGAGTGAAACCAAGGTTGCCCGGAACGTAGAAATTACCATAGCTTTCAAACTGGTAGCAATTATCCGTTTTATACGATGGAACAACTGTTCTATTTATTTAGTATTTCATGCTTCGGGCGTTGACTTCTAAGGCCCTAACTTTTCAATCTGCTGGAACAACGCCCTAGGGTGAAGCCTAGTTTGCCCGTAAAGTAGAAATGCCCATAACTTTCATACAGGTTGCAATTATTCGTTTTATACGATGGAAAAACTGTTGTATTTATATTGTATTTTATGCTTCTGGCGCTGACTTCTAGGGCACTAACTATTCGTTCTGGTGGAGCACCGCCCTAGGGTGAAGCCTCGGTTGCCCGGAACGTAGAAATGACCATTACTTTTACACTGGTTTCAATTATTCGTTTTATACGATGGAAAAACTGTTGAATCTTTATTGTATTTTATGCCTCTGTCGTTGACTTCTAAGGCCCTAACTATTCGATCTGGTGGAGCAACGCCCTAGAGTGAAGCCTAGGTTGCCCGGCACGTAGAAATGACCATAACTTTCACACTGGTAGCAATTATTCGTTTTATACAATGGAAAAACTTTTCTATTTATTTTGTAGTTTATGCTTCGGGCGTTGACTTCTAAGGCCCTAACTATTCGATCTGGTGGAACAACGCCCTAGGGTGTAGCCAAGCTTGCTCGGAACGTAGGACATACCATTACCTTCACACTGGTTGCAATTATTCCTGTTATACGATGGATAAACTGTTGCATCTTTATTGTATTTTATGCTTGTGACGTTGACTTCTAAGGATCTATCTATTCGATCTGGTGGAGCAACGCCCCAGAGTGAAGCCTAGGTTGCCCGGAACGTAGAAATGTCCATAACTTTCACACTGGTAGCAATTATTCGTTATATACAATGGAAAAACTGTTCTACTTATTTTGTATTTTATGCTTCGGGCGTTGACTTCCATGGCCCTACCTATTTGATCTGGTGGAGCAACGCCCTGCAGTGAAGCCTAGTTTACCCGGAACGTAGATATGACCTTAACCTTCACACAGGTTGCAGTTATCCGTTTTATACGATGTAAAGGCTGTTGTATTTATTTTGTAGTTTATGCTTCTGGCGTTGACTTCTAAGGCCCTAACTCTTCGATCTGGTGGAGCAACGCCTCAGAGTTAAGTCTGGGATGCCCGAAACGTCGAAGTGATCATTACTATCGCACTGGTTGCAATTAGTCATGCTATACGATGGAAAAACTGTTGCATTTTTATTGTATTTACTGCTTCTGGCTTCGACTTCTAAGGTCGTAGCTACTCGATCTGGTGGAGCAACTCCCTAGAGTGAAGCCTAGGTTGCCCGGAACGTAGAAATGACCATAAGTTTCATACAGGTTGCAATTATTTGTTTCATACGATGGAAAAACTGTTGTATTTATATTGTATTTTATGCTTCTGGCGTTGAATTCTAGGGCACTAACTACTCGATCTGGTGGAGCAACGCCCTAGAGTGAAGCCTAGGTTGCCCGAAACGTAGAATTGGCCATCACTTTCAAACTGGTCGCAATTATTCCTGTTATATGATTGAAACACTGTTGTATTTTTTTTGCATTTTATGGTTCGGGCATAGACTTCTAAGGCCCTAACTATTCAATCTGTTGTAGCAACGCCCTAGGGTGAAGCCTAGGTTGCTCGGAAAGTAGAAATGACCATAAGTTTCATACTGGTTGCAATTATTCGTTTTATACGATGGAAAAGCTGTTGTATTTATATTGTATTTTATGCTTCTGGCGTTGACTTCTAAGGCACTAACTATTCGATCTGGTGAAGCAACGCCCTAGAGAGAAGCCTAGGTTGCCCGGGACGTAGAATTGGCCATCACTTTCAACCTGGTTGCAATTATTCCTGTTATATTATGGAAACACTGTTGTATTTTTATTGCATTTTATGCTTCGGGCGTTGACTTCTAAGGACCTAACTATTCAATCTGTTGGAGCACAGCCCTAGGGTGAAGCCTAGGTTGCTCGGAAAGTAGAAATGACCATAAGTTTCATACTGGTTGCAATTATTCGTTCTATACGATGGAAGAACTGTTGTATTTATATTGTATTTTATGCTTCTGGCGTTGACTTCTAAGGCCCTAGCTGTTCGATCTAGTGGAGCAACGCCCTAGAGTGAAGCCTAGGTTGCCCGGAAAGGAGAAATGACCATCACGTTCAAACTGGTTGCAATTAATCCTTTTATACGATGGAAAAGCTGTTGTATTTATATCGTGTTTTATGCTTCTGGCGTTTACTTCTAAGGACATAACTATTCGATCTGGTGGAGCAACGCCCTAGAGTGAAGCCTAGGTTGCTCGGAACGTAGAATTGGCCATCACTTTCAAACTGGTCGAAATTATTCCTGTTATATGATGGAAACACTGTTGTATTTTTTTTGCATTTTATGGTTCGGGCGTAGACTTCTAAGGCCCTAACTATTCAATCTGTTGGAGCAACGCCCTAGGGTGAAGCCTAGGTTGCTCGGAAAGTAGAAATGACCATAAGTTTCATACTGGTTGCAATTATTCGTTTTATACGATGGAAAAGCTGTTGTATTTATATCGTATTTTATGCTTCTGGCGTTGACTTCTTAGGCCGTAACTATTCGGTCTGGTGGAGCAACGCCCTGGAGTGAAACCTAGGTTGCCCGGAACGTAGAATTGGCCATCACTTTCAAACTGGTTGCAATTATTCCTGTTATATGATGGAAACACTGTTGTATTTTCTTTGCATTTTATGGTTCGGGCGTTGACTTCTAAGGCCCTAACTATTCAATCTGTTGGAGCAACGCCCTAGGGTAAAGCCTAGGTTGCTCCGAAAGTAGAAATGACCATAAGTTTCATACTGGTTGCAATTATTCGTTTTATACGATTGAAAACTGTTGTATTTATATTGTATTTTATGCTTCTGGCGTTGACTTCTAAGGCACTAGCTATTCGATCTGGTGGAGCAACGCCCTAGAGTGAAGCCTAGGTTGCCCGGAACGTAGAATTGGCCATCACTTTCAAACTGGTCGCAATTATTCCTGTTATATGATTGAAACACTGTTGTATTTTTTTTGCATTTTATGTTTCGGGCTTTAGACTTCTAAGGCCCTAACTATTCAATCTGTTGGGGCAACGCCCTAGGGTGAAGCCTAGGTGGCTCGGAAAGTAGAAATGACCATAAGTTTCATACTGGTTGCAATTATTCGTTTTATACGACGGAAAAGCTGTTGCATTTATATTGTATTTTATGCTTCTGGCGTTGACTTCTAAGGCCCTAACTATTCAATCTGTTGGAGCAACGCCCTAGGGTGAAGCCTAGGTTGCTCGGAAAGTAGAAATAACCATAAGTTTCATACTGGTTGCAATTCCTCGTTTTATACGATGGAAAAACTGTTGTATTTATATTGTATTTTATGCTTCTGGCGTTGACTTCTAAGGCCCTAGCTGTTCGATCTAGTGGAGCAACGCCCTAGAGTGAAGCCTAGGTTGCTCGGAAAGTAGAAATGACCATAGGTTTCATACTGGTTGCAATTATTCGTTCTATACGATGGAAGAACTGTTGTATTTATATTGTATTTTATGCTTCTGGCGTTGACTTCTAAGGCCCTAGCTGTTCGATCTAGTGGAGTAACGCCCTGGAGTGAAACCTAGGTTGCCCGGAACGGAGAATTGGCCATCACTTTCAAACTGGTTGCAATCATTCCTGTTATATGATGGAAACACTGTTGTATTTTCTTTGCATTTTATGGTTCGGGCGTTGACTTCTAAGGCCCTAACTATTCAATCCGTTGGAGCAACGCCCTAGGGTGAAGCCTAGGTTGCTCTGAAAGTAGAAATGACCATAAGTTTCATACAGGTTGCAATTATTTGTTTCATACGATGGAAAAGCTGTTGTATTTATATTGTATTTTATGCTTCTGGCGTTGACTTCTAAGGCACTAACTATTCGATCTGGTGAAGCAACGCCCTAGAGAGAAGCCTAGGTTGCCCGGGACGTAGAATTGGCCATCACTTTCAACCTGGTTGCAATTATTCCTGTTATATTATGGAAACACTGTTGTATTTTTATTGCATTTTATGCTTCGGGCGTTGACTTCTAAGGACCTAACTATTCAATCTGTTGGAGCACAGCCCTAGGGTGAAGCCTAGGTTGCTCGGAAAGTAGAAATGACCATAAGTTTCATACTGGTTGCAATTATTCGTTCTATACGATGGAAGAACTGTTGTATTTATATTGTATTTTATGCTTCTGGCGTTGACTTCTAAGGCCCTAGCTGTTCGATCTAGTGGAGCAACGCCCTAGAGTGAAGCCTAGGTTGCCCGGAAAGGAGAAATGACCATCACGTTCAAACTGGTTGCAATTAATCCTTTTATACGATGGAAAAGCTGTTGTATTTATATCGTGTTTTATGCTTCTGGCGTTTACTTCTAAGGACCTAACTATTCGATCTGGTGGAGCAACGCCCTAGAGTGAAGCCTAGGTTGCTGGGAACGTAGAATTGGCCATCACTTTCAAACTGGTCGAAATTATTCCTGTTATATGATGGAAACATTGTTGTATTTTTTTTGCATTTTATGGTTCGGGCGTAGACTTCTAAGGCCCTAACTATTCAATCTGTTGGAGCAACGCCCTAGGGTGAAGCCTAGGTTGCTCGGAAAGTAGAAATGACCATAAGTTTCATACTGGTTGCAATTATTCGTTTTATACGATGGAAAAGCTGTTGTATTTATATCGTATTTTATGCTTCTGGCGTTGACTTCTTAGGCCGTAACTATTCGGTCTGGTGGAGCAACGCCCTGGAGTGAAACCTAGGTTGCCCGGAACGTAGAATTGGTCATCACTTTCAAACTGGTTGCAATTATTCCTGTTATATGATGGAAACACTGTTGTATTTTCTTTGCATTTTATGGATCGGGCGTTGACTTCTAAGGCCCTAACTATTCAATCTGTTGGAGCAACGCCCTAGGGTAAAGCCTAGGTTGCTCCGAAAGTAGAAATGACCATAAGTTTCATACTGGTTGCAATTATTCGTTTTATACGATTGAAAACTGTTGTATTTATATTGTATTTTATGCTTCTGGCGTTGACTTCTAAGGCACTAGCTATTCGATCTGGTGGAGCAACGCCCTAGAGTGAAGCCTAGATTGCCCGGAACGTAGAATTGGCCATCACTTTCAAACTGGTCGCAATTATTCCTGTTATATGATTGAAACACTGTTGTATTTTTTTTGCATTTTATGTTTCGGGCTTTAGACTTCTAAGGCCCTAACTATTCAATCTGTTGGGGCAACGCCCTAGGGTGAAGCCTAGGTGGCTCGGAAAGTAGAAATGACCATAAGTTTCATACTGGTTGCAATTATTCGTTTTATACGACGGAAAAGCTGTTGTATTTATATTGTATTTTATGCTTCTGGCGTTGACTTCTAAGGCCCTAACTATTCAATCTGTTGGAGCAACGCCCTAGGGTGAAGCCTAGGTTGCTCGGAAAGTAGAAATAACCATAAGTTTCATACTGGTTGCAATTACTCGTTTTATACGATGGAAAAACTGTTGTATTTATATTGTATTTTATGCTTCTGGCGTTGACTTCTAAGGCCCTAGCTGTTCGATCTAGTGGAGCAACGCCCTAGAGTGAAGCCTAGGTTGCTCGGAAAGTAGAAATGACCATAGGTTTCATACTGGTTGCAATTATTCGTTCTATACGATGGAAGAACTGTTGTATTTATATTGTATTTTATGCTTCTGGCGTTGACTTCTAAGGCCCTAGCTGTTCGATCTAGTGGAGCAACGCCCTGGAGTGAAACCTAGGTTGCCCGGAACGGAGAATTGGCCATCACTTTCAAACTGGTTGCAATCATTCCTGTTATATGATGGAAACACTGTTGTATTTTCTTTGCATTTTATGGTTCGGGCGTTGACTTCTAAGGCCCTAACTATTCAATCCGTTGGAGCAACGCCCTAGGGTGAAGCCTAGGTCGCTCTGAAAGTAGAAATGACCATAAGTTTCATACAGGTTGCAATTACTTGTTTCATACGATGGAAAAACTGTTGTATTTATATTGTATTTTATGCTTCTGGAGTTGAATTCTAGGGCACTAACTACTCGATCTGGTGGAGCAACGCCCTAGAGTGAAGCCTAGGTTGCCCGGAAGGTAGAATTGGCCATCACTTTCAAACTGGTCGCAATTATTCCTGTTATATGATTGAAACACTGTTGTATTTTTTTTGCATTTTATGGTTCGGGCGTAGACTTATAAGGCCCTAACTATTCAATCTGTTGGAGCAACGCCCTAGGGTGAAGCCTAGGTTGCTCGGAAAGTAGAAATGACCATATGTTTCATACTGGTTGCAATTATTCGTTTTATACGATGGAAAAGCTGTTGTATTTATATTGTATTTTATGCTTCTGGCGTTGACTTCTGTGGCCCTACCTATTCGATTTGGTGGAGCAACACCCTACAGTGAAGCCTAGGTTGTCAGAAACGTAGAAATGAACATAACTTTCACACTGGTAGCAATTATTCGTATTATACAATGGAAAAACTGTTCTATTTATTTTGTATTTTATGCTTCGGGCGTTGACTTCTAAGGCCCTAACTATTCGATCTGGTGGAGCAACGCCCTAGAGTGAAGCCTAGGTTGCCCGGAACGTAGAAATGAACATAACTTTCACACTGGTAGCAATTATTCGTTTTATACAATGGAAAAGCTGTTCTATTTATTTTGTGTTTTATGCTTCGGGCGTTGACTTCTTTGGCCATACCTATTCGATCTGGTGGAGCAACACCCTATAGTCAAGCCTAGGTTGCCCGGAACGTAGAAAGGACCATAACGTTCACACCCGTTGCAATTATTCATGCTATACGATGGAAAAACTGTTGCATTTTTATTGTATTTTATGCTTCTAGCGTTGACTTCTAAGGCCGTAGCTATTAGATGTGGTGGAGTAACGCCCTAGAGTGACGCCTAGGTTGCCTGGAACGTAGAAATGACCATTACTTTCACAATGTTTCCAATTATTCATTTTATACGATGGAAAAACTGTTGTACTTATATTGTATTTTATTCTTATGGCGTTGAATTCTAAGTCCCTAGCTATGCGATCTGGTGGAGCAACGCCATAGAGTGAAACCAAGGTTGCCCGGAACGTAGAAATTACCATAGCTTTCAAACTGGTAGCAATTATTCGTTTTATACGATGGAACAACTGTTCTATTTATTTTGTATTTCATGCTTCGGGCGTTGACTTCTAAGGCCCTAACCCTTCAATCTGTTGGAACAATGCCCTAGGGTGAAGCCTAGGTTGCCCGTAAAGTAGAAATGCCCATAACTTTCATACAGGTTGCAATTATTCGTTTTATACGATGGAAAAACTGTTGTATTTATATTGTATTTTATGCTTCTGGCGCCGACTTCTAGGGCACTAACTATTCGTTCTGGTGGAGCAGCGCCCTAGGGTGAAGCCTCGGTTGCCCGGAACGTAGAAATGACCATTACTTTTACACTGGTTTCAATTATTCGTTTTATACGATGGAAAAACTGTTGCATCTTTATTGTATTTTATGCCTCTGGCGTTGACTTCTAAGGCCCTAACTATTCGATCTGGTGGAGCAACGCCCTAGAGTGAAGCCTAGGTTGCCCGGCACGTAGAAATGACCATAACTTTCACAATGGTAGCAATTATTCGTTTTATACAATGGAAAAACTGTTCTATTTATTTTGTAGTTTATGCTTCGGGCGTTGACTTCTAAGGCCCTAACTATTCGATCTGGTTTAGCAACACCCTAGGGTGTAGCCAAGCTTGCTCGGAACGTAGGACATACCATTACCCTCACACTGGTTTCAATTAGTCGTTTTATACGATGGAAAAACTGTTGCATCTTTATTGTATTTTATGCTTGTGACGTTGACTTCTAAGGCTCTATCTATTCGATCTGGTGGAGCAACGCCCTAGAGTGAAGCCTAGGTTGCCGGAAAGTAGAAATGACCATAACTTTCAGACTGGTTGCAATTATTCGTTTTATACGAAGGAAAAACTGTTGTATTTATATTGTTTTTTATTTTTCTGGCGTTGACTCCTGAGGCACTAACTATTCGATCTGGTGGAGCAACGCCCTAGAGTGAAGCCGAGGTTGCCCGGAACGTAGAAATGACCATCACGTTCAAACTGGTTGCAATTATTCCGGTTATATGATGGAAAAACTGTCTATTTATTTTGTATTTTATGCTTCGGGCGTTGACTTCTAAGGCCCTAACTATTCAATCTGTTGGAGCAACGCCCTAAGGTGAAGCCTAGGTTGCCCGGAACGTATAAATGACAATCACTTTCAAACTGGTTGCAATTATTGCTGTTATATGATGGAAAAGCTGTTGTATTTTTATTGCATTTTATGCTTCGGGCATTGACTTCTAAGGCCCTAACTATTCAATCTGTTGTAGCAACGCCCGAGGGTGAAGCCTGGGTTTCCCGGAACGTAGAAATGACCATAACTTTCACGCCGGCAGCAATTATTCGTTTTATACGATGGAAAAACTGTTGTATTAATATTGCATTTTATTCTTATGGCGTTGAATTCTAAGTCCCTAGCTATGCGATCTGGTTGAGCAACGCCATAGAGTGAAACCAAGGTTGCCCGGAACGTAGAAATTACCATAGCTTTCAAACTGGTAGCAATTATTCGTTTTATACGATGGAACAACTGTTCTATTTATTTAGTATTTCATGCTTCGGGCGTTGACTTCTAAGGCCCTAACCTTCCAATCTGCTGGAACAACGCCCTAGGGTGAAGCCTAGGTTGCCCGTAAAGTAGAAATGCCCATAACTTTCATACAGGTTGCAATTATTCGTTTTATACGATGGAAAAACTGTTGTATTTATATTGTATTTTATGCTTCTGGCGTTGACTTCTAAGGCCCTAGCTGTTCGATCTAGTGGAGCAACGCCCTAGAGTGAAGCCTAGGTTGCCCGGAAAGGAGAAATGACCATCACGTTCAAACTGGTTGCAATTAATCCTTTTATACGATGGAAAAGCTGTTGTATTTATATCGTGTTTTATGCTTCTGGCGTTTACTTCTAAGGACCTAACTATTCGATCTGGTGGAGCAACGCCCTAGAGTGAAGCCTAGGTTGCTCGGAACGTAGAATTGGCCATCACTTTGAAACTGGTCGAAATTATTCCTGTTATATGATGGAAACACTGTTGTATTTTTTTTGCATTTTATGGTTCGGGCGTAGACTTCTAAGGCCCTAACTATTCAATCTGTTGGAGCAACGCCCTAGAGTGAAGCCTAGGTTGCTCGGAAAGTAGAAATGACCATAGGTTTCATACTGGTTGCAATTATCCGTTCTATACGATGGAAGAACTGTTGTATTTATATTGTATTTTATGCTTCTGGCGTTGACTTCTAAGGCCCTAGCTGTTCGATCTAGTGGAGCAACGCCCTGGAGTGAAACCTAGGTTGCCCGGAACGGAGAATTGGCCATCACTTTCAAACTGGTTGCAATCATTCCTGTTATATGATGGAAACACTGTTGTATTTTCTTTGCATTTTATGGTTCGGGCGTTGACTTCTAAGGCCCTAACTATTCAATCCGTTGGAGCAACGCCCTAGGGTGAAGCCTAGGTTGCTCTGAAAGTAGAAATGACCATAAGTTTCATACAGGTTGCAATTATTTGTTTCATACGATGGAAAAACTGTTGTATTTATATTGTATTTTATGCTTCTGGAGTTGAATTCTAGGGCACTAACTACTCGATCTGGTGGAGCAACGCCCTAGAGTGAAGCCTAGGTTGCCCGGAACGTAGAATTGGCCATCACTTTCAAACTGGTCACAATTATTCCTGTTATATGATTGAAACACTGTTGTATTTTTTTTGCATTTTATGGTTCGGGCGTAGACTTATAAGGCCCTAACTATTCAATCTGTTGGAGCAACGCCCTAGGGTGAAGCCTAGGTTGCTCGGAAAGTAGAAATGACCATAAGTTTCATACTGGTTGCAATTATTCGTTTTATACGATGGAAAAGCTGTTGTATTTATATTGTATTTTATGCTTCTGGCGTTGACTTCTAAGGCACTAACTATTCGATCTGGTGAAGCAACGCCCTAGAGTGAAGCCTAGGTTGCCCGGGACGTAGAATTGGCCATCACTTTCAACCTGGTTGCACTTATTCCTGTTATATTATGGAAACACTGTTGTATTTTTATTGCATTTTATGCTTCGGGCGTTGACTTCTAAGGCCCTAACTATTCAATCTGTTGGAGCAACGCTCTAGGGTGAAGCCTAGGTTGCTCGGAGAGTAGAAATGACCATAAGTTTCATACTGGCTGCAATTATTCGTTCTATACGATGGAAGAACTGTTGTTTTTATATTGTATTTTATGCTTCTGGCGTTGACTACTAAGGCCCTAGCTGTTCGATCTAGTGGAGCAACGCCCTAGAGTGAAGCCTAGGTTGTCCGGAAAGGAGAAATGACCATCACGTTCAAACTGGTTGCAATTAATCCTTTTATACGATGGAAACACTGTTGTATTTTTTTTGCATTTTATGGTTCGGGCGTGAACTTCTAAGGCCCTAAAAATTCAATCTGTTGGAGCAACGCCCTAGGGTGAAGCCTAGGTTGCTCGGAAAGTAGAAATGACCATAAGTTTCATACTGGTTGCAATTATTCGTTTTATACGATGGAAAAGCTGTTGTATTTATATTGTATTTTATGCTTCTGGCGTTGACTTCTAAGGCACTAACTATTCGATCTGATGGAGCAACGCCCTAGAGTGAAGCCTAGGTTGCCCGGAACGTAGAATTGGCCATCACTTTCAAACTGGTTGCAATTATTTCTGTTATATTATTGAAACACTGTTGTACTTTTATTGCATTTTATGCTTCGGGCGTTGACTTCTAAGGCCCTAACTATTCAATCTGTTGGAGCACAGCCCTAGGGTGAAGCCTAGGTTGCTCGGAAAGTAGAAATGACCATAAGTTTCATACTGGTTGCAATTATTCGTTCTATACGATGGAAGAACTGTTGTTTTTATATTGTATTTTATGCTTCTGGCGTTGACTACTAAGGCCCTAGCTGTTCGATCTAGTGGAGCAACGCCCTAGAGTGAAGCCTAGGTTGCCCGGAAAGGAGAAATGACCATCACGTTCAAACTGGTTGCAATTAATCCTTTTATACGATGGAAAAGCTGTTGTATTTATATCGTGTTTTATGCTTCTGGCGTTTACTTCTAAGGACCTAACTATTCGATCTGGTGGAGCAACGCCCTAGAGTGAAGCCTAGGTTGCTCGGAACGTAGAATTGGCCATCACTTTCAAACTGGTCGAAATTATTCCTGTTATATGATGGAAACACAGTTGTATTTTCTTTGCATTTTATGGTTCGGGCGTTGACTTCTAAGGCCCTAACTATTCAATCTGTTGGAGCAACGCCCTAGGGTGAAGCCTAGGTTGCTCGCAAAGCAGTAATGACCATAAGTTTCATACTGGTTGCAATTATTCGTTTTATACGATGGAAAAACTGTTGTATTTATATTGTATTTTATGCTTCTGCCGTTGACTTCTAAGGCCCTAATTATTCGATTTGGTGGAGCAATGCCTCAGAGTTAAGTCTAGGATGCCCGAAACGCCGAAATGATCATTACTTTCACGCTTGTTGCAATTATTCCTGTTATACGATGAAAAGACTGTTGTATTTTTATTGTATTTTATGCTTCAGGCGTGGACTTCTGAGGCCGTAGCTATTCGATGTGGTGGAAGAACGCCATACAGTGAAGCCTAGGTTGCCCGGAACGCAGAAATGACCACTACTTTCACACTGTTTGCAATTGTTCATTTAATACGATGGAAATGCTGTTGTATTTATATCGTATTTTATGCTTCGGGCGTTGACTTCTTAGGCCCTAACATTTCGATCTGGTGGAGCAACGCCCGACAGTGAAGCCTAGGTTGCCCGGAACGTAGATATGACAATAACCTTCACACAGGTTGCAATTATTCGTTTTATACGGTGTAAAGGCTGTTGTATTTATTTTGTATTTTATGCTTCTGGCGTTGACTTCTTAGGCCGTAACTATTCGATCTGGTGGAGCAACGCCCTGGAGTGAAACCTGGGTTGCCCGGAACGTAGAAATGACCACTACTATCACACTGGTTGCAAATTGTTCCTGCTATACGATGGAAAAACTGTTGTATTTTTATTGCATTTTATGCTTCTGGCGTTCAAATCTTAGGCCCTAACTATTCGATCTGGTGGAACAACGGCCTAGGGTGAGGCCTAGGTTGTCCGGAACGTAGAAATGACCATAACCTTCACACTGGTTGCAATTATTTGTTTTATACGATGGAATAGCTGTTGTATTTATATCGTATTTTATGCTTCTGGCGTTGACTTCTTAGGCCCTGACTATTCCGTCTGGTGGAACAACGCCCTAGAGTAAAGCCCAGGTTGCGCGGAACGTATAAATGACCATAGCTTTTACACTGGTAGCAATTATTCGTTTTATACAATGGAAATCTGTTCTATTTGTATTGCATTTTATGCTTCTGGCGTTGACTACTTAGGCCCTAACTATTCGATCTTGTGGAACAACGCCCTAGAGTCAAGCCTAGGTTGCCTGGAACGTAGAAATGACCATCACTTTCACACGGGTTGCAATTATTCCTGTTATAGGATGGAAAGACTGTTGTATTTTTATTGTATTTTATGCTTCAGGCGTGGACTTCTGAGGCCGTAGCTATTCGATGTGGTGGAAGAACGCCATACAGTGAAGCCTAGGTTGCCCGGAACGTAGAAATGACCACTACTTTCACACTGTTTGCAATTATTCGTTTTATACGATGGAAAAACTGTTGCATCTTTATCGTATTTTATGCTTCTGGCGTTGACTTCTTAGGCCGTAACTATTCGACCTGGTGGAGCAACGCCCTGGAGTGAAACCTAGGTTGCCCGGAACGTAGAAATGACCACTACTATCACACTGGTTGCAAATTATTCCTGCTATACGATGGAAAAACTGTTGTATTTATATTGCATTTTACGCTTCGGGCATTGACTTCTAAGGCCCTAACTATTCCATCTGTTGGAGCAACGCCCTAGGGTGAAGCCTAGGTTGCCCGGAAAGTAGACATGGCCATAACTTTCATACTGGTTGCAATTATTCGTTTTGTATGATGGAAAAGCTGTTGCATCATTAATCTATTTTATTCATCTGGGGTTGACTTCTAAGACCCTAACAGTTTGATCTGGTGGAGCAATGCCCTAAAGTGAAGCCTAGGTTGCCCGGAACGTAGAAATGATCATAACTTTCACACTGGTTGTTATTATTCGTTTTATCCGGTGGAGAAACTGTTATATTTATATTGTATTTTATGCTTCTGGCGTTGACTTCTTAGGTCCTAACTATTCGATCTTGTGGAACAACGCCCTGGTGTGAAGCCTAGGTTGCCTGGAACGTAGAAATGACCATCACTTTCACACGGGTTGCAATAATTCCTGTTATAGGATGGAAATACTGTTGTATTTTTATTGTATTTTAAACTTCAGGCGTTGACTTCTGAGGCCGTAGCTATTCGATGCGGTGGAAGAACGCCATACAGTGAAGCCTAGGTTGCCCGGAACGTAGAAATGACCATAAGTTTCATACTGGTTGCAATTATTCGTTTTATACGATGGAAAAACTGTTGTATTTATATTGTATTTTATGCTTCTGGCGTTTACATCTTAGGCCCTAAATATTCGATCTGGTGGTACAACGCCCTAGGGTGAATTCTAGGTTGTCCGGAACGTAGAAATGACCATAACTTTTACACTGGTAGCATTTATTCGTTTTATACAATGGAAAAAACGTTCTATTTATTTTGTATTCTATGCTTCGGGCGTTGACTTCTAAGGCCGTAACTGTTCGATCTGGTGGAGCAACGCCCTGGAGTGAAACCTAGGTTGCCCGTAACGTAGAAATGACCACTACTATCACACTGGTTGCATATTATTCCTGCTACACGATGGAGAAGCTGTTGTATTTTTATTGCATTTTATGCTTCTGGCGATCACTTCTTAGGCCGTAACTATTCGATCTGGTGGAACAACGGCCTAGGGTGAAGCCTAGGTTGCCCGGAACGTAGAAATGACCATAACTTTTACACTGGTAGCAATTATTCGTTTTATACAATGGAAAAACTGTTCTATTTATTTTGTACTTAATGCTTCGGGCGTTGACTGCTAAGACCCTAACTGTTTGATCTGGTGGAGCAACGCCCTAGAGTGAAGCCTAGGTTGCCCGGAACGTAGAAATGGCCATAACTTTCACACTGGTTGCTATCATTCGTTTTATACGATGGAAGAACTGTTATATTTATATTGTATTTTATGCTTCTGGCGTTGACTTCTTAGGCCCTAACTGTTCGATCTGGTAGAGCAACGCCCTAAAGAGAAGCCTAGGCTGCCCGGTACGTAGAAATGACCATAACTTTCACACTGGTAGCAATTATTCGTTTTATACAATGGAAAAACTGTTCTATTTATTTTGTATTTAATGCTTCGGGCGTTGACTTCTAAGGCCCTAACTGTTTGATCTGGTGGAGCAACGCCCTAGAGTAAAGCCTAGGTTGCCCGGAACGTAGAAATGACCATAACTTTCACACTGGTTGCTATTATTCGTTTTATACGATGGAAAAACTGTTACATTTATATTGTATTTTATGCTTCTGGCGTTGACTTCTTAGTCCCTAACTGTTCGATCTTGTGGAGCAACGCCCTAGAGTAAAGCCTAGATTGCCTCGAACGTAGAAATGACCATCACTATCACACGGGTTGCAATTATTCCTGTTATAGAATGGAAAGACTGTTGTATTTTTATTGTATTTAAATACTTCAGGCGTTGACTCCTTAGGCCCTAACTATTCGATCTGGTGGAACAACGTCGTAGAGTGTAGCCTAGGTTGCCCGGAACGTAGAAATGACCATTACTTTCACACTGCTTGCAATTATTCGTTTTATACGATGGAAAAACTGTTGCATCTTGATCGTATTTTATGCTTCTGGCGTTGACTTCTTAGGCCGTAACTATCCGATCTGGTGGAGCAACGCCCTAGAGTGAAGCCTAGGTTGCTCGGAATGTAGAAATGACCATAAGTTGCATACTGGTTGCAATTATTCGTTTTATACGATGGTAAAACTGTTGTATTTATATTGTATTTTATGCTTCTGGCGTTGACTTCTAAGTCCCTAAATAATCGATCTGGTGGAGCAATGCCTCAGAGTTAAGTCTAGGATGCCCGAAACGCCGAAATGATCATTACTTTCACGCTTGTTGCAATTATTCCTGTTATACGATGAAAAGACTGTTGTATTTTTATTCTAGTTTATGCTTCAGGCGTGGACTTCTGAGGCCGTAGCTATTCGATGTGATGGAAGAACGCCATACAGTGAAGCCTAGGTTGCCCGGAACGTAGAAATGACCACTACTTTCACACTGTTTGCAATTATTCATTTAATACGATGGAAATGCTGTTGTATTTATATCGTATTTTATGCTTCGGGCGTAGACTTCTTAGGCCCTAACATTTCGATCAGGTGGAGCAACGCCCGACAGTGAAGCCTAGGTTGCCCGGAACGTAGATATGACCATAACTTTCACACAGGTTGCAATTATTCGTTTTATACGGTGTAAAGGCTGTTGTATTTATTTTGTATTATATTCTTCTGGTGTTGACTTCTTAGGCCCTACCTATTCGATCTGGTGGAACATCGCCGTAGACTGAAGCCTAGGTTGCCCGGAACGTAGAAATGACCATTACTTTCACACTGCTTGCAATTATTCGTTTTATACGATGGAAAAACTGTTGCATCTTGATCGTATTTTATGCTTCTGGCGTTGACTTCTTAGGCCGTAACTATCCGATCTGGTGGAGCAACGCCCTAGAGTGAAGCCTAGGTTGCTCGGAATGTAGAAATGACCATAAGTTGCATACTGGTTGCAATTATTCGTTTTATACGATGGAAAAACTGTTGCATTTTTATTGTATTCTATGCTTCTGGCGTTTAATTCTAAGTCGCTAGCTATTTGGTCTGGTGGAGCAACGACCTGGAGTGAAGCCTAGATTGCCTCGAACGTAGAAATGACCATCACTATCACACGGGTTGCAATTATTCCTGTTATAGAATGGAAAGACTGTTGTATTTTTATTGTATTTAAATACTTCAGGCGTTGACTCCTTAGGCCCTAACTATTCGATCTGGTGGAACAACGTCGTAGAGTGTAGCCTAGGTTGCCCGGAACGTAGAAATGACCATTACTTTCACACTGCTTGCAATTATTCGTTTTATACGATGGAAAAACTGTTGCATCTTGATCGTATTTTATGCTTCTGGCGTTGACTTCTTAGGCCGTAACTATCCGATCTGGTGGAGCAACGCCCTAGAGTGAAGCCTAGGTTGCTCGGAATGTAGAAATGACCATAAGTTGCATACTGGTTGCAATTATTCGTTTTATACGATGGTAAAACTGTTGTATTTATATTGTATTTTATGCTTCTGGCGTTGACTTCTAAGTCCCTAAATAATCGATCTGGTGGAGCAATGCCTCAGAGTTAAGTCTAGGATGCCCGAAACGCCGAAATGATCATTACTTTCACGCTTGTTGCAATTATTCCTGTTATACGATGAAAAGACTGTTGTATTTTTATTCTAGTTTATGCTTCAGGCGTGGACTTCTGAGGCCGTAGCTATTCGATGTGATGGAAGAACGCCATACAGTGAAGCCTAGGTTGCCCGGAACGTAGAAATGACCACTACTTTCACACTGTTTGCAATTATTCATTTAATACGATGGAAATGCTGTTGTATTTATATCGTATTTTATGCTTCGGGCGTAGACTTCTTAGGCCCTAACATTTCGATCAGGTGGAGCAACGCCCGACAGTGAAGCCTAGGTTGCCCGGAACGTAGATATGACCATAACTTTCACACAGGTTGCAATTATTCGTTTTATACGGTGTAAAGGCTGTTGTATTTATTTTGTATTATATTCTTCTGGTGTTGACTTCTTAGGCCCTACCTATTCGATCTGGTGGAACATCGCCGTAGACTGAAGCCTAGGTTGCCCGGAACGTAGAAATGACCATTACTTTCACACTGCTTGCAATTATTCGTTTTATACGATGGAAAAACTGTTGCATCTTGATCGTATTTTATGCTTCTGGCGTTGACTTCTTAGGCCGTAACTATCCGATCTGGTGGAGCAACGCCCTAGAGTGAAGCCTAGGTTGCTCGGAATGTAGAAATGACCATAAGTTGCATACTGGTTGCAATTATTCGTTTTATACGATGGAAAAACTGTTGCATTTTTATTGTATTCTATGCTTCTGGCGTTTAATTCTAAGTCGCTAGCTATTTGGTCTGGTGGAGCAACGACCTGGAGTGAAGCCTAGGTTGCCCGGAACGTAGAAATGACAATTACTTTCACACTGTTTGCTATTGTTCATTTTGTACGATGGAAAAGCTGTTGTATTTATATTGTATTTTATGCCTCTGGCGTTGACTTCTAAGGCCGTAGCTATTAGATGTGGTGGAGCAACGCCTTAGAGTGACGCCTAGGTTGCCCGGAACGTAGAAATGACCATTACTTTCACAATGTCTGCAATTATTCATTTTATACGATGGAAAAACTGTTGTACTTATATTGTATTTTATCCTTCTGGCGTTGAATTCTAAGTCCCTAGCTATTCGATCTGGTGGAGCAACGACCTAGGGTGAAACCTAGGTTACCCGGAACGTAGAAATGACCAGTTCTTTCACACTGGTTACAGTTATTCGTTTTATACGATGGTAAAGCTGTTGTATTTATATCGTATTTTATGCTTCTGGCGTTGACTTCTTAGGCCCTAACTACTCGGCCTGGTATAGCAACGCCCTAGAGTGAAACCTAGGTTATTCGGAACGTAGAAATGACCATTACATTCACACTGGTTGCAATTATTCCTGTTATACGATGGAAAAACTGTTGTACTTATACTGTATTTTATCCTTCCGGCGTTGAATTCTAAGTCCCTAGCTATTCGATCTGGTGGAGCAACGACCTAGGGTGAAACCTAGGTTACCCGGAACGTAGAAATGACCAGTTCTTTCACACTGGTTACAGTTATTCGTTTTATACAATGGAAAAACTGCTCTACTTATTTTGCATTTTATGCTTCGGGCGTTGACATCTAAGGCCCTAACTATTCGATCTGGTGGAGCACCGCCCTAGAGTGAAGCCTAGGTTGCCCGGAACGTAGAAATGACCATAACTTCCACCCTGGTTGCAATTATTCGTTTTATACGATGGAAAAGCTGTTGTATTTATATCGTTTTATGCTTCTGGCGTTGGCTTCTTAGGCCCTAGCTATTCGATCTGGTCGAGCAACGCCCTAGAGTGAAGCCTAGGTTGCCCGGAACGTAGAAATGACCATAACTTTCACACTGGTTGCTATCATTCGTTTTATACGATGGAAAAACTGTTACATTTATATTGTATTTTATGCTTCTGGCGTTGACTTCTTAGGCCCTAACTGTTCGATCTGGTGGAACAACGCCCTAGAGTGAAGCCTAGGTTATCCAGAACGTAGAAATGACCAGTACATTCACACTGGTTGCAGTTATTCCTGTAAAACAATGGAAAAACTGTTGTATTTTAATTGTATTTTATGCTTTTAGCGATGAATTCTAAGTCCCTAGCTATTCGATCTGGTGGAGCAACGCCCTAGAGTGACGCCTAGCTTGCTCGGAACGTAGAAATGACCATTCCTTTCACACTGGTTGCAATTATTCGTTTTATACGATGCAAAAGCTGTTGTATTTATAACGTATTTTATGCTTCTGGCGTTGACTTCTTATGACCTAACTATTCGAACTGGTGGAGCAACGCCCTGGAGTGAAACCTAGGTTACCCGGAACGTAGAAATGGCCATAACTCTAACACCGGTAGCAACTATTCGTTTTATACGATGGAAAAACTGTTCTATTTATTTTGTATTTTATGCTTCGGGCGTTGACTTCTGAGGCCCTAACTATTCAATCTGTAGGTGCAACGCTCTAGGGTGAAGCCTAGGTTGCCGGGAAGGTAGAAATGACCATATCCTTCACACTGGTTTGTATTATTCGTTTCATACGATGGAAAAACTGTTATATTTATATTGTATTTTATGCTTCTGGCGTTGACTTCTTAGGCCCTAACTATTCCATCTGGTGGAACAACGACCTAGGGTGAAGCCAACGTTGCCTGGAACGTAGAAATGACCATAACTTTCACACTGGTAGCAATTACTCGTTTTATACGATGGAAAAACTGTTTTATTTATTTTGCATTTTATGCTTCGGGCGTTGACTTCTAAGGCCCTAACTATTCGATCTGGTGGAGCAACGCCCTAGGGTGAAGCCTAGGTTGGCCGCAATGTAGAAATGTCCATAGCTTTCACACTGGTTGCAATTATTCGTTTTATACGATTGAAAAGCTGTTGTATTTATATCGTATTTTATGCTTCTGGCGTTCACTTCTTATGACCTAACTATTCGACCTGGTGGAGCAACGCCCTGGAGTGAAACCTAGGTTGCCCGGAACGTAGGAATGACCATTACCTTCACACTGGTTGCAATTATTCCTGTTATACGATGGAAAAACTGTTGGATTCTTATTGCATTTTATGCTTCGGGCATTGACTTTTAAGGCCCTAACTATTCAATCTAGTGGTGCAACTCCCTTGGGTGAAGACTAGGTTGCTCGGAAAGTAGATATGACCATAACTTTCATACTGCTTGCGATTATTCGTTTTATACGGTGGAAATACTGTTGTATTTATATCGTGTTGTGTTCTTCTGGCGTTGACTTCTTAGGCCCTGACTATTCCATCTGGTCGAACAACTCCCTAGGGTGAAGCCTAGGTTGCCCGGAAAGTAGAAATGCCCATAACTTCCACACTGGTAGAAATTATTCGTTTTATACGATTGAAAAACTGTACAATTTATTTTGTATTTTATGCTTCGGGCGTTGACTTCTAAGGCTCTAACTGTTCGATCTGGTCGAGCAACGCCCTAGAGTGAAGCCTAGGTTGCCCGGAACGTAGAAATGACCATAACTTCCACACTGGTTGCAATTATTCGTTTTATACAATGTAAAAGCTGTTGCATTTATATCGTATTTTATGCTTCTGGCGTTGACTTCTAAGGCCGTAGCTATCAGATCTGGTGGAGCAACGCCCTAGAGTGACGCCTAGGTTGCCCGGAACGTAGAAATGACCATTTCTTTTACAATGTTTGCAACTATTCATTTTATACGATGGAATAACTGTTGTACTTATATTGTATTTTATCCTTCTGGCGTTGAATTCTAAGTCCCTAGCTATTCGATCTGGTAGAGCAACGCCCTAGAGTGAAACCTAGGTTATCCGGAACGTAGAAATGACCAGTACATTCACACTGGTTGCAGTTATTCCTGTTAAACGATGGAAAAACTGTTGCATCTTTATTGTATTTTATACTTCTGGCGCTGACTTCTAAGGCCGTAACTATTCCGTCTGGTGGAGCAACGCCCTAGAGTGATGCCTAGGTTAGCCGGAACGTAGAAATGACCATTACTTTCACACTGTTTGCAAATATACATTATATACGATGGAAAAGCTGTTGTATTTATATTGTCTTTTATGCTTCTGGCGTTGACTTCTTAGGCCCTGACTGTTCGATCTGGTGGAACAACGCCCTAGAGTGAAGCCTAGGTTATCCGGAACGTAGAAATGACCAGTACATTCACACTGGTTGCAGTTATTCCTGTAAAACAATGGATAAACTGTTGTATTTTAATTGTATTTTATGCTTTTAGCGATGAATTCTAAGTCCCTAGCTATCCGATCTGGTGGAGCAACGCCCTATAGTGGCGCCTAGCTTGCTCGGAACGTAGAAATGACCATTCCTTTCACACTGGTTGCAATTATTCGTTTTATACGATGCAAAAGCTGTTGTATTTATAACGTATTTTATGCTTCTGGCGTTGACTTCTTATGACCTAACTATTCGAACTGGTGGAGCAACGCCCTGGAGTGAAACCTAGGTTACCCGGAACGTAGAAATGGCCATAACTCTAACACCGGTAGCAACTATTCGTTTTATACGATGGAAAAACTGTTCTATTTATTTTGTATTTTATGCTTCGGGCGTTGACTTCTGAGGCCCTAACTATTCAATCTGTAGGTGCAACGCTCTAGGGTGAAGCCTAGGTTGCCGGGAAGGTAGAAATGACCATATCCTTCACACTGTTTTGTATTATTCGTTTCATACGATGGAAAAACTGTTATATTTATATTGTATTTTATGCTTCTGGCGTTGACTTCTTAGGCCCTAACTATTCCATCTGGTGGAACAACGACCTAGGGTGAAGCCAACGTTGCCTGGAACGTAGAAATGACCATAACTTTCACACTGGTAGCAATTACTCGTTTTATACGATGGAAAAACTGTTTTATTTATTTTGCATTTTATGCTTCGGGCGTTGACTTCTAAGGCCCTAACTATTCGATCTGGTGGAGCAACGCCCTAGGGTGAAGCCTAGGTTGGCCGCAATGTAGAAATGTCCATAGCTTTCACACTGGTTGCAATTATTCGTTTTATACGATTGAAAAGCTGTTGTATTTATATCGTATTTTATGCTTCTGGCGTTCACTTCTTATGACCTAACTATTCGACCTGGTGGAGCAACGCCCTGGAGTGAAACCTAGGTTGCCCGGAACGTAGGAATGACCATTACCTTCACACTGGTTGCAATTATTCCTGTTATACGATGGAAAAACTGTTGGATTCTTATTGCATTTTATGCTTCGGGCATTGACTTTTAAGGCCCTAACTATTCAATCTAGTGGTGCAACTCCCTTGGGTGAAGACTAGGTTGCTCGGAAAGTAGATATGACCATAACTTTCATACTGCTTGCGATTATTCGTTTTATACGGTGGAAATACTGTTGTATTTATATCGTGTTGTGTTCTTCTGGCGTTGACTTCTTAGGCCCTGACTATTCCATCTGGTCGAACAACTCCCTAGGGTGAAGCCTAGGTTGCCCGGAAAGTAGAAATGCCCATAACTTCCACACTGGTAGAAATTATTCGTTTTATACGATTGAAAAACTGTACAATTTATTTTGTATTTTATGCTTCGGGCGTTGACTTCTAAGGCTCTAACTGTTCGATCTGGTCGAGCAACGCCCTAGAGTGAAGCCTAGGTTGCCCGGAACGTAGAAATGACCATAACTTCCACACTGGTTGCAATTATTCGTTTTATACAATGTAAAAGCTGTTGCATTTATATCGTATTTTATGCTTCTGGCGTTGACTTCTAAGGCCGTAGCTATCAGATCTGGTGGAGCAACGCCCTAGAGTGACGCCTAGGTTGCCCGGAACGTAGAAATGACCATTTCTTTTACAATGTTTGCAACTATTCATTTTATACGATGGAATAACTGTTGTACTTATATTGTATTTTATCCTTCTGGCGTTGAATTCTAAGTCCCTAGCTATTCGATCTGGTAGAGCAACGCCCTAGAGTGAAACCTAGGTTATCCGGAACGTAGAAATGACCAGTACATTCACACTGGTTGCAGTTATTCCTGTTAAACGATGGAAAAACTGTTGCATCTTTATTGTATTTTATACTTCTGGCGCTGACTTCTAAGGCCGTAACTATTCCGTCTGGTGGAGCAACGCCCTAGAGTGATGCCTAGGGTAGCCGGAACGTAGAAATGACCATTACTTTCACACTGTTTGCAAATATACATTATATACGATGGAAAAGCTGTTGTATTTATATTGTCTTTTATGCTTCTGGCGTTGACTTCTTAGGCCCTGACTGTTCGATCTGGTGGAACAACGCCCTAGAGTGAAGCCTAGGTTATCCGGAACGTAGAAATGACCAGTACATTCACACTTGTTGCAGTTATTCCTGTAAAACAATGGAAAAACTGTTGTATTTTAATTGTATTTTATGCTTTTAGCGATGAATTCTAAGTCCCTAGCTATCCGATCTGGTGGAGCAACGCCCTATAGTGGCGCCTAGCTTGCTCGGAACGTAGAAATGACCATTACTTTCACACTGGTTGCAATTATTCGTTTTATACGATGCAAAAGCTGTTGTATTTATATCGTATTTTATGCTTCTGGAGTTGACTTCTTATGACCTAACTACTCGAACTGGTGGAGCAACGCCCTGGAGTGAAACCTAGGTTGCCCGGAACGTAGAAATGACCATCACTTTCAAACTGGTTGCAATTATTCCTGTTATAAGATGGAAAAACTGTTGCATTTTTATTGTATTCTATGCTTCTGGCGTTTAATTCTAAGTCGCTAGCTATTTGATCTGGTGGAGCAACGACCTAGATGGAAGCCTAGGTTGCCCGGAACGTAGAAATGACAATTACTTTCACACTGTTTGCTATTATTCATTTTGTACGATGGAAAAGCTGTTGTATTTATATTGTATTTTATGCCTCTGGCGTTGACTTCTAAGGCCGTAGCTATTAGATCTGGTGGAGCAACGCCCTAGAGTGACGCCTAGGTTGCCCGGAACGTAGAAATGACCATTTCTTTTACAATGATTGCAACTATTCATTTTATACGATGGAATAACTGTTGTACTTATATTGTATTTTATCCTTCTGGCGTTGAATTCTAAGTCCTTAGCTATTCGATCTGGTAGAGCAACGCCCTAGAGTGAAACCTAGGTTATCCGGAACGTAGAAATGACTAGTACATTCACACTGGTTGCAGTTATTCCTGTTAAACGATGGAAAAACTGTTGCATCTTTATTGTATTTTATGCTTCTGGCGCTGACTTCTAAGGCCGTAACTATTCCGTCTGGTGGAGCAACGCCCTAGAGTGAAGCCTAGGTTGGCCGGAATGTAGAAATGTCCATAACTTTCACACTGGTTGCAATTATTCGTTTTATACGATTGAAAAGCTGTTGTATTTATATGGTATTTTATGCTTCTGGCGTTGACTTCTTATGACCTAACTATTAGATCAGGTGGAGCAACGCCTGGAGTGAAACCTAGGTTGCCCGGAACGTAGGAATGACCATTACTTTCACACTGGTTGCAATTATTCCTGTTATACGATGGAAAAACTGTTGTATTTTTATTGCATTTTATGCTTCGGGCATTGACTTTTAAGGCCCTAACTATTCAATCTTGTGGTGCAACTCCCTAGGGTGAAGCCTAGGTTGCTCGGAAAGTAGATATGACCATAACTTTCATACTGCTTGCGATTATTCGTTTTATACGATGGAAAAACTGTTGTATTTATATCGTGTTTTATGCTTCTGGCGTTGACTTCTTAGGCCCTAACTATTCCATCTGGTGGAACAACTCCCTAGGGTGAAGCCTAGGTTGCCGGAAAGTAGAAATGCCCATAACTTCCACACTGGTAGATATTATTCGTTTTATACGGCTGAAAAACTGTACTATTTATTTTGTATTTTATGCTTCGGGCGTTGACTTCTAAGGCCCTAACTGTTCGATCTGGCGGAGCAACGCCCTAGAGTGAAGCCTAGGTTGCCCGGAACGTAGAAATGACCATCACTTTCAAACTGGTTGCAATTATTCCTGTTATATGATGGAAAAACTGTTGTATTTTTATTGCATTGTATGCTTCGGGCGTTGACTTCTAAGGCCCTAGCTATTCGATCTGGTCGAGCAACGCCCTAGAGTGAAGCCTAGGTTGCCCGGAACGTAGAAATGACCATAACTTCCACACTGGTTGCAATTATTCGTTTTATACGATGTAAAAGCTGTTGTATTTATATCGTATTTTATCCTTATGGCGTTGAATTCTAAGTCCCTAGCTATTCCATCTCGTGGAACAAAGCCCTAGGGTAAAGCCCAGGTTGCGCGGAACGTAGAAATGACCATAACTTTCACACTGGTAGCAATTACTCGTTTTATACGATGGAAAAACTGTTTTATTTATTTTGCATTTTATGCTTCGGGCGTTGACTTCTAAGGCCCTAACTATTCGATCTGGTGGAGCAACGCCCTAGAGTGAAGCCTAGGTTGCCCGGAACGTAGAAATGACCATAACTTTCACACTGGTTGCTATCATTCGATTTATACGATGGAAAATCTGTTATATTTACATTGTATTTTATACTTCTGGCGTTGACTTGTTAGGCCCTAACTGTTCGATCTGGTGGAACAACGCCCTAGAGTGAAGCCTAGGTTATCCTGAACGTAGAAATGACCAGTACATTCACACTGGTTGCAGTTATTCCTGTATAACGATGGAAAAACTGTGGTATTTTTATTGCATTTTATGCTTCGGGCATTGACTTTTAAGGCCCTAACTATTCAATCTGGTGGTGCAACTCCCTAGGGTGAAGCCTAGGTTGCTCGGAAAGTAGAAATGACCATAACTTCCACACTGGTTGCAATTATTCGTTTTATACGATGTAAAAGCTGTTGCATTTATATCGTATTTTATGCTTCTGGCGTTGACTTCTTAGGCCCTAACTACTCGACCTGGTGGAGCAACGCCCTAGAGTGAAACCTAGGTTGCCCGGAACGTAGAAATGACCATTACATTCACACTGGTTGCAATTATTCCTGTTATACGATGGAAAAACTGTTGCATTTTTATTGTATTCTATGCTTCTGGCGTTTAATTCTAAGTCGCTAGCTATTTGATCTGGTGGAGCAACGACCTAGAGTGAAGCCTAGGTTGCCCGGAACGTAGAAATGACAATTACTTTCACACTGTTTGCTATTATTCATTTTGTACGATGGAAAAGCTGTTGTATTTATATTGTATTTTATGCCTCTGGCGTTGACTTCTAAGGGCGTAGCTTTTAGATCTGGTGGAGCAACGCCCTAGAGTGACGCCTAGGTTGCCCGGAACGTAGAACTGACCATAACTTTTACGCTGGTAGCAATTATTCGTTTTATACAATGGAAAAACTGTTGTATTTATATTGTATTTTATGCTGCTGGCGTTCACATCTTAGGCCCTAACTATTCGATCTGGTGGAACAACGCCGTAGGGTGAAGCCTAGGTTGCCCGGAACGTAGAAATGACCATTACCTTCACGCTTGTTGCAATTATTCCTGTTATACGATGGAAAAACAGTTGCATCTTTATTGTATTTTATGCTTCTGGCGTTGACTTCTAAGGCCGTAACTATTCGATCTGGTGGAGCAACGCCCTAGGGTGAAGCCTAGGTTGGCCGGAATGGAGAAATGTCCATAACTTTCACACTGGTTGCAATTATTCGTTTTATACGATTGAAAAGCTGTTGTATTTATATTGTATTTTATGCTTCTGGCGTTGACTTCTTAAGCCCTAACTATTCCATCTGGTGGAACAACGCCCTAGGGTGACGCCTAGGTTACCTGGAAAGTAGAAATGACGATAACTTTCACACTGGTAGCAATTATTCGTTTTATACGATGGAAAAACTGTTCAATATATTTTGTATTTTATGCTTCGGGCGTTGACTTCTAAGGCCCTAACTATTCGATCTGGTGGTGCAACTCCCTAGGGTGAAGCCTAGGTTGCTCGGAAAGTAGAAATGACCATAACTTTCATACTGCTTGCGATTATTCGTTTTATACGGTTGAAAAACTGTACTATTTATTTTGTATTTTATGCTTCGGGCGTTGACTTCTAAGGTCCTAACTGTTCGATCTGGTGGAGCAACGCCCTAGTGTGAAGCCTAGGTTGCCCGGAACGTAGAAATGACCATCACTTTCAAACTGGTTGCAATTATTCCTGTTATATGATGGAAAAACTGTTGTATTTTTATTGCATTTTATGCATCGGGCATTGACTTCTAAGGCCCTAACTATTCAATCTGTAGGAGCTACGCCCTAGGGTGAAGCCTAGGTAGCCCGGAACGTAGAAATGACCATTACTTTCACACTGGTTGCAATTATTCGTTTTATACGATGGATAAGCTGTTGTATTTATATCGTATTTTATGCTTCTGGCTTTGACTTGTTAGGCCCTAACAATTCGAGCTGGTGGAGCAACGCCCTAGAGTGAAATCTAGGTTGCCCGGAACGTAGAAATGTCCATCACTTTCACACTGGTTGCAATTATTCCTGTTATACGATGGAAAAACTCTTGTATATTTATTGTATTTTATGCTTCGGGCGTTGACTTCTATGGCCTTACCTATTCGATCCGGTGGAACAACACCCTACAGTGAAGCCTAGGTTGCCCGGAACGTATATATGACCATAACCTTCACACAGGTTGCAATTATACGTTTTATACGATTGAAAGACTGTTGCATTTATTTTGTAGTTTATGCTTATGGCGTTAACTTCTAAGGCCCTAACTCTTCGATCTGGTGGAGCAACGCCTCAGAGTTAAGCCTAGGATGCCCGAAAAGTCGAAATGATCATTACTTTCGCACTGGTTGCAATTAGTCATGCTATATGATGGAAAAACTGTGGCATTTTTATTGTATTTTATGCTTCTGGCGTTGACTTCTAAGGCCCTAACTATTCGATCTGGTGGAGCAACGCCCTAGAGTGATGCCTAGGTTGCCCGGAACGTAGAACATACCATTACCTTCACACTGGTTGCAATTATTCCTGTTATACGATGGAAAAACTGTTGCACCTTTATTGTATTTTATGCTTCGGGCGTTGACTTCTAACGCCCTAACTATTTGATCTGGTGGAGCAACGCCCTAAAGTGAAGCCTAGGTTGCCCGGAACGTAGACGTGACCATAACTTCCACACTGGTTGCTATCATTCGTTTTATATGATGGAAAAACTGTTGTATTTATATTGCATTTTATGCTTCGGGCATTGACTTCTAAGGTCCTAACTATTCAATCTGTTGGAGCAACGCCCTAGGGTGAAGCCTAGGTTGCGCGGAAAGTAGAAATGACAATAACTTTCACACTGGTAGCAATTATTCGTTTTATACAATGGAAAAACCGTTCTATTTATTTTGCATTTTATGCTTCGGGCGTTGACTTCTAAGGCCCTAACTGTTTGATCTGGTGGAGCAACGCCGTAGAGCGAAGCCTATGTTGCCCTGAACATAGAAATGACCATTACTTTCACACTGTTTGCAATTATTCGTTTTATACGATGGAAAAACTGTTTTATTTATTTTGTATTTCAAGCCACGGGCCTTGAGTTCTAAGGCACTAACTATTCGATCTGGTGGAGCAACGCCCTAGAGTGAAGCCTAGCTTGCGCGGAACGTAGAAATGACCATAACTTTCACACTGGTAGCAATTGTTCGTTTTACACGATGGAAAAACTGTTCTATTTATTTTGTATTTTATGCATCGGGCGTTGACTTCTAAGGCCCTAACTATTCAATCTGTTGGAGCAACGCCCTAGGGTGAAGACTAGGTTGCCCGGAAAGTAGAAATGACGTTATCTTTCACACCGGTAGCAATTATTCGATTTACACGACGGAAAAACTGTTATATTTATATTGTATCTTATGCTTCTGGCGTTGACTTCTTAGGCCCTAACAATTCGATCTGGTGGAACAACGACCTAGAGTGAGGCCTAGCTTGTCCGGAACGTAGAACTGACCATAACTTTTACGCTGGTAGCAATTATTCGTTTTATACAATGGAAAAACTGTTGTATTTATATTGTATTTTATGCTGCTGGCGTTCACTTCTTAGGCCCTAACCAGTCGATCTGGTGGAACAACGCCCTGGGGTGAAGCCAAGGTTGCCCGGAACGTAGAAATGACCATAACTTTCACACTGGTTGAAATTATTCGTTTTATACGATGGAAAAACTGTTATATTTATATTGTATTTTACGCTTCTGGCGTTGCCTTCTTAGGCCCTAACTGTTCGATCTGGTGCAACAACGCCCTAGAGTGAAGCCTAGGTTACCCGGAACGTACAAATGACCAGTACTTTCACACTGTTTGCAATTATTCATTTTATACGATGGAAAACCTGTTGTATTTATATTGTATTTTATGCTTCTGACGCTGACTTCTAGGGCACTAACTATTCGATCTGGTGGAGCAGCGCCCTAGGGTGAAGCCTAGGTTGCCCGGAACGTAGAAATGACCATCACTTGCAAACTGGTTGCAATTAATCCTTTTATACGATGGAAAAACTGTTGTATTTATATTGTTTTTTATGCTTCTGGTGTTGACTTCTAAGGCACTAACTATTCCATCTGGTGGAGCAACGCCCTAGGGTGAAGCCTAGGTTGCCTGGAACGTACAAATGACCATCACTTTCACACGGGTTGCAATTATTCCTGTTATAGGATGGAAAGACTGTTGTATTTTTATTGTATTTTATGCTTCTAGCGTTGACTTCTAAGGCCGTATGTATTCGATGTGGTGGAGCAACGCCATAGAGTGAAGCCTAGGTTGCCCGGAAAGTAGAAATGACCACAACTTTCATACTGGTTGCAATTACTCGTTTTATATGATGGAAAAACTGTTGTATTTATATTGTATTTTATGCTTCTGGCGTTCACTTCTTAGGCCCTAACTATTCGATCTGGTGGAACAACGCCCTAGGGTGAAGCCTAGGTTACCCGGAACGTAGAAATGACCATAACTTTCACACCGGTAGTAATTATTCGTTTTATACGATGGTAAAACTGTTGTATTTATATTGCATTTTATGCTTCGGGCGTTGACTTGTAAGGCCCTAACTATTCAATCTGTTGGAGCAACGCCCTAGGGTGAAGCCTAGGTTGCCAGGAACTTAGAAATGACCATAACTTTCACACTGGTTGCTATTATTCGTCTTACACGATGGAAAAACTGTTATATTTATATTGTATTTTATGCTTCTGGGTGTGCCTTCTTAGGCCCTAAGTGTTCGATCTGGTGGAGCAACGCCCTAGAGTGAAGCCTAGGTTGCCCGGAACGTAGAAATGATCATCACTTTCAAACTGGTTGCAATTAATCCTTTTATACGATGGAAAAACTGTTGTATTTATATTGCATTTTATGCTTCGGGCGTAGACTTCTATGGCCCTACCTATTCGATCTGGTGGAATAACAACCTACAGTGAAACCTATGTTGCCCGTAACGTAGATATGACCATAACCTTCACACAGGTTGCAATTATTCGTTTTCTACGATGGAAAAGATGTTGTATTTATATTGTATTTTATGCTTCCGGTGTTGACTTCTTAGACCCTAACTCTTCGATCTGGTGGAGCAACGCCTCAGAGTTAAGTCTAGGGTGCCCGAAACGTCGAAATGATCGTTACTTTCGCACTGGTTGCAATTAGTCATGTTATACAATGGAAAAACTGTTGTATTTATACTGTATTTTATGCTTCTGGCGTTGACATCTAAGGCCGTAGCTATTCAATGTGGTGGAGCAACGCCCTAAAGTGAAGCCTAGGTTGCCCGGAACGTAGAAATGCCCATTACTTTCACACTGGTTGCAATTATTCGTTTTATACGATGGAAAAGCTGTTCCATCTTTATTGTATTTAATGCTTCTGTCGTTGACTTCTAAGGCACTAACTATTCGATCTGGTGGAGCAACGCCCTAGAGTCAAGCCTAGGTTTCCCGGAAAGTAGAAATGACCATCACTTCCATACTGGTAGCAATTATTCGTTTTAAACGATGGAAAAACTGTTGTGTTTATATTGTATTTTATGCTTCTGGCGTTGACTTCTAAGGCACTAACTATTCGATCTGGTGGAGCAACGCCCTAGAGTGAAGCCTAGGTTGCCCGGAACGTAGAAATGACCATCACTTTCAAACTGGTTGCAATTATTCCTGTTATAGGGAGGAAAGACTGTTGTATTTTTATTGTGTTTTATGCGTCAGGCGTTGACTTCTGAGGCCGTAGCTATTCGATGTGGTGGAAGAACGCCATAGAGTGAAGCCTGGGTTGCCCGGAACGTAGAAATGATCATAACCTTCATACTGGTTGCAATTATTCGTTTTATATGATGGAAGAACTGTTGTATTTATATTGTATTTTATGCTGCTGGCGTTCACTTCTTAAGCCCTAACTATTCGATCTGGTGGAGCAACGCCCTAGAGTGAAGCCTTAGTTGCCCTGAACGTAGCAATTACCATCACTTTCCAACTGGTTGCAAATATTCCTGTTATATGATGGAAAAACTGTTGTGTTTTTATTGCATTTTATGCTTCGGGCATTGACTTCTAAGGCCCTAACCATTCAATCTGTAGGAGCAACGCCCTAGTGTGTAGCCTAGGATGCCCCTAAAGGAGAAATGACCGTAGCTTTCATACTGGTTGCAATTATTCGTTTTATATGATGGCAAAACTGTTGTATTTATATTGTATTTTATGCTTCTGTCGTTGACGTCTAAGGCCGTAGCTATTAGATGTGGTGGAGCAACGCATTAGAGTGACGCCTATGTTGCCCGAAACGTAGAAATGACCATTACTTTCGCAATGATTGCAATTATACATTTTATACGATGGAAAAACTGTTGTACTTATATCGTATTTTATGCTTCTGGCGTTGACTTCTTATGCCCTAACTGTTCCATCTGGTGGAACAACGACGTCGGGTGAAGCCTAGGTTGCCCGGATCGTAGAAATGGAAATAACTTTCACACCGGTAGCAATTATTCGTTTTATACGATGGAAAAACTGTTATATTTATACTGTATTTTATGATTCTGGCGGTGCCTTCTTAGGCCCTAAGTGTTCGATCTGGTGGAACAACGCCCTAGAGTGAAGCCTACGTTGCGCGGAACGTAGAAATGACCATTACTTTCACACTGGTTGCAATTATTCCTGCTATATGATGGAAAAACTGTTGTATTTTTATTGTATTTTATGCTTCGGGCATTGACTTCTAAGGCCCTAACTATTCGATCTGGTGGAGCAACGCCCTAGAGTGAAGCCTAGGTTGCCCGGAACGTAGAAATGACCATCACTTTCAAGCTGGTTGCAATTATTCCTGCTATATGATGGAAAAACTGTTGTATTTTTATTGCATTTTATGCTTCGGGCATTGACTTCTAAGGTCCTAACTATTCAATCTGTTGGAGCAACGCCCTAGGGTGAAGCCTAGGTTGCGCGGAAAGTAGAAATGACAATAACTTTCACACTGGGTGCTTTTATTCGTTCTATACGATCGAAAAACTGTTATATTTATATTGTATTTTATGCTTCTGGCGTTGCCTTCTAAGGCCCTAGCTGTTCGATCTGGTGGAACAACGCCCTAGAGTGGAGCCTAGGTTACCCGGAACGTAGAAATGACCAGTACTTTCACACTGTTTGCAGTTTATTCCTGTTATACGATGGAAAAACTGTTGTATTTTTATTGCTCTTTATGCTTCCGGCGTTGACTTCTAAGGCCCTAACTATTCAATCTGTTGGAGCAACGCCCTAGGGTGAAGCCTGGCTTGCCCGGAAAGCAGAAATGACGTTAACTTTCATACTGGTTGCAATTATTCGTTTTATACGATGGAAAAACTGTTGTATTTATATTGTATTTTATGCTTCTGACGCTGACTTCTAGGGCACTAACTATTCGATCTGGTGGAGCAGCGCCCTAGGGTGAAGCCTAGGTTGCCCGGAACGTAGAAATGACCATCACTTGCAAACTGGTTGCAATTAATCCTTTTATACGATGGAAAAACTGTTGTATTTATATTGTTTTTTATGCTTCTGGTGTTGACTTCTAAGGCACTAACTATTCCATCTGGTGGAGCAACGCCCTAGGGTGAAGCCTAGGTTGCCTGGAACGTACAAATGACCATCACTTTCACACGGGTTGCAATTATTCCTGTTATAGGATGGAAAGACTGTTGTATTTTTATTGTATTTTATGCTTCAGGCGTTGACTTCTGAGGCCGTAGCTGTTCGATGTGGTGGAATAACGCCCTACAGTCAAGCCTAGGTTGCCCGGAACGTAGAAATGAACATAACTTTCACACTGCTAGCAATTCTTCGTTTTATACAATGGAAAAACTGTTCTATTTATTTTGTATTTTATGCTTCGGGCGTTGACTTCTATGGCCCTACCTATTCGATCTGGTGGAGCAACACCCTTTAGTCAAGCCTAGGTTGCCCGGAACGCAGAAATGACCATGACATTCACACCGGTTGCAATTATTCATGCTATACTTTTGGAAAAACTGTTGCATTTTTATTGTATTTTATGCTTCTAGCGTTGACTTCTAAGGCCGTATGTATTCGATGTGGTGGAGCAACGCCATAGAGTGAAGCCTAGGTTGCCCGGAAAGTAGAAATGACCACAACTTTCATACTGGTTGCAATTACTCGTTTTATATGATGGAAAAACTGTTGTATTTATATTGTATTTTATGCTTCCGGTGTTGACTTCTTAGACCCTAACTCTTCGATCTGGTGGAGCAACGCCTCAGAGTTAAGTCTAGGGTGCCCGAAACGTCGAAATGATCGTTACTTTCGCACTGGTTGCAATTAGTCATGTTATACAATGGAAAAACTGTTGTATTTATACTGTATTTTATGCTTCTGGCGTTGACATCTAAGGCCGTAGCTATTCGATGTGGTGGAGCAACGCCCTAAAGTGAAGCCTAGGTTGCCCGGAACGTAGAAATGCCCATTACTTTCACACTGGTTGCAATTATTCGTTTTATACGATGGAAAAACAGTTCTATTTATTTTGTATTTTATGCTTCGGCCGTTGACTTCTAAAGCCGTAACTATTCGATCTGTTGGAGCAACGCCCTAGGGTGAAGCCTAGGTTGCCCGGAAAGTAGAAATTACCATAACTTTCATACTGGTTGCAATTATTCGTTTTATACGATGGAAAAACTGTTGTATTTATATTGCATTTTATGCTTCGGGCAATGACTTCTAAGGTCCTAACTATTCAATCTGTTGGAGCAACGCCCTAGGGTGAAGCCTAGGTTGCGCGGAAAGTAGAAATGACAATAACTTTCACACTGGTAGCAATTATTCGTTTTATACAATGGAAAAACCGTTCTATTTATTTTGCATTTTATGCTTCGGGCGTTGACTTCTAAGGCCCTAACTGTTTGATCTGGTGGAGCAACGCCGTAGAGCGAAGCCTATGTTGCCCTGAACATAGAAATGACCATTACTTTCACACTGTTTGCAATTATTCGTTTTATACGATGGAAAAACTGTTTTATTTATTTTGTATTTCAAGCCACGGGCCTTGAGTTCTAAGGCACTAACTATTCAATTTGTTGGAGCAACGCCCTAGGGTGAAGACTAGGTTGCCCGGAAAGTAGAAATGACGTTATCTTTCACACCGGTAGCAATTATTCGATTTACACGACGGAAAAACTGTTATATTTATATTGTATCTTATGCTTCTGGCGTTGACTTCTTAGGCCCTAACAATTCGATCTGGTGGAACAACGACCTAGAGTGAGGCCTAGCTTGTCCGGAACGTAGAACTGACCATAACTTTTACGCTGGTAGCAATTATTCGTTTTATACAATGGAAAAACTGTTGTATTTATATTGTATTTTATGCTGCTGGCGTTCACTTCTTAGGCCCTAACCAGTCGATCTGGTGGAACAACGCCCTAGAGTGAAGCCTCAGTTGCCCGGAACGTAGCAATTACCATCACTTTCGAACTGGTTGCAAATATTCCTGTTATATGATGGAAAAGCTGTTGTATTTTTATTGCATTTTATGCTTCGGGCATTGACTTGTAAGGCCCTAACTATTCAATCTGTAGGAGCAACGCCCTAGGGTGAAGCCTAGGTTGCCCGGAAAGTAGAAATTACCATAACTTTCATACTGGTTGCAATTATTCGTTTTATACGATGGAAAAACTGTTGTATTTATATTGCATTTTATGCTTCGGGCATTGACTTCTAAGGTCCTAACTATTCAATCTGTTGGAGCAACGCCCTAGGGTGAAGCCTAGGTTGCGCGGAAAGTAGAAATGACAATAACTTTCACACTGGTAGCAATTATTCGTTTTATACAATGGAAAAACCGTTCTATTTATTTTGCATTTTATGCTTCGGGCGTTGACTTCTAAGGCCCTAACTGTTTGATCTGGTGGAGCAACGCCGTAGAGCGAAGCCTATGTTGCCCTGAACATAGAAATGACCATTGCTTTCACACTGTTTGCAATTATTCGTTTTATACGATGGAAAAACTGTTTTATTTATTTTGTATTTCAAGCCACGGGCCTTGAGTTCTAAGGCACTAACTATTCGATCTGGTGGAGCAACGCCCTAGAGTGAAGCCTAGCTTGCGCGGAACGTAGAAATGACCATAACTTTCACACTGGTAGCAATTGTTCGTTTTACACGATGGAAAAACTGTTCTATTTATTTTGTATTTTATGCATCGGGCGTTGACTTCTAAGGCACTAACTATTCGATCTGGTGGAGCAACGCCCTAGAGTCAAGCCTAGGTTTCCCGGAAAGTAGAAATGACCATCACTTCCATACTGGTAGCAATTATTCGTTTTAAACGATGGAAAAACTGTTGTGTTTATATTGTTTTTTATGCTTCTGGCGTTGACTTCTAAGGCACTAACTATTCGATCTGGTGGAGCAACGCCCTAGAGTGAAGCCTAGGTTGCCCGGAACGTAGAAATGACCATCACTTTCAAACTGGTTGCAATTATTCCTGTTATAGGGAGGAAAGACTGTTGTATTTTTATTGTGTTTTATGCGTCAGGCGTTGACTTCTGAGGCCGTAGCTATTCGATGTGGTGGAAGAACGCCATAGAGTGAAGCCTGGGTTGCCCGGAACGTAGAAATGATCATAACCTTCATACTGGTTGCAATTATTCGTTTTATATGATGGAAGAACTGTTGTATTTATATTGTATTTTATGCTGCTGGCGTTCACTTCTTAAGCCCTAACTATTCGATCTGGTGGAGCAACGCCCTAGAGTGAAGCCTTAGTTGCCCTGAACGTAGCAATTACCATCACTTTCCAACTGGTTACAAATATTCCTGTTATATGATGGAAAAACTGTTGTATTTTTATTGCATTTTATGCTTCGGGCATTGACTTCTAAGGCCCTAACCATTCAATCTGTAGGAGCAACGCCCTAGTGTGTAGCCTAGGATGCCCCTAAAGGAGAAATGACCGTAGCTTTCATACTGGTTGCAATTATTCGTTTTATATGATGGCAAAACTGTTGTATTTATATTGTATTTTATGCTTCTGTCGTTGACGTCTAAGGCCGTAGCTATTAGATGTGGTGGAGCAACGCATTAGAGTGACGCCTATGTTGCCCGAAACGTAGAAATGACCATTACTTTCGCAATGATTGCAATTATACATTTTATCTGATGGAAAAACTGTTGTACTTATATCGTATTTTATGCTTCTGGCGTTGACTTCTTATGCCCTAACTGTTCCATCTGGTGGAACAACGACGTCGGGTGAAGCCTAGGTTGCCCGGATCGTAGAAATGGAAATAACTTTCACACCGGTAGCAATTATTCGTTTTATACGATGGAAAAACTGTTATATTTATACTGTATTTTATGATTCTGGCGGTGCCTTCTTAGGCCCTAAGTGTTCGATCTGGTGGAAAAACGCCCTAGAGTGAAGCCTACGTTGCGCGGAACGTAGAAATGACCATTACTTTCACACTGGTTGCAATTATTCCTGCTATATGATGGAAAAACTGTTGTATTTTTATTGCATTTTATGCTTCGGGCATTGACTTCTAAGGCCCTAACTATTCGATCTGGTGGAGCAACGCCCTAGAGTGAAGCCTAGGTTGCCCGGAACGTAGAAATGACCATCACTTTCAAGCTGGTTGCAATTATTCCTGCTATATGATGGAAAAACTGTTGTATTTTTACTGCATTTTATGCTTCGGGCATTGACTTCTAAGGTCCTAGCTATTCAATCTGTTGGAGCAACGCCCTAGGGTGAAGCCTAGGTTGCGCGGAAAGTAGAAATGACAATAACTTTCACACTGGGTGCTTTGATTCGTTCTATACGATCGAAAAACTGTTATATTTATATTGTATTTTATGCTTCTGGCGTTGCCTTCTAAGGCCCTAGCTGTTCGATCTGGTGGAACAACGCCCTAGAGTGGAGCCTAGGTTACCCGGAACGTAGAAATGACCAGTACTTTCACACTGTTTGCAGTTTATTCCTGTTATACGATGGAAAAACTGTTGTATTTTTATTGCTCTTTATGCTTCCGGCGTTGACTTCTAAGGCCCTAACTATTCAATCTGTTGGAGCAACGCCCTAGGGTGAAGCCTGGCTTGCCCGGAAAGCAGAAATGACGTTAACTTTCATACTGGTTGCAATTATTCGTTTTATACGATGGAAAAACTGTTGTATTTATATTGTATTTTATGCTTCTGGCGTTGACATCTAAGGCACTAAGTATTCGATCTGGTGGAACAACGTCATAGAGTGAGGCCTAGGTTGCCCGGAACGTAGAAATGAGCATCACTTCCATACTGGTAGCAATTATTCGTTTTATACGATGTAAAAACTGTTGTAGTTATATTGTATTTTATGCTTCTGGCGTTGACTTCTTAGGCACTAAATATTCGATCTGGTGGAGCAACGCCCTAGAGTGAAGCCTAGGTTTCCCGGAAAGTAGAAATGACCAAAACTTGCACACCGGTAGCAATTATTCGTTTTATACGATGGAAAAACAGTTCTATTTATTTTGTATTTTATGCTTCGGCCGTTGACTTCTAAAGCCGTAACTATTCGATCTGTTGGAGCAACGCCCTAGGGTGAAGCCTAGGTTGCCCGGAAAGTAGAAATTACCATAACTTTCATACTGGTTGCAATTATTCGTTTTATACGATGGAAAAACTGTTGTATTTATATTGCATTTTATGCTTCGGGCATTGACTTCTAAGGTCCTAACTATTCAATCTGTTGGAGCAACGCCCTAGGGTGAAGCCTAGGTTGCGCGGAAAGTAGAAATGACAATAACTTTCACACTGGTAGCAATTATTCGTTTTATACAATGGAAAAACCGTTCTATTTATTTTGCATTTTATGCTTCGGGCGTTGACTTCTAAGGCCCTAACTGTTTGATCTGGTGGAGCAACGCCGTAGAGCGAAGCCTATGTTGCCCTGAACATAGAAATGACCATTACTTTCACACTGTTTGCAATTATTCGTTTTATACGATGGAAAAACTGTTTTATTTATTTTGTATTTCAAGCCACGGGCCTTGAGTTCTAAGGCACTAACTATTCGATCTGGTGGAGCAACGCCCTAGAGTGAAGCCTAGCTTGCGCGGAACGTAGAAATGACCATAACTTTCACACTGGTAGCAATTGTTCGTTTTACACGATGGAAAAACTGTTCTATTTATTTTGTATTTTATGCATCGGGCGTTGACTTCTAAGGCCCTAACTGTTTGATCTGGTGGAGCAACGCCGTAGAGCGAAGCCTATGTTGCCCTGAACATAGAAATGACCATTACTTTCACACTGTTTGCAATTATTCGTTTTATACGATGGAAAAACTGTTTTATTTATTTTGTATTTCAAGCCACGGGCCTTGAGTTCTAAGGCACTAACTATTCGATCTGGTGGAGCAACGCCCTAGAGTGAAGCCTAGCTTGCGCGGAACGTAGAAATGACCATAACTTTCACACTGGTAGCAATTGTTCGTTTTACACGATGGAAAAACTGTTCTATTTATTTTGTATTTTATGCATCGGGCGTTGACTTCTAAGGCCCTAACTATTCAATCTGTTGGAGCAACGCCCTAGGGTGAAGACTAGGTTGCCCGGAAAGTAGAAATGACGTTATCTTTCACACCGGTAGCAATTATTCGATTTACACGACGGAAAAACTGTTATATTTATATTGTATCTTATGCTTCTGGCGTTGACTTCTTAGGCCCTAACAATTCGATCTGGTGGAACAACGACCTAGAGTGAGGCCTAGCTTGTCCGGAACGTAGAACTGACCATAACTTTTACGCTGGTAGCAATTATTCGTTTTATACAATGGAAAAACTGTTGTATTTATATTGTATTTTATGCTGCTGGCGTTCACTTCTTAGGCCCTAACCAGTCGATCTGGTGGAACAACGCCCTGGGGTGAAGCCTAGTTTGCCCGGAACGTAGAAATGACCATAACTTTCACACTGGTTGAAATTATTCGTTTTATACGATGGAAAAACTGTTATATTTATATTGTATTTTACGCTTCTGGCGTTGCCTTCTTAGGCCCTAACTGTTCGATCTGGAGCAACAACGCCCTAGAGTGAAGCCTAGGTTACCCGGAACGTAGAAATGACCAGTACTTTCACACTGTTTGCAATTATTCATTTTATACGATGGAAAACCTGTTGTATTTATATTGTATTTTATGCTTCTGGCGCTGACTTCTAGGGCACTAACTATTCGATCTGGTGGAGCAGCGCCCTAGGGTGAAGCCTAGGTTGCCCGGAACGTAGAAATGACCATCACTTGCAAACTGGTTGCAATTAATCCTTTTATACGATGGAAAAACTGTTGTATTTATATTGTTTTTTATGCTTCTGGTGTTGACTTCTAAGGCACTAACTATTCCATCTGGTGGAGCAACGCCCTAGGGTGAAGCCTAGGTTGCCTGGAACGTACAAATGACCATCACTTTCACACGGGTTGCAATTATTCCTGTTATAGGATGGAAAGACTGTTCTATTTATTTTGTATTTTATGCTTCGGGCGTTGACTTCTATGGCCCTACCTATTCGATCTGGTGGAGCAACACCCTTTAGTCAAGCCTAGGTTGCCCGGAACGCAGAAATGACCATGACATTCACACCGGTTGCAATTATTCATGCTATACTTTTGGAAAAACTGTTGCATTTTTATTGTATTTTATGCTTCTAGCGTTGACTTCTAAGGCCGTATGTATTCGATGTGGTGGAGCAACGCCATAGAGTGAAGCCTAGGTTGCCCGGAAAGTAGAAATGACCACAACTTTCATACTGGTTGCAATTACTCGTTTTATATGATGGAAAAACTGTTGTATTTATATTGTATTTTATGCTTCTGGCGTTCACTTCTTAGGCCCTAACTATTCGATCTGGTGGAACAACGCCCTAGGGTGAAGCCTAGGTTACCCGGAACGTAGAAATGACCATAACTTTCACACCGGTAGTAATTATTCGTTTTATACGATGGTAAAACTGTTGTATTTATATTGCATTTTATGCATCGGGCGTTGACTTGTAAGGCCCTAACCATTCAATCTGTTGGAGCAACGCCCTAGGGTGAAGCCTAGGTTGCCAGGAACTTAGAAATGACCATAACTTTCACACTGGTTGCTATTATTCGTCTTACACGATGGAAAAACTGTTATATTTATATTGTATTTTATGCTTCTGGGTGTGCCTTCTTAGGCCCTAAGTGTTCGATCTGGTGGAGCAACGCCCTAGAGTGAAGCCTAGGTTGCACGGAACGTAGAATTGGCCATCACTTTCAAACTGGTTGCAATTAATCCTTTTATACGATGGAAAAACTGTTGTATCTTTATTGCATTTTATGCTTCGGGCGTTGACTTCTAAGGACCTAACCATTCAATCTGTTGGATCAACGCCCTAGGGTTGAAGCCTAGGTTGCTCGGAAAGTAGAAATGACCATAAGTTTCATACTGGTTGCAATTATTCGTTTTATACGATGGAAAAACTGTTGTATTTTTATTGTATTTTATGCTTCTGGTGTTGACTTCTAAGGCACTAACTATTCGATCTGGTGGAGCAACGCCCTCGGGTGAAGCCTAGGTTGCTCGGAAAGTAGAAATGACCATCACTTTCACACGGGTTGCAATTATTCCTGTTATAGGACGGAAAGACTGTTGTATTTTTATTGTATTTTATGCTTCTGGCGTTGTCTTCTGAGGCCGTTGCTATTCGATGTAGTGGAAGAACGCCATAGAGTGAAGCCTAGGTTGCCCGGAACGTAGAAATGACCATAACTTTCATACTGGTTGCAATTATTCCTGTTATATGATGGAAAAACTGTTGTATTTATATTGTATTTTATGCTTCGGGCGTTGACTGCTAAGGCCCTAACTATTCGATATGGTGGAACAACGCCCTGTGGTGAAGTCTAGGTTGCCTGGAACGTAGAAATGACCATAACTTTCACACTGGTTGCTATTATTCGCTTTATACGATTGAAAAACTGTTATATTTATATTGTATATTATGCTTCTGGCGTTGCCTTCTTAGGCCCTGACTGTTCGATCTGGTGGAACAACGCCCTAGAGTGAAGCCTAGGTTACCCGGAACGTAGAAATGACCAGTACTTTCACACTGTTTGCAGTTACTCCTGTTATACGATGGAAAAACTGTTGCATCTTTATTGAATTTTATGCTTCTGGCGTTGAGTTCTAAGGCCCTAACTATTCGATCTGGTGGAGCAACGCCCTAGAGTGAAGCCTAGGTTTCCCGGAACGTAGAAATGACCATCACTTTCAAACTGGTTGCAATTATTCCTGTTATATGATGGAAAAACTGTTGTATTTATATTGTATTTTATGCTTCGGGCGTTGACTGCTAAGGCCCTAACTATTCAATCTGTTGGATCAACGTCCTAGAGTGAAGCATAGGTTGCTCGGAATGTAGAAATGACCATAACATTCACACTGGTTGAAATTATTCGTTTAATACGGTGGAAAAACTGTTGCATCTTTATTGTATTTTATGATTCTGGCGTTGACTTCTAAGGCCCTAACTATTCGATCTGGTGGAGCAACGCCCTAGAGTGAAGCCTAGGTTGCCCGGAACGAAGAAATGACCATCACTTTCAAACTGGTTGCAATTAATCCTTTTATACGATGGAAAAACTGTTGTATTTTTTAAGCGTTTTATGCTTCCGGCGTATACGTCTAAGGCCCTAACTATTCAATCTGTTGGTGAAACGCCCAAGGGTGAAGCCCAGGTTGCCCGGAACGAAGAAATGACGTTAACTTTCATACTGGTTGCAATTATTCGTTTTATACGATGGAAAAACTGTTGTATTTATATTGTATTTTATGCTTCTGGCGTTGACATCTAATGCACTAACTATTCGATCTGGCGGAGCAACGCCCTAGAGTGAAGCCGAGGTTTCCCGGAACGTAGAAATAACCATAAGTTTCATACTGGTTGCAATTATTCGTTTTATACGATGGAAAAACTGTTGTATTTATATTGTATTTTATGCTTCTGGCGTTGACATCTAAGGCACTAACTATTCGATCTGGTGGAGCAACGCAATAGAGTGAAGCCTAGGTTGCCCGGAACGTTGAATTGGCAATCACTTTCAAACTGGTTGCAATTATTCCTGTTATATGCTGGACACACTGTTGTATTTTTATTGCATTTTATGCTTCGGGCGTTGACTTCTAAGGCCCTAACTATTCAATCTGTTGGAGCAACGCCCTAGGGTTGAAGCCTAGGTTGCTCGGAAAGCAGAAATGACCATAAGTTTCATACTGGTGGCAATTATTCGTTTTATACGATGGAAAAACTGTTGTATTTTTATTGTGTTTTATGCTTCTGGCGTTGACGTCTAAGGCCGTAGCTATTAGATGAGGTGGAGCAACGCACTGGAGTGACGCCTAGGTTGGCCGGAACGTGGTATGACCATTACCTTCGCAATGTTTGCAATTATTCATTTAAATGGTGGCAAAACTGTTGCACTTATATTGTATTTTATGCTTCTGGCGTTGAGTTCTTAGGCCCTAACAATTCGATCTGGTGGAACAACGCCCTAGAGTGAAGCCTAGGTTGCCTGGAACGTACAAATGACCATCACTTTCACACGGGTTGCAATTATTCCTGTTATAGGACGGAAAGACTGTTGTATTTTTATTGTATTTTATGCTTCTGGCGTTGTCTTCTGAGTCCGTTGCTATTCGATGTAGTGGAAGAACGCCATAGAGTGAAGCCTAGGTTGCCCGGAACGTAGAAATGACCATAACTTTCATACCGGTTGCAATTATTCCTGTTATATGATGGAAAAACTGTTGTATTTATATTGTATTTTATGCTTCGGGCGTCGACTGCTAAGGCCCTAACTATTCAATCTGTTGGATCAACGCCCTAGAGTGAAGCCTAGGTTGCTCGGAATGTAGAAATGACCATAACATTCACACTGGTTGAAATTATTCGCTTAATACGGTGGAAAAGCTGTTGCATCTTTATTGTATTTTATGATTCTGGCGTTGACTTCTAAGGCCCTAACTATTCGATCTGGTGGAGCAACGCCCTAGAGTGAAGCCTAGGTTGCCCGGAACGTAGAAATGACCATCACTTTCAAACTGGTTGCAATTGATCCTTTTATACGATGGAAAAGCTGTTGTATTTTTATTGCATTTTATGCTTCCGGCGTTGACTTCTAAGGCCCTAACCATTCAATCTGTTGGAGCAACGCCCAAGGGTGAAGCCTAGGTTGCCCGGAAAGAAGAAATGACCATAACTTTCATACTGGTTGCAATTATTCGTTTTATATCATGGAAAAACTGTTGCATTCAAATTGTATTTTATGCTGCTGGCGTTCACTTCTTAGGCCCTAACTATTCGATCTGGTGGAGCAACGCCCTAGGGTGTAGCCTAGGTTGCCCGGAACGTAGAAATGACCATAACTTTCACACTGGTTGCTATTATTCGTTCTATACGATGGAAAAACTGTTCTATTTATTTTGTATTTTATGCTTCGGGCGTTGACTTCTAAGGCCCTAACTGTTTGATCTGGTGGAGCAACGCCCCAGAGTGAAGCCTAGGTTGCCCGGAACGTAGGAATGACCATAACTTTCACACTGGTTGCTATTATTCGTTCTATACGATGGAAAAACTGTTATATTTATATTGTATCTTATGCTTCTCGCGTTGACTTCTTAGGCCCTAACAATTCGATCTAGTGGAACAACGCCCTAGAGTGAAGCCTAGGTTGCCGGGAACGTACAAATGACCATCACTTGCACAAGGGTTGCAATTATTCCTGTTATAGGATGGAAAGACTGTTGTACTTTTATTGTATTTTATGCTTCAGGCGTTGACTTCTGAGGCCGCAGCTATTCCATGTGGTGGAAGACGCCATAGAGTGAAACCTAAGTTGCCCGGAACGTAGAAATGACCATAACTTTCACACTGGGTGCAATCATTCGTTTTATACGATGGAAAAGCTGTTGCATCTTTATTGTATTTTATGCTTCTGTCGTTGACGTCTAAGGCCGTAGCTATTAGATGTGGTTGAGCAATGCACTAGAGTGACGCCTAGGTTGCCCGGAACGTGGAATGACCATTACTTTCGCAATGTTTGCAATTATTCATTTTATACGATGGAAAAGCTGTTGTACTTATATTGTATTTTATGCTTCTGGAGTTGACTTCTTAGGCCCTAACAATTCGATCTGGTGGAGCACCGCCCTAAAGTGATGCCTAGGTTGCCCAGAACGTAGAAATGACCATCACTTTCAAACTGGTTGCAATTAATCCTTTTATACGATGGAAAGACTATTGTATTTTTATTGCATTTTATGCTTCCGGCGTTGACTTCTAAGGCCCTAACTATTCAATCTGTTGGAGCAACGCAATAGAGTGCTGCCTAGGTTGCCCGGAAAGAAGAAATGACGTTAACTTTCATACTAGTTGCAATTATTCGTTTTATACGATGGAAAAACTGTTGTATTTATATTGTATTTTATGCTTCTGGCGTTGACTCCTAATGCCCTAACTATTCAATCTTTTGGAGCAACGCCCTAGGGTGTAGCCTAGGTTGCCCGGAAAGTAGAAATGACCACAACTTTCATACTGGTTGCAATTACTCGTTTTATATGATGGAAAAACTGTTGTATTTATATCGTGTTTTATGCCTCTGGCGTTGACTTCTAAGGCCGTAGCTATTAGATCTGGTGGAACAACGCCCTAGAGTGACGCCTAGGTTGCCCGGAACGTAGAAATGACCATTACTTTTACAATGTTTGCAACTATTCATTTTATACGATGGAATAACTGTTGTACTTATATTGTATTTTATCCTTCTGGCTTTGAATTCTAAGTCTCTAGCTATTCGATCTGGTAGAGCAACGCCCTAGAGTGAAACCTAGGTTATCCGGAACGTAGAAATGCCCAGTACATTCACACTGGTTGCAGTTATTCCTGTTAAACGATGGAAAAACTGTTGCATCTTTATTGTATTTTATGCTTCTGGCGCTGACTTCTAAGGCCGTAACTATTCCGTCTGGTGGAGCAACGCCCTAGAGTGAAGCCTAGGTTAGCCGGAACGTAGAAATGACCATTACTTTCACACTGTTTGCAAATATACATTATATACGATGGAAAAGCTGTTGTATTTATATTGTCTTTTATGCTTCTGGCGTTGACTTCTTACGCCCTAACTATTTAATCTGGTAGAGCACCGCCCTAGAGTGGAGCATAGGCTGCCCGGAACGTAGAACATACCATTACCTTCACACTGGTTGCAATTATTCCTGTTATACGATGGAAAAACTGTTGCATCTTTATTGTATTTTCTGCTTCTGGCGTTGACTTCTAAGGCCCTAACTATTCGATCAGGTGGAGCAACGCCCTAGAGTGAAGCCTAGGTCGCTCGGAATGTAGAAATGACCATAACTTTCACACTGGTTGCAATTATTCATTTTATACGATGGAATAACTGTTGTACTCATTTGTATTTTATTCTTATGGCGTTGAATTCTAAGTCCCTAGCTATTCGATCTGGTGGAGCAACGCCCTAGAGTGAAACCTAGGCTACGCGGGACGTAGAAATGACCAGTACTTTCATACTGTCTGCAGTTATTCCTGTTATACGATGTAAAAGCTTTTGCATCTTTACTGTATTTTATGCTTCTGGCGTTGACTTCTAAGGCCCTAACTATTCGATCTGATGGAGCAACGCCCTAGGGTGAAGCCTAGGTTGGCCGGAATGTAGAAATGTCCATAACTTTCACACTGGTTGCAATTATTCGTTTTATACGATTGAAAAGCTGTTATATTTATATTGTATTTTATGCTTCTGGCGTTGACTTCTTCTGACCTAACTATTCGATCTGGTGGAGCAACGCCCTGGAGTGAAACCTAGGTTGCCCGGAACGTAGGAATGACCATTACTTTCACACTGGTTGCAATTATTCCTGTTATACGATGTAAAAGCTTTTGCATCTTTACTGTATTTTATGCTTCTGGCGTTGACTTCTAAGGCCCTAGCTATTCGGTCTGGTGGAGCAACGCCCTTGAGTGAAGCCTAGGTTGCCCGGTACGTAGGGGTGACCATTACTTTCAAAATGTTTGCAAATATATATTATATACGATGGAAAATCTGTTGTATTTATGTTGTATTTTATGCTTCTGGCGTTGCCTTCTTAGGCCCTAACTATTTGATCTGGTGGAGCACCGCCCTAGAGTGAAGCCTAGGTTCCCCGGAACGTAGAAGTGACCATAACTTCCACCCTGGTTGCAATTATTCGTTTTATACGATGGAAAAGCTGTTGTATTTATATCGTTTTTTATGCTTTTGGCGTTGGCTTCTTAGGCCCTAGCTATTCGATCTGGTCGAGCAACGCCCTAGAGTGAAGCCTAGGTTGCCAGGAACGAAGAAATGACCATAACTTTCACACTGGTTGCTATCATTCGTTTTATACGATGGAAAAACTGTTATATTTATATTGTATTTTATGCTTCTGGCGTTGACTTCTTAGGCCCTAACTGTTCGATCTGGTGGAACAACGCCCTAGAGTGAAGCCTAGGTTATCCGGGACGTAGAATTGACCAGTACATTCACACTGGTTGCAGTTATTCCTGTAAAACAATGGAAAAACTGTTGTATTTTAATTGTATTTTATGCTTTTAGCGATGAATTCTAAGTCCGTAGCTATTCGATCTGGTGGAGCAACGCCCTAGAGTGACGCCTAGCTTGTTCGGAACGTAGAAATGACCATTACTTTCACACTGGTTGCAATTACTCGTTTTATACGATGCAAAAGCTGTTGTATTTATATCGTATTTTATGCTTCTGGCGTTGACTTCTTATGACCTAACTATTCGAACTGGTGGAGCAACGCCCTGGAGTGAAACCTAGGTTGCCCGGAACGTAGAAATGACCATAACTCTCACACCGGTAGCAACTATTCGTTTTATACGATGGAAAAACTGTTCCATTTATATTGTATTTTATGCTTCGGGCGTTGACTTCTGAGGCCCTAACTATTCAATCTGGAGGAAAAACGACCTAGGGTGAAGCCTAGGTTGCCCGGAACGTAGAAATGACCATAACTTTCACACGGGTTGCAATTATTCCTGTTATAGGATGGAAAAACTGTTGTATTTTTATTGTATTTTATACTTCAAGCGTTGACTTCTGAGGCCGTAGCTATTCGATGTGGTGGATGAACGCCATAGAGTGAAGCCTAGGTTGCCCGGAACGTAGAAATGACCATAAGTTTCATACTGGTTGCAATTATCCCTTTTATACGATGGAAAAACTGTTGTATTTATATTGTATTTTATGCTTCTGGCGTTCACTTCTGTGGCCCTAACTATTCGATCTGGTGGAACAACATCCTAGGGTGAAGCCAAGGTTGCCCGGAACGTTGAACTGACCATAACTTTCACACTGGTTGCTATTATTCGTTTCATACAATGGAAAAACTGTTATGTTTATATTGTATTTTATTCTTATGGCGTTGAATTCTAAGTCCCTAGCTATTCCATCTCGTGGAACAACGCCCTAGGGTAAAGCCGAGGTTGCGCGGAACATAGAAATGACCATAACTTTCACACTGGTAGCAATTACTCGTTTTATACGATGGAAAAACTGTTTTATTTATTTTGCATTTTATGCTTCGGGCGTTGACTTCTAAGGCCCTAACTATTCGATCCGGTGGAGCAACGCCCTAGAGTGAAGCCTAGGTTGCTCGGAACGTAGAAATGACCATAACTTTCACACTGGTTGCTATCATTCGATTTATACGATGGAAAAACTGTTATATTTAAATTGTATTTTATACTTCTGGCGTTGACTTCTTAGGCCCTAACTGTTCGATCTGGTGGAACAACGCCCTAGAGTGAAGCCTAGGTTATCCGGAACGTAGAAATGACCAGTACATTCACACTGGTTGCAGTTATTCCTGTATAACGATGGAAAAACTGTTGCATTTTTATTGTATTTTATGCTTCTGGCGTTGACTTCTAAGGCCCTAACTATTCGATCTGGTGGAGCAACGCCCTAGGGTGAAGCCTAGGTTGGCCGGAATGTAGAAATGTCCATAACTTTCACACTGGTTGCAATTATTCGTTTTATACGATTGAAAAGCTGTTATATTTATATTGTATTTTATGCTTCTGGCGTTGACTTCTTCTGACCTAACTATTCGATCTGGTGGAGCAACGCCCTGGAGTGAAACCTAGGTTGCCCGGAACGTAGGAATGACCATTACTTTCACACTGGTTGCAATTATTCCTGTTATACGATGGAAAAACTGTTGTATTAATATTGCATTTTATGCTTCGGGCATTGACTTTTAAGGCCCTAACTATTCAATCTGGTGGTGCAACTCCCTAGGGTGAAGCCTAGGTTTCTCGGAAAGTAGAAATGACCATAACTTTCATACTGCTTGCGATTATTCGTTTTATACGATGGAAAAACAGTTGTATTTATATCGTGTTTTATGCCTCTGGCGTTGACTTCTAAGGCCGTAGCTATTAGATCTGGTGGAGCAACGCCCTAGACTGACGCCTAGGTTGCCCGGAACGTAGAAATGACCATTACTTTTACAATGTTTGCAACTATTCATTTTATACGATGGAATAACTGTTGTACTTATATTGTATTTTATCCTTCTGGCTTTGAATTCTAAGTCCCTAGCTATTCGATCTGGTAGAGCAACGCCCTAGAGTGAAACCTAGGTTATCCGGAACGTAGAAATGACCAGTACATTCACACTGGTTGCAGTTATTCCTGTTAAACGATGGAAAAACTGTTGCATCTTTATTGTATTTTATGCTTCTGGCGCTGACTTCTAAGGCCGTAACTATTCCGTCTGGTGGAGCAACGCCCTAGAGTGAAGCCTAAGTTAGCCGGAACGTAGAAATGACCATTACTTTCACACTGTTTGCAAATATACATTATATACGATGGAAAAGCTGTTGTATTTATATTGTCTTTTATGCTTCTGGCGTTGACTTCTTACGCCCTAACTAATTAGTCTGGTAGAGCACCGCCCTAGAGTGGAGCATAGGCTGCCCGGAACGTAGAACATACCATTACCTTCACACTGGTTGCAATTATTCCTGTTATACGATGGAAAAACTGTTGCATCTTTATTGTATTTTCTGCTTCTGGCGTTGACATCTAAGGCCCTAACTATTCGATCAGGTGGAGCAACGCCCTAGAGTGAAGCCTAGGTCGCTCGGAATGTAGAAATGACCATAACTTTCACACTGGTTGCAATTATTCATTTTATACGATGGAATAACTGTTGTACTCATTTGTATTTTATTCTTATGGCTTTGAATTCTAAGTCCCTAGCTATTCGATCTGGTGGAGCAACGCCCTAGAGTGAAACCTAGGCTACGCGGAACGTAGAAATGACCAGTACTTTCATACTGTCTGCAGTTATTCCTGTTATACGATGTAAAAGCTTTTGCATCTTTACTGTATTTTATGCTTCTGGCCTTGACTTCTAAGGCCCTAGCTATTCGGTCTGGTGGAGCAACGCCCTTGAGTGAAGCCTAGGTTGCCCGGTACGTAGGGGTGACCATTACTTTCAAAATGTTTGCAAATATATATTATATACGATGGAAAATCTGTTGTATTTATGTTGTATTTTATGCTTCTGGCGTTGACTTCTAAGGCCCTAACTATTCGATCAGGTGGAGCAACGCCCTAGAGTGAAGCCTAGGTCGCTCGGAATGTAGAAATGACCATAACTTTCACACTGGTTGCAATTATTCATTTTATACGATGGAATAACTGTTGTACTCATTTGTATTTTATTCTTATGGCGTTGAATTCTAAGTCCCTAGCTATTCGATCTGGTGGAGCAACGCCCTAGAGTGAAACCTAGGCTACGCGGGACGTAGAAATGACCAGTACTTTCATACTGTCTGCAGTTATTCCTGTTATACGATGTAAAAGCTTTTGCATCTTTACTGTATTTTATGCTTCTGGCGTTGACTTCTAAGGCCCTAGCTATTCGGTCTGGTGGAGCAACGCCCTTGAGTGAAGCCTAGGTTGCCCGGTACGTAGGGGTGACCATTACTTTCAAAATGTTTGCAAATATATATTATATACGATGGAAAATCTGTTGTATTTATGTTGTATTTTATGCTTCTGGCGTTGACTTCTTATGCCCTAACTATTTGATCTGGTGGAGCACCGCCCTAGAGTGAAGCCTAGGTTGCTCGGAAAGTAGAAATGACCATAACTTTCATACTGCTTGCGATTATTCGTTTTATACGATGGAAAAACTGTTGTATTTATATCGTGTTTTATGCCTCTGGCGTTGACTTCTAAGGCCGTAGCTATTAGATCTGGTGGAACAACGCCCTAGAGTGACGCCTAGGTTGCCCGGAACGTAGAAATGACCATTACTTTTACAATGTTTGCAACTATTCATTTTATACGATGGAATAACTGTTGTACTTATATTGTATTTTATCCTTCTGGCTTTGAATTCTAAGTCTCTAGCTATTCGATCTGGTAGAGCAACGCCCTAGAGTGAAACCTAGGTTATCCGGAACGTAGAAATGACCAGTACATTCACACTGGTTGCAGTTATTCCTGTTAAACGATGGAAAAACTGTTGCATCTTTATTGTATTTTATGCTTCTGGCGCTGACTTCTAAGGCCGTAACTATTCCGTCTGGTGGAGCAACGCCCTAGAGTGAAGCCTGGGTTAGCCGGAACGTAGAAATGACCATTACTTTCACACTGTTTGCAAATATACATTATATACGATGGAAAAGCTGTTGTATTTATATTGTCTTTTATGCTTCTGGCGTTGACTTCTTACGCCGTAACTATTTAATCTGGTAGAGCACCGCCCTAGAGTGGAGCATAGGCTGCCCGGAACGTAGAACATACCGTTACCTTCACACTGGTTGCAATTATTCCTGTTATACGATGGAAAAACTGTTGCATCTTTATTGTATTTTCTGCTTCTGGCGTTGACTTCTAAGGCCCTAACTATTCGATCAGGTGGAAACGCCCTAGAGTGAAGCCTAGGTCGCTCGGAATGTAGAAATGACCATAACTTTCACACTGGTTGCAATTATTCATTTTATACGATGGAATAACTGTTGTACTCATTTGTATTTTATTCTTATGGCGTTGAATTCTAAGTCCCTAGGTATTCGATCTGGTGGAGCAACGCCCTAGAGTGAAACCTTGGCTACGCGGGACGTAGAAATGACCAGTACTTTCATACTGTCTGCAGTTATTCCTGTTATACGATGTAAAAGCTTTTGCATCTTTACTGTATTTTATGCTTCTGGCGTTGACTTCTAAGGCCCTAGCTATTCGGTCTGGTGGAGCAACGCCCTTGAGTGAAACCTAGGTTGCCCGGTACGTAGGGGTGACCATTACTTTCAAAATGTTTGCAAATATATATTATATACGATGGAAAATCTGTTGTATTTATGTTGTATTTTATGCTTCTGGCGTTGACTTCTTAGGCCCTAACTATTTGATCTGGTGGAGCACCGCCCTAGAGTGAAGCCTAGGTTCCCCGGAACGTAGAAGTGACCATAACTTCCACCCTGGTTGCAATTATTCGTTTTATACGATGGAAAAGCTGTTGTATTTATATCGTTTTTTATGCTTCGGGCGTTGACTTCTAAGGCCCTAACTATTCGATCTGGTGGAGCAACGCCCTAGAGTGAAGCCTAGGTTGCTCGGAACGTAGAAATGACCATAACTTTCACACTGGTTGCTATCATTCGATTTATACGATGGAAAAACTGTTATATTTACATTGTATTTTATACTTTCGGCGTTGACTTCTTAGGCCCTAACTGTTCGATCTGGTGGAACAACGCCCTAGAGTGAAGCCTAGGTTATCCGGAACGTAGAAATGACCAGTACATTCACACTGGTTGCAGTTATTCCTGTATAACGATGGAAAAACTGTTGCATCTTTATTGTATTTTATGCTTCTGGCGTTGACTTCTAAGGCCCTAACTATTCGATCTGATGGAGCAACGCCCTAGGGTGAAGCCTAGGTTGGCCGGAATGTAGAAATGTCCATAACTTTCACACTGGTTGCAATTATTCGTTTTATACGATTGAAAAGCTGTTATATTTATATTGTATTTTATGCTTCTGGCGTTGACTTCTTCTGACCTAACTATTCGATCTGGTGGAGCAACGCCCTGGAGTGAAACCTAGGTTGCCCGGAACGTAGGAATGACCATTACTTTCACACTGGTTGCAATTATTCCTGTTATACGATGTAAAAGCTTTTGCATCTTTACTGTATTTTATGCTTCTGGCGTTGACTTCTAAGGCCCTAGCTATTCGGTCTGGTGGAGCAACGCCCTTGAGTGAAGCCTAGGTTGCCCGGTACGTAGGGGTGACCATTACTTTCAAAATGTTTGCAAATATATATTATATACGATGGAAAATCTGTTGTATTTATGTTGTATTTTATGCTTCTGGCGTTGCCTTCTTAGGCCCTAACTATTTGATCTGGTGGAGCACCGCCCTAGAGTGAAGCCTAGGTTCCCCGGAACGTAGAAGTGACCATAACTTCCACCCTGGTTGCAATTATTCGTTTTATACGATGGAAAAGCTGTTGTATTTATATCGTTTTTTATGCTTTTGGCGTTGGCTTCTTAGGCCCTAGCTATTCGATCTGGTCGAGCAACGCCCTAGAGTGAAGCCTAGGTTGCCAGGAACGAAGAAATGACCATAACTTTCACACTGGTTGCTATCATTCGTTTTATACGATGGAAAAACTGTTATATTTATATTGTATTTTATGCTTCTGGCGTTGACTTCTTAGGCCCTAACTGTTCGATCTGGTGGAACAACGCCCTAGAGTGAAGCCTAGGTTATCCGGGACGTAGAATTGACCAGTACATTCACACTGGTTGCAGTTATTCCTGTAAAACAATGGAAAAACTGTTGTATTTTAATTGTATTTTATGCTTTTAGCGATGAATTCTAAGTCCGTAGCTATTCGATCTGGTGGAGCAACGCCCTAGAGTGACGCCTAGCTTGTTCGGAACGTAGAAATGACCATTACTTTCACACTGGTTGCAATTACTCGTTTTATACGATGCAAAAGCTGTTGTATTTATATCGTATTTTATGCTTCTGGCGTTGACTTCTTATGACCTAACTATTCGAACTGGTGGAGCAACGCCCTGGAGTGAAACCTAGGTTGCCCGGAACGTAGAAATGACCATAACTCTCACACCGGTAGCAACTATTCGTTTTATACGATGGAAAAACTGTTCCATTTATATTGTATTTTATGCTTCGGGCGTTGACTTCTGAGGCCCTAACTATTCAATCTGGAGGAAAAACGACCTAGGGTGAAGCCTAGGTTGCCCGGAACGTAGAAATGACCATAACTTTCACACGGGTTGCAATAATTCCTGTTATAGGATGGAAAAACTGTTGTATTTTTATTGTATTTTATACTTCAGGCGTTGACTTCTGAGGCCGTAGCTATTCGATGTGGTGGATGAACGCCATAGAGTGAAGCCTAGGTTGCCCGGAACGTAGAAATGACCATAAGTTTCATACTGGTTGCAATTATCCCTTTTATACGATGGAAAAACTGTTGTATTTATATTGTATTCTATGCTTCTGGCGTTCACTTCTGTGGCCCTAACTATTCGATCTGGTGGAACAACATCCTAGGGTGAAGCCAAGGTTGCCCGGAACGTTGAACTGACCATAACTTTCACACTGGTTGCTATTATTCGTTTCATACAATGGAAAAACTGTTATGTTTATATTGTATTTTATTCTTATGGCGTTGAATTCTAAGTCCCTAGCTATTCCATCTCGTGGAACAACGCCCTAGGGTAAAGCCGAGGTTGCGCGGAACATAGAAATGACCATAACTTTCACACTGGTAGCAATTACTCGTTTTATACGATGGAAAAACTGTTTTATTTATTTTGCATTTTATGCTTCGGGCGTTGACTTCTAAGGCCCTAACTATTCGATCTGGTGGAGCAACGCCCTAGAGTGAAGCCTAGGTTGCTCGGAACGTAGAAATGACCATAACTTTCACACTGGTTGCTATCATTCGATTTATACGATGGAAAAACTGTTATATTTAAATTGTATTTTATACTTCTGGCGTTGACTTCTTAGGCCCTAACTGTTCGATCTGGTGGAACAACGCCCTAGAGTGAAGCCTAGGTTATCCGGAACGTAGAAATGACCAGTACATTCACACTGGTTGCAGTTATTCCTGTATAACGATGGAAAAACTGTTGCATCTTTATTGTATTTTATGCTTCTGGCGTTGACTTCTAAGGCCCTAACTATTCGATCTGGTGGAGCAACGCCCTAGGGTGAAGCCTAGGTTGGCCGGAATGTAGAAATGTCCATAACTTTCACACTGGTTGCAATTATTCGTTTTATACGATTGAAAAGCTGTTATATTTATATTGTATTTTATGCTTCTGGCGTTGACTTCTAAGGCCGTAACTATTCCGTCTGGTAGAGCAACGCCCTAGAGTGAAACCTAGGTTATCCGGAACGTAGAAATGACCAGTACATTCACACTGGTTGCAGTTATTCCTGTTAAACGATGGAAAAACTGTTGCATCTTTATTGTATTTTATGCTTCTGGCGCTGACTTCTAAGGCCGTAACTATTCCGTCTGGTGGAGCAACGCCCTAGAGTGAAGCCTAAGTTAGCCGGAACGTAGAAATGACCATTACTTTCACACTGTTTGCAAATATACATTATATACGATGGAAAAGCTGTTGTATTTATATTGTCTTTTATGCTTCTGGCGTTGACTTCTTACGCCCTAACTAATTAGTCTGGTAGAGCACCGCCCTAGAGTGGAGCATAGGCTGCCCGGAACGTAGAACATACCATTACCTTCACACTGGTTGCAATTATTCCTGTTATACGATGGAAAAACTGTTGCATCTTTATTGTATTTTCTGCTTCTGGCGTTGACATCTAAGGCCCTAACTATTCGATCAGGTGGAGCAACGCCCTAGAGTGAAGCCTAGGTCGCTCGGAATGTAGAAATGACCATAACTTTCACACTGGTTGCAATTATTCATTTTATACGATGGAATAACTGTTGTACTCATTTGTATTTTATTCTTATGGCGTTGAATTCTAAGTCCCTAGCTATTCGATCTGGTGGAGCAACGCCCTAGAGTGAAACCTAGGCTACGCGGAACGTAGAAATGACCAGTACTTTCATACTGTCTGCAGTTATTCCTGTTATACGATGTAAAAGCTTTTGCATCTTTACTGTATTTTATGCTTCTGGCCTTGACTTCTAAGGCCCTAGCTATTCGGTCTGGTGGAGCAACGCCCTTGAGTGAAGCCTAGGTTGCCCGGTACGTAGGGGTGACCATTACTTTCAAAATGTTTGCAAATATATATTATATACGATGGAAAATCTGTTGTATTTATGTTGTATTTTATGCTTCTGGCGTTGACTTCTTAGGCCCTAACTATTTGATCTGGTGGAGCACCGCCCTAGAGTGAAGCCTAGGTTCCCCGGAACGTAGAAGTGACCATAACTTCCACACCGGTAGCAACTATTCGTTTTATACGATGGAAAAACTGTTCTATATATTTTGTATTTTATGCTTCGGGCGTTGACTTCTAAGGCCCTAACTATTCGATCTGGTGGGGCAACTCCCTAGGGTGAAGCCTAGGTTGCTCGGAAAGTAGAAATGACCATAACTTTCATACTGGTTGCGATTATTCGTTTTATACGATGGAAAAACTGTTGTATTTATATCGTGTTTTATGATTCTGGCGTTGACTTCTTGGGCCCTAACTATTCCGTCTGGTGGAACAACGCCCTAGGGTGAAGCCTAGGTTGCCCGGAAAGTAGAAATGCCCATAACTTCCACAATGGTAGAAATTATTCGTTTTATAAGATTGAAAAACTGTACTATTTATTTTGTATTTTATGCTTCGGGCGTTGACTTCTAAGGCCCTAACAATTCGATGTAGTGGAACAACGCCCTAGAGTGAAGCCTAGGTTGCCCGGAACGTAGAAATGACCATCACTTTCAAACTGGTTGCAATTATTCCTGTTATATGATGGAAAAACTGTTGTATTTTTATTGCATTTTATGCTTCGGGCATTGACTTCTAAGGCCCTAACTATTCAATCTGTGGGAGCTACGCCCTAGGGTGAAGCCTAGGTTGCCCGGAAAGTAGTAATGACCATAACTTTCATACTGGTTGCAATTATTCGTTTTATACGATGAAAAAACTGTTGTATTTATATTGTACTTTATGCTTCTGGCGTTCACTTCTTAGGCCCTAACTATTCGATATGGTGGAACAACGCCGTAGGGTGAAGCCTAGGTTTCCCGTAATGTAGAAATGACCATAACTTCCACACTGGTTGCAATTATTCGTTTTATACGATGGAAAAGCTGTTACATTTATATTGTATTTTATGCTTCTGGCGTTGACTTCTTTGGCCCTAACTATTCGATCTGTAGGAGCAACGCCCTAGGGTGAAACCTAGGTTGCCCGGAACGTAGAAATGACCATAACTTTCACACTGGTAGCAATTATTCGTTTTATACAATGGAAAACCTGTTCGATTTATTTTGTATTTTATGTTTCGGGCGTTGACTTCTAAGGCCCTAACTGTTTGATCTGGTGGACCAACGCCCTAGAATGAAGCCTAGGTTGCCCAGAACGTAGAAATGACCATATCTTTCACACTGTTTGCAATTATTAATTTATTCGATGGAAAAACTGTTGTATTTTTATTGCATTTTATGCTTCGGGCATTGACTTCTAAGGCCCTAACTATTCAATCTGGTGGTACAACGGCCTAGGGTGAAGCCTAGGTTGCTCGGAAAGCAGATATGACCATAAGTTTCATACTGGTTGCATTTATTCGTTTTATACGATGGAAAAACTGTTGTATTTATATTGTATTTTATGCTTCTGGCGTTGACTTCTAAGGCACTAGCTATTCGATCTGGTGGAGCAACGCCCTAGAGTGAAGCCTAGGTCGCCCGGAACGTAGAATTGGCCATCACTTTCAATCTGCTTGCAATTATACCTGTGATATGATGTATACACTGTTGTATTTTTATTGCATTTTATGCTTCGGGCGTTGACTTCTAAGGCCCTAACTATTCAATCTGTTGGACCAGCGACCTAGGGCGAAGCCTAGCTTGCTCGGAAAGTAGAAATGACCATAAGTTTCATAATGGTTGCAATTATTCGTTTTATACGATGGAAAAACTGTTGTATTTATATTGTATTTTATGCTTCTGGCGTTGACTTCTATGGCACTAACTATTCGATCTGGTGGAGCAACGCAATAGAGTGATGCCTAGGTTGCCCGGAACGTAGAATTGGCCATCAATTTCAAACTGGTTGCAATTATACCTGTTATATGATGGAAACACTGCTGTATTTTTTTTGCATTTTACGGTTCAGGCGTTGACTTCTAAGGCCCTAACTATTCAATCTGTTGGAGCAACGCCCTAGGGTGAAGCCTAGGTTGCTCGGAAAGTAGAAATGACCATAAGTTTCATACTGGTTGCAATTATTCGTCTTATACGATAGAAAAACTGTTGTATTTATATTGTGTTTTATGCTTCTGGCGTTGACTTCTAAGGCACTAACTGTTCGATCTGGTGGAGCAACGCCCTAGACTGAAGCCTAGGTTGCCCGGAACGTAGAATTGGCCATCACTTTCAAACTGGTTGCAATTATTCCTGTTATATGATGGATACAGTGTTGTATTTTTATTGCATTTTATGCTTCGGACGTTGACTTCTAAGGCCCTAACTATTCAATCTGTTGGAGCAACGCCCTAGGGTGAAGCCTAGCTTGCTCGGAAAGTAGAAATGACCATAAGTTTCATAGTGGTTGCAATTATTCGTTTTATACGATGGAAGAACTGTTGTATTTATATTGTATTTTATGCTTCTGGCGTTGACCTCTAAGGCACTGACTATTCGATCTGGTGGAGCAACACAATAGTGTGATGCCTAGGTTGCCCGGAACGTAGAATTGGCCATCAATTTCAAACTGGTTGCAATTATACCTGTTATATGATGGAAAAACTGTTGTATTTTTATTGCATTTTATCCTTCGGGCATTGAGCTCTCAGGCCCTAACTATTCAATCTGGTGGGACAACGGCCTAGGGTGAAGCCTAGGTTGCCCGGAACGTAGAAATAACCATAACTTTTACACTGGTAGCAATTATTCGTTTTATACTATGGAAAAACTGTTGTATTTATATTGTATTTTATACATCTGGCGTTGACTTCTAAGGTACTAACTATTCGATGTAGTGGAGCAACGCCCTAGAGTGAAGCCTATATTGCCCGGAACGTGGAAATGACCATCACTTTCAAACTGGTTGCAATTATACCTGTTATATGATGGAAACACTGCTGTATTTTTTTTGCATTTTATGGTTAGGGCGTTAACTTCTAAGGCCCTAACTATTCAATCCGTTGGAGCAACGCCCTAGGGTGAAGCCTAGGTTGCTCGGAAAGTAGAAATGACCATTAGTTTCATACTGGTTGCAATTATTCGTTTTATACGATGGAAAAACTGTTGTATTTATATTGTATTTTATGCTTCTGGCGTTGACTTCTAAGGCACTAACTATTCGATCTCGTGGAGCAACGCCCTAGAGTGAAGCCTAGGTTGCCCGGAACGTAGAATTGGCCATCACTTTCAAACTGGTTGCAATTATTCCTGTTATATGATGGAAACACTGTTGTATTTTTTTTGCATTTTATGGTTCGGGCGTTGACTTCTAAGGCCCTAACTATTCATTCTGTTGGAGCAACGCCCTAGGGTGAAGCCTAGGTTGCTCGGAAAGTAGAAATCACCATAAGTTTCATACTGGTTGCAATTATTCGTTTTATACGATGGAAAAGCTGTTGTACTTATATTGTATTTTATGCTTCTGGCGTTGACTTCTAAGACACTATCTATCCGATCTGGTGGAGCAACGCCCTAGAGCGAAGCCTAGGTTGCCCGGAACGTAGAATTGGCCATCAGTTTCAAACTGGTTGCAATTATTCCTGTTATATGATGGATACAGTGTTGTATTTTTATTGCATTTTATGCTTCGGGCGTTGACTTCTAAGGCCCTAACTATTCAATCTGTTGGAGCAACGCCCTAGGGTGAAGCCTAGCTTGCTCGGAAAGTAGAAATGACCATAAGTTTCATAGAGGTTGCAATTATTCGTTTTATACGATGGAAGAACTGTTGTATTTATATTGTATTTTATGCTTCTGGCGTTGACCTCTAAGGCACTGACTATTCGATCTGGTGGAGCAACACAATAGTGTGATGCCTAGGTTGCCCGGAACGTAGAATTGGCCATCAATTTCAAACTGGTTGCAATTATACCTGTTATATGATGGAAACACTGCTGTATTTTTTTTGCATTTTATGGTTCTGGCGTTCACTTCTTAGGCCCTAACTATTCGATCTGGTGGAACAACACCGTACAGTGAAGCCTAGGTTGCCCGGAACGTAGAAATGACCATTACTTTCACACTGTTTGCAATTATTCCTTCTATACGATGGAAAAGCTGTTGTATTTATATCGTATTTTATGCTTCTGGCGTTTACTTCTAAGGACCTAACTATTCGATCTGGTGGAGCAACGCAGTAGAGTGAAGCCTAGGCTGCCCGGAACGTAGAATTGGCCATCACTTTCAAACTGGTTGCAATTATTACTGTTATATGATGGAAACACTGTTGAATTTTTTTTGCATTTTATGGTTCGGGCGTTGACTTCTAAGGCCCTAACTATTCAATCTGTTGGAGCAACTCCCTAGGGTGAAGCCTAGGTTGCTCGGAAAATAGAAATGACCATAACTTTCATACTGGTTGCAATTATTCGTTTTATATGATGGAAAAACTGTTGTATTTATTTTGTATTTTATGCTTCTGGCGTTCACTTCTTAGGCCCTAACTGTTCGATCTGGTGGAACAACGGCCTAGGGTGTAGCCTAGGTTGCCCGGAACGTAGAAATGACCATAACTTTTACACTGGTAGCAATTATTCGTTTTATACAATGGAAAAACTGTTATATTTATATCGTATTTTATGCTTCTGGCGTTGACTTCTTAGGCCCTAACTATACCACCAGGTGGAACAACGCCCTAGGGTTAAGCCTAGGTTGCCCGGAACGTAGAAATGACTATAACTTTTACACTGGTAGCAATTATACGTTTTATACAATGGAAAAACTGTTCTATTTATTTTGTATTTTATGCTTCGGGCGTTGACTTCTAAGGCCCTAACTGTTTGATCTGGTGGAGCAACGCCCTAGAGTGAAGCCTAGGTTGCCCGGAACGTAGAAATGACCATAACTTTCACACTGTTTGCAATTATTCCTGTTATATGATGGAAAAGCTGTTGTATTTTCATTGCTTTTTATGCTTCGGGCATTGACTTCTAAGGCCCTAACTATTCAGTCTGTTGGAGCAACGCCCTAGGGTGAAGCCTAGGTTGCCCGCAAAGTAGAAATGACCATAACTTTCACGCTGGATGCAATTATTCGTTTTATACGATGGAAACGCTGTTGTATTTATATTGTATTTTATGCCTCTGGCCTTGACTTCTAAGGCCGTAGCTATTAGATGTGGTGGAGCAACGCCCTAGAGTGACGCCTAGGGTGCTCGGAACGTGGAAATGACCATTACTTTCACACTGATTGCAATTACTCGTTTTATACGATGGAAAAGCTGTTGTATTTATATCGTATTTTATGCTTCTGGCGTTGACTTTTTAGGCCGTAACTATTCGGTCTGGTGGACCAACGCCCTGGAGTGAAACCTAGGTTGCCCGGAACGTAGAATTGGCCATCACTGTCAAACTGGTTACAATTACTCCTGTTATATGATGGAAACACTGTTGTATTTTTTTTTGCATTTTATGGTTCGGGCGTTGACTTCTAAGGCCCTAACTATTCAATCTGTTGGAGCAACGCCCTAGGGTGAAGCCTAGGTTGCTCGGAAAGTAGAAATGACCATAAGTTTCATACTGGTTACAATTATTCGTTTTATACGATGGAAAAACTGTTGTATTTGTATCGTACTTTATGCTTCTGGCGTTGACTTCTAAGGCACTAACTATTCGATCTGGTGGAGTAACGCCCTAGAGTGAAGCCTAGGTTGCCCGGAACGTAGAATTGCCCTTCACTTTCAAACTGGTTGCAATTATTCCTGTTATATGATGGAAACACTGTTGAATCTTTTTTGCATTTTATGGTTCGGGCGTTGACTTCTAAGGCCCTAACTATTCAATCTGTTGGAGCAACGCCCTAGGGTGAAGCCTAGGTTGCTCGGAAAGTAGAAATAACCATAAGTTTCATACTGGTTGCAATTATTCGTTTTATACGATGGAAAAGCTGTTGTATTTGTATTGTATTTTATGCTTCTGGCGTTCACTTCTTAGGCCCTAACTATTCGATCTGGTGGAACAACACCGTAGAGTGAAGCCCAGGTTGCCCGGAACGTAGAAATGACCATAACTTTCACACTGGTTGCTATTATTCGTTTTATACGATGGAAAAACTGTTATATTTATATTGTATTTAATGCTTCTGGCGTTCACTTCTTAGGCCCTAACTATTCGATCTGGTGGAACAACACCGTAGAGTGAAGCCTAGGTTGCCCGGAACGTAGAAATGACCATTACTTTCACACTGTTTGCAATTATTCCTTCTATACGATGGAAAAGCTGTTGTATTTATATCGTATTTTATGCTTCTGGCGTTTACTTCTAAGGACCTAACTATTCGATCTGGTGGAGCAACGCAGTAGAGTGAAGCCTAGGCTGCCCGGAACGTAGAATTGGCCATCACTTTCAAACTGGTTGCAATTATTCCTGTTATATGATGGAAACACTGTTGAATTTTTTTTGCATTTTATGGTTCGGGCGTTGACTTCTAAGGCCCTATCTATACAGTCTGTTGGAGCAACGCCCTAGGGTGAAGCCTAGGTTGCCCGGAAAGTAGAAATGACCAGAACTTTCGCACTGGCAGCAATTATTCGTTTTATACGATGGAAAAACTGTTCTATTTATTCTGTATTTTATGCTTCGGGCATTGACTTCTAAGACCCTAACTATTCAATCTGTTGGAGCAACGGCCTAGGGTGAAGCCTAGGTTGCCCGGAAAGTAGAAATGACCATAACTTTCACACTGGTAGCAATTAATCCTGTTATACGATGGAATAACTGTTGTATTTTTATTGCATCTTATGCTTCGGGCGTTGACTTCTAACGCCCTAACTATTCAATCTGTTGGAGCAACGCCCTAAGGTGAAGCCTAGGTTGCCCGGAAAGTAGAAATGACGTTAACTTTCATACTGGTTGCAATTATTCGTTTTATACGATGGAAAAACTGTTGTATTTATATTGTATTTTATGCATCTGGCGTTGACTTCTAAGGGACTAACTATTCCATCTGGTGGAACAACGCCCTTGGGTGAAGCCTAGGTTGCGCGGAACGTAGCATTGACCACAACTTTCACGCTGGTAGCAATTATTCGTTTTATAGAATGGAAAAACTGTTCTATTTATTTTGTGTTTTATGCTTCGGGCGTTGACTTCTAAGTCCCTAACTGTTTGATCTGGTGGAACAACGCCCTAGAGTGAAGCCTAGGTTGCCCGGAACGTAGAAATGACCACAACTTTCACACTGGTTGCTATTATTCGTTCTATACGATGGAAAAACTGTTATATTTATATTGTATTTTATGCTTCTGGCGTTGACCTCTGAGGCCGTTGCTATTCGATGTGGAGGAAGAACCCCATAGAGTGAAGCCTAGGTAGCCCGGAACGTAGTAATGTCCATATCTTTCGCACTGTTTGCAATTGTTCATTTTATACGCTGGCAAAGCTGTTGTATTTATATTGTATTTTATGCTTCTGGCGTTGACATCTTAGGCCTTAACTATTCGATCTGGTGGAGCAATGCCTCAGAGATAAGTCTAGGATGCCCGAAACGCCGAAATGATCATTACTATCACACTGGTTGCAATTATTCCTGTTATACGATGGAAAAACTGATGCATCTTTATTGTATTTTATGCTTCTGGCGTTGACTTCTAAGGCGCAAACTATTCCATCTGGTGGAGCAACGCCCTAGAGTGAAGCCTAGGCTGCCCGGAACGTAGAAATGACCATAACTTTCACACTGGTTGCTATTACTCTCTTTATACGATGGAAAAACTGTTATATTTATATTGTATTTTATGCTTCTGGCGTTGACTTCTTAGGCCTTAACTTTTCGATCTGATGGAACAACGACCTAGAGTGAAGCCTAGGTTGCCTGGGACGTAGAAATGACCATTACTTTCACACTGTTTACAGTTATTCCTGTTATACGATGGAAAAGCTTTTGCATCTTTATTGTATTTTATGCTTCTGGCGTTGACTTCTAAGGCCCTAACTGTTTGGTCTAGTGGAACAACGCCCTAGAGTGAAGCCTAGGTTGCCCGGAACGTAGAAATGACCACAACTTTCACACTGGTTGCTATTATTCGTTTTATACGATGGAAAAACTGTTATATTTATATTGTATTTTATGCTTCTGGCGTTGACCTCTGAGGCCGTTCCTATTCGATGTGGTGGAAGAACGCCATAGAGCGAACCCTAGGTAGCCCGGAACGTAGAAATGTCCATATCTTTCGCACTGTTTGCAATTATCCATTTTATACGGTGGCAAAGCTGTTGTATTTATATTGTATTTTATGCTTCTGGCGTTGACTTCTTAGGCCCTAACTATTCGATCTGGTGGAGCAATGCCTCAGAGATATGTCTAGGATGCCCGAAACGCCGAAATGATCGTTACAGTCACACTGGTTGCAATTATTCCTGTTATACGATGGAAAAACTGTTGCATCTTTATTGTATTTTATGCTTCTGGCGTTGACTTCTAACGCACAAACTATTCCATCTGGTGGAGCAACGCCCTAGAGTGAAGCCTAGGCTGCCCGGAACGTAGAAATGACCATAAATTTCACACTGGTTGCTATTATTCCTGTTATACGATGGAAAAACTTTTGCATCTTTATTGTATTTTATGCTTCTGGCGTTGACTTCTAAGGCCCTAGCTATTTGATTTGGTGGAGCAACGCCCGAGAGTGGAGCCTAGGTTGCCCGATATGTAGAAATGACCATTACTTTCACATTGTTTGCAGATATACATTATATACGATGGAAAATCTATTGTATTTATGTTGTATTTTATGCTTCTGGCGTGGACTTCTTAGGCCCTAACTATTTGATCTGGTGGAGCACCGCCCTAGAGTGAAGCCTAGGTTGCCCGGAACGTAGAAAAGACCATTACCTTCACACTGGTTGCAATTATTCCTGTTTTACGAAGAAAAAACTGTTGCAGCTTTATTGTATATTATGCTTGTGGCGTTGATTTCTAAGGCCCTAACAATTCGATCTGGTGGAGCAACGCCCTAGAGTGAAGCCTAGGTTGCCCGGAAAGTAGAAATGACCATTACTTTCACAATGTTTGCAATTATTCATTTTATACGATGAAAAAACTTTTGTACTTATATTGTATTTTATTCTTCTGGCGTTGACTTCTCACGCCCTAACTATTCGATCTGGTGGAACAACGCCCTAGAGTGACGACTAGGTTGCCCGGAACATGGAAATTACCACTACTTTCACACTGTTTGCAAATATACATTATATACGATGGAAAAGCTGTTGTATTTATATTGTGTTTTATGCTTCTGGCGTTGACTTCTTAGGCCCTAACTATTTAATCTGGTAGAGCACAGCCCTAGAGTGAAGCATAGGTTGCCCGGAACGTAGAACATACCATTACCTTCACCCTGGTTGCAATTATTCCTGTTATACGATGGAAAAACTGTTGCATCTTTATTGTATTTTATGCTTCTAGCGTTGACTTCTAAGGCCCTAACTATTCGATCTGGTGGAGCAACGCCCTAGAGTGAAGTCTAGGATGCCCGGAACGTAGAAGTGACCATAAATTTCACACTGGTTGCTATCATTCGTTTTATACGATAGAAAAACTGTTATATTTATATTGTATTTTATGCTTCTGGCGTTGACTTCTTAGGCCCTAACTGTTCGGTCTGGTGGAACAACGCCCTAGGGTGAAGCCTAGGTTGCCCGGAAAGTAGAAATGACCATAACTTTCACACTGGTTGCAATTATTCGTTTTATACGATGGAAAAGCTGTGGCATCTGTATTGTATTTTATTCATCTGGGGTTGACTTCCAAGGCCGTAGCTATTAGGTGTGGCGGAGCAATGCCCTAGAGTGACGCCTAGGTTGCCGGGAACGTAGAAATGACCATTACTTTCACAATGTTTGCAATTATTCATTTTACACGATGGAAACACTTTACTACTTATATTGTATTTTATTCTTCTGGCGTTGACTTCTCAGGCCAAAGCTATTCGATCCGGTGGAACAACGCCCTAGAGTGAAGACTAGGTTGCCCGGAACATGGAAATGACCATTACTTTCACACAGTATGCAAATATACATTATATACGATGGAAAAGCTGTTGTATTTATATTGTGTTTTATGCTTCTGGCGTTGACTTCTTAGGCCCTAACTATTTAATCTGGTAGAGCACCGCCCTACAGTGAAGCATAGGTTGCCTGGAACGTAGAAATGACCATTACTTTCACACTGGTTGCAATTATGCCTGTTTTACGAAGAAAAAACTGTTGCATCTTTATTGTATATTATGCTTCTGGCGTTGATTTCTAAGGCCCTAACAATTCGATCTGGTGGAGCAACGCCCTAGAGTGAAGCCTAGGTTGCCCGGAAAGTAGAAATGACCTTTACTTTCACAATGTTTGCAATTATTCATTTTATACGATGGAAAAACTTTTGTACTTATATTGTATTTTAATCTTCTGGCGTTGACTTCTTAGGCGCTAACTATTCGATCTGGTGGAACAACGCCCTAGAGTGAAGACTGGGTTGCCCGGAACGTAGAAATGACCATAACTTTCACACTGGTTGCTATTATTCTCTTTATACGATGGAAAAACTGTTATATTTATATTGTATTTTATGCTTCTGGCGTTGACTTCTTAGGCCCTAACTATTCGATCTGGTGGAACAACGACCTAGAGTGAAGCCTAGGTTGCCTGGAACGTACAAATGACCATTACATTCACACTGTTTGCAGTTATTCCTGTTATACGATGGAAAAACTTTTGCATCTTTATTGTATTTTATGCTTCTGGCGCTGACTTCTAAGGCCCTAGCAATTTGATTTCGTGGAGCAACGCCCGAGAGTGGAGCCTAGGTTGCCCGCTACGTAGAAATGACCATTACTTTCACACTGTTTGCAGATATACATTATATACGATGGAAAATCAATTGTATTTATGTTGTATTTTATGCTTCTGGCGTTGACTTCTTAGGCCCTAACTATTCGACCTGGTGGAGCAATGCCTCAGAGATAAGTCTAGGATGCACGAAACGCCGAAATGATCATTACTATCACGCTTGTTGCAATTATTCCTGTTATACGATGAAAAGACTGTTGTATTTTTATTGTATTTTATGCTTCAGTCGTAGACTTCTAAGGCCGTAGCTATTCGATATGTTGGAGCACCGCCCCAGAGTGAAGCCTAGGTTGCTCGGAACGTAGAAATGACCACTACTTTCACACTGTTTGCAATTATTCATTTAATACGGTTGAAATGCTGTTGTATTTATATCGTATTTTATGCTTCTGGCGTTGACTTCTAAGGACCTAACTATTCGATCTGGTGGAGCAACGCCCTAGAGTGAAGCCTAGGTTGCTCGGAATGTAGAAATGACCATAACTTTCACACTGGTTGCAATTATTCGTTTTATACGGTGGAAAAGCTGTGGCATCTTTATTGTATTTTATCCATCTGGGGTTGACATCTAAGGCCCTAGCTATTAGGTGTGGTGGAGCAACGCCCTAGAGTGACGCCTAGGTTGCCCGGAACGTAGAAATGACCATTACTTTCACAATGTTTGCAATTATTCATTTTATACGATGGAAAAACTTTTGTACTTATATTGTATTTTATTCTTCTGGCGTTGACTTCTTAGGCCCTAACTATGCGATCTGGTGGAACAACGCCCTAGAGTGAAGACTAGGTTGCCCGGAACATGGAAATGACCATTACTTTCACACTGTATGCAAATATACATTATATACGATGGAAAAGCTGTTGTATTTATATTGTGTTTTATGCTTCTGGCGTTGACTTCTTAGGCCCTAACTATTTAATCTGGTAGAGCACCGCCCTAGCGTGAAGCATAGGTTGCCTGGAACGTAGAAATGACCATTACTTTCACACTGTTTACAGTTATTCCTGTTATACGATGGAAAAACTTTTGCATCTTTATTATATTTTATGCTTCTGGCGAAGACTTCTAAGGCCCTAACTACTCGATCTGGTGGAGCAACGCCGTAGAGTGAAGCCCAGGTTGCCCGGAACGTAGAAATGACCATTACATTCACACTGGTTGCAATTATTCTCTTTATACGATGGAAAAACTGTTATATTTATATTGTATTTTATGCTTCTGGCGTTGACTTCTTAGGCCCTAACTATTCGATCTGGTGGAACAACGACCTAGAGTGAAGCCTAGGTTGCCTGGAACGTAGAAATGACCATTACTTTCACACTGTTTGCAGTTATTCCTGTTATACGATGGAAAAACTTTTGCATCTTTATTGTATTTTATGCTTCTGGCGCTGACTTCTAAGGCCCTAGCCATTTGATTTCGTGGAGCAACGCCCGAGAGTGGAGCCTAGGTTGCGCGCTACGTAGAAATGACCATTACTTTCACACTGTTTGCAGATATACATTATATACGATGGAAAATCTATTGTATTTATGTTGTATTTTATGCTTCTGGCGTTGACTTCTTAGGCCCTAACTATTCGACCTGGTGGAGCAATGCCTCAGAGATAAGTCTAGGATGCACGAAACGCCGAAATGATCATTACTATCACGCTTGTTGCAATTATTCCTGTTATACGATGAAAAGACTGTTGTATTTTTATTGTATTTTATGCTTCAGTCGTAGACTTCTAAGGCCGTAGCTATTCGATATGTTGGAGCACCGCCCTAGAGTGAAGCCTAGGTTGCCCGGTACGTAGAAATGACCACTACTACCACACTGGTTGCAAATTATTCCTGCTATTCGATGGAAAAGCTGTTGCATCTTTATTGTATTTTATGCTTCTGGCGTTGACTTCTAAGGCCCTAACTATTCGATCAGGTGGAGCAACGCCCTAGAGTGAAGCCTAGGTTGCTCGGAATGTAGAAATGACCATAACTTTCACACTGTCTGCAATTGTTCCTTTTATACGATGGAAAAGCTGTTGTATTTATATCGTGTTTTATGCTTCTGGCGTTGACTTCTAAGGACCTCACTATTCGATCTGGTGGAGCAACGCCCTAGAGTGAAGCCTAGGTTGCTCGGTATGTAGAAATGACCATAACTTTCACACTGGTTGCAATTATTCGTTTTATACGATGGAAAAACTGTTGCATCTTTATTGTATTTTATGCTTCTGGCGTTGACTTCTTAGGCCCTAACTATTCGATCTGGTGGAACAACGACCTAGAGTGAAGCCTAGGTTGCCTGGAACGTAGAAATGACCATTACTTTCACACGGGTTGCAATTATTCCTGTTCTAGTATGGAAAGACTGTTGTATTTTTATTGTATTTTATACTTCTGGCGTTGACTTCTGAGGCCGTATCTATTCGATCTGGTGGAGCAACGCCCTGGAGTGAAACCTAGGTTGCGCGGAACGTAGCAATGACCATAACTTTCACACTGGTACCAATTATTCGTTTTATACACAGGAAAAACTGTTCTAATTATTTTGTATTTAATGCTTCGGGCGTTGACTTCTAAGGCCCTAACTGTTTGATCTGGTGGAGCAACGCCCTAGAGTGAAGCCTAGGCTGCCCGGAACGTAGAAATGACCATAACTTTCACACTGCTTGCTGTTATTCGTTCTATACGATGGAAAAACTGTTATATTTATATTGTATTTTATGCTTCTGGCGTTGACCTCTGAGGCCGTTGCTATTCGATGTGGTGGAAGAACCCCATAGAGTGAAGCCTAGGTAGCCCGGAACGTAGAAATGTCCATATCTTTCGCACTGTTTGCAATTATTCATTTTATACGATGGCAAAGCTGTTGTATTTATATTGTATTTTATGCTTCTGGCGTTGACATCTTAGGCCCTAACTATTCGATCTGGTGGAGCAATGCCTCAGAGATAAGTCTAGGATGCCCGAAACGCCGAAATGATCATTACAATCACACTGGCTGCAATTATTCCTGTTATACGATGGAAAAACTGTTGTATCTTTATTGTATTTTATGCTTCTGGCGTTGACTTCTAAGGCGCAAACTATTCCATCTGGTGGAGCAACGCCCTAGAGTGAAGCCTAGGCTGCCCGGAACGTAGAAATGACCACTACTTTCACACTGTTTGCAATTATTCATTTAATACGGTGGAAATGCTGTTGTATTGATATCGTATTTTATGCTTCTGGCGTTGACTTCTAAGGACCTAACTATTCGATCTGGTGGAGCAACGCCCTAGAGTGAAGCCTAGGTTGCTCGGAATGTAGAAATGACCATAACATTCACACTGGTTGCAATTATTCGTTTTGTACGATGGAAAAACTGTTGCATCTTTATCGTATTTCATGATTCTGGCGTTGACTTCTTAGGCCGTGTCTATTCGATCTGGTAGAGCAACGCCCTGGAGTGAAACCTAGGTTGCGCGGAACGTAGCAATGACCATAACTTTCACACTGGTACCAATTATTCGTTTTATACACAGGAAAAACTGTTCTATTTATTTTGTATTTAATGCTTCGGGCGTTGACTTCTAAGGCCCTAACTGTTTGATCTGGTGGAGCAACGCCCTAGAGTGAAGCCTAGGCTGCCCGGAACGTAGAAATGACCATAACTTTCACACTGGTTGCTATTATTCTCTTTATACGATGGAAAAACTGTTATATTTATATTGTATTTTATGCTTCTGGCGTTGACTTCTTAGGCCCTAACTATTCGATCTGGTGGAACAACGACCTAGAGTGAAGCCTAGGTTGCCTGGAACGTAGAAATGACCATTACTTTCACACTGTTTACAGTTATTCCTGTTATACGATGGAAAAACTTTTGCACCTTTATTGTATTTTATGCTTCTGGCGCTGACTTCTAAGGCCCTAGCCATTTGATTTCGTGGAGCAACGCCCGAGAGTGGAGCCTAGGTTGCCCGCTACGTAGAAATGACCATTACTTTCACACTGTTTGCAGATATACATTATATACGATGGAAAATCTATTGTATTTATGTTGTATTTTATGCTTCTGGCGTTGACTTCTTAGGCCCTAACTATTCGACCTGGTGGAGCAATGCCTCAGAGATAAGTCTAGGATGCACGAAACGCCGAAATGATCATTACTATCACGCTTGTTGCAATTATTCCTGTTATACGATGAAAAGACTGTTGTATTTTTATTGTATTTTATGCTTCAGTCGTAGACTTCTAAGGCCGTAGCTATTCGATATGTTGGAGCACCGCCCGAGAGTGAAGCCTAGGTTGCCCGGTACGTAGAAATGACCACTACTACCACACTAGTTGCAAATTATTCCTGCTATTCGATGGAAAAGCTGTTGCATCTTTATTGTATTGTATGCTTCTGGCGTTGACTTCTAAGGCCCTAACTATTCGATCAGGTGGAGCAACGCCCTAGAGTGAAGCCTAGGTTGCTCGGAATGTAGAAATGACCATAACTTTCACACTGTCTGCAATTGTTCCTTTTATACGATGGAAAAGCTGTTGTATTTATATCGTATTTTATGCTTCTGGCGTTGACTTCTAAGGACCTCACTATTCGACCTGGTGGCGCAACGCCCTAGAGTGAAGCCTAGGTTGCTCGGTATGTAGAAATGACCATTACTTTCACAATGTTTGCAATTATTCATTTTATACGATGGAAAAACTTTTGTACTTATATTGTATTTTATTCTTCTGGCGTTGACTTCTTAGGCCCTAACTATGCGATCTGGTGGAACAACGCCCTAGAGTGAAGACTAGGTTGCCCGGATCATGGAAATGACCATTACTTTCACACTGTATGCAAATATACATTATACACGATGCAAAAGCTGTTGTATTTATATTGTGTTTTATGCTTCTGGCGTTGACTTCTTAGGCCCTAACTATTTAATCTGGTAGAGCACAGCCCTAGAGTGAAGCATAGGTTGCCTGGAACGTAGAAATGACCATTACTTTCACACTGTTTACAGTTATTCCTGTTATACGATGGAAAAACTTTTGCATCTTTATTGTATTTTATGCTTCTGGCGAAGACTTCTAAGGCCCTAACTACTCGATCTGGTGGAGCAACGCCGTAGAGTGAAGCCCAGGTTGCCCGGAACGTAGAAATGACCATTACATTCACACTGGTTGCAATTATTCGTCTTATACGATAGAAATGCTGTTGTATTTATATCGTATTTTATGATTCTGGCGTTGACTTCTTAGGCCGTATCTATTCGATCTGGTGGAGCAACGCCCTGGAGTGAAACCTAGGTTGCGCGGAACGTAGCAATGACCATAACTTTCACACTGGTACCAATTATTCGTTTTATACACAGGAAAAACTGTTCTATTTATTTTGTATTTAATGCTTCGGGCGTTGACTTCTAAGGCCCTAACTGTTTGATCTGGTGGAGCAACGCCCTAGAGTGAAGCCTAGGCTGCCCGGAACGTAGAAATGACCATAACTTTCACACTGGTTGCTATTATTCTCTTTATACGATGGAAAAACTGTTATATTTATATTGTATTTTATGCTTCTGGCGTTGACTTCTTAGGCCCTAACTATTCGATCTGGTGGAACAACGACCTAGAGTGAAGCCTAGGTTGCCTGGAACGTAGAAATGACCATTACATTCACACTGTTTGCAGTTATTCCTGTTATACGATGGAAAAACTTTTGCATCTTTATTGTATTTTATGCTTCTGGCGCTGACTTCTAAGGCCCTAGCAATTTGATTTCGTGGAGCAACGCCCGAGAGTGGAGCCTAGGTTGCCCGCTACGTAGAAATGACCATTACTTTCACACTGTTTGCAGATATACATTATATACGATGGAAAATCAATTGTATTTATGTTGTATTTTATGCTTCTGGCGTTGACTTCTTAGGCCCTAACTATTCGACCTGGTGGAGCAATGCCTCAGAGATAAGTCTAGGATGCACGAAACGCCGAAATGATCATTACTATCACGCTTGTTGCAATTATTCCTGTTATACGATGAAAAGACTGTTGTATTTTTATTGTATTTTATGCTTCAGTCGTAGACTTCTAAGGCCGTAGCTATTCGATATGTTGGAGCACCGCCCCAGAGTGAAGCCTAGGTTGCTCGGAACGTAGAAATGACCACTACTTTCACACTGTTTGCAATTATTCATTTAATACGGTTGAAATGCTGTTGTATTTATATCGTATTTTATGCTTCTGGCGTTGACTTCTAAGGACCTAGCTATTCGATCTGGTGGAGCAACGCCCTAGAGTGAAGCCTAGGTTGCTCGGAATGTAGAAATGACCATAACTTTCACACTGGTTGCAATTATTCGTTTTATACGGTGGAAAAGCTGTGGCATCTTTATTGTATTTTATCCATCTGGGGTTGACATCTAAGGCCCTAGCTATTAGGTGTGGTGGAGCAACGCCCTAGAGTGACGCCTAGGTTGCCCGGAACGTAGAAATGACCATTACTTTCACAATGTTTGCAATTATTCATTTTATACGATGGAAAAACTTTTGTACTTATATTGTATTTTATTCTTCTGGCGTTGACTTCTTAGGCCCTAACTATGCGATCTGGTGGAACAACGCCCTAGAGTGAAGACTAGGTTGCCCGGAACATGGAAATGACCATTACTTTCACACTGTATGCAAATATACATTATATACGATGGAAAAGCTGTTGTATTTATATTGTGTTTTATGCTTCTGGCGTTGACTTCTTAGGCCCTAACTATTTAATCTGGTAGAGCACCGCCCTAGCGTGAAGCATAGGTTGCCTGGAACGTAGAAATGACCATTACTTTCACACTGTTTACAGTTATTCCTGTTATACGATGGAAAAACTTTTGCATCTTTATTATATTTTATGCTTCTGGCGAAGACTTCTAAGGCCCTAACTACTCGATCTGGTGGAGCAACGCCGTAGAGTGAAGCCCAGGTTGCCCGGAACGTAGAAATGACCATAACATTCACACTGGTTGCAATTATTCGTTTTGTACGATGGAAAAACTGTTGCATCTTTATCGTATTTCACGATTCTGGCGTTGACTTCTTAGGCCGTATCTATTCGATCTGGTGGAGCAACGCCCTGGAGTGAAACCTATGTTGCGCGGAACGTAGCAATGACCATAACTTTCACACTGGTACCAATTATTCGTTTTATACACAGGAAAAACTGTTCTAATTATTTTGTATTTAATGCTTCGGGCGTTGACTTCTAAGGCCCTAACTGTTTGATCTGGTGGAGCAACGCCCTAGAGTGAAGCCTAGGCTGCCCGGAACGTAGAAATGACCATAACTTTCACACTGGTTGCTATTATTCTCTTTATACGATGGAAAAACTGTTATATTTATATTGTATTTTATGCTTCTGGCGTTGACTTCTTACGCCCTAACTATTCGATCTGGTGGAACAACGACCTAGAGTGAAGCCTAGGTTGCCTGGAACGTAGAAATGACCATTACTTTCACACTGTTTACAGTTATTCCTGTTATACGATGGAAAAACTTTTGCATCTTTATTGTATTTTATGCTTCTGGCGCTGACTCCTAAGGCCCTAGCCATTTGATTTCGTAGAGCAACGCCCGAGAGTGGAGCCTAGGTTGCCCGCTACGTAGAAATGACCATTACTTTCACACTGTTTGCAGATATACATTATATGCGATGGAAAATCTATTGTATTTATGTTGTATTTTATGCTTCTGGCGTTGACTTCTTAGGCCCTAACTATTCGACCTGGTGGAGCAATGCCTCAGAGATAAGTCTAGGATGCACGAAACGCCGAAATGATCATTACTATCACGCTTGTTGCAAATTATTCCTGCTATACGATGGAAAAGCTGTTGCATCTTTATTGTATTTTATGCTTCTGGCGTTGACTTCTAAGGCCCTAACTATTCGATCAGGTGGAGCAACGCCCTAGAGTGAAGCGTAGGTTGCTCGGAATGTAGAAATGACCATAACTTTCACACTGTCTGCAATTGTTCCTTTTATACGATGGAAAAGCTGTTGTATTTATATTGTGTTTTATTCTTATGGCGTTGAATTCTAAATCCCTAGCTAGTCGATCCGGTGGAGCAACGCCCTAGAGTGACGCCTAGGTTGCTCGGAACGTAGAAATGACCATAACTTTCACACTGGTTGCAATTATTCATTTTATACGATCGAAACACTTTTGTACTTATATTGTATTTTATTCTTCTGGCGTTGACTTCTCAGGCCCTAACTATTCGATCTGGTGGAACAACGCCCTAGAGTGAAGACTAGGTTGCCCGGAACATGGAAATGACCATTACATTCACACTGTATGCAAATATACATTATATACGATGTAAAAGCTGTTGTATTTATATTGTGTTTTATGCTTCTGGCGTTGACTTCTTAGGCCCTAACTATTTAATCTGGTAGAGCACCGCCCTAGGGTGAAGCATAGGTTGCCTGGAACGTAGAAATGACCATTACTCTCACACTGTTTACAGTTATTCCTGTTATACGATGGAAAAACTTTTGCATCTTTATTGTATTTTATGCTTCTGGCGTTGACTTCTAAGGCCCTAACTACTCGATCGGGTGGAGCAACACCGTAGAGTGAAGCCCAGGTTGCCCGGAACGTAGAAATGACCATTATATTCACACTGGTTGCAATTATTCCTCTTATACGATGGAAAAACTGTTCTATTTATTTTGTATTTAATGCTTCGGGCGTTGACTTCTAAGGCCCTAACTGTTCGACCTTGTGGAAGAACGCCCTAGAGTGAAGCCTAGGTTGCCTGGAACGTTAGAAATGACCATAACTTTCACACTGGTTGCAATTATTCATTTTATACGATGGAAAAACTGTTGTACTTATATTGTGTTTTATACTTATGGCGTTGAATTCTAAGTCCCTAGCTATTCGATCCGGTGGAGCAACGCCCTAGAGTGACGCCTAGGTTGCTCGGAACGTAGAAATGACCATAACTTTCACACTGGTTGCAATTATTCGTTTTATACGATGGAAAAACTGTTGCATCTTTATTGTATTTTATGCTTCTGGCGTTGACTTCTAAGGCCGTAACTATTCGATCTGGTGGAGCAACGCCCTGGAGTGAAACCTAGGTTGCGCGGAACGTAGCAATGACCATAACTTTCACACTGGTACCAATTATTCGTTTTATACACAGGAAAAACTGTTCTATTTATTTTGTATTTTATGCTTCTGGCGTTCACTTCTTAGGCCCTAACTATTCGATCTGGTGGAACAACGCCCTAGGGTGAAGCCTAGGGTGCCCGGAACGTAGAAATGACCACAACTTTCACACTGGCTGTTATTATTCGTTTTATACGATGGAAAAACTGTTATATTTATATTGTATTTTATGCTTCTGGCGTTGACCTCTGAGGCCGTTGCTATTCGATGTGGTGGAAGAACCCCATAGAGTGAAGCCTAGGTAGCCCGGAACGTAGAAATGTCCATATCTTTTGCACTGTTTGCAATTATTCATATTATACGATGGCAAAGCTGTTGTATTTATATTGTATTTTATGCTTCTGGCGTTGACTTTTAAGGCCCTAACTCTTCGATCTGGTGTAGCAACGCCTCAGAGTTAAGATTTGGATGCCCGAAACGCCGAAATGATCATTACCTTCGCACTGGTTGCAGTGATCCATGCTATACAATGGAAAAACAGTTGTATTTATATTGTATTTGGTGCTTCTGGCGTTGACTTCTTAGGCCGTAACTATTCGATCTGGTGGAGCAACGCCATAGAGTGAAACGTAGGTTGCCCGGAACATAGAAACGTCCATTACATTCACACTGGTTGCAATTATCCGTTTTATACAGTGGAAAAGCTGTTGTACTTATATTGTATTTTATTCTCCTGGCGTTGACTTCCTAGGTCCTAACTATTGGATCTGGTGGAACAACATCCTAGGGTGAAGCCTAGGTGGCCCGGAACGTAGAAATGACCATTACTTTCACACTGGTTGCAATTATTCATGCTATACGATGGAAAAACTGTTGTATTTTTATTGTATTTTATGCTTCTGGCGTCGACTTCTTAGGCCCTAACTATTCGATCTGGTGGACCAACGCCCTAGAGTGAAGCCAAGGTTGCCCGGAACGTAGAAATGACTATTACCTTCAAACTGGTTGGAATTATTCCTGTCACACGATGGAAAGACTATTGTATTTTTGTATCTTATGCTTCTGGCGTTGACTTCTTAGGCCCTAACTATTCGATCCGGCGGAGCAACGCCCTAGAGTGAGGCCTAGGTTGCCCGGAACATAGAAATGACCGTTACTTTCACAATATTTGCAAACATTCGTCTTATACGATGGAAAGCTGTTGTATTTATATTGTATATTATGCTTCTGCCGTTGACTTCTAAGGCCGTAGCTATTCAATGTGGTGGAGCAACGCCCTAGAGTGAAGCCTAGGCAGCTCGGATCGTAGAAATGACCATAACTTTCACACTGGTTGCAATTATTCGTTTTATACAATGGAAAAACAGTTCTATTTATTTTGTATTTTATGCTTCGGTCGTTGACTTCTAAGGCCCTAAGTATTCGATGTGGAGGTGCATCGCCCTAGAGCGAAACCTAGGTTGCCCGGAACGTTGAAATGACCATTACTTTCACACTGGTTGCAATTATTCTTTCTATACGATAGAAAAGCTGTTGTATTTATATTATATTTTATGCTTCTGGGGTTGACTTCTTAGGCCCTAACTATTCGATCTGGTTGAGCAACGCCCTAGAGTGAAGCCCAGGATGCCCAAAATGTGGAAATGACCATTACCATCACACTGGTTGCAATTATTCATTTTATACGATGGAAAAACTGTTGTATTTTTATTGTACTTTATGCTCCGGGCGTAGACTTCTAAGGACCTAACTATTCGATCTGGTGGAGCAACGCCCTAGAGTGTAGGCTAGGTTGCCCGGAAGGTAGAAATGACCATCTCTTTCACACCGGTTACTATTATTTGTTTTTTACGATGGAAAGACTGTTGTATTTATATTGTGTTTTATGCCCCTGGAGTTGACTTCTTAGGCCCTAACTTTTCGATCTGGTGTAACAACGCCCTAGAGTGAAGCCTAGGTTGCCCGGAACGTAGAAATGACAATGACTTTCACACTGGCTGCAATTATTCCTGTTACACGATGGAAAAACTGTTGTATCTTTACTGTATTTTAGGCTTCGGGCGTTGACTTCTATGTCCCTACCTATTCCATCTGGTGGAGCAACGCCCTAGAGTCAAGTCTAGGTTGCCCGCAACATAGAAATGACCATTACTTTCACCCTGTTTACAATTATTCATTCTATACGAGGGAAGAAGTGTTGTATTTTATTGTATTTTATGCCTCTGGCGTTGACTTCTAAGGCCGTAGCTATTCGATGTGGTGGAGCAACGCCATAGAGTGAAGCCTAGGTTTGCCCGGAACATAGAAATGACCATAACTTTCACACTGGTTGCAATTATTCGTTTTATACAATGGAAAAACTGTTCTTTTTATTTCGTATTTTATGCTTCCGGCGTTGTCTTCTAAGGCCATACCTATTCGATCTGGTGGAGCAACGCCCTAGAGTGAAGCCTAGGTTGCCCGGAACGTAGAAATGACCATATCCTTCACACAGGTTGCAATTATTCCTTTTACACGATGGAAAAACTGTTGTATTTTTATTGTATTTTATGCCTCTGGCGTTGACTTCTTAGGCCCTAACTATTCGATCTGGTGGAGCAACGCCCTAGAGTGAAGCCTAGGTTGCCCAGAAAGTAGAAATGACCATAACTTTCACACTGGTTGCAATTATTCGTTTTATACAATGGAAAATCTGTTCTTTTTATTTTGTATTTTATGCTTCGGGCGTTGACTTCTAAGGCCATACCTATTCAATCTGGCGGAGCAACGACCTATAGTGAAGCCTAGGTTGCCCGGAACGTAGAAATGACCATATCCTTCACACTGGTTGCAATTACTCGTGTTATACGATGGAAAAACTGTTGCATTTTTATCTTATTATATGCTTCGTGCGTAGCCTTCTAAGTCCCTAACTATTCGATCTGGTGGAGCAACGCCCTAGAGTGAAGCCTAGGTAGCCCGAAACGTAGGAATGACCATTACCTTCACACTCGTTGCAATTATTCATTTTATACGATGGAAAAACTGTTGTATTTTTATTGTACTTTATGCTCCGGGCGTAGACTTCTAAGGCCCTAACTATTCGATCTGGTGGAGCAACGCCCTAGAGTGTAGGCTAGGTTGCCCGGAAGGTAGAAATGACCATCTCTTTCACACCGGTTACTATTATTTGTTTTTTACGATGGAAAGATTGTTGTATTTATATTGTGTTTTATGCCTCTGGAGTTGACTTCTTAGGCCCTAACTTTTCGATCTGGTGTAACAACGCCCTAGAGTGAAGCCTAGGTTGCCCGGAACGTAGAAATGACAATGACTTTCACACTGGCTGCAATTATTCCTGTTACACGATGGAAAAACTGTTGTATCTTTACTGTATTTTAGGCTTCGGGCGTTGACTTCTATGTCCCTACCTATTCCATCTGGTGGAGCAACGCCCTAGAGTCAAGTCTAGGTTGCCCGCAACATAGAAATGACCATTACTTTCACACTGTTTACATTTATTCATTCTATACGAGGGAAGAAGTGTTGTATTTTATTGTATTTTATGCCTCTGGCGTTGACTTCTAAGGCCGTAGCTATTCGATGTGGTGGAGCAACGCCATAGAGTGAAGCCTAGGTTTGCCCGGAACATAGAAATGACCATAACTTTCACACTGGTTGCAATTATTCGTTTTATACAATGGAAAAACTGTTCTTTTTATTTCGTATTTTATGCTTCCGGCGTTGTCTTCTAAGGTCATACCTATTCGATCTGGTGGAGCAACGCCCTAGAGTGAAGGCTAGGTTGCCCGGAACGTAGAAATGACCATATCCTTCACACAGGTTGCAATTATTCCTGTTACACGATGGAAAAACTGTTGTATTTTTATTGTATTTTATGCCTCTGGCGTTGACTTCTTAGGCCCTAACTATTCGATCTGGTGGAGCAACGCCCTAGAGTGAAGCCTAGGTTGCCCGGAACGTAGAAATGACCATATCCTTCACGCTGGTTGCAATTACTCGTGTTATACGATGGAAAAACTGTTGCATTTTTATCTTATTATATGCTTCGTGCGTAGCCTTCTAAGTCCCTAACTATTCGATCTGGTGGAGCAACGCCCTAGAGTGAAGCCTAGGTAGCCTGGAACGTAGAAATGACTCTATCTTTCAAACGAGTTTCAATTATCCGTTTTATACGATGGAAAAACTGTTGTATTTATTTTGTATTTTATGCTTCTGGCGATGACTTCTAAGGCCCTAACTATTCGATCTGGTGAAGTAACGCCCTAGAGTGAAGCCTAGGTTGCCCGAAACGTAGGAATGACCATTACCTTCACAGTGGTTGCAATAACTGCTGTTATACGATGCAAAAACTGTTGCATTTATATTGTATTTTATGCTTCTGGCGTTGACTTCTAAGGCGGTAGCTATTCGAGCTGGCGGAGCAACGCCCTAGAGTGAAGCCTAGGTTGCCCGGAACGTAGAAATGACCAGTACCTTCACACAGGTTGCAGTTATTCCTGTTATACGATGGAAAAGCTGCTGTATTTATACTGTATTTTAAGCTTTGGGCGTTGACTTCTAAGGCCCTAACTATTCGATCTGGTTGGGCAACGCGCTAGGGTGATGTCTAGGTTGCCCGGCATGTAGAAATGACCATAACTTTCACACTGGTTCCAATTATTCGTTCTATACGATGGAAAAGCTGTTGTATTTATATTATATTTTATGCTTCTGTGGTTGACTTCTTAGGCCCTAACTATTCGATCTGGTTGAGCAACGCCCTAGAGTGAAGCCCAGGTTGCCCAAAATGTGGAAATGACCATTACCATCACACTCGTTGCAATTATTCATTTTATACGATGGAAAAACTGTTGTATTTTTATTGTACTTTATGCTCCGGGCGTAGACTTCTAAGGCCCTAACTATTCGATCTGGTGGAGCAACGCCCTAGAGTGTAGGCTAGGTTGCCCGGAAGGTAGAAATGACCATCTCTTTCACACCGGTTACTATTATTTGTTTTTTACGATGGAAAGACTGTTGTATTTATATTGTGTTTTATGCCTCTGGAGTTGACTTCTTAGGCCCTAACTTTTCGATCTGGTGTAACAACGCCCTAGAGTGAAGCCTAGGTTGCCCGGAACGTAGAAATGACCATGACTTTCACACTGGCTGCAATTATTCCTGTTACACGATGGAAAAACTGTTGTATCTTTACTGTATTTTAGGCTTCGGGCGTTGACTTCTATGTCCCTACCTATTCCATCTGGTGGAGCAACGCCCTAGAGTCAAGCCTAGGTTGCCCGGAACGTACGTATGACCATAACATTCACACTGGATGCAATAATTCGTTTTATACGATGGAAAAACTGTTGTATATATATTGTATTTTATGCTTCTGGCGTTCACTTCTTAGGCTCTAAGTATTCGATCTGGTGTAACAACGCCCTAGAGCCAAACCTAGGTTGCCCGGAACGTAGAAATGACCATACCTTTCACACTCGTTGCAATTATTTGTCTTATACGATGGAAAAACTGTTGTATTTATTTTGTATTTTATGCTTCTGGCGTTGACTTCTTAGGCCCTAACTATTCGCTCTTGTGGACCAACGCCCCAGAGTGAAGCCTACGTCGCCCGGATCCTAGAAATGACCATCACCTTCACTCTGGTTGCAATTACTCCTGTTATACGATGGAAAAACTGTTGTTTTTTTATTGTATTTTATGCTTCGGGCGTTGACTTCTAAGGCCCTAGATATTCGATTTGGTGGAGCAACGCCCTAGGGTGAAGTCTAGGATGCCCGGAACGTAGAAATGACCATAGCTATCATACTGGTTTCAATTATTCGTTTTATACAATGGAAAAACTGTTCTTTTTATTTTGTATTTTATGCTTCCGGCGTTGACTTCGAGGGCCACACCTATTCGATCTGGTGGAGCAACGCCATAGAGTGAAGCCTAGGTTGCCCGTAACGTACAAATGACCATATCCTCCACACAGGTTGCAATTATTCCTGTTACACGATGGAAAAACTGTTGTATTTTTATTGTATTTTATGCCTCTGGCGTTGACTTCTTAGGCCCTAACTATTCGATCTGGTGGAGCAACGCCCTAGAGTGAAGCCTAGGTTTGCCCGGAACATGGATATGACCATAATCTTCACACCGGTTGCAAATATTCGTTTTATACGATGGAAAAACTGTTTTATTTATATTGTGTTTTGTGCCTCTGGAGTTGACTTCTTAGGCCCTAACTATTCGATCTGGTGGAGCAACGCCATAGAGTGTAGCCTAGGTTGTCCGGAACGTAGAAATAACCATAACTTTCACACTGGTTGCAATTATTCGTTTTATACGGTGGAAAAGCTGTTGTATTTATATTGTATTTTATGCTTCTGGCGTTGACTTCTAAGTCCCTAGCTATACGATCCGGTGGAGCAGCGCCCTAGAGTGAAGCCTAGGTTTCCCGGAACGTAGAAATGACCATTACCATCACGCTGGTTGCAATTATTCATTTTATACGATGGAAAAACTGTTGTATTTTTATTGTATTTTATGCTCCGGGCATAGACTTCTAAGGCCCTGGCTATTCGATCTGGAGGAGCAACGCCCTTGAGTGAAGCCTAGGTTGCCCGGAACGTAGAAATGACCCTAACTTTCAAACCAGTTTCAATTATCCGTTTTATACAATGGAAACACTGTTGTATTTATTTTGTATTTTATGCTTCTGGCGTTGACTTCTAAGGCCGACTCTATTGGATCTGGTGGAGTAACGCCCAAGAGTGAAGCCTAGGTTGCCCGGAACGTAGAAATGACCATTACCTTCACACTGGTTGCAATTACTACTGTTACACGATGCACAAGCTGCTGTATCTATATTGTATTTTATGCTTCGGGCATTGACTCCTAAGGCCCTAACTATTCGATGTGGTGGAGCAACGCCCTAGAGCGAAATCTAGGTTGCCAGGAAGGTAGAAATGACCATATCGTTCACACTGGTTGCAATTATTCTTGTTACACGATGGAAAAACTGTTGCATTTTTATTGTATTTTATGCCTCTGGCGTTGACTTCTAAGTCCCTAGCTGTACGATCTGGTGGAGCAGCGCCCTAGAGTGAAGCCTAGGTTGGCGGGAACGTAGAAATGACCATTACCTTCACACAGGTTTCAGTTATTCATTCTATACGAGTGAAGAACTGTTGCATTTTACTGTATTTTATGCTTCTGGCGTTGACTTCTAAGGCCGTAGCTATTCGATGTGGTGGAGCAACGCCCTAGAGTGGAGCCTAGGTTGCCCGGAACGTAGAAATGACCATATCTTTCACACCGGTTTCAATTATTCGTTTTTTACGATGGAAAAGCTGTTTTATTTATTTTGTATTTGGTGCTTCTGGCCTTGACTTCCTATGCCCTAACTATTCGATCTGGTGGAACAACTCCGTAGAGTGAGGCAGACGTTGCCCGGATCGTAGAAATGACTATCACTTTCACACTGGTTGCAATTATTCATTTTATACGATGGAAAAACTGTTGTATTTTTATTGTACTTTATGCTCCGGGTGTAGACTTCTAAGGCCCTAACTTTTCGATCTGGTGGAGCAACGCCCTAGAGTGTAGGCTAGGTTGCCCGGAAGGTAGAAATGACCATCTCTTTCACACCGGTTACTATTATTTGTTTTTTACGATGGAAAGACTCTTGTATTTATATTGTGTGTTATGCCTCTGGAGATGACTTCTTAGGCCCTAACTTTTCGATCTGGTGTAACAACGGCCTAGAGTGAAGCCTAGGTTGCCCGGAACGTAGAAATGACCATGACTTTCACACTGGCTGCAATTATTCCTGTTACACGATGGAAAAACTGTTGTATCTTTACTGTATTTTAGGCTTCGCGCGTTGACATCTATGGCCCTACCTATTCCATCTGGTGGAGCAACGCCCTAGAGTTAAGTCTAGGTTGCCCGCAACATAGAAATGACCATTACTTTCACACTGTTTGCAATTATTTATTCTATACGAGGGAAGAACTGTTGTATTTTATTGTAATTTATGCTTCTGGCGTTGACTTCTAAGGCCGTAGCTATTCGATGTGGTGGAGCAACGCCCTAGGGTGGAGCCTAGGTTGCCCGGAACGTGGAAACGGCCATATCTTTCACACTGGTTGCAATTATTCCTGTTACACGATGGAAAAGCTGTTGTATATTTATTGTATTTTATGCCTCTGGCGTTGACTTCTTAGGCCCTAACTATTCGATCTGGTGGAGCAACGCCCTAAAGTGAAGCCTAGGTTTGTCCGGAACATTGAAATGACCATATCCTTCACACTGGTTGCAATTATTCCTGTTACACGATGGAAAAGCTGTTGTATTTTTATTGTACTTTATGCCTCTGGCGTTGACTTCATAGGCCCTAACTATTCGATCTGGTGGAGCAATGCCCTAGAGTGAAGCTTAGGTTTGCCCGGAACATAGAAATGACCATAACTTTCACACCGGTTGCAAACATTCGTCTTATACGATGGAAAAACTCTTTTATTTTTATTGTGTTTTATGCCTCTGGAGTTGACTTCTTAGGCCCGAACTATTCGGTCTGGTGGAGAAACGCCATAGAGTGTAGCCTAGGTTGCCCGGAACGTAGAAATGACCATAACTTACACACCGGTTGCAATTATTCGTTTTATACGATAGAAAAACTGTTGTATTTATTTTGTATTTTATGCTCCTGGAGTTGACTTCTAAGTCCGTAGCCATTCGATATGGTGGAGCAACGCCCTAGAGTGAAGCCTATGTTGCCGGGAACGTAGAAATGACCATAACTTTCATACTGGTGCAGTTATTCGTTTTATACAATGGAAAAACAGTTCTATTTATTTTGTATTTTTTGATTCGAGCGTTGACTTCTAAGGCCCAAACTATTCTATCTGGTGGCGCAACGTCCAAGAGTCAATCCTATGTCGCCCGGAACGTAGAAATGACCATAACTTTCACACTGGTTGCAATTATTCGTTTTATACAATGGAAAAGCTGTTGTATTTATATTGTATTTTATGCTCCGGGCATAGACTTCTAAGGCCCTGGCTATTCGATCTGGAGGAGCAACGCCCTTGAGTGAACCCTAGGTTGCCCGGAAGGTAGAAATGACCCTAACTTTCAAACCAGTTTCAATTATCCGTTTTATACGATGGAAAAACTGTTGTATTTATTTTGTATTTTATGCTTCTGGCGTTGACTTCTTAGGCCCTAACCATTCGATCTGGTGGAACAACGCCCTAGAGTGTAGGCTAGGTTGCCCGGAAGGTAGAAATGACCATCTCTTTCACACCGGTTACTATTATTTGTTTTTTACGATGGAAAGACTGTTGTATTTATATTGTGTTTTATGCCTCTGGAGTTGACTTCTTAGGCCCTAACTTTTCGATCTGGTGTAACAACTGCCTAGAGTGAAGCCTAGGTTGCCCGGAACGTAGAAATGACCATGACTTTCACACTGGCTGCAATTATTCCTGTTACACGATGGAAAAACTGTTGTATCTTTACTGTATTTTAGGCTTCGGGCGTTGACATCTATGGCCCTACCTATTCCATCTGGTGGAGCAACGCCCTAGATTTAAGTCTAGGTTGCCCGCAACATAGAAATGACCATTACTTTCACATTGTTTGCAATTATTCATTCTATACGAGGGAAGAACTGTTGTATTTTATTGTAATTTATGCTTCTGGCGTTGACTTCTAAGGCCGTAGCTATTCGATGTGGTGGAGCAACGGCCTAGGGTGGAGCCTAGGTTGCCCGGAACGTAGAAATGGCCATATCTTTCACACTGGTTGCAATTATTCCTGTTACACGATGGAAAAGCTGTTGTATATTTATTGTATTTTATGCCTCTGGCGTTGACTTCTTAGGCCCTGACTATTCGATCTGGTGGAGGAACGCCCTAGAGTGAAGCCTAGGTTTGCCCGGAACATTGAAATGACCATATCCTTCACACTGGTTGCAATTATTCCTGTTACACGATGGAAAAATTGTTGTATTTTTATTGTACTTTATGCTTCTGGCGCTGACCTCCTAGTCCCTAGCTATTCGATCGGGTGGAGCAACATCCTAGAGGGAAGCCTAGGTTGCCCGGAACGTAGAAGTGACCATTACTTTCACACTGGTTGCAATTATTCCTGTTATGTGATTGAAGGACTGTTGTATTTTTAGAATATTTTATGCTTCTGGCGTCGAATTCTAAGTCCCTAACTATTCGATCTGGTGGAGCAACGCCCTAGAGTAATGCCTAGTTTGCCCGGTACGTAGAAATGGCCATTCCTTTCACACTGTTTGAAAATATTCGTTTTATACAATGGAAAAATTGGTGTATCTATATCGTATTTTATGCTCCTGGCGTTGACTTCTAAGGCCCTAACTATTCGATCTAGTGGAGCAACGCCCTAGAATGAAGCCTAGGTTGTCCGGAACGTAGAAATGACCATAACTTTAACACTGGTTGCAATTATTCCTGTTATACGATGGACAACCTGTTGGATTTATATTGTACTTTACGCTCCTGGATTCGACGTCTAAGGCCCTGTGTATACGATCTGGTGGAGCAATGCCTCAGAGTTAAGTGTAGGATGCCCGAAACGTAGAAATGACATAACTTTCATTCTGATTGCAATTATTCGTTTTATACGATGGGTAAGGTGTTGTATTTATATTGTTTTTTATGCTTCTGGCGTTGACTTCTTAGGCCCTAACTATTCGATCTGTTGGAACAACGCCCTAGAATTAAGCCTAGGTTGCCCGGAACGTAGAAATTACCATAACTTTCACACTGGTTGCAATTATTCGTTATATACAATGGAAAACTGTTCTATTTATTTTGTATTTAATGCTCCGGGCGTTGACTTCTAAGGTCCTAGCTATGCGATCTCGTGGGGCAACGTCCAAGAGTGAAGCCCATGTTGCCCGATGACGTAGAAATGACCATTACTTTCACACTGGTTGCAATTATTCCTGTTATACGATGGAAGGGCTGTTGTATTTTTATAGCATTTAATGCTTCTGGCGTTGACTTCTTAGGCCCTAACTGTTCGCTCTGGTGGAGCAACGCCCTAGAGTGTATCCTAGGTTACCCGGAACGTAGTAATTACCATTACTTTCACACTGGTTGCAATTATTCCTGTTATACGATGGAAAGACTGTTGTATTTTTATAGTATTTTATGCCCTTGGCGTTGACCTTCAGGTCCCTAGCTATTCGATCTGGTGGAGCAACGCCCTAGGGCGAAGCCTAGGGTGCCCGGAACGTAGAAATGACCATTACGTTCACACTGGTTGCAATTATTCTTTTTATACGATGGAAAAACTGTTTTACTTTTATTGTATTTTATGCTTTGGGCGTCGACTTCTAAGGCCCTAGCTATTCGATTTGGTGGGGAAACGCCCTAGAGTGAAGTCTAGGTTGCCCGAAACGAAGAAATGACCAGTACTTTCACACTGGTTGCAGTCATTCCTGTTATACGATGGAAAAACTGTTGCACTTTTATAGTATTTTATGTTTCTGGCGTTGACTTCTAAGGTCCTAGCTATTCGATCTCGTGGGGCAACGTTCAAGAGTGAAGCGTATGTTGCCCAAAACGTAGAAATGACCATTACTTTCACACTGGTTACAATTATTCTTCTTATACGATGGAAAAACTGTTATACTTTTATTGTATTTTATGCTTTGGGCGTTGACTTCTAAGGCCCTAGCTATTCGAGTTGGTGGGGAAACGCACTAGAGTGAAGTCTAGGTTGCCCGAAACGTAGAAATGACCAGTACTTTCACACTGGTTGCAATTATTCCTGTTATACGATGGAAAAACTGTTGCACATTTATAGTATTTTATGTTTCTGGCGTTGACCTCCAAGTCTCTAGCTATTCGATCTGGTGGAGCAACGCCCTAGAGTAAAGCCTAGGTTGCCCGAAACGTAGAAATGACCATTACTTTCACACTGGTTGCAATTATTCCTGTTATACGATGGAAAAACTGTTGCATATTTATTGTACTTTATGCTTCTGGCGTTGACTTCTAAGGCCCTAACTATTCGATCTGGTGGAGCAACGCCCTAGGCTGAAGCCTATGTTGCCCGGAACGTAGAAATGACCATAACTATCACACCAGTTGCAATTATTCGTTTTATACGACGGAAAAGCTGTTGTATTTATATTGTATTTTATGCTTCAGGCGTTGACTTCTAAGGTCGTAGCAATTCGATGTGGTGGAGCAACGCCCTAGCGTGAAGCCTAGGCTGCCCGGAACGTAGAAATGACCATTACTTTCACAGTGTTTGCAATATTCCTGTTATACGATGGACAAACTGTTGGATTGTTCTGTACTTTATACTTCTGGCTTTGACTACTAAGGCCCTTTGTATTCGATCTGGTGGAGCAATGCCTCACAGTTAAGTCTAGGATGCCGAAACGATGAAATGACTATTACTGTCACACTGGTTGCAATTATTCATGCTATACGATGGACAAACTGTTGCACTTTTATTGTACTTTATGCTTCTGGCGTTGACTTCCAAGGCCCTACGTATTCGATCTGGTGGAGCAATGCCTCAGAGTTAAATCTAGGATGCCCGAAACGTCGAAATGATCATTGCTTTCACACTGATTGCAATTATTCGTTTTATACGATGGAAAAGCTGTTGTATTTATATCGTATTTTATGCTTCTGGCGTTGACTTCTTAGGCCCTAACAATTCCATCTGGTGGAACAACGCCCTAGGGTGAAACGTAGGTTGCGCGGAACGTAGAAATGACCATAACTTTCACACTGGTAGCAATTATTCGTATTATACGATGGAAATACTGTTATATTTATATTGTATTTGATGCATCTGGCGTTGACTTCTTAGGCCCTAACTATTCCAACTGGTGGAACAACGTCCTAGGGTGAAGCCTAGGTTGCCCGGAAGGTAGAAATTACCATAACTTTCACACTGGTAGCAATTATTCGTTTTATACGATGGAAAAACTGTTGTATTTATTTTGTATTTTATGCTTCGGGCGTTGACTTCTAAGGCCCCAGCTATTCTATCTGTTCGAGCAACGCCCTAGAGTGAAGCCTAGGTTGCCCGGAACGTAGAAATGACCATAACTTCCACACTGGTTGCAATTATTCGTTTTATACGATGGAAAAGCTGTTGTATTTATATCGTATTTTATGCTTCTGGCGTTGACTTCTTAGGCCCTAACTATTCCATCTGGTGGAACAACGCCCTAGGGTGAAGCGTAGGTTACGCGGAACGTAGAAATGACCATAACTTTCACACTGGTAGCAATTATTCGTATTATACGATGGAAAAACTGTTATATTTATATTGTATTTGATGCTTCTGGCGTTGACTTCTTAGGCCCTAACTGTTCGATCAGGTAGAACAACGCCCTAGGGTGAAGCCTAGGTTGCCCGGAAAGTAGAAATGACCATAGCATTCACACTGGTTGCAATTATTCGTTTTATACGATGGAAAAGCTGTGGCACCTTTATTGTATTTTATTCATCCGCGGTTGACTTCTAAGGCCGTACCTATTAGATGTGGTGGAGCAACGCCCTAGAGTGACGCCTAGGTTGGCCGGAACGTAGAAATGACCATTACTTTCACAATGTTTGCAATTATTCATGTTATACGATGGAAAAGCTTTTGTACTTATATTGTATTTTATTCTTCTGGCGTTGACTTCTTAGGGCCTAACTATTCGATCTGGTGGAAGAACGCCCTAGAGTGAAGACTTGGTTGCCCGGAACATGGAAATGACCATTACTTTCACACTGTTTGCAGATATTCCTGTTATACGATGGAAAAACTTTTGCACCTTTATTGTATTTTATGCTTCTGGCGTTGACTTCTAAGGCCCTAACTATTCGATTTGCAGGAGCAACGCCCGAGAGTGGAGCCTAGGTTGCCCGGTACGTAGAAATGACCATTACTTTCACACTGTTTGCAAATATACAATATACGATGGAAAAACTGTAATATTTATATTGTATTTGATGCTTCTGGCGTTGACTTCTTAGGCCCTAACTGTTCGATCAGGTGGAACAACGCCCTAGGGTGAAGCCTAGGTTGCCCGGAAAGTAGAAATGACCATAACATTCACACTGGTTGCAATTATTCGTTTTATACGATGGAAAAGCTGTGGCACCTTTATTGTATTTTATTCATCTGCGGTTGACTTCTAAGGCCGTAGCTATTAGATGTGGTGGAGCAACGCCCTAGAGTGACGCCTAGGTTGGCCGGAACGTAGAAATGACCATTACTTTCACAATGTTTGCAATTATTCATGTTATACGATGGAAAAGCTTTTGTACTTATATTGTATTTTATTCTTCTGGCGTTGACTTCTAAGGCCCTAACTATTCGATTTGCAGGAGCAACGCCCGAGAGTGGAGCCTAGGTTGCCCGGTACGTAGAAATGACCATTACTTTCACACTGTTTGCAAATATACAATATACGATGGAAAAGCTGTTGAATTTATATCGTATTTTATGCTTCTGGCGTTGACTTCTTAGGCCCTAACTATTCCATCTGGTGGAACAACGCCCTAGGGTGAAGCCTAGGTTGCCCGGAACGTAGAAATGACCAGTACTTTCACACTGGTTGCAGTTATTCGTTTTATACGATGGAAAAACTGTTCTATTTATTTTGCATTTTACGCTTCGGGCGTTGACTTCTAAGGCGCTAACTATTCAATCTGTTCGAGCAACGCACTAGGGTGTATCCTAGGTTGCCCGGAAAGTAGAAATGACCATAACTTTCATACTGGTTGCAATTACTCGTTTTATATGATGGAAAAACTGTTGTATTTATATTGTATTTTATGCTTCTGGCGTTCACTTCTTAGGCCCTAACTATTCGATCTGGTCGAACAGCGGCCTATGGTGAAGCCTAGGTTGCCCGCAACGTAGAAATGGCCATAACTTTTACACTGGTAGCAATTATTCGTTTTATACAATGGAAAAACTGTTCTATTTATTTTGTATTTGATGCTTCGGGCGTTGGCTTCTAAGGCCCTAACTGTTTGATCTGGTGGAGCAACGCCCTAGAGTGAAGCCTAGGTTTCCTGGAACGTAGAAATGACCATAACTTTCACACCGGTTGCTATTATTCGTTTTATACGATGGAAAAACTGTTATATTTATATTGTATTTTATGTTTCAGGCGTTGACTTCTGAGGCCGTAGCTATTCGATGTGGTGGAAGAACGCCATAGAGTGAAGCCTAGGTTGCCCTGTACGTAGAAATGTCCATATCTTTCACACTGGTTGCAATTATTCGTTTTTTACGGTGGAAAAGCTGTTGTATTTATATTGTATTTTATGACTCTGGCGTTGACTTCTAAGGCCCTAGCTATTCGATCTAGTGGAGCAACGCCCTAGAGTGAAGCCTAGGTTGCCCGGAACGTAGAAATGACCATTACTTGCACAGTGTTTGCAGTTATTCATTTTATACGATGGAAAAGCTGTTGTATTTATATTGTACTTTATGCTCCTGGCGTTGACTTCTAAGGCCGTAGCTATTAGACGTGGTGGAGCAACGCCCTAGAGTGACGCCTAGGTTGCCCGGAACGTAGAACATACCATTACCTTCACACTGGTTGCATTTATTCCTGTTATACGATGGAAAAACTGTTGCACCTTTATTGTATTTTATGCTTCTGGCGTTGACTTCATAGGCCCTAACTACTCGATCTGGCGGAGCAACGTCCTAGAGTGAAGCCTAGGTTGACCGGAACGTATAAATGACCATAACTTTCACACTGGTTACCATTATTCGTTTTATACGATGGAAAAGCTGTTGAATTTATATCGTATTTTATGCTTCTGGCGTTGACTTCTTTGGCCCTAACTATTCCATCTGGTGGAACAACGCCCTAGGGTGAAGCCTAGGTTGCCCGGAACGTAGAAATGACCAGTACTTTCACACTGGTTGCAGTTATTCGTTTTATACGATGGAAAAACTGTTCTATTTATTTTGCATTTTACGCTTCGGGCGTTGACTTCTAAGGCGCTAACTATTCAATCAGTTGGAGCAACGCCCTAGGGTGTATCCTAGGTTGCCCGGAAAGTAGAAATGACCATAACTTTCATACTGGTTGCAATTACTCGTTTTATAGGATGGAAAAACTGTTGTATTTATATTGTATTTTATGCTTCTGGCGTTCACTTCTTAGGCCCTAACTATTCGATCAGGTAGAGCGATGCCTCAGAGTTAAGTCTAGGATGCCCGAAACGCCGAAATGATCATTACTTTCACGCTTGTTGTAATTATTCCTGTTATAGGATGGAAAGACTGTTGTATATTTATTGTATTTTATACTTCAGGCGTTGACTTCTGAGGCCGTAGCTATTCGATGTGGTGGAAGAGCGCCATACAGTGAAGCCTAGATTGCCCGAAACGTAGAAATGACCATTACTTTCACACTGTTTGCAATTATTCCTTTTATACGATGGAAAAGCTGTTGTATTTATATCGTATTTTATGCTTCTGGCGTTGACTTCTAAGGACCTAATTATTCGGTCTGGTGGAGCAACGCCCTAGAATGAAGCCTAGGTTGCTCGGAATGTAGAAATGACCATAACTTTCACACTGGTTGCAATTATTCGTTTTATACAATGGAAAAACTGTTCTATTTATTTTGTATTTTATGCTTCGGGCGTTGACTTCTAAGGCCCTAACTGTTGCATCTGGTGGAGCAACGCCCTAGGGTGAAGCCTAGGTTGCCCGGAACGTAGAAATGACCATTATTTTCACACTGTTTGCAAATATTCCATTTATACGATGGAAAAGCTGTTGTATTTATATCGTATTTTATGCTTCTGGCGTTGACTTCTAAGGCCCTCGCTATTCGATCTAGTGGAGTAACGCCCTAGAGTGAAGCATAGGTTTCCCGGAACGTAGAAATGACCATCACTTTCAAGCTGGTTGCAATTAATCCTGTTATATGATGGAAAAATCTTTGTATTTTTATTGCATTTTTTGCTTCGGGCGTTGACTTCTAAGGCCCTGACTATACAATCTGTTGGAGCAACGCCCTAGAGTGAAGCCTAGGTTGCTCGGAATGTAGAAATGACCATAGCTTTCACACTGGTTGCAATTAATCGTTTTATACGATGGAAAAACTGTTCTATTTATTTTGTATTTTATGCTTCGGGCGTTGACTTCTAAGGCCCTGACTATTCAATCTGTTGGAGCAACGCCCTAGAGTGAAGCCTAGGTTGCTCGGAATGTAGAAATGACCATAGCTTTCACACTGGTTGCAATTATTCGTTTTATACGATGGAAAAACTGTTGTATTTATATTGTATTTTATGCTTCTGGCGTTCACTTCTTAGGCCCTAACTATTCGATCTGGTGGAACAACGCCCTTGGGTGAAGCCTAGGTTGCCCGGAACGTAGAAATGACCATAACTTTTACACTGGTAGCAATTATTCGTTTTATACGATGGAAAAACTGTTGTATTTATATTGTATTTTATGCTTCTGGCGTTGACTTCTTAGGTCCTAACTATTCGATCTGGTGGAGCAATGCCTCAGAGTTAAGTCTGGGATGCCCGAAACGCCGAAATGATCATTACTTTCACGCTTATTGCAATTATTCCTGTTATACGATGAAATGACCGTTGTATTTTTATTGTATTTTATGCTTCAGGCGTAGGCTTCTAAGGCCGTAGCTATTCGATATGGTGGAGCACCGCCCTAGAGTGAAGCCTAGGTTGCTCGGAATACAGAAATGACCATAACTTTCACACTGGTTGCAATTATTCGTTTTCTACGATGGAAAAACTGTTGTATTTATATTGTATTTTAGGCTTCAGCGTTCACTTCTTAAGGCCTAACTATTCGATCTGATGGAACAATGCCCTAGGGTGAAGCCTAGGTTGCCCGGAACGTAAAAATGACCATAACTTTTACACTGGTAGCAATTATTCGTTTTATACAATGGAAAAACTGTTATATTTATATTGTATTTTATGCTTCTGGCGTTGACTTCTAAGGACCTAACTATTCGATCTGGTGGAACAACGCCCTAGGGTGAAGCCTAGGTTGCTCGGAATACAGAAATCACCATAACTTTCACACTGGTTGCAATTATTCGTTTTCTACGATGGAAAAACTGTTGTATTTATATTGTATTTTAGGCTTCAGCGTTCACTTCTTAAGGCCTAACTATTCGATCTGATGGAGCAATGCCCTAGGGTGAAGCCTAGGTTGCCCGGAACGTAGAAATGACCATCACTTTCAAACTGGTTGCAATTAATCCTGTTATACGATGGAAAAACTGTTGTATTTTTATTGCATTTTATGCTCCGGGCGTTGAATTATAAGGCCCTGACTATTCAATCTGTTGGAGCAACGCCCTAGAGTGAAGCCTAGGTTGCTCGGAATGTAGAAATGACCATAGCTTTCACACTGGTTGCAATTATTCGTTTTATACAATGGAAAAACTGTTGTATTTATTTTGTATTTTATGCTTCTGGCGTTCACTTCCTAGGCCCTAACTATTCGATCTGGTGGAACAACGCCCTAGGGTGAAGCCTAGGTTGCCCGGAACGTAGAAATGACCATAACTTTTACACTGGTAGCAATTATTCGTTTTATACGATGGAAAAACTGTTGTATTTATATTGTATTTAATGCTTGTGGCGTTCACTTCTTAGGCCCTAACTGTTTGATCTGGTGAAGCAACGCCCTAGAGTGCAGCCTAGGTTGCCCGGTACGTAGAAATGACCATAAGTTTCATACTGGTTGCAATTAATCGTTTTATACGATGGAAAAACTGTTGTATTTATATTGTATTTTATGCTTGTGGCGTTGACTTCTAAGGCCCTAATTATTCGAATTGGTGGAGCAATGCCTCAGAGTTAAGTCTAGGATCCCCGAAACGCCGAAATGATCATTACCTTCACGCTTGTTGCAATTATTCCTGTTATACGATGATAAGACTGTTGTATTTTTATTGTATTTTATGCTTCAGGCGTGGACTTCTGAGGCCGTAGCTATTCGATGTGGTGGAGCAACGCCCTAGGGTGAAGCCTAGGTTGCCCGGAACGTAGAAATGACCATTATTTTCACACTGTTTGCAAATATTCCTTTTATACGATGGAAAAGCTGTTGTATTTATATCGTATTTTATGCTTCTGGCGTTGACTTCTAAGGCCCTAGCTATTCGATCTAGTGGAGTAACGCCCTAGAGTGAAGCATAGGTTTCCCGGAACGTAGAAATGACCATCACTTTCAAGCTGGTTGCAATTAATCCTGTTATATGATGGAAAAATCTTTGTATTTTTATTGCATTTTTTGCTTCGGGCGTTGACTTCTAAGGCCCTGACTATAGAATCTGTTGGAGCAACTCCCTAGAGTGAAGCCTAGGTTGCTCGGAATGTAGAAATGACCATAGCTTTCACACTGGTTGCAATTATTCGTTTTATACGATGGAAAAACTGTTGTATTTATATTGTATTTTATGCTTCTGGCGTTCACTTCTTAGGCCCTAACTATTCGATCTGGTGGAACAACGCCCTAGGGTGAAGCCTAGGTTGCCCGGAACGTAGAAATGACCATAACTTTTACGCTGGTAGCAATTATTCGTTTTATACGATGGAAAAACTGTTGTATTTATATTGTATTTAATGCTTGTGGCGTTCACTTCTTAGGCCCTAACTGTTTGATCTGGTGAAGCAACGCCCTAGAGTGCAGCCTAGGTTGCCCGGTACGTAGAAATGACCATAAGTTTCATACTGGTTGCAATTAATCGTTTTATACGATGGAAAAACTGTTGTATTTATATTGTATTTTATGCTTGTGGCGTTGACTTCTAAGGCCCTAATTATTCGAATTGGTGGAGCAATGCCTCAGAGTTAAGTCTAGGATCCCCGAAACGCCGAAATGATCATTACCTTCACGCTTGTTGCAATTATTCCTGTTATACGATGATAAGACTGTTGTATTTTTATTGTATTTTATGCTTCAGGCGTGGACTTCTGAGGCCGTAGCTATTCGATGTGGTGGAGCAACGCCCTAGGGTGAAGCCTAGGTTGCCCGGAACGTAGAAATGACCATTATTTTCACACTGTTTGCAAATATTCCTTTTATACGATGGAAAAGCTGTTGTATTTATATCGTATTTTATGCTTCTGGCGTTGACTTCTAAGGCCCTAGCTATTCGATCTAGTGGAGTAACGCCCTAGACTGAAGCATAGGTTTCCCGGAACGTAGAAATGACCATCACTTTCAAGCTGGTTGCAATTAATCCTGTTATATGATGGAAAAATCTTTGTATTTTTATTGCATTTTTTGCTTCGGGCGTTGACTTCTAAGGCCCTGACTATACAATCTGTTGGAGCAACGCCCTAGAGTGAAGCCTAGGTTGCTCGGAATGTAGAAATGACCATAGCTTTCACACTGGTTGCAATTATTCGTTTTATACGATGGAAAAACTGTTGTATTTATATTGTATTTTATGCTTCTGGCGTTCACTTCTTAGGCCCTAACTATTCGATCTGTTGGAACAACGCCCTAGGGTGAAGCCTAGGTGGCCCGGAACGTAGAAATGACCATAACTTTTACAGTGGTAACAATTATTCGTTTTATACAATGGAAAAAATGTTCTATTTATTTTGTATTTTATGCTTCGGGCGTTGACTTCTAAGGCCCTGACTATTCAATCTGTTGGAGCAACGCCCTAGAGTGAAGCCTAGGTTGCTCGGAATGTAGAAATGACCATAGCTTTCACACTGGTTGCAATTATTCGTTTTATACGATGGAAAAACTGTTGTATTTATATTGTATTTTATGCTTCTGGCGTTCACTTCTTAGGCCCTAACTATTCGATCTGCTGGAACAACGCCCTTGGGTGAAGCCTAGGTTGCCCGGAACGTAGAAATGACCATAACTTTTACACTGGTAGCAATTATTCGTTTTATACGATGGAAAAACTGTTGTATTTATATTGTATTTTATGCTTCTGGCGTTGACTTCTTAGGTCCTAACTATTCGATCTGGTGGAGCAATGCCTCAGAGTTAAGTCTAGGATGCCCGAAACGCCGAAATGATCATTACTTTCACGCTTGTTGCAATTATTCCTGTTATACGATGAAAAGACCGTTGTATTTTTATTGTATTTTATGCTTCAGGCGTAGGCTTCTAAGGCCGTAGCTATTCGATATGGTGGAGCACCGCCCTAGAGTGAAGCCTAGGTTGCTCGGAATACAGAAATGACCATAACTTTCACACTGGTTGCAATTATTCGTTTTCTACGATGGAAAAACTGTTGTATTTATATTGTATTTTAGGCTTCCGGCGTTCACTTCTAACGCCGTAGCTATCAGATGTGGAGCAGCAACGCCCTAGAGTGACGCGTAGGTTGCCAGGCACGCAGAAATGACCATTACATTCACAATGTTCGCAATCATTCATTTTATACGATGGAAAAACTGTTGTACTTATATCGTATTTTATTCTTCTGGCGTTGACTTCTTAGGCCCTAACTATTTCATCTGGTGGAGCACCGCCCTCGAGTGAAGCCTAGGTTGCCCGTAACGTAGAAATGACCATAACTTTCACACTGGTTGCTATTATCCGTTGTAAACGATGGAAAAGCTGTTCTATTTATATTGCATTTTATGCTCCTGGCATTGAATTCTAAGTCCCTAGCTATTCGATCGGGTGGACCAACGCCCTAGAGTGAAGCCTAGGTTGCCCGGAACGTAGAAATGACCATCACTTTCAAACTTTTTGCAATTAATCCCGTTATATGATGGAAAAACTGTTGTATTTTTATTGCATTTTATGCTTCGGGCGTTGACTTCTAAGGCCCTGACTATACAATCTGTTGGAGCAACGCCCTAGAGTGAAGCCTAGGTTGCTCGGAATGTAGAAATGACCATAGCTTTCACACTGGTTGCAATTATTCGTTTTATACGATGGAAAAGCTGTTGTATTTATATTGTATTTTATGCTTCTGGCGTTCACTTCTTAGGCCCTAACTATTCGATCTGGTGGAGCAACGCCCTAGGGTGAAGCCTAGGTGGCCCGGAACGTAGAAATGACCATAACTTTTACACTGGTAACAATTATTCGTTTTATACAATGGAAAAACTGTTCTATTTATTTTGTATTTTAAGCTTCGGGCGTTGACTTCTAAGGCCCTGACTATTCAATCTGTTGGAGCAACGCCCTAGAGTGAAGCCTAGGTTGCTCGGAATGTAGAAATGACCATAGCTTTCACACTGGTTGCAATTATTCGTTTTATACGATGGAAAAGCTGTTGTATTTATATTGTATTTTATGCTTCTGGCGTTCACTTCTTAGGCCCTAACTATTCGATCTGGTGGAACAACGCCCTTGGGTGAAGCCTAGGTTGCCCGGAACGTAGAAATGACCATAACTTTTACACTGGTACCAACTATTCGTTTTATACAATGGAAAAACTGTTGTATTTATATTGTATTTTATGCTTCTGGCGTTGACTTCTTAGGCCCTAACTATTCCATCTGGTGGAACAACGCCCTAGGGTGAAGTCTAGGTTGCCCGGAAAGTAGAAATGACCATAACTTTCACACTGGTAGCAATTATTCGTTTTATACGATGGAAAAACTGTTCTATTTATTTTATACTTTATGCTTCGGGCGTTGACTTCTAAGGCCCTAACTATTCGATCTGGTTGAGCAACGCCCTAGAGTGAAGCCTAGGTTGCCCGGAACGCAGAAATGACCATTACTTGCACAGTGTTTGCAATTATTCATTTTATACGATGGCGAAGCTGTTGTATTTATATTGTATTTTATGCTTCCGGCGTTCACTTCTAACGCCGTAGCTATCAGATGTGGAGCAGCAACGCCCTAGAGTGACGCGTAGATTGCCAGGCACGCAGAAATGACCATTACATTCACAATGTTCGCAATCATTCATTTTATACGATGGAAAAACTGTTGTACTTATATCGTATATTATTCTTCTGGCGTTAACTTCTTAGGCCCTAACTATTTCATCTGGTGGAGCACCGCCCTAGAGTGAAGCCAAGGTTGCCCGGAAAGTAGAAATGACCATAACATTCACACTGGTTGCAATTATTCGTTTTATACGATGGAAAAGCTGTGGCACCTTTATTGTATTTTATTCATCTGCGGTTGACTTCTAAGGCCGTAGCTATTAGATGTGGTGGAGCAACGCCCTAGAGTGACGCCTAGGTTGGCCGGAACGTAGAAATGACCATTACTTTCACAATGTTTGCAATTATTCATGTTATACGATGGAAAAGCTTTTGTACTTATATTGTATTTTATTCTTCTGGCGTTGACTTCTAAGGCCCTAACTATTCGATTTGCAGGAGCAACGCCCGAGAGTGGAGCCTAGGTTGCCCGGTACGTAGAAATGACCATTACTTTCACACTGTTTGCAAATATACAATATACGATGGAAAAGCTGTTGAATTTATATCGTATTTTATGCTTCTGGCGTTGACTTCTTAGGCCCTAACTATTCCATCTGGTGGAACAACGCCCTAGGGTGAAGCCTAGGTTGCCCGGAACGTAGAAATGACCAGTACTTTCACACTGGTTGCAGTTATTCGTTTTATACGATGGAAAAACTGTTCTATTTATTTTGCATTTTACGCTTCGGGCGTTGACTTCTAAGGCGCTAACTATTCAATCTGTTCGAGCAACGCACTAGGGTGTATCCTAGGTTGCCCGGAAAGTAGAAATGACCATAACTTTCATACTGGTTGCAATTACTCGTTTTATATGATGGAAAAACTGTTGTATTTATATTGTATTTTATGCTTCTGGCGTTCACTTCTTAGGCCCTAACTATTCGATCTGGTCGAACAGCGGCCTATGGTGAAGCCTAGGTTGCCCGCAACGTAGAAATGGCCATAACTTTTACACTGGTAGCAATTATTCGTTTTATACAATGGAAAAACTGTTCTATTTATTTTGTATTTGATGCTTCGGGCGTTGGCTTCTAAGGCCTTAACTGTTTGATCTGGTGGAGCAACGCCCTAGAGTGAAGCCTAGGTTTCCTGGAACGTAGAAATGACCATAACTTTCACACCGGTTGCTATTATTCGTTTTATACGATGGAAAAACTGTTATATTTATATTGTATTTTATGTTTCAGGCGTTGACTTCTGAGGCCGTAGCTATTCGATGTGGTGGAAGAACGCCATAGAGTGAAGCCTAGGTTGCCCTGTACGTAGAAATGTCCATATCTTTCACACTGGTTGCAATTATTCGTTTTTTACGGTGGAAAAGCTGTTGTATTTATATTGTATTTTATGACTCTGGCGTTGACTTCTAAGGCCCTAGCTATTCGATCTAGTGGAGCAACGCCCTAGAGTGAAGCCTAGGTTGCCCGGAACGTAGAAATGACCATTACTTGCACAGTGTTTGCAGTTATTCATTTTATACGATGGAAAAGCTGTTGTATTTATATTGTACTTTATGCTCCTGGCGTTGACTTCTAAGGCCGTAGCTATTAGACGTGGTGGAGCAACGCCCTAGAGTGACGCCTAGGTTGCCCGGAACGTAGAACATACCATTACCTTCACACTGGTTGCATTTATTCCTGTTATACGATGGAAAAACTGTTGCACCTTTATTGTATTTTATGCTTCTGGCGTTGACTTCATAGGCCCTAACTACTCGATCTGGCGGAGCAACGTCCTAGAGTGAAGCCTAGGTTGACCGGAACGTATAAATGACCATAACTTTCACACTGGTTACCATTATTCGTTTTATACGATGGAAAAGCTGTTGAATTTATATCGTATTTTATGCTTCTGGCGTTGACTTCTTAGGCCCTAACTATTCCATCTGGTGGAACAACGCCCTAGGGTGAAGCCTAGGTTGCCCGGAACGTAGAAATGACCAGTACTTTCACACTGGTTGCAGTTATTCGTTTTATACGATGGAAAAACTGTTCTATTTATTTTGCATTTTACGCTTCGGGCGTTGACTTCTAAGGCGCTAACTATTCAATCAGTTGGAGCAACGCCCTAGGGTGTATCCTAGGTTGCCCGGAAAGTAGAAATGACCATAACTTTCATACTGGTTGCAATTACTCGTTTTATAGGATGGAAAAACTGTTGTATTTATATTGTATTTTATGCTTCTGGCGTTCACTTCTTAGGCCCTAACTATTCGATCAGGTAGAGCGATGCCTCAGAGTTAAGTCTAGGATGCCCGAAACGCCGAAATGATCATTACTTTCACGCTTGTTGTAATTATTCCTGTTATAGGATGGAAAGACTGTTGTATATTTATTGTATTTTATACTTCAGGCGTTGACTTCTGAGGCCGTAGCTATTCGATGTGGTGGAAGAGCGCCATACAGTGAAGCCTAGATTGCCCGAAACGTAGAAATGACCATTACTTTCACACTGTTTGCAATTATTCCTTTTATACGATGGAAAAGCTGTTGTATTTATATCGTATTTTATGCTTCTGGCGTTGACTTCTAAGGACCTAATTATTCGGTCTGGTGGAGCAACGCCCTAGAATGAAGCCTAGGTTGCTCGGAATGTAGAAATGACCATAACTTTCACACTGGTTGCAATTATTCGTTTTATACAATGGAAAAACTGTTCTATTTATTTTGTATTTTATGCTTCGGGCGTTGACTTCTAAGGCCCTAACTGTTGCATCTGGTGGAGCAACGCCCTAGGGTGAAGCCTAGGTTGCCCGGAACGTAGAAATGACCATTATTTTCACACTGTTTGCAAATATTCCATTTATACGATGGAAAAGCTGTTGTATTTATATCGTATTTTATGCTTCTGGCGTTGACTTCTAAGGCCCTCGCTATTCGATCTAGTGGAGTAACGCCCTAGAGTGAAGCATAGGTTTCCCGGAACGTAGAAATGACCATCACTTTCAAGCTGGTTGCAATTAATCCTGTTATATGATGGAAAAATCTTTGTATTTTTATTGCATTTTTTGCTTCGGGCGTTGACTTCTAAGGCCCTGACTATACAATCTGTTGGAGCAACGCCCTAGAGTGAAGCCTAGGTTGCTCGGAATGTAGAAATGACCATAGCTTTCACACTGGTTGCAATTAATCGTTTTATACGATGGAAAAACTGTTCTATTTATTTTGTATTTTATGCTTCGGGCGTTGACTTCTAAGGCCCTGACTATTCAATCTGTTGGAGCAACGCCCTAGAGTGAAGCCTAGGTTCCTCGGAATGTAGAAATGACCATAGCTTTCACACTGGTTGCAATTATTCGTTTTATACGATGGAAAAACTGTTGTATTTATATTGTATTTTATGCTTCTGGCGTTCACTTCTTAGGCCCTAACTATTCGATCTGGTGGAACAACGCCCTTGGGTGAAGCCTAGGTTGCCCGGAACGTAGAAATGACCATAACTTTTACACTGGTAGCAATTATTCGTTTTATACGATGGAAAAACTGTTGTATTTATATTGTATTTTATGCTTCTGGCGTTGACTTCTTAGGTCCTAACTATTCGATCTGGTGGAGCAATGCCTCAGAGTTAAGTCTGGGATGCCCGAAACGCCGAAATGATCATTACTTTCACGCTTATTGCAATTATTCCTGTTATACGATGAAATGACCGTTGTATTTTTATTGTATTTTATGCTTCAGGCGTAGGCTTCTAAGGCCGTAGCTATTCGATATGGTGGAGCACCGCCCTAGAGTGAAGCCTAGGTTGCTCGGAATACAGAAATGACCATAACTTTCACACTGGTTGCAATTATTCGTTTTCTACGATGGAAAAACTGTTGTATTTATATTGTATTTTAGGCTTCAGCGTTCACTTCTTATGGCCTAACTATTCGATCTGATGGAACAATGCCCTAGGGTGAAGCCTAGGTTGCCCGGAACGTAAAAATGACCATAACTTTTACACTGGTAGCAATTATTCGTTTTATACAATGGAAAAACTGTTATATTTATATTGTATTTTATGCTTCTGGCGTTGACTTCTAAGGACCTAACTATTCGATCTGGTGGAACAACGCCCTAGGGTGAAGCCTAGGTTGCTCGGAATACAGAAATCACCATAACTTTCACACTGGTTGCAATTATTCGTTTTCTACGATGGAAAAACTGTTGTATTTATATTGTATTTTAGGCTTCAGCGTTCACTTCTTAAGGCCTAACTATTCGATCTGATGGAGCAATGCCCTAGGGTGAAGCCTAGGTTGCCCGGAACGTAGAAATGACCATCACTTTCAAACTGGTTGCAATTAATCCTGTTATACGATGGAAAAACTGTTGTATTTTTATTGCATTTTATGCTCCGGGCGTTGAATTATAAGGCCCTGACTATTCAATCTGTTGGAGCAACGCCCTAGAGTGAAGCCTAGGTTGCTCGGAATGTAGAAATGACCATAGCTTTCACACTGGTTGCAATTATTCGTTTTATACAATGGAAAAACTGTTGTATTTATTTTGTATTTTATGCTTCTGGCGTTCACTTCCTAGGCCCTAACTATTCGATCTGGTGGAACAACGCCCTAGGGTGAAGCCTAGGTTGCCCGGAACGTAGAAATGACCATAACTTTTACACTGGTAGCAATTATTCGTTTTATACGATGGAAAAACTGTTGTATTTATATTGTATTTAATGCTTGTGGCGTTCACTTCTTAGGCCCTAACTGTTTGATCTGGTGAAGCAACGCCCTAGAGTGCAGCCTAGGTTGCCCGGTACGTAGAAATGACCATAAGTTTCATACTGGTTGCAATTAATCGTTTTATACGATGGAAAAACTGTTGTATTTATATTGTATTTTATGCTTGTGGCGTTGACTTCTAAGGCCCTAATTATTCGAATTGGTGGAGCAATGCCTCAGAGTTAAGTCTAGGATCCCCGAAACGCCGAAATGATCATTACCTTCACGCTTGTTGCAATTATTCCTGTTATACGATGATAAGACTGTTGTATTTTTATTGTATTTTATGCTTCAGGCGTGGACTTCTGAGGCCGTAGCTATTCGATGTGGTGGAGCAACGCCCTAGGGTGAAGCCTAGGTTGCCCGGAACGTAGAAATGACCATTATTTTCACACTGTTTGCAAATATTCCTTTTATACGATGGAAAAGCTGTTGTATTTATATCGTATTTTATGCTTCTGGCGTTGACTTCTAAGGCCCTAGCTATTCGATCTAGTGGAGTAACGCCCTAGAGTGAAGCATAGGTTTCCCGGAACGTAGAAATGACCATCACTTTCAAGCTGGTTGCAATTAATCCTGTTATATGATGGAAAAATCTTTGTATTTTTATTGCATTTTTTGCTTCGGGCGTTGACTTCTAAGGCCCTGACTATAGAATCTGTTGGAGCAACTCCCTAGAGTGAAGCCTAGGTTGCTCGGAATGTAGAAATGACCATAGCTTTCACACTGGTTGCAATTATTCGTTTTATACGATGGAAAAACTGTTGTATTTATATTGTATTTTATGCTTCTGGCGTTCACTTCTTAGGCCCTAACTATTCGATCTGGTGGAACAACGCCCTAGGGTGAAGCCTAGGTTGCCCGGAACGTAGAAATGACCATAACTTTTACGCTGGTAGCAATTATTCGTTTTATACGATGGAAAAACTGTTGTATTTATATTGTATTTAATGCTTGTGGCGTTCACTTCTTAGGCCCTAACTGTTTGATCTGGTGAAGCAACGCCCTAGAGTGCAGCCTAGGTTGCCCGGTACGTAGAAATGACCATAAGTTTCATACTGGTTGCAATTAATCGTTTTATACGATGGAAAAACTGTTGTATTTATATTGTATTTTATGCTTGTGGCGTTGACTTCTAAGGCCCTAATTATTCGAATTGGTGGAGCAATGCCTCAGAGTTAAGTCTAGGATCCCCGAAACGCCGAAATGATCATTACCTTCACGCTTGTTGCAATTATTCCTGTTATACGATGATAAGACTGTTGTATTTTTATTGTATTTTATGCTTCAGGCGTGGACTTCTGAGGCCGTAGCTATTCGATGTGGTGGAGCAACGCCCTAGGGTGAAGCCTAGGTTGCCCGGAACGTAGAAATGACCATTATTTTCACACTGTTTGCAAATATTCCTTTTATACGATGGAAAAGCTGTTGTATTTATATCGTATTTTATGCTTCTGGCGTTGACTTCTAAGGCCCTAGCTATTCGATCTAGTGGAGTAACGCCCTAGACTGAAGCATAGGTTTCCCGGAACGTAGAAATGACCATCACTTTCAAGCTGGTTGCAATTAATCCTGTTATATGATGGAAAAATCTTTGTATTTTTATTGCATTTTTTGCTTCGGGCGTTGACTTCTAAGGCCCTGACTATACAATCTGTTGGAGCAACTCCCTAGAGTGAAGCCTAGGTTGCTCGGAATGTAGAAATGACCATAGCTTTCACACTGGTTGCAATTATTCGTTTTATACGATGGAAAAACTGTTGTATTTATATTGTATTTTATGCTTCTGGCGTTCACTTCTTAGGCCCTAACTATTCGATCTGGTGGAACAACGCCCTAGGGTGAAGCCTAGGTGGCCCGGAACGTAGAAATGACCATAACTTTTACACTGGTAACAATTATTCGTTTTATACAATGGAAAAACTGTTCTATTTATTTTGTATTTTATGCTTCGGGCGTTGACTTCTAAGGCCCTGACTATTCAATCTGTTGGAGCAACGCCCTAGAGTGAAGCCTAGGTTGCTCGGAATGTAGAAATGACCATAGCTTTCACACTGGTTGCAATTATTCGTTTTATACGATGGAAAAACTGTTGTATTTATATTGTATTTTATGCTTCTGGCGTTCACTTCTTAGGCCCTAACTATTCGATCTGGTGGAACAACGCCCTAGTGTGAAGCCTAGGTTGCTCGGAATACAGAAATGACCATAACTTTCACACTGGTTGCAATTATTCGTTTTCTACGATGGAAAAACTGTTGTATTTATATTGTATTTTAGGCTTCAGCGTTCACTTCTTAAGGCCTAACTATTCGATCTGATGGAACCATGCCCTAGGGTGAAGCCTAGGTTGCCCGGAACGTAGAAATGACCATCACTTTCAAACTGGTTGCAATTATTCGTTTTATACGATGGAAAAACTGTTGTATTTATATTGTATTTAATGCTTGTGGCGTTCACTTCTTAGGCCCTAACTGTTTGATCTGGTGAAGCAACGCCCTAGAGTGAAGCCTAGGTTGCCCGGAACGTAGAAGTGACAATTACTTTCACGCTGTTTGCAATTATTCCTTTTATACGATGCAAAAGCTGTTGTATTTATATCGTACTTTATGCTTCTGGCGTTGACTTCTAAGGCCCTGACTATTCAACCTGTTGGAGCAACGCCCTAGAGTGAAGCCTAGGATGCTCGGAATGTAGAAATGACCATAGCTTTCACACTGGTTGCAATTATTCGTTTTATACGATGGAAAAGCTGTTGTATTTATATTGTATTTTATGCTTCTGGCGTTCACTTCTTAGGCCCTAGCTATTCGATCTAGTGGAGCAACGCCCTAGAGTGAAGACTAGGTTGACCGGAACGTATAAATGACCATAACTTTCACACTGGTTACCATTATTCGTTTTATACGATGGAAAAGCTGTTGAATTTATATCGTATTTTATGCTTCTGGCGTTGACTTCTTAGGCCCTAACTATTCCATCTGGTGGAACAACGCCCTAGGGTGAAGCCTAGGTTGCCCGGAACGTAGAAATGACCAGTACTTTCACACTGGTTGCAGTTATTCGTTTTATACGATGGAAAAACTGTTCTATTTATTTTGCATTTTACGCTTCGGGCGTTGACTTCTAAGGCGCTAACTATTCAATCAGTTGGAGCAACGCCCTAGGGTGTATCCTAGGTTGCCCGGAAAGTAGAAATGACCATAACTTTCATACTGGTTGCAATTACTCGTTTTATAGGATGGAAAAACTGTTGTATTTATATTGTATTTTATGCTTCTGGCGTTCACTTCTTAGGCCCTAACTATTCGATCAGGTAGAGCGATGCCTCAGAGTTAAGTCTAGGATGCCCGAAACGCCGAAATGATCATTACTTTCACGCTTGTTGTAATTATTCCTGTTATAGGATGGAAAGACTGTTGTATATTTATTGTATTTTATACTTCAGGCGTTGACTTCTGAGGCCGTAGCTATTCGATGTGGTGGAAGAGCGCCATACAGTGAAGCCTAGATTGCCCGAAACGTAGAAATGACCATTACTTTCACACTGTTTGCAATTATTCCTTTTATACGATGGAAAAGCTGTTGTATTTATATCGTATTTTATGCTTCTGGCGTTGACTTCTAAGGACCTAATTATTCGGTCTGGTGGAGCAACGCCCTAGAATGAAGCCTAGGTTGCTCGGAATGTAGAAATGACCATAACTTTCACACTGGTTGCAATTATTCGTTTTATACAATGGAAAAACTGTTCTATTTATTTTGTATTTTATGCTTCGGGCGTTGACTTCTAAGGCCCTAACTGTTGCATCTGGTGGAGCAACGCCCTAGGGTGAAGCCTAGGTTGCCCGGAACGTAGAAATGACCATTATTTTCACACTGTTTGCAAATATTCCATTTATACGATGGAAAAGCTGTTGTATTTATATCGTATTTTATGCTTCTGGCGTTGACTTCTATGGCCCTCGCTATTCGATCTAGTGGAGTAACGCCCTAGAGTGAAGCATAGGTTTCCCGGAACGTAGAAATGACCATCACTTTCAAGCTGGTTGCAATTAATCCTGTTATATGATGGAAAAATCTTTGTATTTTTATTGCATTTTTTGCTTCGGGCGTTGACTTCTAAGGCCCTGACTATACAATCTGTTGGAGCAACGCCCTAGAGTGAAGCCTAGGTTGCTCGGAATGTAGAAATGACCATAGCTTTCACACTGGTTGCAATTAATCGTTTTATACGATGGAAAAACTGTTCTATTTATTTTGTATTTTATGCTTCGGGCGTTGACTTCTAAGGCCCTGACTATTCAATCTGTTGGAGCAACGCCCTAGAGTGAAGCCTAGGTTGCTCGGAATGTAGAAATGACCATAGCTTTCACACTGGTTGCAATTATTCGTTTTATACGATGGAAAAACTGTTGTATTTATATTGTATTTTATGCTTCTGGCGTTCACTTCTTAGGCCCTAACTATTCGATCTGGTGGAACAACGCCCTTGGGTGAAGCCTAGGTTGCCCGGAACGTAGAAATGACCATAACTTTTACACTGGTAGCAATTATTCGTTTTATACGATGGAAAAACTGTTGTATTTATATTGTATTTTATGCATCTGGCGTTGACTTCTTAGGTCCTAACTATTCGATCTGGTGGAGCAATGCCTCAGAGTTAAGTCTGGGATGCCCGAAACGCCGAAATGATCATTACTTTCACGCTTATTGCAATTATTCCTGTTATACGATGAAATGACCGTTGTATTTTTATTGTATTTTATGCTTCAGGCGTAGGCTTCTAAGGCCGTAGCTATTCGATATGGTGGAGCACCGCCCTAGAGTGAAGCCTAGGTTGCTCGGAATACAGAAATGACCATAACTTTCACACTGGTTGCAATTATTCGTTTTCTACGATGGAAAAACTGTTGTATTTATATTGTATTTTAGGCTTCAGCGTTCACTTCTTATGGCCTAACTATTCGATCTGATGGAACAATGCCCTAGGGTGAAGCCTAGGTTGCCCGGAACGTAAAAATGACCATAACTTTTACACTGGTAGCAATTATTCGTTTTATACAATGGAAAAACTGTTATATTTATATTGTATTTTATGCTTCTGGCGTTGACTTCTAAGGACCTAACTATTCGATCTGGTGGAACAACGCCCTAGGGTGAAGCCTAGGTTGCTCGGAATACAGAAATCACCATAACTTTCACACTGGTTGCAATTATTCGTTTTCTACGATGGAAAAACTGTTGTATTTATATTGTATTTTAGGCTTCAGCGTTCACTTCTTAAGGCCTAACTATTCGATCTGATGGAGCAATGCCCTAGGGTGAAGCCTAGGTTGCCCGGAACGTAGAAATGACCATCACTTTCAAACTGGTTGCAATTAATCCTGTTATACGATGGAAAAACTGTTGTATTTTTATTGCATTTTATGCTCCGGGCGTTGAATTATAAGGCCCTGACTATTCAATCTGTTGGAGCAACGCCCTAGAGTGAAGCCTAGGTTGCTCGGAATGTAGAAATGACCATAGCTTTCACACTGGTTGCAATTATTCGTTTTATACAATGGAAAAACTGTTGTATTTATTTTGTATTTTATGCTTCTGGCGTTCACTTCCTAGGCCCTAACTATTCGATCTGGTGGAACAACGCCCTAGGGTGAAGCCTAGGTTGCCCGGAACGTAGAAATGACCATAACTTTTACACTGGTAGCAATTATTCGTTTTATACGATGGAAAAACTGTTGTATTTATATTGTATTTAATGCTTGTGGCGTTCACTTCTTAGGCCCTAACTGTTTGATCTGGTGAAGCAACGCCCTAGAGTGCAGCCTAGGTTGCCCGGTACGTAGAAATGACCATAAGTTTCATACTGGTTGCAATTAATCGTTTTATACGATGGAAAAACTGTTGTATTTATATTGTATTTTATGCTTGTGGCGTTGACTTCTAAGGCCCTAATTATTCGAATTGGTGGAGCAATGCCTCAGAGTTAAGTCTAGGATCCCCGAAACGCCGAAATGATCATTACCTTCACGCTTGTTGCAATTATTCCTGTTATACGATGATAAGACTGTTGTATTTTTATTGTATTTTATGCTTCAGGCGTGGACTTCTGAGGCCGTAGCTATTCGATGTGGTGGAGCAACGCCCTAGGGTGAAGCCTAGGTTGCCCGGAACGTAGAAATGACCATTATTTTCACACTGTTTGCAAATATTCCTTTTATACGATGGAAAAGCTGTTGTATTTATATCGTATTTTATGCTTCTGGCGTTGACTTCTAAGGCCCTAGCTATTCGATCTAGTGGAGTAACGCCCTAGAGTGAAGCATAGGTTTCCCGGAACGTAGAAATGACCATCACTTTCAAGCTGGTTGCAATTAATCCTGTTATATGATGGAAAAATCTTTGTATTTTTATTGCATTTTTTGCTTCGGGCGTTGACTTCTAAGGCCCTGACTATACAATCTGTTGGAGCAACTCCCTAGAGTGAAGCCTAGGTTGCTCGGAATGTAGAAATGACCATAGCTTTCACACTGGTTGCAATTATTCGTTTTATACGATGGAAAAACTGTTGTATTTATATTGTATTTTATGCTTCTGGCGTTCACTTCTTAGGCCCTAACTATTCGATCTGGTGGAACAACGCCCTAGGGTGAAGCCTAGGTTGCCCGGAACGTAGAAATGACCATAACTTTTACGCTGGTAGCAATTATTCGTTTTATACGATGGAAAAACTGTTGTATTTATATTGTATTTTATGCTTCTGGCGTTCACTTCTTAGGCCCTAACTATTCGATCTGGTGGAACAACGCCCTTGGGTGAAGCCTAGGTTGCCCGGAACGTAGAAATGACCATAACTTTTACACTGGTAGCAATTATTCGTTTTATACGATGGAAAAACTGTTGTATTTATATTGTATTTTATGCTTCTGGCGTTGACTTCTTAGGTCCTAACTATTCGATCTGGTGGAGCAATGCCTCAGAGTTAAGTCTGGGATGCCCGAAACGCCGAAATGATCATTACTTTCACGCTTATTGCAATTATTCCTGTTATACGATGAAATGACCGTTGTATTTTTATTGTATTTTATGCTTCAGGCGTAGGCTTCTAAGGCCGTAGCTATTCGATATGGTGGAGCACCGCCCTAGAGTGAAGCCTAGGTTGCTCGGAATACAGAAATGACCATAACTTTCACACTGGTTGCAATTATTCGTTTTCTACGATGGAAAAACTGTTGTATTTATATTGTATTTTAGGCTTCAGCGTTCACTTCTTATGGCCTAACTATTCGATCTGATGGAACAATGCCCTAGGGTGAAGCCTAGGTTGCCCGGAACGTAAAAATGACCATAACTTTTACACTGGTAGCAATTATTCGTTTTATACAATGGAAAAACTGTTATATTTATATTGTATTTTATGCTTCTGGCGTTGACTTCTAAGGACCTAACTATTCGATCTGGTGGAACAACGCCCTAGGGTGAAGCCTAGGTTGCTCGGAATACAGAAATCACCATAACTATCACACTGGTTGCAATTATTCGTTTTCTACGATGGAAAAACTGTTGTATTTATATTGTATTTTAGGCTTCAGCGTTCACTTCTTAAGGCCTAACTATTCGATCTGATGGAGCAATGCCCTAGGGTGAAGCCTAGGTTGCCCGGAACGTAGAAATGACCATCACTTTCAAACTGGTTGCAATTAATCCTGTTATACGATGGAAAAACTGTTGTATTTTTATTGCATTTTATGCTCCGGGCGTTGAATTATAAGGCCCTGACTATTCAATCTGTTGGAGCAACGCCCTAGAGTGAAGCCTAGGTTGCTCGGAATGTAGAAATGACCATAGCTTTCACACTGGTTGCAATTATTCGTTTTATACAATGGAAAAACTGTTGTATTTATTTTGTATTTTATGCTTCTGGCGTTCACTTCCTAGGCCCTAACTATTCGATCTGGTGGAACAACGCCCTAGGGTGAAGCCTAGGTTGCCCGGAACGTAGAAATGACCATAACTTTTACACTGGTAGCAATTATTCGTTTTATACGATGGAAAAACTGTTGTATTTATATTGTATTTAATGCTTGTGGCGTTCACTTCTTAGGCCCTAACTGTTTGATCTGGTGAAGCAACGCCCTAGAGTGCAGCCTAGGTTGCCCGGTACGTAGAAATGACCATAAGTTTCATACTGGTTGCAATTAATCGTTTTATACGATGGAAAAACTGTTGTATTTATATTGTATTTTATGCTTGTGGCGTTGACTTCTAAGGCCCTAATTATTCGAATTGGTGGAGCAATGCCTCAGAGTTAAGTCTAGGATCCCCGAAACGCCGAAATGATCATTACCTTCACGCTTGTTGCAATTATTCCTGTTATACGATGATAAGACTGTTGTATTTTTATTGTATTTTATGCTTCAGGCGTGGACTTCTGAGGCCGTAGCTATTCGATGTGGTGGAGCAACGCCCTAGGGTGAAGCCTAGGTTGCCCGGAACGTAGAAATGACCATTATTTTCACACTGTTTGCAAATATTCCTTTTATACGATGGAAAAGCTGTTGTATTTATATCGTATTTTATGCTTCTGGCGTTGACTTCTAAGGCCCTAACTATTCGATCTAGTGGAGTAACGCCCTAGAGTGAAGCATAGGTTTCCCGGAACGTAGAAATGACCATCACTTTCAAGCTGGTTGCAATTAATCCTGTTATATGATGGAAAAATCTTTGTATTTTTATTGCATTTTTTGCTTCGGGCGTTGACTTCTAAGGCCCTGACTATACAATCTGTTGGAGCAACTCCCTAGAGTGAAGCCTAGGTTGCTCGGAATGTAGAAATGACCATAGCTTTCACACTGGTTGCAATTATTCGTTTTATACGATGGAAAAACTGTTGTATTTATATTGTATTTTATGCTTCTGGCGTTCACTTCTTAGGCCCTAACTATTCGATCTGGTGGAACAACGCCCTAGGGTGAAGCCTAGGTTGCCCGGAACGTAGAAATGACCATAACTTTTACGCTGGTAGCAATTATTCGTTTTATACGATGGAAAAACTGTTGTATTTATATTGTATTTAATGCTTGTGGCGTTCACTTCTTAGGCCCTAACTGTTTGATCTGGTGAAGCAACGCCCTAGAGTGCAGCCTAGGTTGCCCGGTACGTAGAAATGACCATAAGTTTCATACTGGTTGCAATTAATCGTTTTATACGATGGAAAAACTGTTGTATTTATATTGTATTTTATGCTTGTGGCGTTGACTTCTAAGGCCCTAATTATTCGAATTGGTGGAGCAATGCCTCAGAGTTAAGTCTAGGATCCCCGAAACGCCGAAATGATCATTACCTTCACGCTTGTTGCAATTATTCCTGTTATACGATGATAAGACTGTTGTATTTTTATTGTATTTTATGCTTCAGGCGTGGACTTCTGAGGCCGTAGCTATTCGATGTGGTGGAGCAACGCCCTAGGGTGAAGCCTAGGTTGCCCGGAACGTAGAAATGACCATTATTTTCACACTGTTTGCAAATATTCCTTTTATACGATGGAAAAGCTGTTGTATTTATATCGTATTTTATGCTTCTGGCGTTGACTTCTAAGGCCCTAGCTATTCGATCTAGTGGAGTAACGCCCTAGACTGAAGCATAGGTTTCCCGGAACGTAGAAATGACCATCACTTTCAAGCTGGTTGCAATTAATCCTGTTATATGATGGAAAAATCTTTGTATTTTTATTGCATTTTTTGCTTCGGGCGTTGACTTCTAAGGCCCTGACTATACAATCTGTTGGAGCAACTCCCTAGAGTGAAGCCTAGGTTGCTCGGAATGTAGAAATGACCATAGCTTTCACACTGGTTGCAATTATTCGTTTTATACGATGGAAAAACTGTTGTATTTATATTGTATTTTATGCTTCTGGCGTTCACTTCTTAGGCCCTAACTATTCGATCTGGTGGAACAACGCCCTAGGGTGAAGCCTAGGTGGCCCGGAACGTAGAAATGACCATAACTTTTACACTGGTAACAATTATTCGTTTTATACAATGGAAAAACTGTTCTATTTATTTTGTATTTTATGCTTCGGGCGTTGACTTCTAAGGCCCTGACTATTCAATCTGTTGGAGCAACGCCCTAGAGTGAAGCCTAGGTTGCTCGGAATGTAGAAATGACCATAGCTTTCACACTGGTTGCAATTATTCGTTTTATACGATGGAAAAACTGTTGTATTTATATTGTATTTTATGCTTCTGGCGTTCACTTCTTAGGCCCTAACTATTCGATCTGGTGGAACAACGCCCTAGTGTGAAGCCTAGGTTGCTCGGAATACAGAAATGACCATAACTTTCACACTGGTTGCAATTATTCGTTTTCTACGATGGAAAAACTGTTGTATTTATATTGTATTTTAGGCTTCAGCGTTCACTTCTTAAGGCCTAACTATTCGATCTGATGGAACCATGCCCTAGGGTGAAGCCTAGGTTGCCCGGAACGTAGAAATGACCATCACTTTCAAACTGGTTGCAATTATTCGTTTTATACGATGGAAAAACTGTTGTATTTATATTGTATTTAATGCTTGTGGCGTTCACTTCTTAGGCCCTAACTGTTTGATCTGGTGAAGCAACGCCCTAGAGTGAAGCCTAGGTTGCCCGGAACGTAGAAGTGACAATTACTTTCACACTGTTTGCAATTATTCCTTTTATACGATGCAAAAGCTGTTGTATTTATATCGTACTTTATGCTTCTGGCGTTGACTTCTAAGGCCCTGACTATTCAACCTGTTGGAGCAACGCCCTAGAGTGAAGCCTAGGATGCTCGGAATGTAGAAATGACCATAGCTTTCACACTGGTTGCAATTATTCGTTTTATACGATGGAAAAGCTGTTGTATTTATATTGTATTTTATGCTTCTGGCGTTCACTTCTTAGGCCCTAGCTATTCGATCTAGTGGAGCAACGCCCTAGAGTGAAGACTAGGTTGCCCGGAACGTAGAAATGACCATAGCTTTCACACTGGTTGCAATTATTCGTTTTATACGATGGAAAAACTGTTGTATTTATATTGTATTTTATGCTTCTGGCGTTCACTTCTTAGGCCCTAACTATTCGATCTGTTGGAACAACGCCCTAGGGTGAAGCCTAGGTGGCCCGGAACGTAGAAATGACCATAACTTTTACAGTGGTAACAATTATTCGTTTTATACAATGGAAAAACTGTTCTATTTATTTTGTATTTTATGCTTCGGGCGTTGACTTCTAAGGCCCTGACTATTCAATCTGTTGGAGCAACGCCCTAGAGTGAAGCCTAGGTTGCTCGGAATGTAGAAATGACCATAGCTTTCACACTGGTTGCAATTATTCGTTTTATACGATGGAAAAACTGTTGTATTTATATTGTATTTTATGCTTCTGGCGTTCACTTCTTAGGCCCTAACTATTCGATCTGGTGGAACAACGCCCTAGTGTGAAGCCTAGGTTGCTCGGAATACAGAAATGACCATAACTTTCACACTGGTTGCAATTATTCGTTTTCTACGATGGAAAAACTGTTGTATTTATATTGTATTTTAGGCTTCAGCGTTCACTTCTTAAGGCCTAACTATTCGATCTGATGGAACCATGCCCTAGGGTGAAGCCTAGGTTGCCCGGAACGTAGAAATGACCATCACTTTCAAACTGGTTGCAATTATTCGTTTTATACGATGGAAAAACTGTTGTATTTATATTGTATTTAATGCTTGTGGCGTTCACTTCTTAGGCCCTAACTGTTTGATCTGGTGAAGCAACGCCCTAGAGTGAAGCCTAGGTTGCCCGGAACGTAGAAGTGACAATTACTTTCACACTGTTTGCAATTATTCCTTTTATACGATGCAAAAGCTGTTGTATTTATATCGTACTTTATGCTTCTGGCGTTGACTTCTAAGGCCCTGACTATTCAACCTGTTGGAGCAACGCCCTAGAGTGAAGCCTAGGATGCTCGGAATGTAGAAATGACCATAGCTTTCACACTGGTTGCAATTATTCGTTTTATACGATGGAAAAGCTGTTGTATTTATATTGTATTTTATGCTTCTGGCGTTCACTTCTTAGGCCCTAGCTATTCGATCTAGTGGAGCAACGCCCTAGAGTGAAGACTAGGTTGCCCGGAACGTAGAAATGACCATAGCTTTCACACTGGTTGCAATTATTCGTTTTATACGATGGAAAAACTGTTGTATTTATATTGTATTTTATGCTTCTGGCGTTCACTTCTTAGGCCCTAACTATTCGATCTGTTGGAACAACGCCCTAGGGTGAAGCCTAGGTGGCCCGGAACGTAGAAATGACCATAACTTTTACAGTGGTAACAATTATTCGTTTTATACAATGGAAAAACTGTTCTATTTATTTTGTATTTTATGCTTCGGGCGTTGACTTCTAAGGCCCTGACTATTCAATCTGTTGGAGCAACGCCCTAGAGTGAAGCCTAGGTTGCTCGGAATGTAGAAATGACCATAGCTTTCACACTGGTTGCAATTATTCGTTTTATACGATGGAAAAACTGTTGTATTTATATTGTATTTTATGCTTCTGGCGTTCACTTCTTAGGCCCTAACTATTCGATCTGCTGGAACAACGCCCTTGGGTGAAGCCTAGGTTGCCCGGAACGTAGAAATGACCATAACTTTTACACTGGTAGCAATTATTCGTTTTATACGATGGAAAAACTGTTGTATTTATATTGTATTTTATGCTTCTGGCGTTGACTTCTTAGGTCCTAACTATTCGATCTGGTGGAGCAATGCCTCAGAGTTAAGTCTAGGATGCCCGAAACGCCGAAATGATCATTACTTTCACTCTTGTTGCAATTATTCCTGTTATACGATGAAAAGACCGTTGTATTTTTATTGTATTTAATGCTTCAGGCGTAGGCTTCTAAGGCCGTAGCTATTCGATATGGTGGAGCACCGCCCTAGAGTGAAGCCTAGGTTGCTCGGAATACAGAAATGACCATAACTTTCACACTAGTTGCAATTATTCGTTTTCTACGATGGAAAAACTGTTGTATTTATATTGTATTTTAGGCTTCAGCGTTCACTTCTTAAGGCCTAACTATTCGATCTGATGGAACAATGCCCTAGGGTGAAGCCTAGGTTGCCCGGAACGTAAAAATGACCATAACTTTTACACTGGTACCAATTATTCGTTTTATACAATGGAAAAACTGTTCTATTTATTTTGTATTTTATGCTTCGGGCGTTGACATCTTTGGCCCTAACAATTCGATCTGGTGGAGCAACGCCCTAGAGTGAAGCCTAGGTTCCCTGGAACGTACAAGTGACCATCACTTTCACACGGGTTGCAATTATTCCTGTTATACGATGGAAAGTCTGTTGTATTTTTATTGCATTTTATGCTTCGGGCGTTGACTTCTAAGGCCCTAACTATTCAATCTGTTGGAGCTACGGCCTAGAGTGAAGCCTAGGTTGTTCGGAATGTAGAAATGACCATAACTTTCACACTGGTTGCAATTATTCGTTTTATACGATGGAAAAACTGTTGTATTTATATTGTATTTTATGCTTCTGGCGTTCACTTCTTAGGCCCTAACTATTCGTTCTGGTGGAACAACGCCCTAGGGTGAAGCCTAGGTTGCCCGGAACGTAGAAATGACCATAACTTTTACACTGGTACCAACTATTCGTTTTATACAATGGAAAAACTGTTGTATTTATATTGTATTTTATGCTTCTGGCGTTGACTTCTTAGGCCCTAACTATTCCATCTGGTGGAACAACGCCCTAGGGTGAAGTCTAGGTTGCCCGGAAAGTTGAAATGACCATAACTTTCACACTGGTAGCAATTATTCGTTTTATACGATGGAAAAACTGTTCTATTTATTTTATACTTTATGCTTCGGGCGTTGACTTCTATGGCCCTAACTATTCGATCTGGTTGAGCAACGCCCTAGAGTGAAGCCTAGGTTGCCCGGAACGCAGAAATGACCATTACTTGCACAGTGTTTGCAATTATTCATTTTATACGATGGCGAAGCTGTTGTATTTATATTGTATTTTATGCTTCCGGCGTTCACTTCTAACGCCGTAGCTATCAGATGTGGAGCAGCAACGCCCTAGAGTGACGCGTAGATTGCCAGGCACGCAGAAATGACCATTACATTCACAATGTTCGCAATCATTCATTTTATACGATGGAAAAACTGTTGTACTTATATCGTATATTATTCTTCTGGCGTTAACTTCTTAGGCCCTAACTATTTCATCTGGTGGAGCACCGCCCTAGAGTGAAGCCAAGGTTGCCCGGAACGTAGACCATACCATCACCTTCACACTGGTGGTAAATATTCCTGTTATGCGATGGAAAAACTATTGCATCTTTATTGTATTTTATGCTTCGGGTGTTGACCTCTAAGGCCCTAACTATTCGATCTGGTGGAGCAACGCCCTCGAGTGAAGCCTAGGTTGCTCGGAATGTAGAAATGACCATAACTTTCACACTGGTTGCAATTATTCGTTTTATACGACGGAAAAACTGTTGTATTTATATTGTATTTTATGCTTCTGGCTTTCACTTCTTAGGCCCTAACTATTCGATTTGGTGGAACAACGCCCTAGGGTGAAGCCTAGGTTGCCCGGAACGTAGAAATGACCATAACTTTTACACTGGTAGCAATTATTCGTTTTATACCATGGAAAAACTGTTCTATTTATTTTGTATTTTATGCTTCAGGCGTTGACTTCTAACGCCCTAACTGTTTGATCTGGTGGAGCAACGCCCTAGAGTGAAGCCTAGATTGCCCGGAACGTAGAAATGACCATTACTTTCACACTGTTTGCAACTATTCCTTTTATACGATGGAAAATCTGTTGTATTTATATTGTATTTTATGCTTCTGGCGTTCACTTCTTAGGCCCTAACTATTCGATCTGGTCGAACAACGCCCTAGGGTGAAGTCTAGGTTGCCCGGAACGTAGAAATGATCATAACTTTTACACTGGTAGCAATTATCCGTTTTATACGATGGAAAAGCTGTTCTATTTATTTTGTATTTTATGCTTCGGGCGTTGACTTCTAAGGCCCTAACTGTTTGATCTGGTGGAGCAACGCCCTAGAGTGAAGCCTAGGTTGCCCTGAACGTAGAAATGACCATTACTTTAACACTGTTTGCAATTATTCCTTTTATACGATGGAAAAGCTGTTGTATTTATATCGTATTTTATGCTTCTGGCGTTGACTTCTAAGGCCCTAGCTATTCGATCAAGTGGAGCAACGCCCTAGAGGGAAGCCTAGGTTGCCCGGAACGTAGGAACGTACAAATGACCATCACTTTCAAACTGGTTGCAATTATTCGTTTTATACGATGGAAAAACTGTTGGATTTATATTGTATTTTATGCTTCTGGCGTTGACTTCTAAGGACCTAACTATTCTATCTGGTGGAGCAACGCCCTACAGTGACGCCTAGGTTGCCCGGAACGTAGAAATGACCATAACTTTTACACAGGTAGCAACTATTCGTTTTATACAATGGAAAAACTGTTGTATTTATATTGTATTTTATGCTTCTGGCGTTGACTTCTTAGGCCCTAACTATTCCATCTGGTGGAACAACGCCCTAGGGTGAAGCCTAGGTTGCCCGGAACGTAGAAATGACCATAACTTTTACACTGGTAGCAACTATTCGTTTTATACAATGGAAAAACTGTTCTATTTATTTTGTATTTTATGCTTCGGGCGTTGACTTCTTCGGCCCTAACAATTCGATGTGGTGGAGCAACGCCCTAGAGTGAAGCATAGGTTCCCTGGAACGTACAAATGACCATCACTTTCACACGGGTTGCAATTATTCCTGTTATAGGATGGAAAGACTGTTGCATTTTTATTGCATTTTATGCTTCTGGCGTTCACTTCTTAGGCACTGACTATTCGACCTGGTGAAACAACGCCCTAGGGTGAAGCCTAGGTTGCCCGGAACGTAGAAATGACCATAACTTTTACACTGGTATCAATTATTCGTTTTATACAATGGAAAAACCGTTCCATTTATTTTGTATTTTATGCTTCGTGCGTTGACTTCTAAGGCCCTAACTGTTTGATCTGGTGGAGCAACGCCCTAGAGTGAAGCATAGATTGCCCGGAACGTAGAAATGACAATTACTTTCACACTGTTTGCAATTATTCCTTTTATACGATGCAAAAGCTGTTGTATTTATATCGTATTTTATGCTTCTGGCGTTGACTTCTAAGGACCTAACTATTCGATCTGGTGGAGCAACGCCCTAGAGTGAAGCCTAGGTTGCTCGGAATGTAGAAATAACCATAACTTTCACACTGGTTGCAATTATTCGTTTTTTACGATGGAAAAGCTGTTGTATTTATATTGTATTTTATGCCTCTGGCGTTGACTTCTAAGGCCCTAGCTATTCGATCTAGTGGAGCAACGCCCTACAGTGAAGCCTAGGTTGCCCGGAACGTAGAAATGACCATCACTTTCAAACTGGTTGCAATTAATCCTGTCATACGATTGATAAACTGTTGTATTTTTATTGCATTTTATGCTTCGGACGTTGACTTCTAAGGCCCTGACTATTCAATCTGTTGGAGCAACGCCCTAGAGTGAAGCCTAGGTTGCTCGGAATGTAGAAATGACCATAGCTTTCACACTGGTTGCAATTATTCGTTTTATATGATGGAAAAACTGTTGTATTTATATTGTATTTTATGCTTCTGGCGTTCACTTCTTAGGCCCTAACTATTCGATCTGGTGGAACAACGGCCTAAGGTAAAGCCTAGGTTGCCCGCAACGTAGAAATGGCCATAACTTTTACACAGGTAGCAATTATTCGTTTTATACAATGGAAAAACTGTTCTATTTATTTTGTATTTAATGCTTCGGGCGTTGGCTTCTATGGCCCTAACTGTTTGATCTGGTGGACCAACGCCCTAGAGTGAAGCCTAGGTTGCTCGGAACGTAGAAATGACCATAACTTTTACACTGGTAGCAATTATTCGTAATATACAATGGAAAAACTGTTCTTTTTATTATGTATTTTATGCTTCGTGCGTTGACTTCTAAGGCCCTAACTGTTTGATCTGGTGGAGCAACGCCCTAGAGTGAAGCCTAGATTGCCCGGAACGTAGAAATGACAATTACTTTCACACTGTTTGCAATTATTCCTTTTATACGATGCAAAAGCTGTTGTATTTATATCGTATTTTATGCTTCTGGCGTTGACTTCTAAGGACCTAACTATTCGATCTGGTGGAGCAACGCCCTAGAGTGAAGCCTAGGTTGCTCGGAATGTAGAAATAACCATAACTTTCACACTGGTTGCAATTATTCGTTTTTTACGATTGAAAAGCTGTTGTATTTATATTGTATTTTATGCTTCTGGCGTTCACTTCTTAGGCCCTAACTACTCGATCTGGTGGAACAACGCCCCAGGGTGAGGCCTACGTTGCCCGGACCGTAGAAATGACCATAACTTTTACACTGGTAGCAATTATTCGTTTTATACAATGGAAAAACTGTTCTATTTATTTTGTATTTTATGCTTCGGGCGTTGACTTCTAAGGCCCTAACTGTTTGATCTGGTGGAGCAACGCCCTAGGGTGAAGCCTAGGTTGCCCGGAACGTAGAAATGACCATTACTTTCACACTGTTTGCGATTATTCCTTTTATACGATGGAAAAGCTGTTGTATTTATATCGTATTTTATGCTTCTGGCGTTGACTTCTATGGCCCTAGCTATTCGATCTGGTGGAGCAACGCCCTACAGTGACGCCTAGGTTGCCCGGAACGTAGATATGACCATAACCTTCACACTGGTTGCAAATAATTCCTGCTATACGATGGAAAAGCTGTTGTATTTTTATTGCATTTTATGCTTCGGGCATTGACTCCTAAGGCCCTAACTATGCAATCTGTTGGAGCAACGCCCTAGGGGGAAGCCTAGGTTGCCCGGAACGTAGAAATGATCATAACTTTCACACTGGTTGCAATTATTCGTTTTATACGATGGTAAAGCTGTTGTATTTATATCGTATTTTATGCTTCTGGCGTTGACTTCTTAGGCCGTAACTATTCCATCTGGTGGAACAACGCCCTAGGGTGAAGTCTAGGTTGCCCGGAAAGTAGAAATGACCATAACTTTCACACTGGTAGCAATTATTCGTTTTATACGATGGAAAAACTGTTCTATTTATTTTATACTTTATGCTTCGGGCGTTGACTTCTAAGGCCCTAACTATTCGATCGGGTGGAGCAACGCCCTAGAGTGATGCCTAGGTTGCCCGGTACGTAGAAATGACCATCACTATCAAACTGGTTGCAATTATTTGTTTTATAGGATGGAAAAGCGGTTGTATTTATATCGTATTTTATGCTTCTGGCGTTGACTTCTTAGGCCCTAACTATTCCATCTGGTGGAACGACGCCCTAGGGTAAAGCCAAGATTGCGCGGAACGTAGAAATGACCATAACTTTCACACTGGTAGCAATTATTCGTTTTATACTATGGAAAAACTGTTCTATTTATTTTGTATTTTATGCTTCGGGCGTTGACTTCTAAGGCCCTAACTATTCGATCTGGTAGAGCAACGCCCTAGAGTGAAGCCTAGGTTGCCCGGAACGTAGAAATGACCATTACTTGCACAGTGTTTGCAATTATTCATTTTATACGATGGAAAAGCTGTTGTATTTATATCGCCTTTTATGCTTCGGGCGTTGACTTCTTAGGCCCTAACACTTCGATCTGGTGGAGCAACGCCCTACAGTGAAGCCTAGGTTGCCCGGAACGTAGATATGACCATAACCTTCACACAGGTTGCAGTTATTCGTTCTATACAATGGAAAAACTGTTCTATTTATTTTGCATTTTATGCTTCGGGCGTTGACTTCTAAGGCCCTAGCTATTCCATCTGGTGGAGCAACACCCTAGCGTGAAGCCTAGGTTGCCCGGAACGTAGAAATGACAATTACTTCCACACTGTTTGCAAATATACATTTTATACGTTGGCAAAGCTGTTGCATTTATATTGTATTTTATGCTTCTGGCGTTGACTCCTTAGGCCCTAACTATTCGATCTAGTGGAGCAATGCCTCAGAGTTAAGTCTAGGATGCCCGAAACGCCGAAATGATCATTACTTTCACGCATGTTACAATTACTCCTGTTATACGATGAAAAGACTGTTGTATTTTTATTGTATTTTATGCATCAGGCGTAGGCTTCTAAGGCCGTAGCTATTCGATATGGTGGAGCACCGCCCTAGAGTGAAGCCTAGGTTGCTCGGAACGCAGAAACGGCCACTACTTTCACACTGTTTGCAATTATTCATTTAATACGATGGAAAAGCTGTTGTATTTATATCGTCTTTTATGCTTCGGGCGTTGACTTCTTAGGCCCTAACACTTCGATCTGGTGGAGCAACGCCCTACAGTGAAGCCTAGGTTGCCCGGAACGTAGATATGACCATAACCTTCACACAGGTTGCAATTATTCGTTTTATACGGTGTAAAGGCTGTTGTATTTATTTTGTATTTTATTCTTCTGGTGTTGACTTCTTAGGACCTAACTATTCGATCTGGTGGAGCAACGCCCTAGAGTGAAGCCTAGGTTGCTCGGAATATAGAAATGACCATAACTTTCACACTGGTTGCTATTATTCGTTTACTAGGATGGAAAAACTGTTGTATTTATATTGTATTTTATGCTTCTGGCGTTCACTTCTTAGGGCCTAACTATGCGATCTGATGGAACAATGCCCTAGGGTGAAGCCTAGGTTCCCCGGAACGTAGAAATGACCATAACTTTTACACTGGTAGCAATTATTCGTTCTATACCATGGAAAAACTGTTCTATTTATTTTGTATTTTATGCTTCAGGCGTTGACTTCTATCGCCCTAACTGTTTGATCTGGTGGAGCAACGCCCTAGAGTGAAGCCTAGGTTGCCCGGAACGTAGAAATGACCATTACTTTCACACTGTTTGCAATTATTCCTTTTATACGATGGAAAATCTGTTTTATTTATATTGTATTTTATGCTTCTGGCGTTCACTTCTTAGGCCCTAACTATTCGATCTGGTGGAACAACGGCCTAAGGTGAAGCCTAGGTTGCCCGCAACGTAGAAATGGCCATAACTTTTACACATGTAGCAATTATTCGTTTTATACAATGGAAAAACTGTTCTATTTATTTTGTATTTAATGCTTCGGGCGTTGGCTTCTAAGGCCCTAACTGTTTGATCTGGTGGACCAACGCCTTAGAGTGAAGCCTAGGTTGCCCGGAACGTAGAAATGACCATAGCTTTCACACTGGTTGCTATTATTCGTTTTATACGATGGAAAAACTGTTATATTGATATTGTATTTTATGCTTCAGTCGTTGACATCTGAGGCCGTAGCTATTCGATGTGGTGGAAGAACGCCATAGAGTGAAGCCTAGGTTGCCCGGAACGTAGAAATGTCCATATCTTTCACACTGTTTGCAATTATTCATTTTATACGGGGGCAAAGCTGTTGCATTTATATTGTATTTTATGCTTCTGGCGTTGACTCCTTAGGCCCTAACCATTCGATCTGGTGGAGCAATGCCTCAGAGTTAAGTCTAGGGTGCCCGAAACGCCGAAATGATCATTACTTTCACGCAGGTTGCAATTATTCCTGTTATACGATGAAAAGACTGTTGTATTTTTATTGTATTTTATGCTTCAGTCGTAGGCTTCTAAGGCCGTGGCTATTCGATATGGTAGAGCACCGCCCTAGAGTGAAGCCTAGGTTTCTCGGAACGCAGAAATGACCACTACTTTCACACTGTTTGCAATTATTCATTTAATACGATGGAAAAGCTGTTGTATTTATATCGTATTTTATGCTTCGGGCGTTGACTTCTTTGTCCCTAACAATTCGATCTGGTGGAGCAACGCCCTAGAGTGAAGCATAGGTTCCCTGGAACGTACAAATGACCATCACTTTCACACGGGTTGCAATTATTCCTGTTTATAACAGGATGGAAAGACTGTTGCATTTTTATAGCATTTTATGCTTCTGGCATTCACTTCTTAGGCCCTGACTATTCGATCTGGTGGAACAACGCCCTAGGGTGAAGCCTAGGTTGCCCGGAACGTAGAAATGACCATAACTTTTACACTGGTAGCAATTATTCGTTTTATACAATGGAAAAACTGTTCTATTTATTATGTATTTTATGCTTCGTGCGTTGACTTCTAAGGCCCTAACTGTTTGATCTGGTGTTGCAACGCCCTAGAGTGAAGCCTAGATTGCCCGGAACGTAGAAATGACAATTACTTTCTAACTGTTTGCAATTATACCTTTTATACGATGCAAAAGCTGTTGTATTTATATCGTATTTTATGCTTCTGGCGTTGACTTCTAAGGACCTAACTATTCGATCTGGTGGAGCAACGCCCTAGAGTGAAGCCTAGGTTGCTCGGAATGTAGAAATAACCATAACTTTCACACTGGTTGCAATTATTCGTTTTTTACGATGCAAAAGCTGTTGTATTTATATTGTATTTTATGCTTCTGGCGTTCACTTTTTAGGCCCTAACTACTCGATCTGGTGGAACAACGTACCAGGGTGAAGCCTAGGTTGCCCGGAACGTAGAAATGACCATAACTTTTACACTGGTAGCAATTATTCGTTTTATACAATGGAAAAACTGTTCTATTTATTTTGTATTTTATGCTTCGGGCGTTGACTTCTAAGGCCCTAACTGTTTGGTCTGGTGGAGCAACGCCCTAGGGTGAAGCCTAGGTTGCCCGGAACGTAGAAATGACCATTACTTTCAGACTGTTTGCGATTATTCCTTTTATACGATGGAAAAGCTGTTGTATTTATATCGTATTTTATGCTTCTGGCGTTGACTTCTATGGCCCTAGCTATTCGATCTAGTGGAGCAACGCCCTAGAGTGAAGCCTAGGTTGCCCGGAACGTAGAAATGACCATCACTTTCAAACTGGTTGCAATTAATCCTGTTATACGATGGCAAACCTGTTGTATTTTTATTGCATTTTATGCTTCTTGCGTTCACTTCTTAGGCCCTAACTATTCGATCTGGTGGAACAACGCCCTAGGGTGAAGCCTAGGTTGCCCGGAACGTAGAAATGACCATAACTTTTACACTGGTAGCAATTATACGTTTTATACAATGGAAAAACTGTTGTATTTGTATTGTATGTTATGCTTCTGGCGTTGACTTCTTAGGCCCTAACTATTCGATCTGTTGGAGCAATGCCTCAGAATTAAGTCTAGGATGCCCGAAACGCCGAAATGATCATTACTTTCACGCTTGTTGCAATTATTCCTGTTATACGATGAAAAGACCGTTGTGTTTTTATTGTATTTTATGCTTCAGGCGTAGGCTTCTAAGGCCGTAGCTATTGGATATGGTGCAGAACCGCCCTAGAGTGAAGCCTAGGTTGCTCGGAATATAGAAATGACCATAACTTTCACACTGGTTGCAATTATTCGTTTTCTACGATGGAAAAACTGTTGTATTTATATTGTATTTTATGCTTCTGGCGTCCACTTCTTAGGGCCTAACTATTCGATCTGATGGAACAATGCCCTAGGGTGAAGCCTAGGTTGCCCGGAACGTAAAAATGACCATAACTTTTACACTGGTAGCAATTATTCGTTTTATACAATGGAAAAACTGTTCTATTTATTTTGTATTTAATGCTTCGGGCGTTGACTTCTAAGGCCCTAGCTATTCAATCTGTTGGAGCAAAGCCCTAGGGTGAAGCCTAGGTTGCTCGGAAAGTAGAAATGACCATAAGTTTCATACTGGTTGCAATTATTTGTTTTATACGATGGAAAAACTGTTGTATTTATATTGTATTTTATGCTTCTGGCGTTGACTTCTCAGGCCCTAATTATTCGATCTGGTGGAGCAATGCCTCAGAGTTAAGTCTAGGATGTCCGAAACGCCGAAATGATCATTACTTTCACGCTTGTTGTAATTATTCCTGTTATGCGATGAAAAGACTGTTGTATTTTTATTGTATTTTATGCTTCAGGCGTGGACTTCTGAGGCCGTAGCTATTCGATGTGGTGGAAGAACGCCATACAGTGAAGCCTAGGTTGCCCGAACGCAGAAATGACCATTACTTTCACACTGTTTGAAATTATTCCTTTTATACGATGGAAAAGCTGTTGTACTTATATCGTATTTTATGCTTCTGGCGTTGACTTCTAAGGACCTAACTATTCGATCTGGTGGAGCAACGCCCTAGAGTGAAGCCTAGGTTGCCCGGAACGTAGCATAGACCATATCTTTCACACTGGTTGCTATTATTCGTTTTATACGACGGAAAAACTGTTGTATTTATATTGTATTTTATGCTTCTGGCGTTCACTTCTTATGCCCTAACTATTCGATCTGGTGGAACAACGACCTAGGGTGAAGCCTAGGTTGACCGGAACGTAGAAATGACCATAGCTTTTACACTGGTAGCAATTATTCGTTTTATACAATGGAAAAACCGTTCTATTTATTTTGTATTTTATGCTTCGGGCGTTGACTTCTAAGGCCCTAGCTATTCAATCTGTTGGAGCAACGCCCTAGGGTGAAGCCTAGGTTGCTCGGAAAGTAGGAATGACCATAACTTTCACACTGGTTGCTATCATTCGTTTTATACAATGGAAAAACTGTTCTATTTATTTTGTACTTAATGCTTCGGGCGTTGACTTCTAAGGCCCTAGCTATTCAATCTGTTGGAGCAAAGCCCTAGGGTGAAGCCTAGGTTGCTCGGAAAGTAGAAATGACCATAAGTTTCATACTGGTTGCAATTATTTGTTTTATACGATGGAAAAACTGTTGTATTTATATTGTATTTTATGCTTCTGGCGTTGACTTCTTTGGCCCTAACAATTCGATCTGGTGGAGCAACGCCCTAGAGTGAAGCATAGGTTCCCTGGAACGTACAAATGACCATCACTTTCACACGGGTTGCAATTATTCCTGTTTATAACAGGATGGAAAGACTGTTGCATTTTTATAGCATTTTATGCTTCTGGCATTCACTTCTTAGGCCCTGACTATTCGATCTGGTGGAACAACGCCCTAGGGTGAAGCCTAGGTTGCCCGGAACGTAGAAATGACCATAACTTTTACACTGGTAGCAATTAGTCGTTTTATACAATGGAAAAACTGTTCTATTTATTATGTATTTTATGCTTCGTGCGTTGACTTCTAAGGCCCTAACTGTTTGATCTGGTGTTGCAACGCCCTAGAGTGAAGCCTAGATTGCCCGGAACGTAGAAATGACAATTACTTTCACACTGTTTGCAATTATACCTTTTATACGATGCAAAAGCTGTTGTATTTATATCGTATTTTATGCTTCTGGCGTTGACTTCTAAGGACCTAACTATTCGATCTGGTGGAGCAACGCCCTAGAGTGAAGCCTAGGTTGCCCGGAACGTAGAAATGACCATAACTTTCACACTGGTTGCTATTATTCGTTTTATACGATGGAAAAACTGTTATATTTATATTGTATTTTATGCTTCAGGCGTTGACTTCTGAGGCCGCAGCTATTCGATGTTGTGGAAGATCGCCATAGAGTGAAGCCTAGGTTGCCCGGAACGTAGAAATGTCCATATCTTTCACACTGTTTGCAATAATTCATTTTATACGGTGGCAAAGCTGTTGCATTTATATTGTATTTTATGCTTCCGGCGTTGACTCCTTAGGCCCTAACTATTGGATCTGGTGGAGCAATGCCTCAGAGTTAAGTCTAGGATGCCCGAAACGCCGAAATTATCATTACTTTCACGCTTGTTGCAATTATTCCTGTTGTACGATGAAAAGACCGTTGTATTTTTATTGTATTTTATGCTTCAGGCGTAGGCTTCTAAGGCCGTAGCTATTGGATATGGTGGAGCACCGCCGTAGAGTGAAGCCTAGGTTGCTCGGAATATAGAAATGACCATAACTTTCACACTGGTTGCAATTATTCGTTTTCTACGATGGACAAACTGTTGTATTTATATTGTATTTTATGCTTCTGGCGTTCACTTCTTAGGGCCTAACTATTCGATCTGATGGAACAATGCCCTAGGGTGAAGCCTAGGTTGCCCGGAACGTAAAAATGACCATAACCTTTACACTGGTAGCAATTATTCGTTTTATACAATGTAAAAACTGTTCTATTTATTTTGTATTTTATGCTTCGGGCGTTGACTTCTTTGGCCCTAACAATTCGATCTGGTGGAGGAACGCCCTAGAGTGAAGCATAGGTTCCCTGGAACGTACAAATGACCATCACTTTCACACGGGTTGCAATTATTGCTGTTATAGGATCGAAAGACTGTTGCATTTTTATTGCATTTTATGCTTCTGGCGCTCACTTCTTAGGCCCTGACTATTCGATCTGGTGGAACAACGCCCAAGGGTGATGCCTAGGTTGCCCGGAACGTAGAAATGACCATAACGTTTACACTGGTAGCAATTATTCGTTTTATACAATGGAAAAGCTGTTCTATTTATTTTGTATTTAATGCTTCGGGCGTTGGCTTCTAAGGCCCTAACTGTTTGATCTGGTGGACCAACGCCATAGAGTGAAGCCTAGGTTGCCCAGAACGTAGAAATGACCATGACCTTCACACTTCTTGCAATTATTCCTGATGTACGATGGAAAAACTGTTGTATCTTTATTGTATTTTATGCTTCAGGCGTTGACTTCCATGGCCCTACGTATTCGATCTGGTGGAGACACGCCCTAGAGTCTAGCCTAGGTTGCCGGGAACGTAGATAGGACCATAGCTTTGACACTGGTTGCAATTATTCGTTTTATAGGATGGAAAAGCTGTTGTATTTTTATTGTACTTTATGCTTCTGGTGTTGAATTCTAAGTCCCTAGCTATTCCACCTGGTGGAGCAACGCCCTAGAGTGAAGCCTAGGTTGCCCGAAACGTAGAAATGACCATTACCTTCACACTGGTTACAATTATCCGTGATATACGATGGAAAAAATGTTGCACCTTTATTGTATTTTATGCTTCTGGCAATGACTTCTAAAGCCCTAACTATTGGATCTGGTAGAGCAACGCCCTAGAGAGAAGCCTAGGTTGCCCGGAACCTAGAAATGACCATTACTTTCACACTGTTTGCAATTATTCATTTTATACTATTAAAAAAGTGTTGTACTTATATTTCATTTTATTCTTCTGGCGTTGACTTCTCAGGTCGTAGCTATTAGATGTAGTGGAGCAACGCGCTGCAGTGACGCCTAGGTTGCCCGGAACATAGAAATGATCATTACTTTCACACTGGTTGCAATTATTCCTGTTGTACAATGGAAAAACTGTTGCATTTATATTGCATTTTATGCTTCTAGCGTTGATTTCTAAGTCCCTAACTATTCGATCTCGTGGAGCAACGCCCCAGAGTGAACCCTAGCTCGCTCGGAACGTAGAAATGTCCATCACCTTTACTCTGGTTGCAATTATTCATGTTATACGATGGAAAAACTCTAGTATCTTTATTGTATTTTATGCTTCGGGCATTGACTTCTATGGCCCTACCCATTCGATCTGGTGGAGGAACGCCATAGAGTGAAGCCTAGGCTGCGGGGAACGCACAAACGACCGTTACTTTCACAATGTTCGCAATTATTCATTCTATACGATTGAAAAACTGTTGTATTTGTATTGTATTCAATGCTTCTGACGTTGACTTCTAAGGCCGTAGCTATTCGATGTGGTGGAGCAACGCCCTAGAGTGAAGCCTAGGTAGCCCGGAACGTAGAAATGACCATCATCTTCACACTGTTTGCAATTATTCATTTTATACGATGGAAGAGCTGTTGTATTTATATTGTATTTTATGTATCGGGCGTTGACTTCTATGGCCCTACCTCTTCGGCCTGGTGTAGCAACGCCCTAGAGTGAAGCCTAGGTTGCCCGGAAGGTAGAAATGACCATTACTTTCACACTGTTTGCAATTATTCATTCTATACGATGGAAATACTGCTGTATTTTTATTGTATTTTATGATTCTAGCGTTGAATTCTAAGTCCCTAACTATTCGATCTCTTGGAGCAGCTCCCTAGAGTGAAGCCTAGGTCGCTCGGAACGTAGAAATGACCATCACTTTTACTCTGGTTGCAATTATTCCTGTGATACGATGGAAAAACTGTTGTATTTATATTGTATTTTATGCTTCTGGCGTTGACTTCTCAGGCCCTAATTATTTGATCTGGTGGAGCACCGCCCTAGAGTGAAGCCTAGGTTGCCCGGAACGTAGAACATACCATTACCTTCACACTGGTTGCAATTATTCCTGTTATACGATGAAAATACTGTTGCATCTTTATTGTATTTTATGCTCCTGGCGTTGACTTCTAAGGCCCTAACTATTCGATCTGGTGGAGGAACGCCATAGAGTGAATCCTAGCATGCCCGGAACGTAGAAATGACCATTACTTTCACACTGGTTGCAATTATTCCTGTTATACGATGGAAAAACTGTTGTATCTTTATTGTATTTTATGCTTCAGGCGTTGACTTCCATGGCCCTACGTATTCGACCTGGTGGAGCAACGCCCTAGAGTCTAGCCTAGGTTGCCGGGAACGTAGATAGGACCATAGCTTTGACACTGGTTGCAATTATTCGTTTTATAGGATGGAAAAGCTGTTGTATTTTTATTGTACTTTATGCTTCTGGTGTTGAATTCTAAGTCCCTAGCTATTCCACCTGGTAGAGCAACGCCCTAGAGAGAAGCCTAGGTTGCCCGGAACCTAGAAATGACCATTACTTTCACACTGTTTGCAATTATTCATTTTATAATATTAAAAAAGTGTTGTACTTATATTTCATTTTATTCTTCTGGCGTTGACTTCTAAGATCGTAGCTATTAGATGTAGTGGAGCAACGCGCTGCAGTGACGCCTAGGTTGCCCGGAACATAGAAATGACCATATCTTTCACACTGGTTACAATTATTCCCGTTATACGATGGAAAAGCTGTTGTATTTTTATTGTATTTTCTGCTTCTGGCTTTCACTTCTATGGTCCTAGCTATTCGATCTGGTAGGAAAACGTCCAAGAGTGAAGCCTATGTTGGCCGGAACGTAGAAATGACCATTAGTTTCACACCGTTTGCAATTATTACTGTTATACGGTGGAAGGACTGTTGTATTTTTATTGTATTTTATGCTCCTGGCGTTGACTTCTTAGGCGCTAACTATTGCGTCTGGTGGACCAGCGCCCTAGAGTGAAGCCTAGGTTTCCCGGAACGTAGTAATGACCATCTCTTTCACAATTGTTGCAATTATTCCCGTTATACGATGGAAAGGCTGTTGTATTTATGCTGCATTTTATGCTTCTGGCGTTGACTTCTTAGGCCCTAACTATTCGTTCTGGTGGAACAACGCCCAGGAGGGCATCCTAGGTTGCCCGGAAGGTAGAAATGACAATATCTTTCACACTGGTTACAATTATTCCCGTTATACGATGGAAAAGCTGTTGTATTTTTATTGTATTTTCTGCTTCTGGCTTTGACTTCTATGGTCCTAACTATTCGATCTGGTAGGGCAACGTCCAAGAGTGAAGCCTATGTTGGCCGGAACGTAAAAATGACCATTAGTTTCACACCGGTTGCAATTATTCCTGTTATACGATGGAAGGACTGTTGTATTTTTATTGTATTTTATGCTTCTGGCGTTGTCCTCGTAGGCCCTAACTATTCGATCTGGTGGAGCAACGCCCTAGAGTGAAGCCTAGGTTGCACGGAACATAGAAATGGCCATTACTTTCACACTGTTTGCAAATATACATTATATACGACGGTCAAGCTGTTGTATTTATTTTGTATTTTATGCTTCTGACGTAGGCTTCTTAGGACCTAACTATTCGATCTGGTGAATCAACGCCCTAGAGTGATGCCTAGATTGCCGGAACGTAGAAATGACCATTACCTTCACGCTTGTTGCAATTATTCCTGTTATACGATGAAAAAACTGATGTATTTTTATTGTATTTTATGCTTCAGGCGTGACTTCTAAGGCTGTAGCATTCGATCTGGTGGAGCAACGCCCTAGAGTGAAGCCTATGTTGCACGAAACGTAGAAATGGCCATCACTTACACACTGGTTGCAATTATTCCTGTTATACGATGGAAATGCTCTTGTATATTTATTGTATATTATGCTTCGGGTGTTGACTTCTATGGCCCTGACTATTCGATCTGGTGGAGCAACGCCCTACAGTGAAGCCCAGGTTGCCCGGAACGTAGAAATGACCATAACTTTCACACTGGTTGCAATTATTCGTTTTATAAGACGGAAAAACTGTTGTATTTATATTGTATTTTATGCTTCTGGCGTTGACTTCTACGGCCGTAGCTATTCAATGTGGTCGAGTAACGCCCTAGAGAGAAACCTGGGTTGCCCGGGTCGTAGAAATGACCATCACTTTCACACTGGTTGCAATTATTACTGCTATACGATGGAAAAGCTGTTCCGTCTTCATGTATTTTATGCTTCGGGCGTTGACTTCTAAGGCCCTAACTATTCGATCTGGTGGAGCAACGCCCTAGGGTGAAGCCTATGTTGCTCGGAACGTAGAAATGACCATTACCTTCACGCTTGCTGCAATTAGTCCTGTTATACGATTGACAAACTGTTGGATTTTTATTGTACTTTATGCTTCTGGCGTTGACTTCTAAGGCCCTATGTATTCGATCTGGTGGAGCAATGGCTCAGAGTTAAGTCTAGGATGCCCGCAGCGTAGGAATGGCCATTACTTTCACACTGGTTGGAATTATTCCTGTTATGCGATGGAATGACTGTTGTATTTTATGCTTCTGGCGTTGACTTCTTAGGCCCTAGCTATTCGATCTGGTCGAACAACGCCCTAGAGTGAAGCCTAGCTTGCCCGGATCCTAGGAATGACCACCACTTTCACACTGGTTGCAATTATTCCCGTTACAAGATGGAAAAGCTGTTGTATTTTATTGTATTTTCTGCTTCTGGCTTTGACTTCTATTGTCCTAGCTATTCGATCTGGTAGGACAACGTCCAAGAGTGAAGCCTATGTTGGCCGGAACGTAGAAATGACCATTAGTTTCACACTGTTGCAATTATTCCTGTTATACGATGGAAGAACTGTTGTATTTTTATTGTATTTTATGCTTCTGGTGTTGACTTCTTAGGCACTAACTATTCTATCTGGTGGAGCAACCCCCTAGAGCGAAGCCTAAGTCGCCCGGAACGTAGAAACGGCCATAACTTTCACACTGGTTGCTATTATTCGTTTTATACGATGGAAATGCTGTTGTATTTATATTGTATTTTATGCTTATGGCGTTGACTTCTAAGGCCCTATGTATTCGATCTGGTGGAGCAATGGCTCAGAGTTAAGTCTAGGATGCCCGCAGCGTAGGAATGGCCATTACTTTCACACTGGTTGGAATTATTCCTGTTATGCGATGGAATGACTGTTGTATTTTATGCTTCTGGCGTTGACTTCTTAGGCCCTAGCTATTCGATCTGGTCGAACAACGCCCTAGAGTGAAGCCTAGCTTGCCCGGATCCTAGGAATGACCACCACTTTCACACTGGTTGCAATTATTCCCGTTATAAGATGGAAAAGCTGTTGTATTTTATTGTATTTTCTGCTTCTGGCTTTGACTTCTATTGTCCTAGCTATTCGATCTGGTAGGACAACGTCCAAGAGTGAAGCCTATGTTGGCCGGAACGTAGAAATGACCATTAGTTTCACACTGGTTGCAATTATTCCTGTTATACGATGGAAGAACTGTTGTATTTTTATTGTATTTTATGCTTCTGGTGTTGACTTCTTAGGCACTAACTATTCTATCTGGTGGAGCAACCCCCTAGAGCGAAGCCTAAGTCGCCCGGAACGTAGAAACGGCCATAACTTTCACACTGGTTGCTATTATTCGTTTTATACGATGGAAATGCTGTTGTATTTATATTGTATTTTATGCTTCTGGCGTTGACTTCTTACGCCCTAACTATTCGATCTGGTGGAGCAACGCCCGAGAGTAAAACCTAGGTTGCCCGGAACGTAGAAAAGACCATAAATTTCACACTGGTAGCAATTATTCATTTTAAGCGATTTAAAAGATGTTGTATTTATATTGTATTTTATGCTTCTGGCGTTGACTTCTAAGGCCGTAGCTATTCGATCTGGTGGACCAACGCCCTAGAGTGAAGCCTAGCTTGCCCGGAACGTAGAAATGACCACCACTTTCACACTGGTTGCAATTATTCCTGTTATACGATGGAAAAACTGTTGTATTTTTATTGTATTTTATGCTTCTGGCGTTGACTTCTTAGGCCCTAACTATTCGATCTGGTGGAACAACGCCCTAGAGTGAAGCCTAGGTTGCACGGATCGTAGAAATGACCACATCTTTCACACTGGTTGCAATTATTCCTGTTATATGGTGGAAAAACTGTTGTATTTATTTTGTATTTGGTGCTCCTGGCGTTGACTTCTTAGGCGCTAACTATTGCGTCTGGTGGACCAGCGCCCTAGAGTGAAGCCTAGGTTTCCCGGAACGTAGTAATGACCATCTCTTTCACAATTGTTGCAATTATTCCCGTTATACGATGGAAAGGCTGTTGTATTTTTATTGTATTTTCTGCTTCTGGCTTTGACTTCTATGGTCCTGGCTATTCGATCTGGTAGGGCAACGTCCAAGAGTGAAGCCTATGTTGGCTGGATCGTAGAAATGACAAGTACCTTCACAATGGTTGCAGTTATTCCTGTCATACGATGGAAAAGCTGTTGTATTTATATTGTGTTTTATGCTTCTGACGTTGACTTCTTAGGCCGTAGCTATTCGATCTGGTGGAGCAACGCCCTAGAGTGAAGCCTAGTTTGTCTGAACGTAGAAATGACAAGTACCGTCACAATAGCTGCAGTCATTCCTGTTATACGATGGGAAAGCTGTTGTATTTATATTGTATTTTATGCTCCTGGCGTTGACTTCTTAGTCCCTATCTATTCGATCTGGTGGAGCAACGCCCTAGAGTGAAGCCTAGGTTGCCTGGATCACAGAAATGACCATTAATTTCACACTTTTTGGAATTATTCATTTTATACGATGGAAAAACTGTTGTACTTATAATGTATTTTGTTATTCTGGCGTTGAATTCTCAGTCCCTAGCTATTCGACCTGGTGGAGCAACGCCCTAGAGTGAAGCCTAGGTTGCCTGGATCATAGAAATGACCATTAATTTCACACTTTTTGGAATTATTCATTTTATACGATGGAAAAACTGTTGTACTTACAATGTATTTTGTTATTCTGGCGTAGAATTCTCACTCCCTAGCTATTCGATCTGGTGGAGCATCGCCCTAGAGTGATGCCTAGGTTGCCCGGGACGTAGAAATGACCATTACTTTCACACTGTTTACAAATATACATTATATACGAAGGTCAAACTGTTGTATTTATATTGTATTTTATGCTTCGGGCGTTGACTTCTATAGCCCTACCTATTCGATCTGGTGGAGCAACGCCCTAGAGTCTAGCCTAGGTTGCCCGGAACGGAGATATGACCAAAACCGTGACACTGGTTGCAATTATTCATTTTATACTATTAAAAAAGTGTTGTACTTATATTTCATTTTATTCTTCTGGCGTTGACTTCTAAGGTCGTAGCTATTAGATGTAGTGGAGCAACGCGCTGCAGTGACGCCTAGGTTGCCCGGAACATAGAAATGGTCATTACTTTCACACTGGTTGCAATTATTCCTGTTGTACAATGGAAAAACTGTTGCATTTATATTGCATTTTATGCTTCTAGCGTTGATTTCTAAGTCCCTAACTATTCGATCTCGTGGAGCAACGCCCCAGAGTGAACCCTAGCTCGCTCGGAACGTAGAAATGTCCATCACCTTTACTCTGGTTGCAATTATTCATGTTATACGATGGAAAAACTCTAGTATCTTTATTGTATCTTATGCTTCGGGCATTGACTTCTATGGCCCTACCCATTCGATCTGGTGGAGGAACGCCATAGAGTGAAGCCTAGGCTGCCGGGAACGCACAAACGACCGTTACTTTCACAATGTTCGCAATTATTCATTCTATACGATTGAAAAACTGTTGTATTTGTATTGTATTCAATGCTTCTGACGTTGACTTCTAAGGCCGTAGCTATTCGATGTGGTGGAGCAACGCCCTAGAGTGAAGCCTAGGTAGCCCGGAACGTAGAAATGACCATCATCTTCACACTGTTTGCAATTATTCATTTTATACGATGGAAGAGCTGTTGTATTTATATTGTATTTTATGTATCGGGCGTTGACTTCTATGGCCCTACCTCTTCGACCTGGTGTAGCAACGCCCTAGAGTGAAGCCTAGGTTGCCCGGAAGGTAGAAATGACCATTACTTTCACACTGTACGCAATTATTCATTCTATACGATGGAAATACTGCTGTATTTTTATTGTATTTTATGATTCTAGCGTTGAATTCTAAGTCCCTAACTATTCGATCTCTTGGAGCAACTCCCTAGAGTGAAGCCGAGGTCGCTCGGAACGTAGAAATGACCATCACTTTTACTCTGGTTGCAATTATTCCTGTGATACGATGGAAAGACTGTTGTATTTATATTGTATTTTATGCTTCTGGCGTTGACTTCTCAGGCCCTAATTATTTGATCTGGTGGAGCACCGCCCTAGAGTGAAGCCTAGGTTGCCCGGAACGTAGAACATACCATTACCTTCACACTGGTTGCAATTATTCCTATTATACGATGAAAATACTGTTGCATCTTTATTGTATTTTATGCTCCTGGCGTTGACTTCTAAGGCCCTAACTATTCGATCTGGTGGAGGAACGCCATAGAGTGAATCCTAGCATGCCCGGAACGTAGAAATGACCATTACTTTCACACTGGTTGCAATTATTCCTGTTATACGATGGAAAAACTGATGTATTTTTACTGTATTTTATGCTTCTGGCGTTGAATTCTAAGTCCCTAGCTATTGGATCTGGAGGAGCAACGCCCTAGAGTGAAAACTAGGTTGCCCGGAACGTAGAAATGACCATTACCTTCACACTGTTTGCAAATATACATTATATTGGATGGAGAAGCTGTTGTATTTATATTGTGTTTTATGCTTCTGGCGTTGACTTCTTAGGCTCTAACTATTTGATTTGGTGGAGCACCGCCCTAAGGTGAAGCCTGGGTTGCACGGAACGTAGAAATGACCATAACCTTCACACTGGTTGCAATTACTCGTTTTACACGAAGGAAAAACTGTTGCATCTTTATCGTATTTTATGCTTCTGGCGTTGACTTCTAAGGCCCTAACCATTCGATCTGGTGGAGCAACGCCCTAGAGTGAAGCCTAGGTTGCTCGGAACGTAGAAATGACCATTACTTTCACACTGTTTGCAATTACTCATTTTATACGATGGAAAAACTGTTGTACTTATATTGTATTTTATGCTTCCGGCGTTCACTTCTAACGCCGTAGCTATCAGATGTGGAGCAGCAACGCCCTAGAGTGACGCGTAGATTGCCAGGCACGCAGAAATGACCATTACATTCACAATGTTCGCAATCATTCATTTTATACGATGGAAAAACTGTTGTACTTATATCGTATATTATTCTTCTGGCGTTAACTTCTTAGGCCCTAACTATTTCATCTGGTGGAGCACCGCCCTAGAGTGAAGCCAAGGTTGCCCGGAACGTAGACCATACCATCACCTTCACACTGGTGGTAAATATTCCTGTTATGCGATGGAAAAACTATTGCATCTTTATTGTATTTTATGCTTCGGGTGTTGACCTCTAAGGCCCTAACTATTCGATCTGGTGGAGCAACGCCCTCGAGTGAAGCCTAGGTTGCCCGTAACGTAGAAATGACCATAACTTTCACACTGGTTGCTATTATCCGTTGTAAACGATGGAAAAGCTGTTCTATTTATATTGCATTTTATGCTCCTGGCATTGAATTCTAAGTCCCTAGCTATTCGATCGGGTGGACCAACGCCCTAGAGTGAAGCCTAGGTTGCCCGGAACGTAGAAATGACCATTACTTGCACAGTGTTTGCAATTATTCCTTTTATACGATGGAAAAGCTGTTGTATTTACATTGTATTTTATGCTTCTGTCGTTCACTTCTTAGGCCCTAACTATTCGATCTGGTGGAACAACGCCCTAGGGTGAAGCCTAGGTTGCCCGGAACGTAGAAATGACCATCACTTTCAAACTGGTTGCAATTAATCCTGTTATACGATGGAAAAACTGTTGTATTTTTATTGCATTTTATGCTTCGGGCGTTGACTTCTAAGCCCCAAACTATTCAATCTGTTGGAGCAACGCCCTAGAGTGAAGCCTAGGTTGCTCGGAATGTAGAAATGACCATAACTTTCACACTGGTTGCAATTATTCGTTTTATACGACGGAAAAACTGTTGTATTTATATTGTATTTTATGCTTCTGGCTTTCACTTCTTAGGCCCTAACTATTCGATTTGGTGGAACAACGCCCTAGGGTGAAGCCTAGGTTGCCCGGAACGTAGAAATGACCATAACTTTTACACTGGTAGCAATTATTCGTTTTATACCATGGAAAAACTGTTCTATTTATTTTGTATTTTATGCTTCAGGCGTTGACTTCTAACGCCCTAACTGTTTGATCTGGTGGAGCAACGCCCTAGAGTGAAGCCTAGATTGCCCGGAACGTAGAAATGACCATTACTTTCACACTGTTTGCAACTATTCCTTTTATACGATGGAAAATCTGTTGTATTTATATTGTATTTTATGCTTCTGGCGTTCACTTCTTAGGCCCTAACTATTCGATCTGGTCGAACAACGCCCTAGGGTGAAGTCTAGGTTGCCCGGAACGTAGAAATGATCATAACTTTTACACTGGTAGCAATTATCCGTTTTATACGATGGAAAAGCTGTTCTATTTATTTTGTATTTTATGCTTCGGGCGTTGACTTCTAAGGCCCTAACTGTTTGATCTGGTGGAGCAACGCCCTAGAGTGAAGCCTAGGTTGCCCTGAACGTAGAAATGACCATTACTTTAACACTGTTTGCAATTATTCCTTTTATACGATGGAAAAGCTGTTGTATTTATATCGTATTTTATGCTTCTGGCGTTGACTTCTAAGGCCCTAGCTATTCGATCAAGTGGAGCAACGCCCTAGAGGGAAGCCTAGGTTGCCCGGAACGTAGAAATGACCATCACTTTCAAACTGGTTGCAATTATTCGTTTTATACGATGGAAAAACTGTTGGATTTATATTGTATTTTATGCTTCTGGCGTTGACTTCTAAGGCCCTAACTATTCCATCTGGTGGAACAACGCCCTAGGGTGAAGTCTAGGTTGCCCGGAAAGTAGAAATGACCATAACTTTCACACTGGTAGCAATTATTCGTTTTATACGATGGAAAAACTGTACTATTTATTTTATACTTTATGCTTCGGGCGTTGACTTCTAAGGCCCTAACTATTCGATCTGGTAGAGCAACGCCCTAGAGTGAAGCCTAGGATGCCCGGAACGTAGAAATGACCATTACTTGCACAGTGTTTGCAATTATTCATTTTATACGATGGCGAAGCTGTTGTATTTATATTGTATTTTATGCTTCCGGCGTTAACTTCTAACGCCGTAGCTATCAGATGTGGAGCAGCAACGCCCTAGAGTGACGCGTAGGTTGCCAGGCACGCAGAAATGACCATTACATTCACAATGTTCGCAATCATTCATTTTATACGATGGAAAAACTGTTGTACTTATATCGTATTTTATTCTTCTGGCGTTGACTTCTTATACCCTAACTATTTGATCTGGTGGAGCACCGCCCTAGAGTGAAGCCTAGGTTGCCCGGAACGTAGACCATACCATCACCTTCACACTGGTGGTAAATATTCCTGTTATGCGATGGAAAAACTCTTGCATCTTTATTGTATTTTATGCTTCGGGCGTTGACCTCTAAGGCCCTAACTATTCGATCTGGTGGAGCAACGCCCTCGAGTGAAGCCTAGGTTGCCCGTAACGTAGAAATGACCATAACTTTCACACTGTTTGCGATTATTCCTTTTATACGATGGAAAAGCTGTTGTATTTATATCGTATTTTATGCTTCTGGCGTTGACTTTAATGGCCCTAGCTATTCGATCTAGTGGAGCAACGCCCTAGAGTGAAGCCTAGGTTGCCCGGAACGTAGAAATGACCATCACTTTCAAACTGGTTGCAATTAATCCTGTTATACGATGGAAAACCTGTTGTATTTTTATTGCATTTTATGCTTCTGGCGTTCACGTCTTAGGCCCTAACTTTTCGATCTGGTGGAACAACGCCCTAGGGTGAAGCCTAGGTTGCCCGGAACGTAGAAATGACCATAACTTTTACACTGGTAGCAATTATACGTTTTATACAATGGAAAAACTGTTGTATTTATATTGTATTTTATGCTTCTGGCGTTGACTTCTTAGGCCCTAACTATTCGATCTGGTGGAGCAATGCCTCAGAGTTAAGTCTAGGATGCCCGAAACGCCGAAATGATCATTACCTTCACGCTTGTTGCAATTATTCCTGTTATACGATGAAAAGACCGTTGTATTTTTATTGTATTTTATGCTTCAGGCGTAGGCTTCTAAGGCCGTAGCTATTGGATATGGTGGAGCACCGCCCTAGAGTGAAGCCTAGGTTGCTCGGAATATAGAAATGACCATAACTTTCACACTGGTTGCAATTATTCGTTTTCTACGATGGAAAAACTGGTGTATTTATATTGTATTTTATGCTTCTGGCGTTCACTTCTTAGGGCCTAACTATTCGATCTGATGGAACAATGCCCTAGGGTGAAGCCTAGGTTGCCCGGAACGTAAAAATGACCATAACTTTTACACTGGTAGCAATTATTCGTTTTATACAATGGAAAAACTGTTCTATTTATTTTGTATTTTATGCTTCGGGCGTTGACTTCTTCGGCCCTAACAATTCGATGTGGTGGAGCAACGCCCTAGAGTGAAGCATAGGTTCCCTGGAACGTACAAATGACCATCACTTTCACACGGGTTGCAATTATTCCTGTTATAGGATGGAAAGACTGTTGCATTTTTATTGCATTTTATGCTTCTGGCGTTCACTTCTTAGGCACTGACTATTCGACCTGGTGGAACAACGCCCTAGGGTGAAGCCTAGGTTGCCCGGAACGTAGAAATGACCATAACTTTTACACTGGTATCAATTATTCGTTTTATACAATGGAAAAACCGTTCCATTTATTTTGTATTTTATGCTTCGTGCGTTGACTTCTAAGGCCCTAACTGTTTGATCTGGTGGAGCAACGCCCTAGAGTGAAGCATAGATTGCCCGGAACGTAGAAATGACAATTACTTTCACACTGTTTGCAATTATTCCTTTTATACGATGCAAAAGCTGTTGTATTTATATCGTATTTTATGCTTCTGGCGTTGACTTCTAAGGACCTAACTATTCGATCTGGTGGAGCAACGCCCTAGAGTGAAGCCTAGGTTGCTCGGAATGTAGAAATAACCATAACTTTCACACTGGTTGCAATTATTCGTTTTTTACGATGGAAAAGCTGTTGTATTTATATTGTATTTTATGCCTCTGGCGTTGACTTCTAAGGCCCTAGCTATTCGATCTAGTGGAGCAACGCCCTACAGTGAAGCCTAGGTTGCCCGGAACGTAGAAATGACCATCACTTTCAAACTGGTTGCAATTAATCCTGTCATACGATTGATAAACTGTTGTATTTTTATTGCATTTTATGCTTCGGACGTTGACTTCTAAGGCCCTGACTATTCAATCTGTTGGAGCAACGCCCTAGAGTGAAGCCTAGGTTGCTCGGAATGTAGAAATGACCACAGCTTTCACACTGGTTGCAATTATTCGTTTTATATGATGGAAAAACTGTTGTATTTATATTGTATTTTATGCTTCTGTCGTTCACTTCTTAGGCCCTAACTATTCGATCTGGTGGAACAACGGCCTAAGGTAAAGCCTAGGTTGCCCGCAACGTAGAAATGGCCATAACTTTTACACAGGTAGCAATTATTCGTTTTATACAATGGAAAAACTGTTCTATTTATTTTGTATTTAATGCTTCGGGCGTTGGCTTCTATGGCCCTAACTGTTTGATCTGGTGGACCAACGCCCTAGAGTGAAGCCTAGGTTGCTCGGAACGTAGAAATGACCATAACTTTTACACTGGTAGCAATTATTCGTAATATACAATGGAAAAACTGTTCTTTTTATTATGTATTTTATGCTTCGTGCGTTGACTTCTAAGGCCCTAACTGTTTGATCTGGTGGAGCAACGCCCTAGAGTGAAGCCTAGATTGCCCGGAACGTAGAAATGACAATTACTTTCACACTGTTTGCAATTATTCCTTTTATACGATGCAAAAGCTGTTGTATTTATATCGTATTTTATGCTTCTGGCGTTGACTTCTAAGGACCTAACTATTCGATCTGGTGGAGCAACGCCCTAGAGTGAAGCCTAGGTTGCTCGGAATGTAGAAATAACCATAACTTTCACACTGGTTGCAATTATTCGTTTTTTACGATTGAAAAGCTGTTGTATTTATATTGTATTTTATGCTTCTGGCGTTCACTTCTTAGGCCCTAACTACTCGATCTGGTGGAACAACGCCCCAGGGTGAGGCCTACGTTGCCCGGACCGTAGAAATGACCATAACTTTTACACTGGTAGCAATTATTCGTTTTATACAATGGAAAAACTGTTCTATTTATTTTGTATTTTATGCTTCGGGCGTTGACTTCTAAGGCCCTAACTGTTTGATCTGGTGGAGCAACGCCCTAGGGTGAAGCCTAGGTTGCCCGGAACGTAGAAATGACCATTACTTTCACACTGTTTGCGATTATTCCTTTTATACGATGGAAAAGCTGTTGTATTTATATCGTATTTTATGCTTCTGGCGTTGACTTCTATGGCCCTAGCTATTCGATCTGGTGGAGCAACGCCCTACAGTGACGCCTAGGTTGCCCGGACGTAGATATGACCATAACCTTCACACTGGTTGCAAATTATTCCTGCTATACGATGGAAAAGCTGTTGTATTTTTATTGCATTTTATGCTTCGGGCATTGACTCCTAAGGCCCTAACTATGCAATCTGTTGGAGCAACGCCCTAGGGGGAAGCCTAGGTTGCCCGGAACGTAGAAATGATCATAACTTTCACACTGGTTGCAATTATTCGTTTTATACGATGGTAAAGCTGTTGTATTTATATCGTATTTTATGCTTCTGGCGTTGACTTCTTAGGCCGTAACTATTCCATCTGGTGGAACAACGCCCTAGGGTGAAGTCTAGGTTGCCCGGAAAGTAGAAATGACCATAACTTTCACACTGGTAGCAATTATTCGTTTTATACGATGGAAAAACTGTTCTATTTATTTTATACTTTATGCTTCGGGCGTTGACTTCTAAGGCCCTAACTGTTTGATCTGGTGGACCAACGCCTTAGAGTGAAGCCTAGGTTGCCCGGAACGTAGAAATGACCATAGCTTTCACACTGGTTGCTATTATTCGTTTTATACGATGGAAAAACTGTTATATTGATATTGTATTTTATGCTTCAGTCGTTGACATCTGAGGCCCTAACTGTTTGATCTGGTGGAACAACGGCCTAAGGTGAAGCCTAGGTTGCCCGCAACGTAGAAATGGCCATAACTTTTACACATGTAGCAATTATTCGTTTTATACAATGGAAAAACTGTTCTATTTATTTTGTATTTAATGCTTCGGGCGTTGGCTTCTAAGGCCCTAACTGTTTGATCTGGTGGACCAACGCCTTAGAGTGAAGCCTAGGTTGCCCGGAACGTAGAAATGACCATAGCTTTCACACTGGTTGCTATTATTCGTTTTATACGATGGAAAAACTGTTATATTGATATTGTATTTTATGCTTCAGTCGTTGACATCTGAGGCCGTAGCTATTCGATGTGGTGGAAGAACGCCATAGAGTGAAGCCTAGGTTGCCCGGAACGTAGAAATGTCCATATCTTTCACACTGTTTGCAATTATTCATTTTATACGGGGGCAAAGCTGTTGCATTTATATTGTATTTTATGCTTCTGGCGTTGACTCCTTAGGCCCTAACCATTCGATCTGGTGGAGCAATGCCTCAGAGTTAAGTCTAGGGTGCCCGAAACGCCGAAATGATCATTACTTTCACGCAGGTTGCAATTATTCCTGTTATACGATGAAAAGACTGTTGTATTTTTATTGTATTTTATGCTTCAGTCGTAGGCTTCTAAGGCCGTGGCTATTCGATATGGTAGAGCACCGCCCTAGAGTGAAGCCTAGGTTTCTCGGAACGCAGAAATGACCACTACTTTCACACTGTTTGCAATTATTCATTTAATACGATGGAAAAGCTGTTGTATTTATATCGTATTTTATGCTTCGGGCGTTGACTTCTTTGTCCCTAACAATTCGATCTGGTGGAGCAACGCCCTAGAGTGAAGCATAGGTTCCCTGGAACGTACAAATGACCATCACTTTCACACGGGTTGCAATTATTCCTGTTTATAACAGGATGGAAAGACTGTTGCATTTTTATAGCATTTTATGCTTCTGGCATTCACTTCTTAGGCCCTGACTATTCGATCTGGTGGAACAACGCCCTAGGGTGAAGCCTAGGTTGCCCGGAACGTAGAAATGACCATAACTTTTACACTGGTAGCAATTATTCGTTTTATACAATGGAAAAACTGTTCTATTTATTATGTATTTTATGCTTCGTGCGTTGACTTCTAAGGCCCTAACTGTTTGATCTGGTGTTGCAACGCCCTAGAGTGAAGCCTAGATTGCCCGGAACGTAGAAATGACAATTACTTTCTAACTGTTTGCAATTATACCTTTTATACGATGCAAAAGCTGTTGTATTTATATCGTATTTTATGCTTCTGGCGTTGACTTCTAAGGACCTAACTATTCGATCTGGTGGAGCAACGCCCTAGAGTGAAGCCTAGGTTGCTCGGAATGTAGAAATAACCATAACTTTCACACTGGTTGCAATTATTCGTTTTTTACGATGCAAAAGCTGTTGTATTTATATTGTATTTTATGCTTCTGGCGTTCACTTTTTAGGCCCTAACTACTCGATCTGGTGGAACAACGTACCAGGGTGAAGCCTAGGTTGCCCGGAACGTAGAAATGACCATAACTTTTACACTGGTAGCAATTATTCGTTTTATACAATGGAAAAACTGTTCTATTTATTTTGTATTTTATGCTTCGGGCGTTGACTTCTAAGGCCCTAACTGTTTGGTCTGGTGGAGCAACGCCCTAGGGTGAAGCCTAGGTTGCCCGGAACGTAGAAATGACCATTACTTTCAGACTGTTTGCGATTATTCCTTTTATACGATGGAAAAGCTGTTGTATTTATATCGTATTTTATGCTTCTGGCGTTGACTTCTATGGCCCTAGCTATTCGATCTAGTGGAGCAACGCCCTAGAGTGAAGCCTAGGTTGCTCGGAATGTAGAAATAACCATAACTTTCACACTGGTTGCAATTATTCGTTTTTTACGATGCAAAAGCTGTTGTATTTATATTGTATTTTATGCTTCTGGCGTTCACTTTTTAGGCCCTAACTACTCGATCTGGTGGAACAACGTACCAGGGTGAAGCCTAGGTTGCCCGGAACGTAGAAATGACCATAACTTTTACACTGGTAGCAATTATTCGTTTTATACAATGGAAAAACTGTTCTATTTATTTTGTATTTTATGCTTCGGGCGTTGACTTCTAAGGCCCTAACTGTTTGGTCTGGTGGAGCAACGCCCTAGGGTGAAGCCTAGGTTGCCCGGAACGTAGAAATGACCATTACTTTCAGACTGTTTGCGATTATTCCTTTTATACGATGGAAAAGCTGTTGTATTTATATCGTATTTTATGCTTCTGGCGTTGACTTCTATGGCCCTAGCTATTCGATCTAGTGGAGCAACGCCCTAGAGTGAAGCCTAGGTTGCCCGGAACGTAGAAATGACCATCACTTTCAAACTGGTTGCAATTAATCCTGTTATACGATGGCAAACCTGTTGTATTTTTATTGCATTTTATGCTTCTTGCGTTCACTTCTTAGGCCCTAACTATTCGATCTGGTGGAACAACGCCCTAGGGTGAAGCCTAGGTTGCCCGGAACGTAGAAATGACCATAACTTTTACACTGGTAGCAATTATACGTTTTATACAATGGAAAAACTGTTGTATTTGTATTGTATGTTATGCTTCTGGCGTTGACTTCTTAGGCCCTAACTATTCGATCTGTTGGAGCAATGCCTCAGAATTAAGTCTAGGATGCCCGAAACGCCGAAATGATCCTTACTTTCACGCTTGTTGCAATTATTCCTGTTATACGATGAAAAGACCGTTGTGTTTTTATTGTATTTTATGCTTCAGGCGTAGGCTTCTAAGGCCGTAGCTATTGGATATGGTGCAGAACCGCCCTAGAGTGAAGCCTAGGTTGCTCGGAATATAGAAATGACCATAACTTTCACACTGGTTGCAATTATTCGTTTTCTACGATGGAAAAACTGTTGTATTTATATTGTATTTTATGCTTCTGGCGTCCACTTCTTAGGGCCTAACTATTCGATCTGATGGAACAATGCCCTAGGGTGAAGCCTAGGTTGCCCGGAACGTAAAAATGACCATAACTTTTACACTGGTAGCAATTATTCGTTTTATACAATGGAAAAACTGTTCTATTTATTTTGTATTTAATGCTTCGGGCGTTGACTTCTAAGGCCCTAGCTATTCAATCTGTTGGAGCAAAGCCCTAGGGTGAAGCCTAGGTTGCTCGGAAAGTAGAAATGACCATAAGTTTCATACTGGTTGCAATTATTTGTTTTATACGATGGAAAAACTGTTGTATTTATATTGTATTTTATGCTTCTGGCGTTGACTTCTCAGGCCCTAATTATTCGATCTGGTGGAGCAATGCCTCAGAGTTAAGTCTAGGATGTCCGAAACGCCGAAATGATCATTACTTTCACGCTTGTTGTAATTATTCCTGTTATGCGATGAAAAGACTGTTGTATTTTTATTGTATTTTATGCTTCAGGCGTGGACTTCTGAGGCCGTAGCTATTCGATGTGGTGGAAGAACGCCATACAGTGAAGCCTAGGTTGCCCGAACGCAGAAATGACCATTACTTTCACACTGTTTGCAATTATTCCTTTTATACGATGGAAAAGCTGTTGTACTTATATCGTATTTTATGCTTCTGGCGTTGACTTCTAAGGACCTAACTATTCGATCTGGTGGAGCAACGCCCTAGAGTGAAGCCTAGGTTGCCCGGAACGTAGCATAGACCATATCTTTCACACTGGTTGCTATTATTCGTTTTATACGACGGAAAAACTGTTGTATTTATATTGTATTTTATGCTTCTGGCGTTCACTTCTTATGCCCTAACTATTCGATCTGGTGGAACAACGACCTAGGGTGAAGCCTAGGTTGACCGGAACGTAGAAATGACCATAGCTTTTACACTGGTAGCAATTATTCGTTTTATACAATGGAAAAACCGTTCTATTTATTTTGTATTTTATGCTTCGGGCGTTGACTTCTAAGGCCCTAGCTATTCAATCTGTTGGAGCAACGCCCTAGGGTGAAGCCTAGGTTGCTCGGAAAGTAGGAATGACCATAACTTTCACACTGGTTGCTATCATTCGTTTTATATGGTGGAAAATCTGTTGTACTTATATTGTATTTAATGCTTCGGGAGTTGACTTCTAAGGCCCTAACTGTTTGATCTGGTGGAGCAACGCCCTAGAGTGATGCCTAGGTTGCCTGGAACGTAGAAATGTCCATCACTTTCACACGGGTTGCAATTATTCCTGTTATAGGATGGAAAGACTGTTGTATTTATATCGTATTTTATACTTCTGGCGTTGACTTCTGAGGCCCTAACTATTCGATCAGGTGGAGCGATGCCTCAGAGTTAAGTCTAGGATGCCCGAAACGCCGAAATGATCATTACTTTCACGCTTGTTGTAATTATTCCTGTTATAGGATGGAAAGACTGTTGTATATTTATTGTATTTTATACTTCAGGCGTTGACTTCTGAGGCCGTAGCTATTCGATGTGGTGGAAGAACGCCATACAGTGAAGCCTAGATTGCCCGAAACGTAGAAATGACCATCACTTTCAAACTGGTTGCAATTAATCCTGTTATACGAAGGATAAACTGTTGTATTTTTATTGCATTTTATGCTTCGGGCGTTGACTTCTAAGGCCCTGACTACTCAATCTGTTGGAGCAACGTCCTAGAGTGAAGCCTAGGTTGCACGGAATGTAGAAATGACCATAGCTTTCACACTGGTTGCAATTATTGGTTTTATATGATGGAAAAACTGTTGTATTTATATTGTATTTTATGCTTCTGGCGTTCACTTCTTAGGCCCTAACTATTCGATCTGGTGGAACAACGGCCTAAGGTGAAGCCTAGGTTGCCCGCAACGTAGAAATGGCCATAACTTTTACACAGGTAGCAATTATTCGTTTTATACGATGGAAAAACTGTTATATTGATATTGTATTTTATGCTTCAGTCGTTGACATCTGAGGCCGTAGCTATTCGATGTGGTGGAAGAACGCCATAGAGTGAAGCCTAGGTTGCCCGGAACGTAGAAATGTCCATATCTTTCACACTGTTTGCAATTATTCATTTTATACGGGGGCAAAGCTGTTGCATTTATATTGTATTTTATGCTTCTGGCGTTGACTCCTTAGGCCCTAACCATTCGATCTGGTGGAGCAATGAATCAGAGTTAAGTCTAGGGTGCCCGAAACGCCGAAATGATCATTACTTTCACGCAGGTTGCAATTATTCCTGTTATACGATGAAAAGACTGTTGTATTTTTATTGTATTTTATGCTTCAGTCGTAGGCTTCTAAGGCCGTGGCTATTCGATATGGTAGAGCACCGCCCTAGAGTGAAGCCTAGGTTTCTCGGAACGCAGAAATGACCACTACTTTCACACTGTTTGCAATTATTCATTTAATACGATGGAAAAGCTGTTGTATTTATATCGTATTTTATGCTTCGGGCGTTGACTTCTTTGTCCCTAACAATTCGATCTGGTGGAGCAACGCCCTAGAGTGAAGCATAGGTTCCCTGGAACGTACAAATGACCATCACTTTCACACGGGTTGCAATTATTCCTGTTTATAACAGGATGGAAAGACTGTTGCATTTTTATAGCATTTTATGCTTCTGGCATTCACTTCTTAGGCCCTGACTATTCGATCTGGTGGAACAACGCCCTAGGGTGAAGCCTAGGTTGCCCGGAACGTAGAAATGACCATAACTTTTACACTGGTAGCAATTATTCGTTTTATACAATGGAAAAACTGTTCTATTTATTATGTATTTTATGCTTCGTGCGTTGACTTCTAAGGCCCTAACTGTTTGATCTGGTGTTGCAACGCCCTAGAGTGAAGCCTAGATTGCCCGGAACGTAGAAATGACAATTACTTTCTAACTGTTTGCAATTATACCTTTTATACGATGCAAAAGCTGTTGTATTTATATCGTATTTTATGCTTCTGGCGTTGACTTCTAAGGACCTAACTATTCGATCTGGTGGAGCAACGCCCTAGAGTGAAGCCTAGGTTGCTCGGAATGTAGAAATAACCATAACTTTCACACTGGTTGCAATTATTCGTTTTTTACGATGCAAAAGCTGTTGTATTTATATTGTATTTTATGCTTCTGGCGTTCACTTTTTAGGCCCTAACTACTCGATCTGGTGGAACAACGTACCAGGGTGAAGCCTAGGTTGCCCGGAACGTAGAAATGACCATAACTTTTACACTGGTAGCAATTATTCGTTTTATACAATGGAAAAACTGTTCTATTTATTTTGTATTTTATGCTTCGGGCGTTGACTTCTAAGGCCCTAACTGTTTGGTCTGGTGGAGCAACGCCCTAGGGTGAAGCCTAGGTTGCCCGGAACGTAGAAATGACCATTACTTTCAGACTGTTTGCGATTATTCCTTTTATACGATGGAAAAGCTGTTGTATTTATATCGTATTTTATGCTTCTGGCGTTGACTTCTATGGCCCTAGCTATTCGATCTAGTGGAGCAACGCCCTAGAGTGAAGCCTAGGTTGCCCGGAACGTAGAAATGACCATCACTTTCAAACTGGTTGCAATTAATCCTGTTATACGATGGCAAACCTGTTGTATTTTTATTGCATTTTATGCTTCTTGCGTTCACTTCTTAGGCCCTAACTATTCGATCTGGTGGAACAACGCCCTAGGGTGAAGCCTAGGTTGCCCGGAACGTAGAAATGACCATAACTTTTACACTGGTAGCAATTATACGTTTTATACAATGGAAAAACTGTTGTATTTGTATTGTATGTTATGCTTCTGGCGTTGACTTCTTAGGCCCTAACTATTCGATCTGTTGGAGCAATGCCTCAGAATTAAGTCTAGGATGCCCGAAACGCCGAAATGATCATTACTTTCACGCTTGTTGCAATTATTCCTGTTATACGATGAAAAGACCGTTGTGTTTTTATTGTATTTTATGCTTCAGGCGTAGGCTTCTAAGGCCGTAGCTATTGGATATGGTGCAGAACCGCCCTAGAGTGAAGCCTAGGTTGCTCGGAATATAGAAATGACCATAACTTTCACACTGGTTGCAATTATTCGTTTTCTACGATGGAAAAACTGTTGTATTTATATTGTATTTTATGCTTCTGGCGTCCACTTCTTAGGGCCTAACTATTCGATCTGATGGAACAATGCCCTAGGGTGAAGCCTAGGTTGCCCGGAACGTAAAAATGACCATAACTTTTACACTGGTAGCAATTATTCGTTTTATACAATGGAAAAACTGTTCTATTTATTTTGTATTTAATGCTTCGGGCGTTGACTTCTAAGGCCCTAGCTATTCAATCTGTTGGAGCAAAGCCCTAGGGTGAAGCCTAGGTTGCTCGGAAAGTAGAAATGACCATAAGTTTCATACTGGTTGCAATTATTTGTTTTATACGATGGAAAAACTGTTGTATTTATATTGTATTTTATGCTTCTGGCGTTGACTTCTCAGGCCCTAATTATTCGATCTGGTGGAGCAATGCCTCAGAGTTAAGTCTAGGATGTCCGAAACGCCGAAATGATCATTACTTTCACGCTTGTTGTAATTATTCCTGTTATGCGATGAAAAGACTGTTGTATTTTTATTGTATTTTATGCTTCAGGCGTGGACTTCTGAGGCCGTAGCTATTCGATGTGGTGGAAGAACGCCATACAGTGAAGCCTAGGTTGCCCGAACGCAGAAATGACCATTACTTTCACACTGTTTGCAATTATTCCTTTTATACGATGGAAAAGCTGTTGTACTTATATCGTATTTTATGCTTCTGGCGTTGACTTCTAAGGACCTAACTATTCGATCTGGTGGAGCAACGCCCTAGAGTGAAGCCTAGGTTGCCCGGAACGTAGCATAGACCATATCTTTCACACTGGTTGCTATTATTCGTTTTATACGACGGAAAAACTGTTGTATTTATATTGTATTTTATGCTTCTGGCGTTCACTTCTTATGCCCTAACTATTCGATCTGGTGGAACAACGACCTAGGGTGAAGCCTAGGTTGACCGGAACGTAGAAATGACCATAGCTTTTACACTGGTAGCAATTATTCGTTTTATACAATGGAAAAACCGTTCTATTTATTTTGTATTTTATGCTTCGGGCGTTGACTTCTAAGGCCCTAGCTATTCAATCTGTTGGAGCAACGCCCTAGGGTGAAGCCTAGGTTGCTCGGAAAGTAGGAATGACCATAACTTTCACACTGGTTGCTATCATTCGTTTTATATGGTGGAAAATCTGTTGTACTTATATTGTATTTAATGCTTCGGGAGTTGACTTCTAAGGCCCTAACTGTTTGATCTGGTGGAGCAACGCCCTAGAGTGATGCCTAGGTTGCCTGGAACGTAGAAATGTCCATCACTTTCACACGGGTTGCAATTATTCCTGTTATAGGATGGAAAGACTGTTGTATTTATATCGTATTTTATACTTCTGGCGTTGACTTCTGAGGCCCTAACTATTCGATCAGGTGGAGCGATGCCTCAGAGTTAAGTCTAGGATGCCCGAAACGCCGAAATGATCATTACTTTCACGCTTGTTGTAATTATTCCTGTTATAGGATGGAAAGACTGTTGTATATTTATTGTATTTTATACTTCAGGCGTTGACTTCTGAGGCCGTAGCTATTCGATGTGGTGGAAGAACGCCATACAGTGAAGCCTAGATTGCCCGAAACGTAGAAATGACCATCACTTTCAAACTGGTTGCAATTAATCCTGTTATACGAAGGATAAACTGTTGTATTTTTATTGCATTTTATGCTTCGGGCGTTGACTTCTAAGGCCCTGACTACTCAATCTGTTGGAGCAACGTCCTAGAGTGAAGCCTAGGTTGCACGGAATGTAGAAATGACCATAGCTTTCACACTGGTTGCAATTATTGGTTTTATATGATGGAAAAACTGTTCTATTTATTTTGTATTTAATGCTTCGGGCGTTGGCTTCTAAGGCCCTAACTGTTTGATCTGGTGGACCAACGCCCTAGAGTGAAGCCTAGGTTGCCCGGAACGTAGAAATGGCCATAACTTTCACACTGGTTGCTATTATTCGTTTTCTACGATGGAAAAACTGTTGTATTTATATTGTATTTTATGCTTCTGGCGTTCACTTCTTAGGGCCTAACTATTCGATCTGATGGAACAATGCCCTAGGGTGAAGTCTAGGTTGCCTGGAACGTAAAAATGACCATAACCTTTACACTGGTAGCAATTATTCGTTTTATACAATGTAAAAACTGTTCTATTTATTTTGTATTTTATTCTTCGGGCGTTGACTTCTAAGGCCCTAACTATTCAATCTGTTGGAGCAAAGCCCTAGGGTGAAGCCTACGTTGCTCGGAAAGTAGAAATGACCATAAGTTTCATACTGGTTGCAATTATTTGTTTTATACGATGGAAAAACTGTTGTATTTATATTGTATTTTATGCTTCTGGCGCTGACTTCTCAGGCCCTAATTATTCGATCTGGTGGAGCAATGCCTCAGAGTTAAGTCTAGGATGTCCGAAACGCCGAAATGATCGTTACTTTCACGCTTGTTGTAATTATTCCTGTTATGCGATGAAAAGACTGTTGTATTTTTATTGTATTTTATGCTTCAGGCGTGGACTTCTGAGGCCGTAGCTATTCGATGTGGTGGAAGAACGCCATACAGTGAAGCCTAGGTTGCCCGAACGTAGAAATGACCAGTACTTTCACACTGTTTGCAATTATTCCTTTTATACGATGGAAAAGCTGTTGCATTTATATCGTATTTTATGCTTCTGGCGTTGACTTCTAAGGACCTAACTATTCGATCTGGTGCAGCAACGCCCTAGAGTGAAGCCTAGGTTGCCCGGAACGTAGGATAGACCATATCTTTCACACTGGTTGCTATTATTCGTTTTATACGATGGAAAAACTGTTGTATCTATATCGTCTTTTATGCTTCGGGCGTTGACGTCTTAGGCCCTAACACTTCGATCTGGTAGAGCAAAGCCCTAGGGTGAAGCCTAGGTTCCCCGGAACGTAGAAATGACCATAACTTTTACACTGGTAGCAATTATTCGTTCTATACCATGGAAAAACTGTTCTATTTATTTTGTATTTTATGCTTCAGGCGTTGACTTCTATCGCCCTAACTGTTTGATCTGGTGGAGCAACGCCCTAGAGTGAAGCCTAGGTTGCCCGGAACGTAGAAATGACCATTACTTTCACACTGTTTGCAATTATTCCTTTTATACGATGGAAAATCTGTTGTATTTATATTGTATTTTATGCTTCTGGCGTTCACTTCTTAGGCCCTAACTATTCGATCTGGTGGAACAACGGCCTAAGGTGAAGCCTAGGTTGCCCGGTACGTAGAAATGGCCATAACTTTTACACATGTAGCAATTATTCGTTTTATACAATGGAAAAACTGTTCTATTTATTTCGTATTTAATGCTTCGGGCGTTGGCTTCTAAGGCCCTAACTGTTTGATCTGGTGGACCAACGCCATAGAGTGAAGCCTAGGTTGCCCGGAACGTAGAAATGACCATAACTTTCACACTGGTTGCTATTATTCGTTTTATACGATGGAAAAACTGTTATATTGATATTGTATTTTATGCTTCAGTCGTTGACATCTGAGGCCGTAGCTATTCGATGTGGTGGAAGAACGCCATAGAGTGGAGCCTAGGTTGCCCGGAACGTAGAAATGTCCATATCTTTCACACTGTTTGCAATTATTCATTTTATACGGGGGCAAAGCTGTTGCATTTATATTGTATTTTATGCTTCTGGCGTTGACTCCTTAGGCCCTAACCATTCGATCTGGTGGAGCAATGCCTCAGAGTTAAGTCTAGGGTGCCCGAAACGCCGAAATGATCATTACTTTCACGCAGGTTGCAATTATTCCTGTTATACGATGAAAAGACTGTTGTATTTTTATTGTATTTTATGCTTCAGTCGTAGGCTTCTAAGGCCGTGGCTATTCGATATGGTAGAGCACCGCCCTAGAGTGAAGCCTAGGTTTCTCGGAACGCAGAAATGACCACTACTTTCACACTGTTTGCAATTATTCATTTAATACGATGGAAAAGCTGTTGTATTTATATCGTATTTTATGCTTCGGGCGTTGACTTCTAAGGCCCTAGCTATTCGATCTAGTGGAGCAACGCCCTAGATGGTAGCCTAGGTTGCCCGGAACGTAGAAATGACCATAGCTTTCACACTGGTTGCGATTATTCCTTTTATACGATGGAAAAGCTGTTGTATTTATATCGTATTTTATGCTTCGGGCGTTGACTTCTTTGGCCCTAACAATTCGATCTGGTGGAGCAACGCCCTAGAGTGAAGCATAGGTTCCCTGGAACGTACAAATGACCATCACTTTCACACGGGTTGCAATTATTCCTGTTTATAACAGGATGGAAAGACTGTTGCATTTTTATAGCATTTTATGCTTCTGGCATTCACTTCTTAGGCCCTGACTATTCGATCTGATGGAACAACGCCCTAGGGTGAAGCCTAGGTTGCCCGGAACGTAGAAATGACCATAACTTTTACACTGGTAGCAATTATTCGTTTTATACAATGGAAAAACTGTTCTATTTATTATGTATTTTATGCTTCGTGCGTTGACTTCTAAGGCCCTAACTGTTTGATCTGGTGTTGCAACGCCCTAGAGTGAAGCCTAGATTGCCCGGAACGTAGAAATGACAATTACTTTCACACTGTTTGCAATTATACCTTTTATACGATGCAAAAGCTGTTGTATTTATATCGTATTTTATGCTTCTGGCGTTGACTTCTAAGGACCTAACTATTCGATCTGGTGGAGCAACGCCCTAGAGTGAAGCCTAGGTTGCCCGGAACATAGAAATGACCATAACTTTCACACTGGTTGCTATTATTCGTTTTATACGATGGAAAAACTGTTATATTTATATTGTATTTTATGCTTCAGGCGTTGACTTCTGAGGCCGCAGCTATTCGGTGTTGTGGAAGATCGCCATAGAGTGAAGCCTAGGTTGCCCGGAACGTAGAAATGTCCATATCTTTCACACTGTTTGCAATAATTCATTTTATACGGTGGCAAAGCTGTTGCATTTATATTGTATTTTATGCTTCCGGCGTTGACTCCTTAGGCCCTAACTATTGGATCTCGTGGAGCAATGCCTCAGAGTTAAGTCTAGGATGCCCGAAACGCCGAAATGATCATTACTTTCACGCTTGTTGCAATTATTCCTGTTGTACGATGAAAAGACCGTTGTATTTTTATTGTATTTTATGCTTCAGGCGTAGGCTTCTAAGGCCGTAGCTATTGGATATGGTGGAGCACCGCCGTAGAGTGAAGCCTAGGTTGCTCGGAATATAGAAATGACCATAACTTTCACACTGGTTGCAATTATTCGTTTTCTACGATGGACAAACTGTTGTATTTATATTGTATTTTATGCTTCTGGCGTTCACTTCTTAGGGCCTAACTATTCGATCTGATGGAACAATGCCCTAGGGTGAAGCCTAGGTTGCCCGGAACGTAAAAATGACCATAACCTTTACACTGGTAGCAATTATTCGTTTTATACAATGTAAAAACTGTTCTATTTATTTTGTATTTTATGCTTCGGGCGTTGACTTCTTTGGCCCTAACAATTCGATCTGGTGGAGGAACGCCCTAGAGTGAAGCATAGGTTCCCTGGAACGTACAAATGACCATCACTTTCACACGGGTTGCAATTATTCCTGTTATAGGATCGAAAGACTGTTGCATTTTTATTGCATTTTATGCTTCTGGCGCTCACTTCTTAGGCCCTGACTATTCGATCTGGTGGAACAACGCCCAAGGGTGATGCCTAGGTTGCCCGGAACGTAGAAATGACCATAACGTTTACACTGGTAGCAATTATTCGTTTTATACAATGGAAAAGCTGTTCTATTTATTTTGTATTTTATGCTTCGTGCGTTGACTTCTAAGGCCCTAGCTGTTTGATCTGGTGGAGCAACGCCCTAGAGTGAAGCCTAGATTGCCCGGAACGTAGAAATGACAATTACTTTCACACTGTCTGCAATTATTCCTTTTATACGATGCAAAAGCTGTTGTATTTATATCGTATTTTATGCTTCTGGCGTTGACTTCTAAGGGCCTAACTATTCGATGTGATGGAGCGACGCCCTAGAGTGAAGCCTAGGTTGCTCGGAACGTAGAAATGACCATAACGTTTACACTGGTAGCAATTATTCGTTTTATACAATGGAAAAGCTGTTCTATTTATTTTGTATTTTATGCTTCGTGCGTTGACTTCTAAGGCCCTAGCTGTTTGATCTGGTGGAGCAACGCCCTAGAGTGAAGCCTAGATTGCCCGGAACGTAGAAATGACAATTACTTTCACACTGTCTGCAATTATTCCTTTTATACGATGCAAAAGCTGTTGTATTTATGTCGTATTTTATGCTTTTGGCGTTGACTTGTAAGGCCCTGACTATTCAATCTGTTGGAGCAACGCCCTAGAGTGAAGCCTAGGTTGCTCGGAATGTAGAAATGACCATAGCTTTCACACTGGTTGCAATTATTCGTTTTATATGATGGAAAAACTGTTGTATTTATATTGTATTTTATGCTTCTGGCGTTCACTTCTTAGGCCCTAACTATTCGATCTGGTGGAACAACGGCCTAAGGTGAAGCCTAGGTTGCCCGCAACGTAGAAATGGCCATAACTTTTACACATGTAGCAATTATTCGTTTTATACAATGGAAAAACTGTTCTATTTATTTTGTATTTAATGCTTCGGGCGTTGGCTTCTAAGGCCCTAACTGTTTGATCTGGTGGACCAACGCCATAGAGTGAAGCCTAGGTTGCCTGGTACGTAGAAATGACCATAACTTTCACACTGGTTGCTATTATTCGTTTTATACGATGGAAAAACTGTTATATTGATATTGTATTTTATGCTTCAGGCGTTGACTTCTGAGGCTGTAGCTATTCGATGTGGTGGAAGAACGCCATAGAGTGAAGACTAGGTTGCCCGAAACGTAGAAATGTCCATAGCTTTCACACTGGTTGCAATTATTCGTTTTATATGATGGAAAAACTGTTGTATTTATATCGTATTTTATGCTTCTGGCGTTGACTTCTAAGGACCTAACTATTCGATCTGGTGGAGCAACGCAATAGAGTGAAGCCTAGGTTGCTCGGAATGTAGAAATAACCATAACTTTCACACTGGTTGCAATTATTCGTTTTTTACGATGCAAAAGCTGTTGTATTTATATTGTATTTTATGCTTCTGGCGTTCACTTTTTAGGCCCTAACTACTCGATCTGGTGGAACAACGTACCAGGGTGAAGCCTAGGTTGCCCGGAACGTAGAAATGACCATAACTTTTACACTGGTAGCAATTATTCGTTTTATACAATGGAAAAACTGTTCTATTTATTTTGTATTTTATGCTTCGGGCGTTGACTTCTAAGGCCCTAACTGTTTGGTCTGGTGGAGCAACGCCCTAGAGTGAAGCCTAGGTAGCCCGGAACGTAGAAATGACCATCACTTTCAAACTGGTTGCAATTAATCCTGTTATACGATGGCAAACCTGTTGTATTTTTATTGCATTTTATGCTTCTTGCGTTCACTTCTTAGGCCCTAACTATTCGATCTGGTGGAACAACGCCCTAGGGTGAAGCCTAGGTTGCCCGGAACGTAGAAATGACCATAACTTTTACACTGGTAGCAATTATACGTTTTATACAATGGAAAAACTGTTGTATTTGTATTGTATGTTATGCTTCTGGCGTTGACTTCTTAGGCCCTAACTATTCGATCTGGTGGAGCAATGCCTCAGAATTAAGTCTAGGATGCCCGAAACGCCGAAATGATCATTACTTTCACGCTTGTTGCAATTATTCCTGTTATACGATGAAAAGACCGTTGTGTTTTTATTGTATTTTATGCTTCAGGCGTAGGCTTCTAAGGCCGTAGCTATTGGATATGGTGCAGAACCGCCCTAGAGTGAAGCCTAGGTTGCTCGGAATATAGAAATGACCATAACTTTCACACTGGTTGCAATTATTCGTTTTCTACGATGGAAAAACTGTTGTATTTATATTGTATTTTATGCTTCTGGCGTCCACTTCTTAGGGCCTAACTATTCGATCTGATCGAACAATGCCCTAGGGTGAAGCCTAGGTTGCCCGGAACGTAAAAATGACCATAACTTTTACACTGGTAGCAATTATTCGTTTTATACAATGGAAAAACTGTTCTATTTATTTTGTACTTAATGCTTCGGGCGTTGACTTCTAAGGCCCTAGCTATTCAATCTGTTGGAGCAAAGCCCTAGGGTGAAGCCTAGGTTGCTCGGAAAGTAGAAATGACCATAAGTTTCATACTGGTTGCAATTATTTGTTTTATACGATGGAAAAACTGTTGTATTTATATTGTATTTTATGCTTCTGGCGTTGACTTCTTTGGCCCTAACAATTCGATCTGGTGGAGCAACGCCCTAGAGTGAAGCCTAGGTTCCCTGGAACGTACAAATGACCATCACTTTCACACGGGTTGCAATTATTCCTGTTTATAACAGGATGGAAAGACTGTTGCATTTTTATAGCATTTTATGCTTCTGGCATTCACTTCTTGGGCCCTGACTATTCGATCTGGTGGAACAACGCCCTAGGGTGAAGCCTAGGTTGCCCGGAACGTAGAAATGACCAAAACTTTTACACTGGTAGCAATTAGTCGTTTTATACAATGGAAAAACTGTTCTATTTATTATGTATTTTATGCTTCGTGCGTTGACTTCTAAGGCCCTAACTGTTTGATCTGGTGTTGCAACGCCCTAGAGTGAAGCCTAGATTGCCCGGAACGTAGAAATGACAATTACTTTCACACTGTTTGCAATTATACCTTTTATACGATGCAAAAGCTGTTGTATTTATATCGTATTTTATGCTTCTGGCGTTGACTTCTAAGGACCTAACTATTCGATCTGGTGGAGCAACGCCCTAGAGTGAAGCCTAGGTTGCCCGGAACGTAGAAATGACCATAACTTTCACACTGGTTGCTATTATTCGTTTTATACGATGGAAAAACTGTTATATTGATATTGTATTTTATGCTTCAGTCGTTGACATCTGAGGCCGTAGCTATTCGATGTGGTGGAAGAACGCCATAGAGTGGAGCCTAGGTTGCCCGGAACGTAGAAATGTCCATATCTTTCACACTGCTTGCAATTATTCATTTTATACGGGGGCAAAGCTGTTGCATTTATATTGTATTTTATGCTTCTGGCGTTGACTCCTTAGGCCCTAACCATTCGATCTGGTGGAGCAATGCCTCAGAGTTAAGTCTAGGGTGCCCGAAACGCCGAAATGATCATTACTTTCACGCAGGTTGCAATTATTCCTGTTATACGATGAAAAGACTGTTGTATTTTTATTGTATTTTATGCTTCAGTCGTAGGCTTCTAAGGCCGTGGCTATTCGATATGGTAGAGCACCGCCCTAGAGTGAAGCCTAGGTTTCTCGGAACGCAGAAATGACCACTACTTTCACACTGTTTGCAATTATTCATTTAATACGATGGAAAAGCTGTTGTATTTATATCGTATTTTATGCTTCGGGCGTTGACTTCTAAGGCCCTAGCTATTCGATCTAGTGGAGCAACGCCCTAGAGGGTAGCCTAGGTTGCCCGGAACGTAGAAATGACCATAGCTTTCACACTGGTTGCGATTATTCCTTTTATACGATGGAAAAGCTGTTGTATTTATATCGTATTTTATGCTTCGGGCGTTGACTTCTTTGGCCCTAACAATTCGATCTGGTGGAGCAACGCCCTAGAGTGAAGCATAGGTTCCCTGGAACGTACAAATGACCATCACTTTCACACGGGTTGCAATTATTCCTGTTTATAACAGGATGGAAAGACTGTTGCATTTTTATAGCATTTTATGCTTCTGGCATTCACTTCTTAGGCCCTGACTACTCGATCTGGTGGAACAACGCCCTAGGGTGAAGCCTAGGTTGCCCGGAACGTAGAAATGACCATAACTTTTACACTGGTAGCAATTATTCGTTTTATACAATGGAAAAACTGTTCTATTTATTATGTATTTTATGCTTCGTGCGTTGACTTCTAAGGCCCTAACTGTTTGATCTGGTGTTGCAACGCCCTAGAGTGAAGCCTAGATTGCCCGGAACGTAGAAATGACAATTACTTTCACACTGTTTGCAATTATACCTTTTATACGATGCAAAAGCTGTTGTATTTATATCGTATTTTATGCTTCTGGCGTTGACTTCTAAGGACCTAACTATTCGATCTGGTGGAGCAACGCCCTAGAGTGAAGCCTAGGTTGCCCGGAACGTAGAAATGACCATAACTTTCACACTGGTTGCTATTATTCGTTTTATACGATGGAAAAACTGTTATATTTATATTGTATTTTATGCTTCAGGCGTTGACTTCTGAGGCCGCAGCTATTCGATGTTGTGGAAGATCGCCATAGAGTGAAGCCTAGGTTGCCCGGAACGTAGAAATGTCCATATCTTTCACACTGTTTGCAATAATTCATTTTATACGGTGGCAAAGCTGTTGCATTTATATTGTATTTTATGCTTCCGGCGTTGACTCCTTAGGCCCTAACTATTGGATCTGGTGGAGCAATGCCTCAGAGTTAAGTCTAGGATGCCCGAAACGCCGAAATGATCATTACTTTCACGCTTGTTGCAATTATTCCTGTTGTACGATGAAAAGACCGTTGTATTTTTATTGTATTTTATGCTTCAGGCGTAGGCTTCTAAGGCCGTAGCTATTGGATATGGTGGAGCACCGCCGTAGAGTGAAGCCTAGGTTGCTCGGAATATAGAAATGACCATAACTTTCACACTGGTTGCAATTATTCGTTTTCTACGATGGACAAACTGTTGTATTTATATTGTATTTTATGCTTCTGGCGTTCACTTCTTAGGGCCTAACTATTCGATCTGATGGAACAATGCCCTAGGGTGAAGCCTAGGTTGCCCGGAACGTAAAAATGACCATAACCTTTACACTGGTAGCAATTATTCGTTTTATACAATGTAAAAACTGTTCTATTTATTTTGTATTTTATGCTTCGGGCGTTGACTTCTTTGGCCCTAACAATTCGATCTGGTGGAGGAACGCCCTAGAGTGAAGCATAGGTTCCCTGGAACGTACAAATGACCATCACTTTCACACGGGTTGCAATTATTGCTGTTATAGGATCGAAAGACTGTTGCATTTTTATTGCATTTTATGCTTCTGGCGCTCACTTCTTAGGCCCTGACTATTCGATCTGGTGGAACAACGCCCAAGGGTGATGCCTAGGTTGCCCGGAACGTAGAAATGACCATAACGTTTACACTGGTAGCAATTATTCGTTTTATACAATGGAAAAGCTGTTCTATTTATTTTGTATTTTATGCTTCGTGCGTTGACTTCTAAGGCCCTAGCTGTTTGATCTGGTGGACCAACGCCATAGAGTGAAGCCTAGGTTGCCCGGTACGTAGAAATGACCATAACTTACACACTGGTTGCTATTATTCGTTTTATACGATGGAAAAACTGTTATATTGATATTGTATTTTATGCTTCAGGCGTTGACTTCTGAGGCTGTAGCTATTCGATGTGGTGGAAGAACGCCATAGAGTGAAGACTAGGTTGCCCGAAACGTAGAAATGTCCATAGCTTTCACACTGGTTGCAATTATTCGTTTTATATGATGGAAAAACTGTTGTATTTATATCGTATTTTATGCTTCTGGCGTTGACTTCTAAGGACCTAACTATTCGATCTGGTGGAGCAACGCAATAGAGTGAAGCCTAGGTTGCTCGGAATGTAGAAATAACCATAACTTTCACACTGGTTGCAATTATTCGTTTTTTACGATGCAAAAGCTGTTGTATTTATATTGTATTTTATGCTTCTGGCGTTCACTTTTTAGGCCCTAACTACTCGATCTGGTGGAACAACGTACCAGGGTGAAGCCTAGGTTGCCCGGAACGTAGAAATGACCATAACTTTTACACTGGTAGCAATTATTCGTTTTATACAATGGAAAAACTGTTCTATTTATTTTGTATTTTATGCTTCGGGCGTTGACTTCTAAGGCCCTAACTGTTTGGTCTGGTGGAGCAACGCCCTAGAGTGAAGCCTAGGTTGCCCGGAACGTAGAAATGACCATCACTTTCAAACTGGTTGCAATTAATCCTGTTATACGATGGCAAACCTGTTGTATTTTTATTGCATTTTATGCTTCTTGCGTTCACTTCTTAGGCCCTAACTATTCGATCTGGTGGAACAACGCCCTAGGGTGAAGCCTAGGTTGCCCGGAACGTAGAAATGACCATAACTTTTACACTGGTAGCAATTATACGTTTTATACAATGGAAAAACTGTTGTATTTGTATTGTATGTTATGCTTCTGGCGTTGACTTCTTAGGCCCTAACTATTCGATCTGGTGGAGCAATGCCTCAGAATTAAGTCTAGGATGCCCGAAACGCCGAAATGATCATTACTTTCACGCTTGTTGCAATTATTCCTGTTATACGATGAAAAGACCGTTGTGTTTTTATTGTATTTTATGCTTCAGGCGTAGGCTTCTAAGGCCGTAGCTATTGGATATGGTGCAGAACCGCCCTAGAGTGAAGCCTAGGTTGCTCGGAATATAGAAATGACCATAACTTTCACACTGGTTGCAATTATTCGTTTTCTACGATGGAAAAACTGTTGTATTTATATTGTATTTTATGCTTCTGGCGTCCACTTCTTAGGGCCTAACTATTCGATCTGATGGAACAATGCCCTAGGGTGAAGCCTAGGTTGCCCGGAACGTAAAAATGACCATAACTTTTACACTGGTAGCAATTATTCGTTTTATACAATGGAAAAACTGTTCTATTTATTTTGTACTTAATGCTTCGGGCGTTGACTTCTAAGGCCCTAGCTATTCAATCTGTTGGAGCAAAGCCCTAGGGTGAAGCCTAGGTTGCTCGGAAAGTAGAAATGACCATAAGTTTCATACTGGTTGCAATTATTTGTTTTATACGATGGAAAAACTGTTGTATTTATATTGTATTTTATGCTTCTGGCGTTGACTTCTTTGGCCCTAACAATTCGATCTGGTGGAGCAACGCCCTAGAGTGAAGCATAGGTTCCCTGGAACGTACAAATGACCATCACTTTCACACGGGTTGCAATTATTCCTGTTTATAACAGGATGGAAAGACTGTTGCATTTTTATAGCATTTTATGCTTCTGGCATTCACTTCTTAGGCCCTGACTATTCGATCTGGTGGAACAACGCCCTAGGGTGAAGCCTAGGTTGCCCGGAACGTAGAAATGACCATAACTTTTACACTGGTAGCAATTAGTCGTTTTATACAATGGAAAAACTGTTCTATTTATTATGTATTTTATGCTTCGTGCGTTGACTTCTAAGGCCCTAACTGTTTGATCTGGTGTTGCAACGCCCTAGAGTGAAGCCTAGATTGCCCGGAACGTAGAAATGACAATTACTTTCACACTGTTTGCAATTATACCTTTTATACGATGCAAAAGCTGTTGTATTTATATCGTATTTTATGCTTCTGGCGTTGACTTCTAAGGACCTAACTATTCGATCTGGTGGAGCAACGCCCTAGAGTGAAGCCTAGGTTGCCCGGAACGTAGAAATGACCATAACTTTCACACTGGTTGCTATTATTCGTTTTATACGATGGAAAAACTGTTATATTTATATTGTATTTTATGCTTCAGGCGTTGACTTCTGAGGCCGCAGCTATTCGATGTTGTGGAAGATCGCCATAGAGTGAAGCCTAGGTTGCCCGGAACGTAGAAATGTCCATATCTTTCACACTGTTTGCAATAATTCATTTTATACGGTGGCAAAGCTGTTGCATTTATATTGTATTTTATGCTTCCGGCGTTGACTCCTTAGGCCCTAACTATTGGATCTGGTGGAGCAATGCCTCAGAGTTAAGTCTAGGATGCCCGAAACGCCGAAATTATCATTACTTTCACGCTTGTTGCAATTATTCCTGTTGTACGATGAAAAGACCGTTGTATTTTTATTGTATTTTATGCTTCAGGCGTAGGCTTCTAAGGCCGTAGCTATTGGATATGGTGGAGCACCGCCGTAGAGTGAAGCCTAGGTTGCTCGGAATATAGAAATGACCATAACTTTCACACTGGTTGCAATTATTCGTTTTCTACGATGGACAAACTGTTGTATTTATATTGTATTTTATGCTTCTGGCGTTCACTTCTTAGGGCCTAACTATTCGATCTGATGGAACAATGCCCTAGGGTGAAGCCTAGGTTGCCCGGAACGTAAAAATGACCATAACCTTTACACTGGTAGCAATTATTCGTTTTATAAAATGTAAAAACTGTTCTATTTATTTTGTATTTTATGCTTCGGGCGTTGACTTCTTTGGCCCTAACAATTCGATCTGGTGGAGGAACGCCCTAGAGTGAAGCATAGGTTCCCTGGAACGTACAAATGACCATCACTTTCACACGGGTTGCAATTATTCCTGTTATAGGATCGAAAGACTGTTGCATTTTTATTGCATTTTATGCTTCTGGCGCTCACTTCTTAGGCCCTGACTATTCGATCTGGTGGAACAACGCCCAAGGGTGATGCCTAGGTTGCCCGGAACGTAGAAATGACCATAACGTTTACACTGGTAGCAATTATTCGTTTTATACAATGGAAAAGCTGTTCTATTTATTTTGTATTTTATGCTTCGTGCGTTGACTTCTAAGGCCCTAGCTGTTTGATCTGGTGGAGCAACGCCCTAGAGTGAAGCCTAGATTGCCCGGAACGTAGAAATGACAATTACTTTCACACTGTCTGCAATTATTCCTTTTATACGATGCAAAAGCTGTTGTATTTATATCGTATTTTATGCTTCTGGCGTTGACTTCTAAGGGCCTAACTATTCGATGTGATGGAGCGACGCCCTAGAGTGAAGCCTAGGTTGCTCGGAACGTAGAAATGACCATAACGTTTACACTGGTAGCAATTATTCGTTTTATACAATGGAAAAGCTGTTCTATTTATTTTGTATTTTATGCTTCGTGCGTTGACTTCTAAGGCCCTAGCTGTTTGATCTGGTGGAGCAACGCCCTAGAGTGAAGCCTAGATTGCCCGGAACGTAGAAATGACAATTACTTTCACACTGTCTGCAATTATTCCTTTTATACGATGCAAAAGCTGTTGTATTTATATCGTATTTTATGCTTCTGGCGTTCACTTCTTAGGCCCTAACTATTCGATCTGGTGAAACAACGGCCTAAGGTGAAGCCTAGGTTGCCCGCAACGTAGAAATGGCCATAACTTTTACACATGTAGCAATTATTCGTTTTATACAATGGAAAAACTGTTCTATTTATTTTGTATTTAATGCTTCGGGCGTTGGCTTCTAAGGCCCTAACTGTTTGATCTGGTGGACCAACGCCATAGAGTGAAGCCTAGGTTGCCCAGAACGTAGAAATGACCATGACCTTCACACTTCTTGCAATTATTCCTGATGTACGATGGAAAAACTGTTGTATCTTTATTGTATTTTATGCTTCAGGCGTTGACTTCCATGGCCCTACGTATTCGATCTGGTGGAGACACGCCCTAGAGTCTAGCCTAGGTTGCCGGGAACGTAGATAGGACCATAGCTTTGACACTGGTTGCAATTATTCGTTTTATAGGATGGAAAAGCTGTTGTATTTTTATTGTACTTTATGCTTCTGGTGTTGAATTCTAAGTCCCTAGCTATTCCACCTGGTGGAGCAACGCCCTAGAGTGAAGCCTAGGTTGCCCGAAACGTAGAAATGACCATTACCTTCACACTGGTTACAATTATCCGTGATATACGATGGAAAAACTGTTGCACCTTTATTGTATTTTATGCTTCTGGCACTGTCTTCTAAAGCCCTAACTATTGGATCTGGTAGAGCAACGCCCTAGAGAGAAGCCTAGGTTGCCCGGAACCTAGAAATGACCATTACTTTCACACTGTTTGCAATTATTCATTTTATACTATTAAAAAAGTGTTGTACTTATGTTTCATTTTATTCTTCTGGCGTTGACTTCTCAGGTCGTAGCTATTAGATGTAGTGGAGCAACGCGCTGCAGTGACGCCTAGGTTGCCCGGAACATAGAAATGATCATTACTTTCACACTGGTTGCAATTATTCCTGTTGTACAATGGAAAAACTGTTGCATTTATATTGCATTTTATGCTTCTAGCGTTGATTTCTAAGTCCCTAACTATTCGATCTCGTGGAGCAACGCCCCAGAGTGAACCCTAGCTCGCTCGGAACGTAGAAATGTCCATCACCTTTACTCTGGTTGCAATTATTCATGTTATACGATGGAAAAACTCTAGTATCTTTATTGTATTTTATGCTTCGGGCATTGACTTCTATGGCCCTACCCATTCGATCTGGTGGAGGAACGCCATAGAGTGAAGCCTAGGCTGCGGGGAACGCACAAACGACCGTTACTTTCACAATGTTCGCAATTATTCATTCTATGCGATTGAAAAACTGTTGTATTTGTATTGTATTCAATGCTTCTGACGTTGACTTCTAAGGCCGTAGCTATTCGATGTGGTGGAGCAACGCCCTAGAGTGAAGCCTAGGTAGCCCGGAACGTAGAAATGACCATCATCTTCACACTGTTTGCAATTATTCATTTTATACGATGGAAGAGCTGTTGTATTTATATTGTATTTTATGTATCGGGCGTTGACTTCTATGGCCCTACCTCTTCGGCCTGGTGTAGCAACGCCCTAGAGTGAAGCCTAGGTTGCCCGGAAGGTAGAAATGACCATTACTTTCACACTGTTTGCAATTATTCATTCTATACGATGGAAATACTGCTGTATTTTTATTGTATTTTATGATTCTAGCGTTGAATTCTAAGTCCCTAACTATTCGATCTCTTGGAGCAGCTCCCTAGAGTGAAGCCTAGGTCGCTCGGAACGTAGAAATGACCATCACTTTTACTCTGGTTGCAATTATTCCTGTGATACGATGGAAAAACTGTTGTATTTATATTGTATTTTATGCTTCTGGCGTTGACTTCTCAGGCCCTAATTATTTGATCTGGTGGAGCACCGCCCTAGAGTGAAGCCTAGGTTGCCCGGAACGTAGAACATACCATTACCTTCACACTGGTTGCAATTATTCCTGTTATACGATGAAAATACTGTTGCATCTTTATTGTATTTTATGCTCCTGGCGTTGACTTCTAAGGCCCTAACTATTCGATCTGGTGGAGGAACGCCATAGAGTGAATCCTAGCATGCCCGGAACGTAGAAATGACCATTACTTTCACACTGGTTGCAATTATTCCTGTTATACGATGGAAAAACTGTTGTATCTTTATTGTATTTTATGCTTCAGGCGTTGACTTCCATGGCCCTACGTATTCGACCTGGTGGAGCAACGCCCTAGAGTCTAGCCTAGGTTGCCGGGAACGTAGATAGGACCATAGCTTTGACACTGGTTGCAATTATTCGTTTTATAGGATGGAAAAGCTGTTGTATTTTTATTGTACTTTATGCTTCTGGTGTTGAATTCTAAGTCCCTAGCTATTCCACCTGGTAGAGCAACGCCCTAGAGAGAAGCCTAGGTTGCCCGGAACCTAGAAATGACCATTACTTTCACACTGTTTGCAATTATTCATTTTATAATATTAAAAAAGTGTTGTACTTATATTTCATTTTATTCTTCTGGCGTTGACTTCTAAGATCGTAGCTATTAGATGTAGTGGAGCAACGCGCTGCAGTGACGCCTAGGTTGCCCGGAACATAGAAATGACCATATCTTTCACACTGGTTACAATTATTCCCGTTATACGATGGAAAAGCTGTTGTATTTTTATTGTATTTTCTGCTTCTGGCTTTCACTTCTATGGTCCTAGCTATTCGATCTGGTAGGAAAACGTCCAAGAGTGAAGCCTATGTTGGCCGGAACGTAGAAATGACCATTAGTTTCACACCGTTTGCAATTATTACTGTTATACGGTGGAAGGACTGTTGTATTTTTATTGTATTTTATGCTCCTGGCGTTGACTTCTTAGGCGCTAACTATTGCGTCTGGTGGACCAGCGCCCTAGAGTGAAGCCTAGGTTTCCCGGAACGTAGTAATGACCATCTCTTTCACAATTGTTGCAATTATTCCCGTTATACGATGGAAAGGCTGTTGTATTTATGCTGCATTTTATGCTTCTGGCGTTGACTTCTTAGGCCCTAACTATTCGTTCTGGTGGAACAACGCCCAGGAGGGCATCCTAGGTTGCCCGGAACGTAGAAATGACAATATCTTTCACACTGGTTGCAATTATTCCTGTTATACGATGTACAAGCCGTTGCATTTTTATTGTACTTTATGCTTCTCGCGTTGACTTCTAACGCCCTATGTATTCGATCTGGTGGAGCAATAGCTCAGAGTTAAGTCTAGGATGCCCGCAGCGTAGAAATGGCCATTACTTTCACACTGGTTGCAATTATTCCTGTTATACGAGGGAAGGACTGTTGTATTTTATGCTTCTGGCGTTTACTTCTTAGGCTCTGACTATTCGATCTGGTGGAGAAACGCCCTAGAGTGAAGCCTACGTTGCCCGGAAGGTAGAAATGACCGTTACTTTCACAATGTATGAATTATTCATTTTATACGGTGGAAAAACTGTTTTACTTATATTGTATTTTATACTTCTGGCGTTGACATCGAAGGCCGTAGCTATTGGATGTGGTGGAGCAACGCCCCAGAGTAAAACCTAGGTTGCCCGGAACGTAGAAAAGACCATAAATTTCACACTGGTAGCAATTATTCATTTTAAGCGATGGAAAAGATGTTATATTTATATTGTATTTTATGCTTCTGGCGTTGACTTCTAAGGCCGTAGCTATTCGATCTGGTGGACCAACGCCCTAGAGTGAAGCCTAGGTTGCACGGATCGTAGAAATGACCATATCTTTCACACTGGTTACAATTATTCCCGTTATACGATGGAAAAGCTGTTGTATTTTTATTGTATTTTCTGCTTCTGGCTTTGACTTCTATGGTCCTAACTATTCGATCTGGTAGGGCAACGTCCAAGAGTGAAGCCTATGTTGGCCGGAACGTAAAAATGACCATTAGTTTCACACCGGTTGCAATTATTCCTGTTATACGATGGAAGGACTGTTGTATTTTTATTGTATTTTATGCTTCTGGCGTTGTCCTCGTAGGCCCTAACTATTCGATCTGGTGGAGCAACGCCCTAGAGTGAAGCCTAGGTTGCAGGGAACATAGAAATGGCCATTACTTTCACACTGTTTGCAAATATACATTATATACGACGGTCAAGCTGTTGTATTTATTTTGTATTTTATGCTTCTGACGTAGGCTTCTTAGGACCTAACTATTCGATCTGGTGAATCAACGCCCTAGAGTGATGCCTAGATTGCCGGAACGTAGAAATGACCATTACCTTCACGCTTGTTGCAATTATTCCTGTTATACGATGAAAAAACTGTTGTATTTTTATTGTATTTTATGCTTCAGGCGTGACTTCTAAGGCTGTAGCATTCGATCTGGTGGAGCAACGCCCTAGAGTGAAGCCTATGTTGCACGAAACGTAGAAATGGCCATCACTTACACACTGGTTGCAATTATTCCTGTTATACGATGGAAATGCTCTTGTATATTTATTGTATATTATGCTTCGGGTGTTGACTTCTATGGCCCTGACTATTCGATCTGGTGGAGCAACGCCCTACAGTGAAGCCCAGGTTGCCCGGAACGTAGAAATGACCATAACTTTCACACTGGTTGCAATTATTCGTTTTATAAGACGGAAAAACTGTTGTATTTATATTGTATTTTATGCTTCTGGCGTTGACTTCTACGGCCGTAGCTATTCAATGTGGTCGAGTAACGCCCTAGAGAGAAACCTGGGTTGCCCGGGTCGTAGAAATGACCATCACTTTCACACTGGTTGCAATTATTACTGCTATACGATGGAAAAGCTGTTCCGTCTTCATGTATTTTATGCTTCGGGCGTTGACTTCTAAGGCCCTAACTATTCGATCTGGTGGAGCAACGCCCTAGGGTGAAGCCTATGTTGCTCGGAACGTAGAAATGACCATTACCTTCACGCTTGCTGCAATTAGTCCTGTTATACGATTGACAAACTGTTGGATTTTTATTGTACTTTATGCTTCTGGCGTTGACTTCTAAGGCCCTATGTATTCGATCTGGTGGAGCAATGGCTCAGAGTTAAGTCTAGGATGCCCGCAGCGTAGGAATGGCCATTACTTTCACACTGGTTGGAATTATTCCTGTTATGCGATGGAATGACTGTTGTATTTTATGCTTCTGGCGTTGACTTCTTAGGCCCTAGCTATTCGATCTGGTCGAACAACGCCCTAGAGTGAAGCCTAGCTTGCCCGGATCCTAGGAATGACCACCACTTTCACACTGGTTGCAATTATTCCCGTTACAAGATGGAAAAGCTGTTGTCTTTTATTGTATTTTCTGCTTCTGGCTTTGACTTCTATTGTCCTAGCTATTCGATCTGGTAGGACAACGTCCAAGAGTGAAGCCTATGTTGGCCGGAACGTAGAAATGACCATTAGTTTCACACTGTTGCAATTATTCCTGTTATACGATGGAAGAACTGTTGTATTTTTATTGTATTTTATGCTTCTGGTGTTGACTTCTTAGGCACTAACTATTCTATCTGGTGGAGCAACCCCCTAGAGCGAAGCCTAAGTCGCCCGGAACGTAGAAACGGCCATAACTTTCACACTGGTTGCTATTATTCGTTTTATACGATGGAAATGCTGTTGTATTTATATTGTATTTTATGCTTATGGCGTTGACTTCTAAGGCCCTATGTATTCGATCTGGTGGAGCAATGGCTCAGAGTTAAGTCTAGGATGCCCGCAGCGTAGGAATGGCCATTACTTTCACACTGGTTGGAATTATTCCTGTTATGCGATGGAATGACTGTTGTATTTTATGCTTCTGGCGTTGACTTCTTAGGCCCTAGCTATTCGATCTGGTCGAACAACGCCCTAGAGTGAAGCCTAGCTTGCCCGGATCCTAGGAATGACCACCACTTTCACACTGGTTGCAATTATTCCCGTTATAAGATGGAAAAGCTGTTGTATTTTATTGTATTTTCTGCTTCTGGCTTTGACTTCTATTGTCCTAGCTATTCGATCTGGTAGGACAACGTCCAAGAGTGAAGCCTATGTTGGCCGGAACGTAGAAATGACCATTAGTTTCACACTGGTTGCAATTATTCCTGTTATACGATGGAAGAACTGTTGTATTTTTATTGTATTTTATGCTTCTGGTGTTGACTTCTTAGGCACTAACTATTCTATCTGGTGGAGCAACCCCCTAGAGCGAAGCCTAAGTCGCCCGGAACGTAGAAACGGCCATAACTTTCACACTGGTTGCTATTATTCGTTTTATACGATGGAAATGCTGTTGTATTTATATTGTATTTTATGCTTCTGGCGTTGACTTCTTACGCCCTAACTATTCGATCTGGTGGAACAACGCCCTAGAGTGAAGCCTAGGTTGCACGGATCGTAGAAATGACCACATCTTTCACACTGGTTGCAATTATTCCTGTTATACGAGGGAAGGACTGTTGTATTTTATGCTTCTGGCGTTTACTTCTTAGGCTCTGACTATTCGATCTGGTGGAGAAACGCCCTAGAGTGAAGCCTACGTTGCCCGGAAGGTAGAAATGACCGTTACTTTCACAATGTATGAATTATTCATTTTATATGGTGGAAAAACTGTTTTACTTATATTGTATTTTATACTTCTGGCGTTGACTTCGAGGGCCGTAGCTATTGGATGTGGTGGAGCAACGCCCGAGAGTAAAACCTAGGTTGCCCGGAACGTAGAAAAGACCATAAATTTCACACTGGTAGCAATTATTCATTTTAAGCGATTTAAAAGATGTTGTATTTATATTGTATTTTATGCTTCTGGCGTTGACTTCTAAGGCCGTAGCTATTCGATCTGGTGGACCAACGCCCTAGAGTGAAGCCTAGCTTGCCCGGAACGTAGAAATGACCACCACTTTCACACTGGTTGCAATTATTCCTGTTATACGATGGAAAAACTGTTGTATTTTTATTGTATTTTATGCTTCTGGCGTTGACTTCTTAGGCCCTAACTATTCGATCTGGTGGAACAACGCCCTAGAGTGAAGCCTAGGTTGCACGGATCGTAGAAATGACCACATCTTTCACACTGGTTGCAATTATTCCTGTTATATGGTGGAAAAACTGTTGTATTTATTTTGTATTTGGTGCTCCTGGCGTTGACTTCTTAGGCGCTAACTATTGCGTCTGGTGGACCAGCGCCCTAGAGTGAAGCCTAGGTTTCCCGGAACGTAGTAATGACCATCTCTTTCACAATTGTTGCAATTATTCCCGTTATACGATGGAAAGGCTGTTGTATTTTTATTGTATTTTCTGCTTCTGGCTTTGACTTCTATGGTCCTGGCTATTCGATCTGGTAGGGCAACGTCCAAGAGTGAAGCCTATGTTGGCTGGATCGTAGAAATGACAAGTACCTTCACAATGGTTGCAGTTATTCCTGTCATACGATGGAAAAGCTGTTGTATTTATATTGTGTTTTATGCTTCTGACGTTGACTTCTTAGGCCGTAGCTATTCGATCTGGTGGAGCAACGCCCTAGAGTGAAGCCTAGTTTGTCTGAACGTAGAAATGACAAGTACCGTCACAATAGCTGCAGTCATTCCTGTTATACGATGGGAAAGCTGTTGTATTTATATTGTATTTTATGCTCCTGGCGTTGACTTCTTAGTCCCTATCTATTCGATCTGGTGGAGCAACGCCCTAGAGTGAAGCCTAGGTTGCCTGGATCACAGAAATGACCATTAATTTCACACTTTTTGGAATTATTCATTTTATACGATGGAAAAACTGTTGTACTTATAATGTATTTTGTTATTCTGGCGTTGAATTCTCAGTCCCTAGCTATTCGACCTGGTGGAGCAACGCCCTAGAGTGAAGCCTAGGTTGCCTGGATCATAGAAATGACCATTAATTTCACACTTTTTGGAATTATTCATTTTATACGATGGAAAAACTGTTGTACTTACAATGTATTTTGTTATTCTGGCGTAGAATTCTCACTCCCTAGCTATTCGATCTGGTGGAGCATCGCCCTAGAGTGATGCCTAGGTTGCCCGGGACGTAGAAATGACCATTACTTTCACACTGTTTACAAATATACATTATATACGAAGGTCAAACTGTTGTATTTATATTGTATTTTATGCTTCGGGCGTTGACTTCTATAGCCCTACCTATTCGATCTGGTGGAGCAACGCCCTAGAGTCTAGCCTAGGTTGCCCGGAACGGAGATATGACCAAAACCGTGACACTGGTTGCAATTATTCATTTTATATTATTAAAAAAGTGTTGTACTTATATTTCATTTTATTCTTCTGGCGTTGACTTCTAAGGTCGTAGCTATTAGATGTAGTGGAGCAACGCGCTGCAGTGACGCCTAGGTTGCCCGGAACATAGAAATGGTCATTACTTTCACACTGGTTGCAATTATTCCTGTTGTACAATGGAAAAACTGTTGCATTTATATTGCATTTTATGCTTCTAGCGTTGATTTCTAAGTCCCTAACTATTCGATCTCGTGGAGCAACGCCCCAGAGTGAACCCTAGCTCGCTCGGAACGTGGAAATGTCCATCACCTTTACTCTGGTTGCAATTATTCATGTTATACGATGGAAAAACTCTAGTATCTTTATTGTATCTTATGCTTCGGGCATTGACTTCTATGGCCCTACCCATTCGATCTGGTGGAGGAACGCCATAGAGTGAAGCCTAGGCTGCCGGGAACGCACAAACGACCGTTACTTTCACAATGTTCGCAATTATTCATTCTATACGTTTGAAAAACTGTTGTATTTGTATTGTATTCAATGCTTCTGACGTTGACTTCTAAGGCCGTAGCTATTCGATGTGGTGGAGCAACGCCCTAGAGTGAAGCCTAGGTAGCCCGGAACGTAGAAATGACCATCATCTTCACACTGTTTGCAATTATTCATTTTATACGATGGAAGAGCTGTTGTATTTATATTGTATTTTATGTATCGGGCGTTGACTTCTATGGCCCTACCTCTTCGACCTGGTGTAGCAACGCCCTAGAGTGAAGCCTAGGTTGCCCGGAAGGTAGAAATGACCATTACTTTCACACTGTACGCAATTATTCATTCTATACGATGGAAATACTGCTGTATTTTTATTGTATTTTATGATTCTAGCGTTGAATTCTAAGTCCCTAACTATTCGATCTCTTGGAGCAACTCCCTAGAGTGAAGCCGAGGTCGCTCGGAACGTAGAAATGACCATCACTTTTACTCTGGTTGCAATTATTCCTGTGATACGATGGAAAGACTGTTGTATTTATATTGTATTTTATGCTTCTGGCGTTGACTTCTCAGGCCCTAATTATTTGATCTGGTGGAGCACCGCCCTAGAGTGAAGCCTAGGTTGCCCGGAACGTAGAACATACCATTACCTTCACACTGGTTGCAATTATTCCTGTTATACGATGAAAATACTGTTGCATCTTTATTGTATTTTATGCTCCTGGCGTTGACTTCTAAGGCCCTAACTATTCGATCTGGTGGAGGAACGCCATAGAGTGAATCCTAGCATGCCCGGAACGTAGAAATGACCATTACTTTCACACTGGTTGCAATTATTCCTGTTATACGATGGAAAAACTGATGTATTTTTACTGTATTTTATGCTTCTGGCGTTGAATTCTAAGTCCCTAGCTATTGGATCTGGAGGAGCAACGCCCTAGAGTGAAAACTAGGTTGCCCGGAACGTAGAAATGACCATTACCTTCACACTGTTTGCAAATATACATTATATTGGATGGAGAAGCTGTTGTATTTATATTGTGTTTTATGCTTCTGGCGTTGACTTCTTAGGCCCTAACTATTTGATTTGGTGGAGCACCGCCCTAAGGTGAAGCCTGGGTTGCACGGAACGTAGAAATGACCATAACCTTCACACTGGTTGCAATTACTCGTTTTACACGAAGGAAAAACTGTTGCATCTTTATCGTATTTTATGCTTCTGGCGTTGACTTCTAAGGCCCTAACCATTCGATCTGGTGGAGCAACGCCCTAGAGTGAAGCCTAGGTTGCTCGGAACGTAGAAATGACCATTACTTTCACACTGTTTGCAATTACTCATATTATACGATGGAAAAACTGTTGTACTTATGTTGTATTTAATTCTTCTGGCGTTGAGTTCTTAGGCACTAACTATTCGATCTGGTGGAACAGCGCCCCAGAGTGAAGCCTAGGTTGCCCGGAACATAGAAATGACCATTACTTTCACACTGTTTGCAATTATACGTTATATACGATGGAAAAGCTGTTGCATTTATATCGTATTTTATGTTTCTGGCGTTGATTTCGTAGGCCCTAATTATTTGATCTGGTGGAGCACCGCCCTAGAGTGAAGCATAGGTTGCCCGGAACGTAGAACATACCATTACCTGCACACTGGTTGCAATTATTCCTGTTATACGATGGAAAAAATGTTGTATATTTATTGTATTTTATGCTCCTGGGGTTGACTTCTAAGGCCCTAACTATTCGATCTGGTGGAGGAACGCCATAGAGTGAAACCTAGCATGCACGGAACGTAGAAATGACCATTACTTTCACACTGGTTGCAATTACTCCTGTTATACGATGGAAAATCTGTTATATTTATATCGTATTTTTTACTTCTGGCAGCGACTTCTTATTCCCTAACTATTCGATCTGGTGCAGGAACGCCATAGAGTGAAACCTAGCATGCCCGGAACGTAGAAATGACCATTACTTTCACACTGGTTGCAATTATTCCTGTTATACGATGGAAAAACTGTTGTATTTATATTGTATTTTATGCTTCTGGCGCTGAATTCTAAGTCCCTAGCTATTGGATCTGGAGGAGCAACGCCCTAGAGTGAAGCCTAGGTTGCCCGGAACGTAGAAATGACTATTACTTTCACAATGTTTGCAATTATTCATTTTATACGATAAAAAAACTGTTGTACTTATATTGTATTGTATGCTTCTGGCGTTGACTTCTAAATCTCTAGCTATTCGAAATGGTGTAGTAACGCCCTAGAGTGAAACCCAGGTTACACGGTACGAAGAAATGAACAGTACTTTCACACTGGTTTTGTTATTCCTGTTATACGATGGAAAGACTGTTGCATTTTAATTGTATTTTATGCCTCTGGCGTTGAATTCTTAGGTCACTAACTCTTCGATCTCGTGCAGCAACGCCCTAGTGTGAAGCCTAGGTAGTTCGAAACGTAGAAATGACCATTACCTTCACAATGTTTGCAATTATTCATTTTATACGATTGAAAAACGAGTGTACTTATATTGTATTTTACCCTTCTGGCGTTTAATTCTAAGACCATAGCTATTCGATCTGGAGGAGCAACGCCCTAGTGTGAAGCCTAGGTAGTTCGAAACGTAGAAATGACCATTACCTTCACAATGTTTGCAATTATTCATTTTATACGATTGAAAAACTAGTGTACTTATATTGTATTTTACCCTTCTGGCGTTTAATTCTAAGACCATAGCTATTCGATCTGGAGGAGCAACGCCCTAGAGTGAAGCCTAGGTTGCCCGGAACGTAGAAAAGACCAATACGTTCACACTGGTTGCAATTACTCCTCTTATACGACGGAAAAACCCTTGTATCTTTATTGTATTTTATGCTTCTGGCGTTGACTTCTAAGGCCCTAACAATTGGAACTGGTGGAACAACGCCCTAGAGTGAAACCCAGATTGCACGGAACGTAGAAATGACCATTACATTCACACTGTTTGCAATTATCCCTGTTATACGATGGAAAAACTGTTGTATTTATATTGTATTTTATGCTCCTAGTGTTGACTTCTTACGCCCTAACTATTTGATCTGGTGGAGCACCGCCCTACAGTGAAGCCTAGCTTGCCCGGAACGTAGAACATACCATTACCTTCACACGGGTTGCAATTATTCCTGTTATACGATCGAAAAAATGTTGCATATTTATTGTATTTTATGCTTTTGGCGTTGACTTGTTAGGCCGTAACTATTCGATCTGGTGGAGCAACGTCCTAGAGTGAAGCCATGTTGCCCGGAATGTAGAAGTGACCATAACTTTCACACTGGTTGCCATTATTCGTTCTATACATGGAAAAACTGTTATATTTAGATTGCATTTTATGCTTCTGGCGTTGACTTCTTAGGCCCTAACTATTGGGTCTGGTGGTGCACCGCCGTAGTGTGAAGCCTAGGTTGCCTGGAACGTAGAAATGACCACTACATTCACAGTTGTTGCATCTGTTCCTGTCATACGTTCGCAATCCTGCCGTATATATTCTTTATTCTAATCTTCTGGCGTTGACTTCTAAGTCCGTAGTTATTTGATGTGGTGGAGCAACGACCTAGAGTGAAGCCTAGGTTGACCGGAACGTAGAAAAGACCATTATCTTCACACTGGTTGCAATAATTCCTGCTATACAATGGAAAAACTGTTGCATTTTTATTGTATTTTATGCTTCTCGCGTTGACTTCCAAGTCCGTAGCTATTCGATCTGGTGGAGCAACGCCCTAGAGAGATGCCTAGGTTGCACGGAACGTAGAAAGGAACATAACCTTCACACTGGTTGCAATTATTCCTGTTATACGATGGAAGAACTGTTGCATCTTTATTGTATTTTGTGCTTTTGGCGTTGACTTCTTAGGCCCTAACTATTCGATCTGGTGGAGCAACATCCTAGAGTGGAGCCATGTTTCCCTGAATGTAGAAATGACCATAACTTTCACACTGGTTGCCATTATTCGTTCTATACATGGAAAAACTGTTATATTTAGATTGCATTTTATGCATCTGGCGTTGACTTCTTAGGCCCTAACTATTGGATCTGGTGGAGCACCGCCGTAGTGTGAAGCCTAGGTTGCCCGGAACGTTGGACATACCATTACTTTCACACTGGTTGCAATTATTCGTTTTATACGATGGAAAAACTGTTGCATTTTTATTGTATTTTCTGCTTATGGCGTTAACTTCTAAGGCCGTGATTATTCGATCTGGTGGAGCGATGCCCTAGAGTGACGTCTAGGTTGCTCGGAACGTAGAAATGACTATTACTTTCACACTGTTTGCAATTATACATTTTATACGATGGCAAAGCTTTTGTATTTATATTGTATTTTATGCTCCTGGCGTTGACTTCTAAGACCCTAGCTATTGAATCTGGTGGAACAACGCCCTAGAGTGAAGCCTAGGTTGCCGGGAACGTAGAAATGACCATAACATTCACACTGGTTGCAATTACTCCATTTATACGATGGAAAAGCCGTTGTATTTATATTGTATTTTATGCTTCTGGCGTTGACTTGTTAGGCCCTAGCTATTCGATCTGGTGCAGCTACGCCCTAGAGTGAAGCCTAGGTTGCCCGGAACGTAGAAATGACCATAACTTTCACAATGTTTCCAATTATTCATTTTATACGATGGAAAAACTGTTGTACTTAAATTGTATTTTATGATTCTGGTGTTGACTTCATAGGCCTTAACTGTTCGATCTGGTGGAACGACGCCCTACAGAGAAGCCTATGTTGCTCCTAATGTTGAAATGACCATGACTTTCACACTGGTTGCAATTATTCCTGTTATACAATGGAAAAACTGTTGTATTTTTATTGTATTTTATGATTCTGGCGTTTAATTCTATGTCCCTAGCTATTCGATCTGGTGGAGCAACGCCCTACAGTGAAGCCTAGGTTGCTCGGAACGTAGAAATGACCATTACTTTCACACTGTTTCCAAATATACATGATATACGATGGAAAAGCTGTTGTATTTATATTGTATTTTATGGTGCTGGCGTTGACTTCTTAGGCCCTAACTATTGGATCTGGTGGAGCACCGCCCTAGAGTGAAGCCTAGGTTGCCCCGAACGTTGAACATACCATTACTTTCACACTGGTTGCAATTATTGGTTTTATACGATGGAAAAATTGTTGTATTTTTATTGTATTTTATGATTCTGGCGTCTAATTCTAAGTCCCTAGCTATTCCATCTGGTGTAGCAACGCCCTACAGTTCAGCTTAGGTTGCTCGGAATGTAGAAATGACCATTACTTTCACACTGTTTGCAATTATTCATTTTATTCGATGGAAAATCTGTTGTATTTATACTGTATTTTATGCTCCTGGCGTTGGCTTCTAAGGTCGTAGCTATTAGATGTAGTGGAGCAACGCCATAGAGTGACGCCAAGGTTACCCGGAACGTAGAAATGACCATTACTTTCACACTGGTTGCAATTATTCCTGTTGTACAATGGAAAAACTGTTGCATTTATATTGTATTTTATGCTTCGGTCGTTGTCTTCTTAGGCTGTATTCCGTCATATAACGGGAATAATTGCAACCAGTGTGAAACTAATGGTCATTTCAACGTTCCGAGCAACCTAGGTCTCACTCTAGGGCGTTGCTCCACCAGATCGAATAGCTGGAGCCGTAGAAGTCAACGCCAGAGGCATAAAATACAATATAAATGCAACAGTTTTTCAATCGTATAAAATGAATAATAGCAACCAGTGTGAAAGTTATGGTCATTTCTACGGTCCGGGCCACCTAGGCTTCACTCTAGGGCGTTGCTCCGCCAGATCGAATAGTTAGGGCCTCAGAAGGCAACGCCAGAAGCATAAAATACAATATAAATGCAACAGTTTTTCCATGGTGTAAAACGGATAATAACAACCAGTGTGAAAGTAATGATCATTTCGACGTTTCGGGCATCCTAGACGTAACTCTGAGGCATTGCTGCACAAGATCGAAGACTTAGGGCCTTAGAAGTCAACGCCAGAAGCATAAATTACAAAATAAATTCAACAGTTTTTCCATCGTATAAAACGAATAATTGCAACCAGTGTGAAAGCTATAGTCATTTCTACGTTCCGTGCAACCTAGGCTTCACTCTAGGGCGTTGGTCCACCAGATCGAATATATAGGGCCTAAGAAGTCAACGCCAGAAGCATAAAATACAATATAAATACAACAGTTTTTCCATTGTATAAAACGAATAATTGCAACCAGTATGAACGTTATGGTCATTTCTACGTACCGGGCAACCTAGACTTCACCCAAGGATGTGGCTCCACCATATCGAATAGTTAGGGGCTTAGAAGTCAACACCCGAAGCATAAAATACAATAAAAATACAACAGTTTTTCCACCGTATAACAGGAATAATTGCAAACAGTGTGAAGATACTGGTCATTTCTACGTTCCGTGCAACCTTGGCTTCACTCTAGGGCGTTGGTCCACCAGATCGAATAGTTAGGGCCTCAGAAGTCAACGCCCGAGGCATAAAATGCAAAATAAATAGAACAGTCTTTCCAGTGTATAAAACGAATAATTGCAGCCAGTGTGAAAGTGATGGACATTTCAACGCTTCGGGCAGCCTAGGCTTCACTCTAGGGCGTTGCTCCACCAGAAGAATAGATAGGACCTAAGAAGTCAACGCTGGAAGCATAAAATACAATGTAAATACAACAGTTTTTCCATGGTGTAAAACGGATAATAACAACCAGTGTGAAAGTAATGATCATTTCGCCGTTTCGGGCATCCTAGACTTAACTCTGAGGCATTGCTGCACCAGATCGAAGACTTAGGGCCTTAGAAGTCAACGCCAGAAGCAAAAAATACAAAATAAATTCAACAGTTTTTCCATCGTATAAAACGAATAATTGCAACCAGTGTGAAAGCTATAGTCATTTCTACGTTCCGTGCAACCTAGGCTTCACTCTTGGGCGTTGTTCCACCAGATCGAATAGTTAGGGCCTATGAAGGCAATGCCAGAAGCATAAAATACAATATAAATACAACAGCTTTTCCATCGTGTAAAACGGGTAATTGCAACCAGTGTGGAAGTACTGGTCATTTCTACGTTCCGGGCAGCCTAGGCCTCGCTCTAGGGCGTTGTTCCACTAGTTCGAATAGCTAGGGACTTAGAAATCAACGCCAGAAGCATAAAACACAATCAAAATACAACAGCTTTTCCATCGTATAACAGGATTAATTGCAACCAGTGTGAAAGTGATGGTCATTTCTACGTTCCGGGCAACCTAGGCATCACTCTAGGGCCCTGCTCCACCAGATCGAATAGCTAGGGCCTTAGATGTCAACGCCAGTAGAATAAAATACATTACAAATACAAGAGATTTTCCATCGTATACAATGAATAACTGCAACCAGTGTGAAAGTGATAGTCATTTCTACGTTCCGGGCAACCTAGGCTTCACTCTAGGGCGTCGCTCCACCAGATCGAATAGCTACGACCTTAGAAGTCAACGCCAGAAGCATAAAATACAATATAAACACAACAGTATTTCCGTCGTATAAAACGAATAATTGCACCAACTGTGAAAGTTATGATCATTTCGACGTTCCGGGCAATCTAGGCCTGACTCTAGGGCGTTGCTCCACCAGATCGAATAGTTAGGGCCTCAGAAGTCAACGCCCGAGGCATAAAATACAAAATAAATAGAACAGTTTTACCATTGTATATAACGAATTATTTCAACCAGTGTGAAAGTTATGGTCATTTCTACGTTTTGTGCAACTTAGGCTTCACTCTAGGGCGTCGCTCCACCAGATCGAATAGCTACGACCTTAGAAGTCAACGCCAGAAGCATAAAATACAATATAAATACAACAGCATTTCCATCGTATAAAATGAATAATTGCAATCAGTGTGAATGTAATGGTCATTTCTACGCTCCGATCAACCTAGGCTTCACTCTAGGGCGTTGCTCCACGAGATCGAAGAGATAGGGCCTTAGAAGACAACGCCCGAAGCATAAAATACAAAATAAATAGAACAGTCTTTCCATCGTATAAAACGAATAATTGCAGCCAGTGTGAAAGTTATGGTCATTTCTACGTTCCGTGCAACGTAGGCTTCAATCTAGGGCGTTGCTCCACCAGATTGAATCGTTATGGCCTAAGAAGTCAACGCCAGAAGCATAAAATACGATATAAGTACAACAGTTTTTCCATTGTATAAAACGTATAATTGCAACCAGTATGAACGTTATGGTCATTTCTACGTTCCGGGCCACCTAGGCTTCACCATAGGACGTGGCTCCACCATATCGAATAGTTAGGGCCTAAGAAGTCAACGCCAGAAGCATAAAATACAATATAAATACAACAGCGTTTCCATTATATAAAACGAATAATTGCAACCAGTGTGAATGTAATGGTCACTTCTTCGTTTCGGGCAGCCTAGGCTTCACTCTAGGGCGTTGCTCCACCAGAAGAATAGATAGGGCCCAAGAAGTCAACGCTAGAAGCATAAAATACAATATAAATACAACAGATTCTATATCGTATAAATCGAATAATGGCAACCAGTGTGAAAGTTATGGTCATTTCTACGGTCCCGGGCACCTAGGCTTCACTCTAGGGCGTTGCTCCGACGGATCGAATAGTTAGGGCCTCATAAGGCAACGCCAGAAGCATAAAATACAATATAAATACAACAGTTTTTCCATTGTATAAAACGAATAATTGCAACCAGTATGAACGTTATGGTCATTTCTACGTACCGGGCAACCTAGACTTCACCCAAGGATGTGGCTCCACCATATCGAATAGTTAGGGGCTTAGAAGTCAACACCCGAAGCATAAAATACAATAAAAGTACAACAGTTTTTCCACCGTATAAAACGAATAATTGCAACCAGTGTGAAAGCTATAGTCATTTCTACGTTCCGTGCAACCTAGGCTTCACTCTTGGGCGTTGTTCCACCAGATCGAATAGTTAGGGCCTATGAAGTCAACGCCAGAAGCATAAAATACAAAATAAATAGAACAGTCTTTCCATCGTATAAAAAGAATAATTGCAGCCAGTATGAAAGTGATGGACATTTCTACGTTGCGGGCAGCCTAGGCTTCACTCTAGGGCGTTGCTCCACCAGAAGAATAGATAGGGCCTAAGAAGTCAACGCTAGAAGCATAAAATACAATATAAATACAACAGATTTTCCATCGTATAAAATGAATAATTGCAACCAGTGTGAAAGTAATGACCATTTCTACGTTCCGTGCAACCGAGGCTCCTCTCTAGGGCGTTGCTCCACCAGATCGAATAGTTAGGGCCTAAGAAGTCAACGCCAGAAGCACAAAGTACAATAAAAATGAAACAATTTTTCCATCGTACAGCATGAATAATTGAAACCAGTGAGAAAGTAATGGGCATCTCCACGTTCCGTGCAAGCTAGGCTTCACTCTAGGGCGTTGCACCACCTGGTCGAATAGTTACGGCCTTAGAAAACAACTCCAGACTCATAAAATACAATAAAAACACAACAGTTTTTCCATCGTATAAAAAGAATAATTGCAACCAGTGTGAAAGTAATGTTCATTTCTACGTTTCGGGAATCCTAGGCTTCACTCTAGGCCGTTGCTCCACCAGATCGAATAGCTAGGGCCTTAGAAGTCAACGACAGAAGCATAAAATACAAGAAAAATCCAACAGTTTTTCCATCGTATAACAGGAGTAATTGCAACCAGTGTGAACGTAATGTTCATTTCTACGTTTCGGGCATCCTAGGCTTCACTCTAGGCCGTGGCTCCACCAGATCGAATAGCTAGGGCCTTAGAAGTCAACGACAGAAGCATAAAATACAACAAAAATCCAACAGTTTTTCCATCGTATAACAGGAGTAATTGCAACCAGTGTGAAAGTAATGGCCATTTCTACGTTCCGTGCAACCCAGGCCTCACGCTAGGGCGCTGCTCCACCACATCGAATAGTTAGGGCCTTAGAAGTCAACGCCCGAAGCATAAAATACAATAAAGATACAACAGTTTTTCCATCGTATAACAGGAATAATAGCAACCAGTGTGAAAGTGATGGTCATTTCTACGTTCCGGGCAACCTAGGCATCACTCTAGGGCCCTGCTCCACCAGATCGAATAGCTAGGGCCTTAGATGTCAACGCCAGTAGAATAAAATACATTACAAATACAAGAGATTTTCCATCGTATACAATGAATAACTGCAACCAGTGTGAAAGTGATAGTCATTTCTACGTTCCGGGCAACCTAGGCTTCACTCTAGGGCGTCGCTCCACCAGATCGAATAGCTACGACCTTAGAAGTCAACGCCAGAAGCATAAAATACAATATAAACACAACAGTATTTCCGTCGTATAAAACGAATAATTGCACCAACTGTGAAAGTTATGATCATTTCGACGTTCCGGGCAATCTAGGCCTGACTCTAGGGCGTTGCTCCACCAGATCGAATAGTTAGGGCCTCAGAAGTCAACGCCCGAGGCATAAAATACAAAATAAATAGAACAGTTTTACCATTGTATATAACGAATTATTTCAACCAGTGTGAAAGTTATGGTCATTTCTACGTTTTGTGCAACTTAGGCTTCACTCTAGGGCGTCGCTCCACCAGATCGAATAGCTACGACCTTAGAAGTCAACGCCAGAAGCATAAAATACAATATAAATACAACAGCATTTCCATCGTATAAAATGAATAATTGCAATCAGTGTGAATGTAATGGTCATTTCTACGCTCCGGTCAACCTAGGCTTCACTCTAGGGCGTTGCTCCACCAGATCGAAGAGATAGGCCCTTAGAAGACAACGCCCGAAGCATAAAATACAAAATAAATAGAACAGTCTTTCCATCGTATAAAACGAATAATTGCAGCCAGTGTGAAAGTTATGGTCATTTCTACGTTCCGGGCCACCTAGGCTTCACCATAGGACGTGGCTCCACCATATCGAATAGTTAGGGCCTAAGAAGTCAACGCCAGAAGCATAAAATACAATATAAATACAACAGCGTTTCCATTATATAAAACGAATAATTGCAACCAGTGTGAATGTGATGGTCACTTCTTCGTTTCGGGCAGCCTAGGCTTCACTCTAGGGCGTTGCTCCACCAGAAGAATAGATAGGGCCTAAGAAGTCAACGCTAGAAGCATAAAATACAATATAAATACAACAGATTTTATATCGTATAAATCGAATAATGGCAACCAGTGTGAAAGCTATAGTCATTTCTACGTTCCGTGCAACCAAGGCTTCACTCTTGGGCGTTGTTCCACCAGATCGAATAGTTAGGGCCTATGAAGACAATGCCAGAAGCATAAAATACAATATAAATACAACAGCTTTTCCATCGTGTAAAACGGGTAATTGCAACCAGTGTGAAAGTACTGGTCATTTCTACGTTCCGGGCAGCCTAGGCTTCGCTCTAGGGCGTTGTTCCACTAGTTCGAATAGCTAGGGACTTAGAAGTCAACGCCAGAAGCATAAAACACAATCAAAATACAACAGCTTTTCCATCGTATAACAGGATTAATTGCAACCAGTGTAAAAGTATTTGTCATTTCTATGTTCCGGGCAACCTAGGCTTGACTCTAGGGCGTTGCTCCACCAGATCGAATAGCTACGACCTTAGAAGTCAACGCCAGAAGCATAAAATACAATATAAATACAACAGCTGATCCATCGTATAACAGGATTAATTGCAACCAGTGTAAAAGTATTGGTCATTTCTATGTTCCGGGCAACCTAGGCTTGACTCTAGGGCGTTGCTCCACCAGATTGAATCGTTATGGCCTAAGAAGTCAACGACAGGTAGCATAAAATTCAATATAAGTACAACAGTTTTTCCATTGTATAAAACGTATAATTGCAACCAGTATGAACGTTATGGTCATTTCTACGTTCCGGGCCACCTAGGCTTCACCCTAGGACGTGGCTCCACCATATCCAATAGTTAGGGCCTCAGAAGGCAACGCCAGAAGCATAAAATACAATATAAATGCAGCAGTTTTTCCATGGTGTAAAACGGATAATAACAACCAGTGTGAAAGTAATGATCATTTCGACGTTTCGGGTATCCTAGACTTAACTCTGAGGCATTGCTGCACCAGATCGAAGACTTAGGGCCTTAGAAGTCAACGCCAGAAGCATAAAATACAAAATAAATTCAACAGTTTTTCCATCGTATAAAACGAATAATTGCAACCAGTGTGAAGGTAATGGTATGTTCTACGTTCCGGGCAACGCCAGAAACATAAACTACAAAATAAATACAACAGCCTTTCCATCGTATAAAACGAATAATTGCAACCTGTGTGAAGGTTATGGTCCTTTCTACGTTCCGTGCAACCTAGGCATCTCTCTAGGGCGTTGCTCCAACAGATCGAATAGCTACGGACTTAGAAGTCAACGCGAGAAGCATAAAATACAATATAAATACAACAGATTTTCCATCGTATAAAATGAATAATTGCAACCAGTGTGAAACTGATGGTCATTTCTGCGTTCCGGGCATCGTAGGCTTCACTCTAGGGAGTTGGTCCACCAGATCGAATAGTTAGGGCCTCAGAAGTCAACGCCCGAGGCATAAAATACAAAATAAATAGAACAGTTTTTCTTTTGTATAAAACGAATTATTGCAACCAGTGTAAAACTTATGGTCATTTCTACGTTCCGTGCAACCTAGGCTTCACTCTCGGGCGTTGCTCGACCAGATCGATTGGGTAGGGCCTTAGAAGTCAGCGCCAGAAGCATAAAGTACAATAAAAATCCAACAGTTTTTCCATCGTATAACAGGAATAATTGCAACCAATGTGAAAGTGATGGTCTTTTCTACGCTCCGGGCAACCTAGGCTTCACTCTGGGTCGTTGCTCCAGCAGATCGAAGAGATAGGGCCTTAGAAGACAACGCCCGAAGCATAAAATACAAAATAAATAGAACAGTCTTTCCATCGTATAAAACGGATAATTGCAGCCAGTGTGAAAGTTATGGTCATTTCTACGTTCCGTGCAACGTAGGCTTCAATCTAGGGCGTTGCTCCACCAGATTGAATCGTTATGGCCTAAGAAGTCAACGCCAGAAGCATAAAATACGATATAAGTACAACAGTTTTTCCATTGTATAAAACGTATAATTGCAACCAGTATGAACGTTATGGTCATTTCTACGTTCCGGGCCACCTAGGCTTCACCATAGGACGTGGCTCCACCATATCGAATAGTTAGGGCCTAAGAAGTCAACGCCAGAAGCATAAAATACAATATAAATACAACAGCGTTTCCATTATATAAAAAGAATAATTGCAACCAGTGTGAATGTGATGGTCACTTCTTCGTTTCGGGCAGCCTAGGCTTCACTCTAGGGCGTTGTTCCACTAGTTCGAATAGCTAGGGACTTAGAAGTCAACGCCAGAAGCATAAAACACAATCAAAATACAACAGCTTTTCCATCGTATAACAGGATTAATTGCAACCAGTGTAAAAGTATTGGTCATTTCTATGTTCCAGGCAACCTAGGCTTGACTCTAGGGCGTTGCTCCACCAGATCGAATAGCTACGACCTTAGATGTCAACGCCAGAAGCATAAAATACAATATAAATACAACAGCTTTTCCATCGTATAAAATGAGTAATTGCAATCAGTGTGAATGTGATGGTCATTTCTACGCTCCGGTCAACCTAGGCTTCAATCTAGGGCGTTGCTCCACCAGATCGAAGAGATAGGGCCTTAGAAGACAACGCCCGAAGCATAAAATACAAAATAAATAGAACAGTGTTTCCATCGTATAAAACGTATAATTGCAGCCAGTGTGAAAGTTATGGTCATTTCTACGTTCCGTGCAGCCTAGGCTTCAATCTAGGGCGTTGCTCCACCAGATTGAATCGTAATGGCCTAAGAAGTCAACGCCAGGTAGCATAAAATACAATATAAGTACAACAGTTTTTCCATTGTATAAAACGTATAATTGCAACCAGGATGAACGTTATGGTCATTTCTACGTTCCCGGCCACCTAGGCTTCACCCTAGGACGTGGCTCCACCATATCGAATAGTTAGGGCCTCAGAAGGCAACGCCAGAAGCATAAAATACAATATAAATGCAACAGTTTTTCCATGGTGTAAAACGGATAATAACAACCAGTGTGAAAGCTATAGTCATTTCTACGTTCCGTGCAACCTAGGCTTCACTCTAGGGCGTTGGTCCACCAGATCGAATATATAGGGCCTCAGAAGTCAACGCCCGAGGCATAAAATACAATATAAGTACAACAGTTTTTCCATTGTATAAAACGTATAATTGCAACCAGTATGAACGTTATGGTCATTTCTACGTTCCGGGCCACCTAGGCTTCACCCTAGGACGTGGCTTCACCATATCGAATAGTTAGGGCCTAAGAAGTCAACGCCAGAAGCATAAAATGCAATATAAATACAACAGACTTTCCATTATATAAAACGTATAATCGCAACCAGTGTGAAAGTGATGGTCATTCCTACGTTTCGGGCAGCCTAGGCTTCACTCTAGGGCGTTGCTCAACCAGAAGAATAGATAGGGCCTAAGAAATCAACGCTAGAAGTATAAAATACAATATAAATACAACAGATTTTCCATCGTATAAATCGAATAATGGCAACCAGTGTGAAAGTTATGGTCATTTCTACGGTCCGGGCCACCTAGGCTTTACTCTAGGGCGTTGCTCCGGCAGATCGAATAGTTAGGGCCTCATAAGGCAACGCCCGAGGCATAAAATACAAAATAAATAGAACAGTTTTTCCATTGTATAAAACGAATTATTGCAACCAGTGTGAAAGTTATGGTCATTTCTACGTACCGGGCAATCTAGGCTTCACCCTAGGACGTGGCTCCACCATATCGAATAGTTAGGGCCTAAGAAGTCAACGCCAGAAGCATGAAATACAATATAAATACAACAGCGTTTCCATTATATAAAACGAATAATTGCAACCAGTGTGAATGTAATGGTCACTTCTTCGTTTCGGGCAGCCTAGGCTTCACTCTAGGGCGTTGCTCCACCAGAAGAATAGATAGGGCCTAAGAAGTCAACGCTAGAAGCATAAAATACAATATAAATACAACAGATTTTCTATCGTATAAATCGAATAATGGCAACCAGTGTGAAAGTTATGGTCATTTCTACGGTCCGGGGCACCTAGGCTTCACTCTAGGGCGTTGCTCCGACGGATCGAATAGTTAGGGCCTCATAAGGCAACGCCAGAAGCATAAAATACAATATAAATACAACAGTTTTTCCATTGTATAAAACGAATAATTGCAACCAGTATGAACGTTATGGTCATTTCTACGTACCGGGCAACCTAGACTTCACCCAAGGATGTGGCTCCACCATATCGAATAGTTAGGGGCTTAGAAGTCATCACCCGAAGCATAAAATACAATAAAAGTACAACAGTTTTTCCACCGTATAAAACGAATAATTGCAACCAGTGTGAAAGCTATAGTCATTTCTACGTTCCGTGCAACCTAGGCTTCACTCTTGGGCGTTGTTCCACCAGATCGAATAGTTAGGGCCTATGAAGACAATGACAGAAGCATAAAATACAATATAAATACAACAGCTTTTCCATCGTGTAAAACGGGTAATTGCAACCAGTGTGAAAGTACTGGTCATTTCTACGTTCCGGGCAGCCTAGGCTTCGCTCTAGGGCGTTGTTCCACTAGTTCGAATAGCTAGGGACTTAGAAGTCAACGCCAGAAGCATAAAACACAATCAAAATACAACAGCTTTTCCATCGTATAACAGGATTAATTGCAACCAGTGTAAAAGTATTGGTCATTTCTATGTTCCGGGCAACCTAGGCTTGACTCTAGGGCGTTGCTCCACCAGATCGAATAGCTACGACCTTAGAAGTCAACGCCAGAAGCATAAAATACAAAATAAATAGAACAGTCTTTCCATCGTATAAAACGAATAATTGCAGCCAGTATGAAAGTGATGGACATTTCTACGTTGCGGGCAGCCTAGGCTTCACTCTAGGGCGTTGCTCCACCAGAAGAATAGATAGGGCCTAAGAAGTCAACGCTAGAAGCATAAAATACAATATAAATACAACAGATTTTCCATCGTATAAAATGAATAATTGCAACCAGTGTGAAAGTAATGACCATTTCTACGTTCCGTGCAACCGAGGCTCCTCTCTAGGGCGTTGCTCCACCAGATCGAATAGTTAGGGCCTAAGAAGTCAACGCCAGAAGCACAAAGTACAATAAAAATGAAACAATTTTTCCATCGTATAGCATTAATAATTGAAACCAGTGAGAAAGTAATGGGCATCTCCACGTTCCGTGCAAGCTAGGCTTCACTCTAGGGCGTTGCACCACCTGGTCGAATAGTTACGGCCTTAGAAAACAACTCCAGACTCATAAAATACAATAAAAACACAACAGTTTTTCCATCGTATAAAAAGAATAATTGCAACCAGTGTGAAAGTAATGTTCATTTCTGCGTTTCGGGAATCCTAGGCTTCACTCTAGGCCGTCGCTCCACCAGATCGAATAGCTAGGGCCTTAGAAGTCAACGACAGAAGCATAAAATACAACAAAAATCCAACAGTTTTTCCATCGTATAACAGGAGTAATTGCAACCAGTGTGAAAGTAGTGGCCATTTCTACGTTCCGTGCAACCTAGGCCTCACGCTAGGGCGCTGCACCACCACATCGAATAGTTAGGGCCTTATAAGTCAACGCCCGAAGCATAAAATACAATATAAACACAACAGTATTTCCGTCGTATAAAACGAATAATTGCACCAACTGTGAAAGTTATGATCATTTCGACGTTCCGGGCAATCTAGGCCTGACTCTAGGGCGTTGCTCCACCAGATCGAATAGTTAGGGCCTCAGAAGTCAACGCCCGAGGCATAAAATACAAAATAAATAGAACAGTTTTTCCATCGTATAAAACGAATAATTGCAATCAGTGTGAATGTAATGGTCATTTCTACGCTCCGGTCAACCTAGGCTTCACTCTAGGGCGTTGCTCCACCAGATCGAAGAGATAGGGCCTTAGAAGACAACGCCCGAAGCATAAAATACAAAATAAATAGAACAGTCTTTCCATCGTATAAAACGAATAATTGCAGCCAGTGTGAAAGTTATGGTCATTTCTACGTTCCGTGCAACGTAGGCTTCAATCTAGGGCGTTGCTCCACCAGATTGAATCGTTATGGCCTAAGAAGTCAACGCCAGAAGCATAAAATACGATATAAGTACAACAGTTTTTCCATTGTATAAAACGTATAATGGCAACCAGTATGAACGTTATGGTCATTTCTACGTTCCGGGCCACCTAGGCTTCACCATAGGACGTGGCTCCACCATATCGAATAGTTAGGGCCTAAGAAGTCAACGCCAGAAGCATAAAATACAATATAAATACAACAGCGTTTCCATTATATAAAACGAATAATTGCAACCAGTGTGAATGTGATGGTCACTTCTTCGTTTCGGGCAGCCTAGGCTTCACTCTAGGGCGTTGCTCCACCAGAAGAATAGATAGGGCCTAAGAAGTCAACGCTAGAAGCATAAAATACAATATAAATACAACAGATTTTATATCGTATAAATCGAATAATGGCAACCAGTGTGAAAGCTATAGTCATTTCTACGTTCCGTGCAACCAAGGCTTCACTCTTGGGCGTTGTTCCACCAGATCGAATAGTTAGGGCCTATGAAGACAATGCCAGAAGCATAAAATACAATATAAATACAACAGCTTTTCCATCGTGTAAAACGGGTAATTGCAACCAGTGTGAAAGTACTGGTCATTTCTACGTTCCGGGCAGCCTAGGCTTCGCTCTAGGGCGTTGTTCCACTAGTTCGAATAGCTAGGGCCTTAGAAGTCAACGCCCGAAGCATAAAATACAATAAAAATACATCAGTTTTTCCATCGTATAACAGGAATAATTGCAACCAGTGTGAAAGTGATGGTCATTTCTGCGTTCCGGGCATCCTAGGCTTCACTCTAGGGAGTTGGTCCACCAGATCGAATAGTTAGGGCCTCAGAAGTCAACGCCCGAGGCATAAAATACAAATTAAATAGAACAGTTTTTCGTTTGTATAAAACGAATTATTGCAACCAGTGTGAAACTTATTGTCATTTCTACGTTCCGTGCAACGTAGGCTTCACTCTAGGGCGTTGCTCCACCAGATCGATTGGGTAGGGCCTTAGAAGTCAACGCCAGAAGCATAAAGTACAATAAAAATCCAACAGTTTTTCCATGGTGTAAAACGGATAATAACAACCAGTGTGAAAGTAATGATCATTTCGACGTTTCGGGCATCCTAGACTTAACTCTGAGGCATTGCTGCACCAGATCGAAGACTTAGGGCCTTAGAAGTCAACGCCAGAAGCATAAAATACAAAATAAATTCAACAGTTTTTCCATCGTATAAAACGAATAATTGCAACCAGTGTGAAAGCTATAGTCATTTCTACGTTCCGTGCAACCTAGGCTTCACTCTAGGGCGTTGGTCCACTAGATCGAATAGTTAGGGCCTCAGAAGTCAACGCCCGAGGCATAAAATACAATATAAGTACAACAGTTTTTCCATTGTATAAAACGAATAATTGCAACCAGTATGAACGTTATGGTCATTTCTACGTACCGAGCAACCTAGACTTCACCCAAGGATGTGGCTACACCATATCGAATAATTAGGGGCTCAGAAGTCAACACCCGAAGCATAAAATACAATAAAAATACAACAGTTTTTCCACCGTATAACAGGAATAATTGCAAACAGTGTGAAGATAATGGTCATTTCTACGTTCCGTGCAACCTAGGCTTCACTCTAGGGCGTTGGTCCACTAGATCGAATAGTTAGGGCCTCAGAAGTCAACGCCCGAGGCATAAAATACAATATAAGTACAACAGTTTTTCCATTGTATAAAACGTATAATTGCAACCAGTATGAACGTTATGGTCATTTCTACGTTCCGGGCCACCTAGGCTTCACCCTAGGACGTGGCTCCACCATATCGAATAGTTAGGGCCTAAGAAGTCAACGCCAGAAGCATAAAATGCAATATAAATACAACAGACTTTCCATTATATAAAACGTATAATCGCAACCAGTGTGAAAGTGATGGTCATTTCTACGTTTCGGGCAGCCTAGGCTTCACTCTAGGGCGTTGCTCAACCAGAAGAATATATAGGGCCTAAGAAGTCAACGCTAGAAGTATAAAATACAATATAAATACAACAGATTTTCCATCGTATAAATCGAATAATGGCAACCAGTGTGAAAGTTATGGTCATTTCTACCGTCCGGGCCACCTAGGCTTTACTCTAGGGCGTTGCTCCGACAGATCGAATAGTTAGAGCATCATAAGGCAACGCCCGAGGCATAAAATACAAAATAAATAGAACAGTTTTTCCATAGTATAAAACGAATTATTGCAACCAGTGTGAAAGTTATGGTCATTTCTACGTACCGGGCAATCTAGACTTCACCCTAGGACGTGGTTCCACCATATCGAATAGTTAGGGCCTTAGAAGTCAACGCCCGAAGCATAAAATACAATAAAAATACAACAGTTTTTCCATCGTATAACAGGAATAATTGCAACCAGTGTGAAAGTGATGGTCATTTCTGCGTTCCGGGCATCCTAGGCTTCACTCTAGGGAGTTGGTCCACCAGATCGAATAGTTAGGGCCTCAGAAGTCAACGCCCGAGGCATAAAATACAAATTAAATAGAACAGTTTTTCGTTTGTATAAAACGAATTATTGCAACCAGTGTGAAACTTATTGTCATTTCTACGTTCCGTGCAACGTAGGCTTCACTCTAGGGCGTTGCTCCACCAGATCGATTGGGTAGGGCCTTAGAAGTCAACGCCAGAAGCATAAAGTACAATAAAAATCCAACAGTTTTTCCATGGTGTAAAACGGATAATAACAACCAGTGTGAAAGTAATGATCATTTCGACGTTTCGGGCATCCTAGACTTAACTCTGAGGCATTGCTGCACCAGATCGAAGACTTAGGGCCTTAGAAGTCAACGCCAGAAGCATAAAATACAAAATAAATTCAACAGTTTTTCCATCGTATAAAACGAATAATTGCAACCAGTGTGAAAGCTATAGTCATTTCTACGTTCCGTGCAACCTAGGCTTCACTCTAGGGCGTTGGTACACCAGATGGAATATATAGGGCCTAAGAAGTCAACGCCAGAAGCATAAAATACAATATAAATACAACAGTTTTTCCATTGTATAAAACGAATAATTGCAACCAGTATGAACGTTATGGTCATTTCTGCGTACCGGGCAACCTAGACTTCACCCAAGGATGTGGCTCCACCATATCGAATAATTAGGGGCTCAGAAGTCAACACCCGAAGCATAAAATACAATAAAAATACAACAGTTTTTCCACCGTATAACAGGAATAATTGCAAACAGTGTGAAGATAATGGTCATTTCTACGTTCCGTGCAACCTAGGCTTCACTCTAGGGCGTTGGTCCACCAGATCGAATAGTTAGGGCCTCAGAAGTCAACGCCCGAGGCATAAAATACAATATAAGTACAACAGTTTTTCCATTGTATAAAACGTATAATTGCAACCAGTATGAACGTTATGTTCATTTCTACGTTCCGGGCCTCCTAGGCTTCACCCTAGGACGTGGCTCCACCATATCGAATAGTTAGGGCCTAAGAAGTCAACGCCAGAAGCATAAATTGCAATATAAATACAACAGACTTTCCATTATATAAAACGTATAATCGCAACCAGTGTGAAAGTGATGGTCATTTCTACGTTTCGGGCATCCTAGGCTTCACTCTAGGGCGTTGCTCAACCAGAAGAATAGATAGGGCCTAAGAAGTCAACGCTAGAAGTATAAAATACAATATAAATACAGCAGATTTTCCATCGTATAAATCGAATAATGGCAACCAGTGTGAAAGTTATGGTCATTTCTACGGTCCGGGCCACCTAGGCTTTACTCTAGGGCGTTGCTCCGACAGATCGAATAGTTAGATCCTCAGAAGGCAACGCCAGAAGCATAAAATACAATATAAATGCAACAGTTTTTCCATGGTGTAAAACGGATAATAACAACCAGTGTGAAAGTAATGATCATTTCGACGTTTCGGGCATCCTAGGCTTAACTCTGAGGCATTGCTGCACCAGATCGAAGACTTAGGGCCTTAGAAGTCAACGCCAGAAGCATAAATTACAAAATAAATTCAACAGTTTTTCCATCGCATAAAACGAATAATTGCAACCAGTGTGAAAGCTATAGTCATTTCTACGTTCCGTGCAACCTAGGCTTCACTCTAGGGCGTTGGTCCACCAGTTCGAATATATAGGGCCTAAGAAGTCAACGCCAGAAGCATAAAATACAATATAAATACAACAGTTTTTCCATCGTATAAAACGAATAACTGCAACCAGTGTGAAAGTTATAGTCATTTCTACGTTCCGTGCAACCTAGGCTTCACTCTAGGGCGTTGGTCCACCAGATGGAATATATAGGGCCTAAGAAGTCAACGCCAGAAGCATAAAATACAATACAAATACAACAGTTTTTCTATTGTATAAAACGAATAATTGCAACCCGTATGAACGTTATGGTCATTTCTGCGTACCGGGCAACCTAGGATTCACCCTAGGGCGTTGCTCCGCCAGATCGAATAGTTAGGGCCTCAGAAGGCAACGCCAGAAGCATAAAATACAATAAAAATAAAACAGCTTTTCCACCGTATAACAGGAATAATTGCAAACAGTGTGAAGGTAATGGTCAGTTCTACGTTCCGTGCAACCTAGGCTTCACTCTAGGGCGTTGGTCCACCAGATCGAATAGTTAAGGCCTCAGAAGTCAACGCCCGAGGCATAAAATACAAAATAAATAGAACAGTTTTTCCTTTGTATAAAACGAATTATTGCAACCAGTGTGAAACGTATGGTCATTTCTACGTGCCGTGCAACCTAGGCTTGACTCTAGGGCGTTGCACGACCAGATCGAATGGGTAGGGCCTTAGAAGTCAACGCCAGAAGCATAAAGTACAATAAAAATCCAACAGTTTTTCCATCGTATAACAGGAATAATTGCAACCAATGTGAAAGTGATGGTCATTTCTACGTTCCGGGCAACCTAGGCTTCACTCTAGGGCGTTGGTCCACCTGATCGAATAGGTACGACCTTAGAAGTCAACGCCAGGAGCAAAAAATACAATATAAATACAACAGCTTTTCCATCGCATAAAATCAATAATTGCAATCAGTGTGAATGTAATGGACATTTCTACGCTCCGGTCAACCTAGTCTTCACTCTAGGGCGTTGCTCCACCAGATCGAAGAGTTAGGGCCTTAGAAGACAACGGCCGAAGCATAAAATACAAAATAAATAGAACAGTCTTTCCATCGTATAAAACGAATAATTCCAGCCAGTGTGAAAGTTATGGTCATTTCTACGGTCCGGGCCACCTAGGCTTTACTCTAGGGCGTTGCTCCGACAGATCGAATAGTTAGATCCTCAGAAGGCAACGCCAGAAGCATAAAATACAATATAAATGCAACAGTTTTTCCATGGTGTAAAACGGATAATAACAACCAGTGTGAAAGTAATGATCATTTCGACGTTTCGGGCATCCTAGGCTTAACTCTGAGGCATTGCTGCACCAGATCGAAGACTTAGGGCCTTAGAAGTCAACGCCAGAAGCATAAATTACAAAATAAATTCAACAGTTTTTCCATCGCATAAAACGAATAATTGCAACCAGTGTGAAAGCTATAGTCATTTCTACGTTCCGTGCAACCTAGGCTTCACTCTAGGGCGTTGGTCCACCAGTTCGAATATATAGGGCCTAAGAAGTCAACGCCAGAAGCATAAAATACAATATAAATACAACAGTTTTTCCATCGTATAAAACGAATAACTGCAACCAGTGTGAAAGTTATAGTCATTTCTACGTTCCGTGCAACCTAGGCTTCACTCTAGGGCGTTGGTCCACCAGATGGAATATATAGGGCCTAAGAAGTCAACGCCAGAAGCATAAAATACAATACAAATACAACAGTTTTTCTATTGTATAAAACGAATAATTGCAACCCGTATGAACGTTATGGTCATTTCTGCGTACCGGGCAACCTAGGATTCACCCTAGGGCGTTGCTCCGCCAGATCGAATAGTTAGGGCCTCAGAAGGCAACGCCAGAAGCATAAAATACAATAAAAATAAAACAGCTTTTCCACCGTATAACAGGAATAATTGCAAACAGTGTGAAGGTAATGGTCAGTTCTACGTTCCGTGCAACCTAGGCTTCACTCTAGGGCGTTGGTCCACCAGATCGAATAGTTAAGGCCTCAGAAGTCAACGCCCGAGGCATAAAATACAAAATAAATAGAACAGTTTTTCCTTTGTATAAAACGAATTATTGCAACCAGTGTGAAACGTATGGTCATTTCTACGTGCCGTGCAACCTAGGCTTGACTCTAGGGCGTTGCTCGACCAGATCGAATGGGTAGGGCCTTAGAAGTCAACGCCAGAAGCATAAAGTACAATAAAAATCCAACAGTTTTTCCATCGTATAACAGGAATAATTGCAACCAATGTGAAAGTGATGGTCATTTCTACGTTCCGGGCAACCTAGGCTTCACTCTAGGGCGTTGGTCCACCTGATCGAATAGGTACGACCTTAGAAGTCAACGCCAGGAGCAAAAAATACAATATAAATACAACAGCTTTTCCATCGCATAAAATCAATAATTGCAATCAGTGTGAATGTAATGGACATTTCTACGCTCCGGTCAACCTAGTCTTCACTCTAGGGCGTTGCTCCACCAGATCGAAGAGTTAGGGCCTTAGAAGACAACGCCTGAAGCATAAAATACAAAATAAATAGAACAGTCTTTCCATCGTATAAAACGAATAATTCCAGCCAGTGTGAACGTTATGGTCATTTCTACGTACCGGGCAACCTAGGCTTCACCCTAGGGCGTTGCTCCGCCAGATCGAATAATTAGGGCCTCAGAAGGCAACGCCAGAAGCATAAAATACAATATAAATGCAACAGTTTTTCCATGATGTAAAACGGATAATAACAACCAGTGTGAAAGTAATGATCATTTCGACGTTTCGGGCATCCTAGACTTAACTCTGAGGCATTGCTGCACCAGATCGAAGACTTAGGGCCTTAGAAGTCAACGCGAGGAGCATAAAATACAAAATAAATTCAACAGTTTTTCCATCGTATAAAACGAATAATTGCAACCAGTGTGAAAGTTATAGTCATTTCTACGTTCCGTGCAACCTAGGCTTCACTCTAGGGCGTTGGTCCACCAGATGGAATATATAGGGCCTAAGAAGTCAACGCCAGAAGCATAAAATACAATACAAATACAACAGTTTTTCTATTGTATAAAACGAATAACTGCAACCCGTATGAACGTTATGGTCATTTCTGCGTACCGGGCAACCTAGGCTTCACCCTAGGGCGTTGCTCCGCCAGATCGAATAGTTAGGGCCTCAGAAGGCAACGCCACAAGCATAAAATACAATAAAAATACAACAGCTTTTCCACCGTATAACAGGAATAATTGCAAACAGTGTGAAGGTAATGGTCAGTTCTACGTTCCGTGCAACCTAGGCTTCACTCTAGGGCGTTGGTCCACCAGATCGAATAGTTAAGGCCTCAGAAGTCAACGCCCGAGGCATAAAATACAAAATAAATAGAACAGTTTTTCCTTTGTATAAAACGAATTATTGCAACCAGTGTGAAACGTATGGTCATTTCTACGTGCCGTGCAACCTAGGCTTCACTCTAGGGCGTTGCTCGACCAGATCGAATGGGTAGGGCCTTAGAAGTCAACGCCAGAAGCATAAAGTACAATAAAAATCCAACAGTTTTTCCATCGTATAACAGGAATAATTGCAACCAATGTGAAAGTGATGGTCATTTCTACGTTCCGGGCAACCTAGGCTTCACTCTAGGGCGTTGGTCCACCTGATCGAATAGGTACGACCTTAGAAGTCAACGCCAGGAGCAAAAAATACAATATAAATACAACAGCTTTTCCATCGCATAAAATCAATAATTGCAATCAGTGTGAATGTAATGGACATTTCTACGCTCCGGTCAACCTAGTCTTCACTCTAGGGCGTTGCTCCACCAGATCGAAGAGTTAGGGCCTTAGAAGACAACGCCCGAAGCATAAAATACAAAATAAATAGAACAGTCTTTCCATCGTATAAAACGAATAATTCCAGCCAGTGTGAAAGTTATGGTCATTTCTACGTTCCGTGGAACCTTGGCTTCAATCTAGGACGTTGCTCCACCAGATCGAATAGTTATGGCCTAAGAAGTCAACGCCAGAAGCATAAAATACAATATAAATAGAACAGTTTTTCCATTGCATAAAACGAATAATTGCAACCAGTATGAGCGTTATGGTCATTTCTACGTTCCCCGCCACGTAGGCTTCACCCTAGGACGCGGCTCCACCATATCGAATAGTTAGGGCCTAAGAAGTCAACGCCAGAAGCATAAAATACAAAATAAATTCAACAGTTTTTCCATCGTATAAAACGAATAATTGCAACCAGTGTGAAAGTGATGGTCATTTCTACGTCTCGGGCTGCCTAGGCTTCACTCTAGGGCGTTGCTCCACCAGAAGAATAGATAGGGCCTAAGAAGTCAACGCTAGAAGCATAAAATACAATATAAGTACAACAGATTTTCCATCGTATAAAATGAATAATAGCAACCAGTGTGAAAGTTATGATCATTTCTACGGTTCGGGCGACCTAGACTACACTCTAGGGTGTTGCTCCGCCAGATCGAATAGTTAGGGCCTCAGAAGGCAACGCCAGAAGCATAAAATACAATATAAATACAACAGTTTTTCCATGGTGTAAAACGGATAATAACAACCAGTGTGAGAGTAATGATCATTTCGACGTTTCGGGCATACCAGACTTAACTCTGAGGCATTGCTGCACCAGAGTGAAGACTTAGGGCCTTAGAAGTCAACGCCAGAAGCATAAAATACAAAATAAATTCAACAGTTTTTCCATCGTATAATACGAATAATTGCAACCAGTGTGAAAGTTATAGTCATTTCTACGTTCCGTGCAACATAGGCTTCACTCTAGGACGTGGCTCCACCATATCGAATAGTTAGGGCCTAAGAAGTCAACGCCAGAAGCATAAAATACAAAATAAATTCAACAGTTTTTCCATCGTATAAACGGAATAATTGCAACTAGTGTGAAAGTGATGGTCATTTCTACGTCTCGGGCAGCCTAGGCTTCACTCTAGGGCGTTGCTCCACCAGAAGAATAGATAGGGCCTAAGAAGTCAACCCCAGAAGCATAAAATACAAAACAAATTCAACAGTTTTTCCATCGTATAAAACGAATAATTGCATCCAGTGTGAAAGTAATGGTCATTTCTACGTTTCGGGCAGCCTAGGCTTCACTCTCGGGCGTTGCTCAACCAGAAGAATAGATAGGGCCTAAGAAGTCAACGCTAGAAGTATAAAATACAATATAAATACAACAGATTTTCCATCGTATAAATCGAATAATGGCAACCAGTGTGAAAGTTATGGTCATTTCTACGGTCCGGGACACCTTGGCTTTACTCTAGGGCGTTGCTCCACCAGAAGAAAAGATAGGGCCTAAGAAGTCAACGCTAGAAGCATAAAATACAATATAAATACAACAGATTTTCCATCGTATAAAATGTATAATTGCAACCAGTGTGAAAGTGATGGTCATTTCTGCGTTCCGGGCAACCTAGGCTTCACTCTCGGGCGTTGCTCGACCAGATCGATTGGGTAGGGCCTTAGAAGTCAACGCCAGACGCATAAAGTACAATAAAAATCCAACAGTTTTTCCATCTTATAACAGGAATAATTGCAACCAATGTGAAAGTGATGGTCTTTTCTACGCTCCGGGCAACCTAGGCTTCACTCTGGGGCGTTGCTCCACCAGATCGAAGAGTTAGGGCCTTAGAAGACAACGCCCGAAGCATAAAATACAAAATAAATAGAACAGTCTTTCCATCGTATAAAACGAATAATTGCAGCCAGTGTGAAAGTGATGGACATTTCTACGTTTCGGGCAGCCTAGGCTTCACTCTAGGGCGTTGCTCCACCAGAAGAATAGATAGGGCCTAAGAAGTCAACGCTGGAAGCATAAAATACAAAATAAATACAACAGATTTTCCATCGTATAAAATGAATAATAGCAACCAGTGTGAAAGTTATGGTCATTTCTACGGTCCGGGCCACCTAGGCTTCACTCTAGGGCGTTGCTCCGCCAGATCGAATAGTTAGGGCCTCAGAAGGCCACGCCAGAAGAATAAAATACAATATAAATGCAACATTTTTTCCATGGTGTAAAACGGATAATAAAAACCAGTGTGAAAGTAATGACCATTTCGACGTTTCGGGCATCGTAGACTTAACTCTGAGGCATTGCTGCACCAGATCGAAGACTTAGGGCCCTAGAAGTCAACGCCAGAAGCATAAATTACAAAATAAATTCAACAGTTTTTCCATGGTATAAAACGAATAATTGCAACCAGTGTGAAAGTTATGGTCATTTCTACGGTCCGGGCCACCTAGGCTTTACTCTAGGGCGTTGCACCACCAGAAGAATAGTTAGGGCCTTTGAAGTCAACGCCCGAAGCATAAAGTACAATAAAAATCCAACAGTTTTTCCATCGTATAACAGGAATAATTGCAACCAATGTGAAAGTGATGGTCTTTTCTACGCTCCGGGCAACCTAGGCTTCACTCTGGGGCGTTGCTCCACCAGATCGAAGAGTTAGGGCCTTAGAAGACAACGCCCGAAGCATAAAATACAAAATAAATAGAACAGTCTTTCCATCGTATAAAACGAATAATTGCAGCCAGTGTGAAAGTGATGGACATTTCTACGTTTCGGGCAGCCTAGGCTTCACTCTGGGGCGTTGCTCCACCAGAAGAATAGATAGGCCCTAAGAAGTCAACGCTGTAAGCATAAAATACAAAATAAATACAACAGATTTTCCATCGTATAAAATGAATAATAGCAACCAGTGTGAAAGTTATGGTCATTTCTACGGTCCGGGCCACCTAGGCTTCACTCTAGGGCGTTGCTCCGCCAGATCGAATAGTTAGGGACTCAGAAGGCAACGCCAGAAGCATAAAATACAATATAAATGCAACAGTTTTTCCATGGTGTAAAACGGATAATAACAACCAGTGTGAAAGTAATGATCATTTCGACGTTTCGGGCATCCTAGACTTAACTCTGAGGCATTGCTGCACCAGATCGAAGACTTAGGGCCTTAGAAGTCAACGCCAGAAGCATAAAATACAAAATAAATTCAACAGTTTTTCCATCGTATAAAACGAATAATTGCAACCAGTGTGAAAGCTATAGTCATTTCTACGTTCCGTGCAACCTAGGCTTCACTCTAGGGCGTTGGTATACCAGATCGAATATATAGGGCCTAAGAAGTCAACGCCAGAAGCATAAAAGACAATATAAATACAACAGTTTTTCCATTGTATAAAACGAATAATTGCAACCAGTATGAACGTTATGGTCATTTCTGCGTACCGGGCAACCTAGACTTCACCGAAGGATGTGGCTCCACCATATCGAATAATTAGGGGCTCAGAAGTCAACACCCGAAGCATAAAATACAATAAAAATACAACAGTTTCTCCACCGTATAACAGGAATAATTGCAAACAGTGTGAAGATAATGGTCATTTCTACGTTCCGTGCAACCTAGGCTTCACTCTAGGGCGTTGGTCCACCAGATCGAATAGTTAGGGCCTCAGAAGTCAACGCCCGAGGCATAAAATACAATATAAGTACAACAGTTTTTCCATTGTATAAAACGTATAATTGCAACCAGTATGAACGTTATGTTCATTTCTACGTTCCGGGCCTCCTAGGCTTCACCCTAGGACGTGGCTCCACCATATCGAATAGTTAGGGCCTAAGAAGTCAACGCCAGAAGCATAAAATGCAATATAAATACAACAGACTTTCCATTATATAAAACGTATAATCGCAACCAGTGTGAAAGTGATGGTCATTTCTACGTTTCGGGCATCCTAGGCTTCACTCTAGGGCGTTGCTCAACCAGAAGAATAGATAGGGCCTAAGAAGTCAACGCTAGAAGTATAAAATACAATATAAATACAGCAGATTTTCCATCGTATAAATCGAATAATGGCAACCAGTGTGAAAGTTATGGTCATTTCTACGGTCCGGGCCACCTAGGCTTTACTCTAGGGCGTTGCTCCGACAGATCGAATAGTTAGGGCCTCATAAGGCAACGCCCGAGGCATAAAATACAAAATAAATAGAACAGTTTTTCCTTTGTATAAAACGAATTATTGCAACCAGTGTGAAAGTTATGGTCATTTCTACGTACCGGGCAACCTAGGCTTCACCCTAGGACGTGGTTCCACCATATCGAATAGTTAGGGCCTTAGAAGTCAACGCCCGAAGCATAAAATACAATAAAAATACAACAGTTTTTCCATCGTATAACAGGAATAATTGCAACCAGTGTGAAAGTGATGGTCATTTCTGCGTTCCGGGCATTCTAGGCTTCACTCTAGGGCGTTGGTCCACCAGATCGAATAGTTAGGGCCTCAGAAGTCAACGCCCGAGGCATAAAATACAAAATAAATAGAACAGTTTTTCCTTTGTATAATACGAATTATTGCAACCAGTGTGAAACTTATGGTCATTTCTACGTTCCGTGCAACGTAGGCTTCACTCTAGGGCGTTGCTCGACCAGATCGATTGGGTAGGGCCTTAGAAGTCAACGCCAGAAGCATAAAGTACAATAAAAATCCAACAGTTTTTCCATCGTATAACAGGAATAATTGCAACCAATGTGAAAGTGATGGTCTTTTCTACGCTCCGGGCAACCTAGGCTTCACTCTGGGGCGTTGCTCCACCAGATCGAAGAGTTAGGGCCTTAGAAGACAACGCCCGAAGCATAAAATACAAAATAAATAGAACAGTCTTTCCATCGTATAAAACGAATAATTGCAGCCAGTGTGAAAGTGATGGACATTTCTACGTTTCGGGCAGCCTAGGCTTCACTCTAGGGCGTTGCTCCACCAGAAGAATAGATAGGGCCTAAGAAGTCAACGCTGGAAGCATAAAATACAAAATAAATACAACAGATTTTCCATCGTATAAAATGAATAATAGCAACCAGTGTGAAAGTTATGGTCATTTCTACGGTCCGGGCCACCTAGGCTTCACTCTAGGGCGTTGCTCCGCCAGATCGAATAGTTAGGGCCTCAGAAGGCAACGCCAGAAGCATAAAATACAATATAAATGCAACAGTTTTTCCATGGTGTAAAACGGATAATAACAACCAGTGTGAAAGTAATGATCATTTCGACGTTTCGGGCATCCTAGACTTAACTCTGAGGCATTGCTGCACCAGATCGAAGACTTAGGGCCTTAGAAGTCAACGCCAGAAGCATAAAATACAAAATAAATTCAACAGTTTTTCCATCGTATAAAACGAATAATTGCAACCAGTGTGAAAGCTATAGTCATTTCTACGTTCCGTGCAACCTAGGCTTCACTCTAGGGCGTTGGTACACCAGATCGAATATATAGGGCCTAAGAAGTCAACGCCAGAAGCATAAAATACAATATAAATACAACAGTTTTTCCATTGTATAAAACGAATAATTGCAACCAGTATGAACGTTATGGTCATTTCTACGTACCGGGCAACCTAGACTTCACCCAAGGATGTGGCTCCACCATATCGAATAATTAGGGGCTCAGAAGTCAACACCCGAAGCATAAAATACAATAAAAATACAACAGTTTTTCCACCGTATAACAGGAATAATTGCAAACAGTGTGAAGATAATGGTCATTTCTACGTTCCGTGCAACCTAGGCTTCACTCTAGGGCGTTGGTCCACCAGATCGAATAGTTAGGGCCTCAGAAGTCAACGCCCGAGGCATAAAATACAATATAAGTACAACAGTTTTTCCATTGTATAAAACGTATAATTGCAACCAGTATGAACGTTATGTTCATTTCTACGTTCCGGGCCACCTAGGCTTCACCCTAGGACGTGGCTCCACCATATCGTATAGTTAGGGCCTAAGAAGTCAACGCCAGAAGCATAAAATGCAATATAAATACAACAGACTTTCCATTATATAAAACGTATAATCGCAACCAGTGTGAAAGTGATGGTCATTTCTACGTTTCGGGCATCCTAGGCTTCACTCTAGGGCGTTGCTCAACCAGAAGAATAGATAGGGCCTAAGAAGTCAACGCTAGAAGTATAAAATACAATATAAATACAACAGATTTTCCATCGTATAAATCGAATAATGGCAACCAGTGTGAAAGTTATGGTCATTTCTACGGTCCGGGCCACCTAGGCTTTACTCTAGGGCGTTGCTCCGACAGATCGAATAGTTAGGGCCTCATAAGGCAACGCCCGAGGCATAAAATACAAAATAAATAGAACAGTTTTTCCATTGTATAAGACGAATTATTGCAACCAGTGTGAAAGTTATGGTCATTTCTACGTACCGGGCAACCTAGGCTTCACCCTAGGACGTGGTTCCACCATATCGAATAGTTAGGGCCTTAGAAGTCAACGCCCGAAGCATAAAATACAATAAAAATACAACAGTTTTTCCATCGTATAACAGGAATAATTGCAACCAGTGTGAAAGTGATGGTCATTTCTGCGTTCCGGGCATCCTAGGCTTCACTCTAGGGCGTTGGTCCACCAGATCGAATAGTTAGGGCCTCAGAAGTCAACGCCCGAGGCATAAAATACAAAATAAATCGAACAGTTTTTCCTTTGTATAATACGAATTATTGCAACCAGTGTGAAACTTATGGTCATTTCTACGTTGCGTGCAACGTAGGCTTCACTCTAGGGCGTTGCTCGACCAGATCAATTGGGTAGGGCCTAAGAAGTCAACGCTGGAAGCATAAAATACAAAATAAATACAACAGATTTTCCATCGTATAAAATGAATAATAGCAACCAGTGTGAAAGTTATGGTCATTTCTACGGTCCGGGCCACCTAGGCTTCACTCTAGGGCGTTGCTCCGCCAGATCGAATAGTTAGGGCCTCAGAAGGCAACGCCAGAAGCATAAAATACAATATAAATGCAACAGTTTTTCCATGGTGTAAAACGGATAATAACAACCAGTGTGAAAGTAATGATCATTTCGACGTTTCGGGCATCCTAGACTTAACTCTGATGCATTGCTGCACCAGATCGAAGACTTAGGGCCTTAGAAGTCAACGCCAGAAGCATAAATTACAAAATAAATTCAACAGTTTTTCCATCGTATAAAACGAATAATTGCAACCAGTGTGAAAGCTATAGTCATTTCTACGTTCCGTGCAACCTAGGCTTCACTCTAGGGCGTTGGTACACCAGATCGAATATGTAGGGCCTAAGAAGTCAACGCCAGAAGCATAAAATACAATATAAGTACAACAGTTTTTCCATTGTATAAAACGAATAATTGCAACCAGTATGAACGTTATGGTCATTTCTACGTACCGGGCAACCTAGACTTCACCCAAGGATGTGGCTCCACGATATCGAATAATTAGGGGCTCAGAAGTCAACACCCGAAGCATAAAATACAATAAAAATACAACAGTTTTTCCACCGTATTACAGGAATAATTGCAAACAGTGTGAAGATAATGGTCATTTCTACGTTCCGCGCAACCTAGGCTTCACTCTAGGGCGTTGGTCCACCAGATCGAATAGTTAGGGTCTCAGAAGTCAACGCCCGAGGCATAAAATACAAAATAAATAGAACAGTTTTTCCTTTGTATAAAACGAATTATTGCAACCAGTGTGAAACTTATGGTCATTTCTACGTTCCGTGCAACGTAGGCTTCACTCTAGGGCGTTGCTCGACCAGATCGATTGGGTAGGGCCTTAGAAGTCAACGCCAGAAGCATAAAGTACAATAAAAATCCAACAGTTTTTCCATCGTATAACAGGAATAATTGCAACCAATGTGAAAGTGATGGCCTTTTCTACGCTCCGGGCAACCTAGGCTTCACTCTGGGGCGTTGCTCCACCAGATCGAAGAGTTAGGGCCTTAGAAGACAACGCCCGAAGCATAAAATACAAAATAAATAGAACAGCCTTTCCATCGTATAAAACGAATAATTGCAGCCAGTGTGAAAGTGATGGACATTTCTACGTTTCGGGCAGCCTAGGCTTCACTCTAGGGCGTTGCTCCACCAGAAGAATAGATAGGGCCTAAGAAGTCAACGCTGGAAGCATAAAATACAAAATAAATACAACAGATTTTCGATCGTATAAAATGAATAATAGCAACCAGTGTGAAAGTTATGGTCATTTCTACGGTCCGGGCCACCTAGGCTTCACTCTAGGGCGTTGGTACACCAGATCGAATATATAGGGCCTAAGGAGTCAACGCCAGAAGCATAAAATACAATATAAATACAACAGTTTTTCCATTGTATAAAACGAATAATTGCAACCAGTATGAACGTTATTGTCATTTCTACGTACCGGGCAACCTAGACTTCACCCAAGGATGTGGCTCCACCATATCGAATAATTAGGGGCTCAGAAGTCAACACCCGAAGCATAAAATACAATAAAAATACAACAGTTTTTCCACCGTATAACAGGAATAATTGCAAACAGTGTGAAGATAATGGTCATTCCTACGTTCCGTGCAACCTAGGCTTCACTCTAGGGCGTTGGTCCACCAGATCGAATAGTTAGGGCCTCAGAAGTCAACGCCCGAGGCATAAAATACAATATAAGTACAACAGTTTTTCCATTGTATAAAACGTATAATTGCAACCAGTATGAACGTTATGGTCATTTCTACGTTCCGGGCCATCTAGGCTTCACCCTAGGACGTGGCTCCACCATATCGAATAGTTAGGGCCTAAGAAGTCAACGCCAGAAGCATAAAATGCAATATAAATACAACAGACTTTCCATTATATAAAACGTATAATCGCAACCAGTGTGAAAGTGATGGTCATTTCTACGTTTCGGGCAGCCTAGGCTTAACTCTAGGGCGTTGCTCAACCAGAAGAATAGATAGGGCCTATGAAGTCAACGCTAGAAGTATAAAATACAATATAAATACAACAGATTTTCCATCGTATAAATCGAATAATGGCAACCAGTGTGAAAGTTATGGTCATTTTTACGGTCCGGGCCACCTAGGCTTTACTCTAGGGCGTTGCTCCACCAGAAGAATAGATAGGGCCTAAGAAGTCAACGCTAGAAGCATAAAATACAATATAAATACAACAGATTTTCCATCGTATAAAATGTATAATTGCAACCAGTGTGAAAGTGATGGTAATTTCTGCGTTCCGGGCATCCTAGGCTTCACTCTAGGGCGTTGGTACACCAGATCGAATATATAGGGCCTAAGGAGTCAACGCCAGAAGCATAAAATACAATATAAATACAACAGTTTTTCCATTGTATAAAACGAATAATTGCAACCAGTATGAACGTTATTGTCATTTCTACGTACCGGGCAACCTAGACTTCACCCAAGGATGTGGCTCCACCATATCGAATAATTAGGGCTCAGAAGTCAACACCCGAAGCATAAAATACAATAAAAATACAACAGTTTTTCCACCGTATAACAGGAATAATTGCAAACAGTGTGAAGATAATGGTCATTCCTACGTTCCGTGCAACCTAGGCTTCACTCTAGGGCGTTGGTCCACCAGATCGAATAGTTAGGGCCTCAGAAGTCAACGCCCGAGGCATAAAATACAATATAAGTACAACAGTTTTTCCATTGTATAAAACGTATAATTGCAACCAGTATGAACGTTATGGTCATTTCTACGTTCCGGGCCATCTAGGCTTCACCCTAGGACGTGGCTCCACCATATCGAATAGTTAGGGCCTAAGAAGTCAACGCCAGAAGCATAAAATGCAATATAAATACAACAGACTTTCCATTATATAAAACGTATAATCGCAACCAGTGTGAAAGTGATGGTCATTTCTACGTTTCGGGCAGCCTAGGCTTAACTCTAGGGCGTTGCTCAACCAGAAGAATAGATAGGGCCTATGAAGTCAACGCTAGAAGTATAAAATACAATATAAATACAACAGATTTTCCATCGTATAAATCGAATAATGGCAACCAGTGTGAAAGTTATGGTCATTTCTACGGTCCGGGCCACCTAGGCTTTACTCTAGGGCGTTGCTCCACCAGAAGAATAGATAGGGCCTAAGAAGTCAACGCTAGAAGCATAAAATACAATATAAATACAACAGATTTTCCATCGTATAAAATGTATAATTGCAACCAGTGTGAAAGTGATGGTCATTTCTGCTTTCCGGGCATCCTAGGCTTCACTCTAGGGAGTTGGTCCACCAGATCGAATAGTTAGGGCCTCAGAAGTCAACGCCCGAGGCATAAAATACAAAATAAATAGAACAGTTTTTCCTTTGTATAAAACGAATTATTGCAACCAGTGTGAAACTTATGGTCATTTCTACGTTCCGTGCAACGTAGGCTTCACTCTAGGGCGTTGCTCGACCAGATCGATTGGGTAGGGCCTTAGAAGTCAACGCCAGAAGCATAAAGTACAATAAAAATCCCACAGTTTTTCCATCGTATAACAGGAATAATTGCAACCAATGTGAAAGTGATGGTCTCTTCTACGCTCCAGGCAACCTAGGCTTCACTCTGGGGCGTTGCTCCACCAGACCGAAGAGTTAGGGCCTTAGAAGACAACGCCCGAAGCATAATATACAAAATAAATAGAACAGTCTTTCCATCGTATAAAACGAATAATTGCAGCCAATGTGAAAGTGATGGACATTTCTACGTTTCGGGCAGCCTAGGCTTCACTCTAGGGCGTTGCTCCACCAGAAGAATAGATAGGGCCTAAGAAGTCAACGCTGGAAGCATAAAATACAAAATAAATACAACAGATTTTCCATCGTATAAAATGAATAATAGCAACCAGTGTGAAAGTTATGGTCATTTCTACGGTCCGGGCCACCTAGGCTTCACTCTAGGGCGTTGCTCCGCCAGATCGAATAGTTAGGGCATCAGAAGGCAACGCCAGAAGCATAAAATACAATATAAATGCAACAGTTTTTCAATGGTGTAAAACGGATAATAACAACCAGTGTGAAAGTAATGATCATTTCGACGTTTCGGGCATCCCAGACTTAACTCTGAGGCATTGCTGCAGCAGATCGAAGACTTAGGGCCTTAGAAGTCAACGCCAGAATCATAAAATACAATATAAATACAACAGATTTTCCATCGTATAAAATGTATAATTGCAACCAGTGTGAAAGTGATGGTCATTTCTGCGTTCCGGGCATCCTAGGCTTCACTCTAGGGAGTTGGTCCACCAGATCGAATAGTCAGGGCCTCAGAAGTCTACGCCCGAGGCATAAAATACAAAATAAATAGAACAGTTTTTCCTTTGTATAAAACGAATTATTGCAACCAGTGTGAAACTTATGGTCATTTCTACGTTCCGTTCAACCTAGTCTTCACTCTCGGGCGTTGCTCGACCAGATCGATTGGGTAGGGCCTTAGAAGTCAACGCCAGAAGCATAAAGTACAATAAAAATCCAACAGTTTTTCCATCGTATAACAGGAATAATTGCAACCAATGTGAAAGTGATGGTCTTTTCTACGCTCCGGGCAACCTAGGCTTCACTCTGGGGCGTTGCTCCACCAGATCGAAGAGTTAGGGCCTTAGAAGACAGCGCCCGAAGCATAAAATACAAAATAAATAGAACAGTCTTTCCATCGTATAAAACGGATAATTGCAGCCAGTGTGAAAGTGATGGACATTTCTACGTTTCGGGCAGCCTAGGCTTCACTCTAGGGCGTTGCTCCACCAGAAGAATAGATAGGGCCTAAGAAGTCAACGCTGGAAGCATAAAATACAAAATAAATACAACAGATTTTCCATCGTATAAAATGAATAATAGCAACCAGTGTGAAAGTTATGGTCATTTCTACGGTCCGGGCCACCTAGGCTTCACTCTAGGGCGTTGCTCCGCCAGATCGAATAGTTAGGGCCTCAGAAGGCAACGCCAGAAGCATAAAATACAATATAAATGCAACAGTTTTTCCATGGTGTAAAACGGATAATAACAACCAGTGTGAAAGTAATGATCATTTCGACGTTTCGGGCATCCTAGACTTAACTCTGATGCATTGCTGCACCAGATCGAAGACTTAGGGCCTTAGAAGTCAACGCCAGAAGCATAAATTACAAAACAAATTCAACAGTTTTTCCATCGTATTAAACGAATAATTGCAACCAGTGTGAAACTTATGGTCATTTCTACGTTCCGTGCAACGTAGGCTTCACTCTAGGGCGTTGCTCGACCAGATCGATTGGGTAGGGCCTTAGAAGTCAACGCCAGAAGCATAAAGTACAATAAAAATCCAACAGTTTTTCCATCGTATAACAGGAATAATTGCAACCAATGTGAAAGTGATGGTCTTTTCTACGCTCCGGGCAACCTAGGCTTCACTCTGGGGCGTTGCTCCACCAGATCGAAGAGTTAGGGCCTTAGAAGACAACGCCCGAAGCATAAAATACAAAATAAATAGAACAGTCTTTCCATCGTATAAAACGAATAATTGCAGCCAGCGTGAAAGTGATGGACATTTCTACGTTTCGGGCAGCCTAGGCTTCACTCTAGGGCGTTGCTCCACCAGAAGAATAGATAGGGCCTAAGAAGTCAACGCTGGAAGCATAAAATACAAAATAAATACAACAGATTTTCCATCGTATAAAATGAATAATAGCAACCAGTGTGAAAGTTATGGTCATTTCTACGGTCCGGGCCACCTAGGCTTCACTCTAGGGCGTTGCTCCGCCAGATCGAATAGTTAGGGCCTCAGAAGGCAACGCCAGAAGCATAAAATACAATATAAATGCAACAGTTTTTCCATGGTGTAAAACGGATAATAACAACCAGTGTGAAAGTAATGATCATTTCGACGTTTCGGGCATCCTAGACTTAACTCTGAGGCATTGCTGCACCAGATCGAAGACTTAGGGCCTTAGAAGTCAACGCCAGAAGCATAAAATACAAAATAAATTCAACAGTTTTTCCATCGTATAAAACGAACAATTGCAACCAGTGTGAAAGCTATAGTCATTTCTACGTTCCGTGCAACCTAGGCTTCACTCTAGGGCGTTGGTACACCAGATCGAATATATAGGGCCTAAGAAGTCAACGCCAGAAGCATAAAATACAATATAAATACAAAAGTTTTTCCATTGTATAAAACGAATAATTGCAACCAGTATGAACGTTATGGTCATTTCTACGTACCGGGCAGCCTAGACTTCACCCAAGGATGTGGCTCCACCATATCGAATAATTAGGGGCTCAGAAGTCAACACCCGAAGCATAAAATACAATAAAAATACAACAGTTTTTCCACCGTATAACAGGAATAATTGCAAACAGTGTGAAGATAATGGTCATTTCTACGTTCCGTGCAACCTAGGCTTCACTCTAGGGCGTTGGTCCACCAGATCGAATAGTTAGGGCCTCAGAAGTCAACGCCCGAGGCATAAAATACAATATAAGTACAACAGTTTTTCCATTGTATAAAACGTATAATTGCAACCAGTATGAACGTTATGGTCACTTCTACGTTCCGGGCCACCTAGGCTTCACCCTAGGACGTGGCTCCACCATATCGAATAGTTAGGGCCTAAGAAGTCAACGCTAGAAGCATAAAATGCAATATAAATACAACAGACTTTCCATTATATAAAACGTATAATCGCAACCAGTGTGAAAGTGATGGTCATTTCTACGTTTCGGGCAGCCTAGGCTTCACTCTAGGGCGTTGCTCAACCAGAAGAATAGATAGGGCCTATGAAGTCAACGCTAGAAGTATAAAATACAATATAAATACAACAGATTTTCCATCGTATAAATCGAATAATGGCAACCAGTGTGAAAGTTATGGTCATTTCTACGTTCCGTGCAACGTAGGCTTCACTCTAGGGCGTTGCTCGACCAGATCGATTGGGTAGGGCCTTAGAAGTCAACGCCAGAAGCATAAAGTACAATAAAAATCCAACAGTTTTTCCATCGTATAACAGGAATAATTGCAAACAGTGTGAAGATAATGGTCATTTCTACGTTCCGTGCAACCTAGGCTTCACTCTAGGGCGTTGGTCCACCAGATCGAATAGTTAGGGCCTCAGAAGTCAACGCCCGAGGCATAAAATACAATATAAGTACAACAGTTTTTCCATTGTATAAAACGTATAATTGCAACCAGTATGAACGTTATGGTCATTTCTACGTTCCGGGCCACCTAGGCTTCACCCTAGGACGTGGATCCACCATTTCGAATAGTTAGGGCCTAAGAAGTCAACGCCAGAAGCATAAAATGCAATATAAATACAACAGACTTTCCATTATATAAAACGTATAATCGCAACCAGTGTGAAAGTAATGGTCATTTCTACGTTTCGGGCAGCCTAGGCTTCACTCTCGGGCGTTGCTCAACCAGAAGAATAGATAGGGCCTAAGAAGTCAACGCTAGAAGTATAAAATACAATATAAATACAACAGATTTTCCATCGTATAAATCGAATAATGGCAACCAGTGTGAAAGTTATGATCATTTCTACGGTCCGGGCCACCTAGGCTTTACTCTAGGGCGTTGCTCCACCAGAAGAATAGATAGGGCCTAAGAAGTCAACGCTAGAAGCATAAAATACAATATAAATACAACAGATTTTCCATCGTATAAAATGTATAATTGCAACCAGTGTGAAAGTGATGGTCATTTCTGCGTTCCGGGCATCCTAGGCTTCACTCTAGGTCGTTGGCCCACCAGATCGAATAGTTAGGGCCTCAGAAGTCAACGCCCGAGGCATAAAATACAAAATAAATAGAACAGTTTTTCCTTTGTATAAAACGAATTATTGCAACCAGTGTGACACTTATGGTCATTTCTACGTTCCGTGCAACCTAGGCTTCACTCTCGGGCGTTGCTCGACCAGATCGATTGGGTAGGGCCTTAGAAGTCAACGCCAGAAGCATAAAGTACAATAAAAATCCAACAGTTTTTCCATCGTATAACAGGAATAATTGCAACCAATGTGAAAGTGATGGTCTTTTCTACGCTCCGGGCAACGTAGGCTTCACTCTGGGGCGTTCCTCCACCAGATCGAAGAGTTAGGGCCTTAGAAGACAACGCCCGAAGCATAAAATACAAAATAAATAGAACAGTCTTTCCATCGTATAAAACGAATAATTGCAGCCAGTGTGAAAGTGATGGACATTTCTACGTTTCGGGCAGCCTAGGCTTCACTCTAGGGCGTTGCTCCACCAGAAGAATAGATAGGGCCTAAGAAGTCAACGCTGGAACCATAAAATACAAAATAAATACAACAGATTTTCCATCGTATAAAATGAATAATAGCAACCAGTGTGAAAGTTATGGTCATTTCTACGGTCCGGGCCACCTAGGCTTCACTCTAGGGCGTTGATCCGCCAGATCGAATAGTTAGGGCCTCAGAAGGCAGCGCCAGAAGCATAAAATACAATATAAATGCAACAGTTTTTCCATGGCGTAAGACGGATAATAACAACCAGTGTGAAAGGAATGATCATTTCGACGTTTCGGGCATCCTAGACTTAACTCTGAGGCATTGTAGCACCAGATCGAAGACTTAGGGCCTTAGAAGTCAACGCCAGAAGCATAAAATACAAAATAAATTCAACAGTTTTTCCATCGTATAAAACGGATAATTGCAACCAGTGTGAAAGCTATAGTCATTTCTACGTTCCGTGCAACCTAGGCTTCACTCTAGGGCGTTGGTCTACCAGATCGAATATATAGAGCCTAAGAAGTCAACGCCAGAAGCATAAAATACAATATAAATACAACAGTTTTTCTATTGTATAAAACGAATAATTGCAACCCGTATGAACGTTATGGTCATTTCTACGTACCGGCAACCTAGGCTTCACCCTAGGGCGTTGCTCCGCCAGATCGAATAGTTAGGGCCTCAGAAGGCAACGCCAGAAGCATAAAATACAATAAAAATACAACAGCTTTTCCACCGTATAACAGGAATAATTGCAAACAGTGTGAAGGTAATGGTCATTTCTACGTTCCGTGCAACCTAGGCTTCACTCTAGGGCGTTGGTCCACCAGATCGAATAGTTAAGGCCTCAGAAGTCAACGCCCGAGGCATAAAATACAAAATAAATAAAACAGTTTTTCCTTTGTATAAAACGAATTATTGCAACCAGTGTGAAACGTATGGTCATTTCTACGTACCGGGCAACCTAGGCTTCACCCTAGGATGTGGCTCCACCATATCGAATAGTTAGGGGCTTAGAAGTCAACACCCGTAGCATAAAATACAATAAAAATACAACAGCTTTTCCACCGTATAACAGGAATAATTGCAAACAGTGTGAAGGTAATGGTCATTTCTACGTTCCGTGCAACCTAGGCTTCACTCTAGGGCGTTGGTCCACCAGATCGAATAGTTAGAGACTTAGAAATCAACGCCCGAAGCATAAAATACACTAAGTATACATCAGTTTTTTCCATCGTATAACAGGAGTAATTGCAACCGGTGTGAAAGTTATGGTCATTTCTACGTTCCGGGCAACCTAGGCAACACACAAGGGCGTTGCTCCAGCATATCGAATAGTTAGGGCCTTAGAAGTCTACGCACGAAGCATAAAATATAATAAAAATGCAACAGTTTTTCAATCGTATTACACGAATAGTTGCAACCTGTGTGAAACTGATAGCCATTTCTACGTTCCGGGCAACTTAGGCTTCACTCTAGGGCGTTGCTCCACCAGATCGAAAAGCCGCGGCCGTAGAGGGCAACGCCAGAAGCATAAAATACAATATAAATACAACAGTTTTGCCATCGTATAAAATGAATTATTGCAAACAGTGTGAAAGTGAATGGTCATTTCTACGTTCCGGGCAACCTAGGCTTCACACTGGGGCGTTGCTCCACTAGATCGAATAGCTACGGCCTAAGAAGTCAGCACCAGAAGCATAAAATACAATATAAATACAACAGCTTTTCCATTGTATAACAGGAATAACTGCAACCAGTGTGAAGGTACTGGTCATTTCTACCTTCCGGGCAACCTAGGCTTCACTCTAGGGCGTTGCTCCACCATATCGTACAGTTAGAGCCTTAGAAATCAACGCCCGAAGCATAAAATACACTAAGGATACAACAGTTTTTCCATCGTATAACAGGAGTAATTGCAACCAGTGTGAAAGTGATGGTCATTTCTTCGTTCTGAGCAACCTAGGCTTCACTCTGTGGCGTTGCTCCACCAGATCGAATAGTTAGGGACTTAGAAGTCAACGCCAGAAGCGTAGAATACAATATAAATACACCAGTCTTTCAATCGTATAACAGGAATAATTGCAACCAGTGTGAAGGTAATGGTCATTTCTACGTTCGGGGCAACCTAGGCTTCACTCTAGGGAATTGGTCCACCAGATCGAATAGTTAGAGCCTTAGAAATCAACGCCCGAAGCATAAAATACACTAAGGATACAACAGTTTTTCCATCGTATAACAGGAGTAATTGCAACCGGTGTGAAAGTTATGGCCATTTCTACGTTCCGGGCAACCTAGGCAACACTCAAGTGCGTTGCTCCAGCATATCGGATAGTTAGAGCCTTAGAAGTCTACGCACGAAGCATAAAATATTATAAACATGTAACAGTTTTTCAATCGTATAACACGAATAGTTGCAACCAGTGTGAAACTGATAGTCATTTCTACGTTCCGGGCAACCTAGGCTTCACTCTAGGGCGTTGCGCCACCAGATCGAAAAGCCGCGGCCGTAGAGGGCAACGCCAGAAGCATAAAATACAATATAAATACAACAGTTTTGCCATCGTATAAAATGAATTATTGCAAACAGTGTGAAAGTGTTGGTCATTTCTGCGTTCTGGGCAACCTAGGCTTCGCTCTGTGGCGTTGCTCCACCAGATCGAACAGTTAGGGACTTAGAAGTCAACGCCAGAAGCATAAAACACAATATAAATACACCAGTCTTTCAATCCTATAACAGGAATAATTGCAACCAGTGTGAAGGTAATGGTCATTTCTACGTTCGGGGCAACCTAGGCTTCACTCTAGGGCATTGGTCCACCAGGTCGAATAGTTAGAGCCTTAGAAATCAACGCCCGAAGCATAAAATACACTAAGGATACAACAGTTTTTCCATCGTATAACAGGAGTAATTGCAACCGGTGTGAAAGTTATGGTCATTTCTACGTTCCGGGCAACCTAGGCAACACTCAAGGGCGTGGCTCCAGCATATCGAATAGTTAGGGCCTTAGAAGTCTACGCACGAAGCATAAAATATAATAGAAATGCAACAGTTTTTCAATCGTATAACACGAATAGTTGCAACCAGTGTGAAACTGATAGTCATTTCTACGTTCCGGGCAACCTAGGCTTCACTCTAGGGCGTTGCGCCACCAGATCGAAAAGCCGCGGCCGTAGAGGGCAACGCCAGAAGCATAAAATACAATATAAATACAACAGTTTTGCCATCGTATAAAATGAATTATTGCAAACAGTGTGAAAGTGATGGTCATTTCTACGTTCTGGGCAACGTAGGCTTCACTCTGTGGCGTTGCTCCACCAGATCGAACAGTTAGGGACTTAGAAGTCAACGCCCGAAGTATAAAATATAATAAAGATACAACAGCTTTTCCACCGTATAAAATGAATAATTCCAAGCAGTGTGAAAGTGATGGTCATTTCTACGTTCCGAGCAACCTAGGCTTCACTCTAGGGCGTTGTTCCACCAGATCCAATTGTTAGGGCCTTAGAAGTCAACGTGAGAAACATAAAATACAAAATAAATGCAACATTTTTTCCATCGTATAAAACGAATAATTGCAACCGGTGTGAAAGTTATGGTCATTTCTACGTTCCGGGCAACCTAAGCTTCACTCTACGGCGTTGCTCCACCAGATCGAAAAGCTACGGCCTTAGAAGGCAACGCCAGAAGCATAAAATACAATATAAATACAACAGTTTTGCCATCGTATAAAATGAATTATTGCAAACAGTGTGAAAGTAATGGTCATTTCTACATTCCAGGCAACATACGCTTCACAGTGGGGCGTTTCTCCACCAGATCGAATAGCTAGGGACTGAGAATTCAACGCTAGAAGCATAAAATACATTATAAATACATCAGTCTTTCAATCGTATAACAGGAATAATTGCAACCAGTGTGAAGGTAATGGTCATTTCTACGTTCAGGGCAACCTAGGCTTCACTCTAGGGCATTGGTCCACCAGATCGAATAGTTAGAGCCTTAGAAATCAACGCCCGAAGCATAAAATACACTAAGGATACAACAGTTTTTCCATCGTATAGCAGGAGTAATTGCACCCGGTGTGAAAGTTATGGTCATTTCTACGTTCCGGGCAACCTAGGCTTCACTCTAGGGCGTTGCTCCACCAGATCGAATAGTTACAGCCTTAGAAATCAACGCCCGAAGCATAAAATACACTAAGGATACAACAGTTTTTCCATCGTATAACAGGAGTAATTGCAACCGGTGTGAAAGTTATGGTCATTTCTACGTTCCGGGCAACCTAGGCAACACACAAGGGCGTTGCTCCAGCATATCGAATAGTTAGGGCCTTAGAAGTCTACGCACGAAGCATAAAATATAATAAAAATGCAACAGTTTTTCAATCGTATTACACGAATAGTTGCAACCAGTGTGAAACTGATAGCCATTTCTACGTTCCGGGCAACCTAGGCTTCACTCTAGTGCGTTGCTCCACCAGATCGAAAAGCCGCGGCCGTAGAGGGCAACGCCAGAAGCATAAAATACAATATAAATACAACAGTTTTGCAATCGTATAAAATGAATTATTGCAAACAGTGTGAAACTGAATGGTCATTTCTACGTTCCAGGCAACCTAGGCTTCACACTGGGGCGTTGCTCCACTAGATCGAATAGCTACGGCCTAAGAAGTCAGCACCAGAAGCATAAAATATAATATAAATACAACAGCTTTTCCATTGTATAACAGGAATAACTGCAACCAGTGTGAAGGTACTGGTCATTTCTACCTTCCGGGCAACCTAGGCTTCACTCTAGGGCGTTGCTCCACCATATCGTACAGTTAGAGCCTTAGAAATCAACGCCCGAAGCATAAAATACACTAAGGATACAACAGTTTTTCCATCGTATAACAGGAGTAATTGCAACCAGTGTGAAAGTGATGGTCATTTCTTCGTTCTGAGCAACCTAGGCTTCACTCAGTGGCGTTGCTCCACCAGATCGAATAGTTAGGGACTTAGAAGTCAACGCCAGAAGCGTAGAATACAATATAAATACACCAGTCTTTCAATCGTATAACAGGAATAATTGCAACCAGTGTGAAGGTAATGGTCATTTCTACGTTCGGGGCAACCTAGGCTTCACTCTAGGGCATTGGTCCACCAGATCGAATAGTTAGAGCCTTAGAAATCAACGCCCGAAGCATAAAATACACTAAGGATACAACAGTTTTTCCATCGTATAACAGCAGTAATTGCAACCAGTGTGAAAGTGATGGCCATTTCTACGTTCTGGGCAACCTAGGCATCACTCTGGGGCGTTGCTCCACCAGATTGAATAGTTAGGGACTTAGAAGTCAACGCCAGAAGCATAAAATACAATATAAATACAACAGTCTTTCAATCGTATAACAGGAATAATTGCAGCCAGTGTGAAAGTGATGGTCATTTCTACGTTCCGGGCAACCTAGGTTTCACTCTGGGGCGTTGCTCCACCAGACCTAATAGCTAGGGACTTAGAAGTCAATGCCAGAAGGTTAAAATACAATATAAATACAACAGCTTTGCCATCGTATAAAATGAATTATTGCAAACAGTTTGAAGGTAATGGTCATTTCTACGTTCTGGGCAACCTAGGCTTCACTCCAGGGCGTTGCTCCACCAGATCGAATAGTTAGGGCCTTAGAAGTCAACGCCCGAAGTATAAAATACAATAAAGATACAACAGCTGTTCCACCGTATAAAATGAATAATTCCAAGCAGTGTGAAAGTGATGGTCATTTCTACGTTCTGGGCAACATGGGCTTCACTCTGGGGCGTTGTTCCACCAGATCCAATTGTTAGGGTCTTAGAAGTCTACGCACGAAGCATAAAATATAATAGAAATGCAACAGTTTTTCAATCGTATAACACGAATAGTTGCAACCAGTGTGAAACTGATAGTCATTTCTACGTTCTGGGCAACCTAGGCTTCACTCTAGGGCGTTGCGCCACCAGATCGAAAAGCCGCGGCCGTAGAGGGCAACGCCAGAAGCATAAAATACAATATAAATACAACAGTTTTGCCATCGTATAAAATGAATTATTGCAAACAGTGTGAAAGTGAATGGTCATTTCTACGTTCCGGGCAACCTAGGCTTCACACTGGGGCGCTGCTCCACTAGATCGAATAGCTACGGCCTAAGAAGTCAGCACCAGAAGCATAAAACATAATATAAATACAACAGCTTTTCCATCGTATAACAGGAATAACTGCAACCAGTGTGAAGGTACTGGTCATTTCTACCTTCCGGGCAACATAGGCTTCACTGTAGGGCGTTACTCCACCACATCGAATAGCTACGGCCATAGAAGACAATGCCAGAAGCATAAAATACAATGTAAATACAACAGATTTTGCATCGTATAAAATGAATGATTGCAAACAGTGTGAAGGAAACTGTCATTTCTACGTTCCGGGCAACCTAGGCTTGACTATACGGCGTTGCTCCACCAGATCGTACAGTTAGAGCCTTAGAAATCAATGCCCGAAGCATAAAATACACTAAAGGTACAACAGTTTTTCCATCGTATAACAGGAATAACTGCAACCAGTGTGAAAGTGATGGTCATTTCTACGTTCCGGGCAACCTAGGCTTCACTCTAGGGCGTTGCTCCACCAGATCGAATAGTTAGGGACTTAGAAGTCAACGCCAGAAGCATAAAATACAATATAAGTACAACAACATTTCCATCGTATAAAATGAATAAATGCAAATAGTGTGAAAGTAATTGTCATTTCTACATTCCGTGCAACATAGGCTCCACTCTAGGGCGTTGCTCCACCAGATCGAATAGTTAGGGCCGAAGACGTCAACGCCAGAAGCATAAAATACAATAAAAATTGAACTGTTTTTCCATCGTATAACAGGAGTAATTGCAACCTGTGTGAAGGGGATGGTCATTTCTACGTTCCGGGCAACCTAGGCTTCGCTCTATGGCGTTGTTCCTCCAGATCGAATTGTTAGGGCCTTAGAAGTCACCGCCAGAAGTATAAAATACAAAACAAGTACAACAGTTTTTCCATTGTAAAAACGAATAATTGCAACCAGTGTGAAAGTTATGGTCATTCCTCCGTTCCGGGCTACCTAGTCTTCACAATAGGGCGCTGCTCCACAACATCGAATAGCTACGGCCTTAGAAGCCAACGTCAGAAGCATAAAATACAATATAAATACAACAGCTTTTCCAGCGTATAAATTGAATAATTGCAAACACTGTGAAAGTAACGTTCATTTCTACATTCCGGGCACTTAGGCTTGACTCTAGGGCGTTGCCCCACCAGATCGTATAGTTAGGGCTTTAGAAGTCAACGACAGAAGCATAAAATACAGTATATATACAACAGTTTTTCCATCGTGTAAAACGAATAATTGTATCCAGTGTGAAAGTAATGGTCTTTTCTACGTTCCGGGCAACCCAGGCTACACTCTAGGGCGGTGCTCCACCAGATCAAATAGTTAGGGCCTAAGAAGTCAACGGCAGAAGCATAAAATACGATAAAGTACAACGGTTTTTGCATCGTATAAAACGAATAATTGCATCCAGTGTGAAGGTAATGGTCTTTTCTACGCTCCGGACAACCTAGACTACACTCTACGGCGGTGCTCCACCAGATCAAATAGTTAGGGCCTAAGAAGTCAACGCCAGAAGCATAAAATACAATATAAATACAGCAACTTTTCCATCCTATAAAATGAATAATTGCAAACAGCATGAAAGTAATGGTCATTTCTACATTCCGTGCAACCTAGGCTCCACTCTAGGGCGTTGCTCCACCAGATCGAATAGTTAGGGCCTAAGAAGTCAACGCCAGAAGCATAAATTACAATAAAAATACAACGGTTTTTCCGTCGTATAAAACGAATGATTGCAACCAGTGTGAAGGTAATGGTCTTTTCTACGTTCCGGGCAACCTAGGCTTCAGTCGAGGTCGTTGTTCCACCAGATCGAACAGTTAGGGCCTAAGAAGTCAACGCCAGAAGCATAAAATACACTAAAAATACAACAGTTTTTCCGTCGTATAACAGGAATAATTGCAACCAGTGTGAAGGTAATGGTCATTTCTACGTTCCGGGCAATCTAGGCTTCACTCTAGGCCGTTGCTCCACCAGATCGAATACCTAGGGACTTAGAAGTCAACGCCAGAAGCATAATATGCAATAAAGAAACAACAGTTTATCCATCGTATGACAGGAAATAACTGCAACCAGTGTGAAAGTCATGGTCATTTCTACGTTCCGGGCTACCTAGGCTTCACTACAGGGCGTCGTTCCAGCAGATCGAATTGTTAGGCCCTAAGAAGACAACGCCAGTGGCATAAAATACAATATAAATACAACTGTTTTTCCATCGTATAAAACGAATAATTGAAACCAGTGTGAAAGTTATGGTCATTTCTACGTTCCCGTCTACCTAGGCTTCACTATAGGGCGTTGCTCCACCAGATCGAATACCTAGGGACTTAGAAGTCAACGCCAGAAGCATAAAATGCAATAAAAGTGCAACAGTTTTTCATCGTATAACGGGTATAATTGCAAGGAGCCTGAAAGTAATGGTCACTTCTACCTTCCGTGCAACCTAGGCTCCACTCTAGGGCGTTGCTCCACCAGATCGAATAGTTAGGGCCTCAGAAGTCAACGCCCGAAGCATAAAATACAATAAAGATACAACAGATTTACAATCGTATAACAGGAGTAATTGCAGCCAGCGTGAAGGTTATGGTCATTACTACGTTCCGGGCTACCTAGGCTTCTATATAGGGAGTTGTTCCACGAGACCGAATAGCTACGGAGTTAGAAGTCAACGCCAGAAGCATAGAATACAATATAAATACAACAACTTTTCCATCGTATAAAATGAATAATTGCAAACAGTGTGAAAGTAATGGTCATTTCTACATTCCGTGCAACCTAGGCTCCACTCTAGGGCGTTGCTCCACCACATCGAATGACTACGGCCTTAGAAGCCAACGTCAGAAGCATAAAATACAATATAAATACAACAGCTTTTCCATCGTATAACAGGAGTAATTGCAACCTGTGTGAAGGGGATGGTCATTTCTACGTTCCGGGCAACCTAGGCTTCGCTCTATGGCGTTGTTCCTCCAGATCGATTTGTTAGGGCCTTAGAAGTCACCGCCAGAAGTATAAAATACAAAACAAGTACAACAGTTTTTCCATCGTAAAAACGAATAATTGCAACCAGTGTGAAAGTTATGGTCATTCCTCCGTTCCGGGCTACCTAGTCTTCACAATAGGGCGTTGCTCCACCACATAGAATAGCTACGGCCTTAGAAGCCAACGTCAGAAGCATAAAATACAATATAAATACAACAGCTTTTCCAGCGTATAAATTGAATAATTGCAAACACTGTGAAAGTAACGTTCATTTCTACGTTCCGGGCAACTTAGGCTTGACTCTAGGGCGTTGCCCCACCAGATCGTATAGTTAGGGCTTTAGAAGTCAACGCCAGAAGCATAAAATACAGTATATATACAACAGTTTTTCCATCGTGTAAAACGAATAATTGCATCCAATGTGAAAGTAATGGGCATTTCTACGTTCCGGGCAACCTAGGCTCCACTCTAGGGCGCTGCTCCAGCACGTCGAATAACTACGGCCTTAGAAGCCAACGTCAGAAGCATAAAATACAATATAAATACAACAGCTTTTCCGGCGTATAAATTGAATAATTGCAAACAGTGTGAAAGTAACGTTCATTTCTACGTTCCGGGCAACTTAGGCTTGACTCTAGGGCGTTGCTCCACCAGATCGAATAGTCAGGGCTTTAGAAGTCAACGCCAGAAGCCTAAAATGCAATAAAAGAACAATAGTTTTTCATCGTATAACGGGAATAATTGCAAGCAGCCTGAAAGTAATGGTCACTTCTACCTTCCGTGCAACCTAGGCTCCACTCTAGGGCGTTGCTCCACCAGATCGAATAGTTAGGGCCTTAGAAGCCAACGCACGAAGCATAAAATACAATAAAGGTACAACAGTTTTTCCATCGTATAACGGGAATAACTACAACCAGTGTGAAAGTGATGGTCATTTCTACGTTCCGGGCAACCTAGGCTTCACTCCGTTGCGTTGGTCCACCAGATCAAATAGTTAGGCCCTAAGAAGTCAACGCCAGAGGCATAAAATACAATATAAATACAACAGCCTTTCCATCGTATAAAACGAATAATAGCAACCAGTGTGGAGCTAATAGTCTTTTCTACGTTCCGGGCAACCCAGGCTACACTCTAGGGCGGTGCCCCACCAGATCAAATAGTTAGGGCCTATGAAGTCAACGCCTCAAGCATAAAATACAATAAAAATACAACGGTTTTTCCATCGTATAAAACGAATAATTGCATCCAGTGTGAAAGTAATGGTCTTTTCTACGTTCCGGGCAACCCAGGCTACACTCTAGGGCGGTGCTCCACCAGATCAAATAGTTAGGGCCTAAGAAGTCAACGGCAGAAGCATAAAATACAATAAAAATACAACGGTTTTTGCATCGTATAAAACGAATAATTGCAACCAGTGTGAAGGTAATGGTCTTTTCTACGCTCCGGACAACCTAGACTACACTCTAGGGCGGTGCTCCACCAGATCAAATAGTTAGGGCCTAAGAAGTCAACGCCAGAAGCATAAAATACAATATAAATACAGCAACTTTTCCATCCTATAAAATGAATAATTGCAAACAGCGTGAAAGTAATGGTCATTTCTACATTCCGTGCAACCTAGGCTCCACTCTAGGGCGTTGCTCCACCAGATCGAATAGTTAGGGCCTAAGAAGTCAACGCCGGAAGCATAAATTACAATAAAAATACAACGGTTTTTCCATCATATAAAACGAATAATTGCAACCAGTGTGAAGGTAATGGTCTTTTCTACGCTCCGGGCAACCTAGGCTTCAGTCGAGGTCGTTGTTCCACCAGATCGAACAGTTAGGGCCTAAGAAGTCAACGCCAGAAGCATAAAATACACTAAAAATACAACAGTTTTTCCGTCGTATAACAGGAATAATTGCAACCAGTGTGAAGGTAATGGTCATTTCTACGTTCCGGGCAATCTAGGCTTCACTCTAGGGCGTTGCTCCACCAGATCGAAGACCTACGGACTTAGAAGTCAACGCCAGAAGCATAAAATGCAATAAAGAAACAACAGTTTATCCATCGTATGACAGGAATAACTGCAACCAGTGTGAAAGTCATGGTCATTTCTACGTTCCGGGCTACCTAGGCTTCACTACAGGTCGTCGTTCCAGCAGATCGAATTGTTAGGCCCTAAGAAGACAACGCCAGTGGCATAAAATACAATATAAATACAACTGTTTTTCCATCGTATAAAACGAATAATTGAAACCAGTGTGAAAGTTACGGTCATTTCTACGTTCCCGTCTACCTAGGCTTCACTATAGGGCGTTGCTCCACCACATCGAATAGCTACGGAGTTAGAAGTCAACGCCAGAAGCATAAAATACAATATAAGTACAACAACATTTCCACCGTATAAAATGAATAATTGCAAACAGTGTGAAAGTAACGTTCATTTCTACGTTCCCGGAAACTTAGGCTTGACTCTAGGGCGTTGCTCCACCAGATCGAATAGTCAGGGCTTTAGAAGTCAACGCCAGAAGCATAAAATACAATATAAATACAACAGTTTTTCCATCGTATAAAACGAATAATTGCAACCAGTGTGAAAGTTATGGTCATTTCTACGTTCCGGGGTACCTAGGCTTCACCCTATGGCGTTGTTCCACCAGATCGAATTGTTAGGCCCTAAGAAGTCAACGCCAGGGGCATAAAATACAATATAAATACAACAGTTTTTCCATCGTATAAAACGAATAATTGCATCCAGTGTGAAAGTAATGGCCATTTCTACGTTCCGGCAACCTAGGCTTCACTCTAGGACGTTGCTCCACCAGATCGAATAGTTAGGGCCTTTGAAGTCAACGCCCGAAGCATGAAATACAATATAAATACAACAGTTTTTCCATCGTATAAATCGAATAATTGCATCCAGTGTGAAAGTAATGGCCATTTCTACATTCCGAGCAACCTAGGCTTCACTCTATGGCGTTGTTCCACCATATCCAATTGTTAGGGCCTTAGAAGTCAACGCCAGAAGTATAAAATACAAAACAAATACAACAGTTTTTCCATCGTATAAAACGAATAATTGCAGCCAGTGTGACAGTTATGGTCATTTCTACGTTCCGGGCTACCTAGGCTTCACTATAGGGCGTTGCTCCACCACATCGAATAGCTAACGAGTTAGAAGTCAACGCCAGAAGCATAAAATACAATATAAGTACAACATCTTTTCCATCGTATAAAATGAATAGATGCATACAGTGTGAAAGTAATTGTCATTTCTACGTTCCGGGCAACCTAGGCTTCACTCTATGGCGTTGTTCCACCAGATCGAATTGTTAGGCCCTAAGAAGTCAACGCCAGGGGCATAAAATACAATGTAAATACAACAGTTTTTCCATCGTATAAAACGAACAATTGCATCCAGTGTGAAAGTAATGGCCATTTCTACGTTCCGGGCAACCTAGGCTTCACTCTAGGACGTTGCTCCACCAGATCGAATAGTTAGTGCCTAAGAAGTCAACGCCAGAAGCATAAATTACAATAAAAATACAACGGTTTTTCCATCGTATAAAACGAATAATTGCAACCAGTGTGAAGGTAATGGTCTTTTCTACGTTCCGGGCAACCTAGGCTTCAGTCGAGGTCGTTGTTCCACCAGATCGAACAGTTAGGGCCTAAGAAGTCAACGCCAGAAGCATAAAATACACTAAAAATACAACAGTTTTTCCGTCGTATAACAGGAATAACTACAACCAGTGTGAAAGTGATGGTCATTTCTACGTTCCGGGCAACCTGGGCTTCACTCCGTTGCGTTGGTCCACCAGATCGAATTGTTAGGGCCTTAGAAGTCAACGGAGTAGCATAAAATACAAAATAAATACAACAGTTTTACCATCGTATAAAACGAATAATTGCAACCAGTGTGGTAATGGCCGTTTCTACGTGCCGGGCAGCCTAGGCTACACTCTAGCGCGCTGGTCCACCAGATCAAATAGTTAGGCCCTAAGAAGTCAACGCCAGAGGCATAAAATAGAATATAAATACAACAGTCTTTCCATCGTATAAAACGAATAATAGCAACCAGTGTGGAGGTAATAGTCTTTTCTACGTTCCGGGTAACCCAGGCTACACTCCAGGGCGGTGCCCCACCAGATCAAATAGTTAGGGCCTAAGAAGTCAACGCCAGAAGCATAAAATACAATAAAGAAACAACAGTTTATCCATCGTATGACAGGAATAACTGCAACCAGTGTGAAAGTCATGGTCATTTCTACGTTCCGGGCTACCTAGGCTTCACTACAGGGCGTCGTTCCAGCAGATCGAATTGTTAGGCCCTAAGAAGAAAACGCCAGTGGCATAAAATACAATATAAATACAACTGTTTTTCCATCGTATAAAACGAATAATTGAAACCAGTGTGAAAGTTATGGTCATTTCTACGTTCCCGTCTACCTAGGCTTCACTATAGGGCGTTGCTCCACCACATCGAATAGCTACGGAGTTAGAAGTCAACGCCAGAAGCATAAAATACAATATAAATACAACAACATTTCCACCGTATAAAATGAATAATTGCAAACAGTGTGAAAGTAACGTTCATTTCTACGTTCCGGGCAACTTAGGCTTGACTCTAGGGCGTTGCTCCACCAGATCGAATAGTCAGGGCTTTAGAAGTCAACGCCAGAAGCATAAAATACAATATAAATACAACAGTTTTTCCATCGTATAAAACGAATAATTGCAACCAGTGTGAAAGTTATGGTCATTTCTACGTTCCGGCGTACCTAGGCTTCACCCTATGGCGTTGTTCCACCAGATCGAATTGTTAGGCCCTAAGAAGTCAACGCCAGGGGCATAAAATACAATATAAATACAACAGTTTTTCCATCGTATAAAACGAATAATTGCATCCAGTGTGAAAGTAATGGCCATTTCTACGTTCCGGCAACCTAGGCTTCACTCTAGGACGTTGCTCCACCAGATCGAATAGTTAGGGCCTTTGAAGTCAACGCTCGAAGCATGAAATACAATATAAATACAACAGTTTTTCCATCGTATAAAACGAATAATTGCATCCAGTGTGAAAGTAATGGCCATTTCTACATTCCGAGCAACCTAGGCTTCACTCTATGGCGTTGTTCCACCAGATGCAATTGTTAGGGCCTTAGAAGTCAACGCCAGAAGTATAAAATACAAAACAAATACAACAGTTTTTCCATCGTATAAAACGAATAATTGCAACCAGTGTGACAGTTATGGTCATTTCTACGTTCCGGGGTACCTAGGCTTCACTATAGGGCGTTGCTCCACCACATCGAATAGCTAAGGAGTTAGAAGTCAACGCCAGAAGCATAAAATACAATATAAGTACAACATCTTTTCCATCGTATAAAATGAATAAATGCATCCAGTGTGAAAGTAATGGCCATTTCTACGTTCCGGGCAACCTAGGCTTCACTCTAGGACGATGCTCCACCAGATCGAATAGTTAGGGCCTTTGAAGTCATCGCCCGAAGCATGAAATACAATATAAGTACAACAGTTTTTCCATCGTATAAAACGAAAAATTGCATCCAGTGTGAAAGTAATGGCCATTTCTGCGTTCCGGGCAACCTAGGCTTCACTCTAGGGCGTTGCTCCACCAGATCGAATACCTAGGGACTTAGAAGTCAACGCCAGAAGCATAAAATGCAATAAAAGTGCAACAGTTTTTCATCGTATAACGGGAATAGTTGCAAGCAGCCTGAAAGTAATGGTCACTTCTACCTTCCGTGCAACCTAGGCTCCACTCTAGGGCGTTGCTCCACCAGATCGAATAGTTAGGGCCTTAGAAGTCAACGCCCGAAGCATAAAATACAATAAAGATACAACAGATTTACAATCGTATAACAGGAGTAATTGCAGCCAGCGTGAAGGTTATGGTCATTACTACGTTCCGGGCTACCTAGGCTTCTATATAGGGAGTTGTTCCACGAGACCGAATAGCTACGGAGTTAGAAGTCAACGCCAGAAGCATAGAATACAATATAAGTACAACAACTTTTCCATCGTATAAAATGAATAATTGCAAACAGTGTGAAAGTAATGGTCATTTCTACATTCCGTGCAACCTAGGCCCCGCTCTAGGGCGTTGCTCCACCAGATCGAATAGTTAGGGCCTAAGAAGTCAACGCCAGAAGCATAAATTACAATAAAAATACAACGGTTTTTCATCGTATAAAACGAATAATTGCAACCAGAGTGAAGGTAATGGTCTTTTCTACGTTCCGGGCAACCTAGGCTTCAGTCGAGGTCGTTGTTCCACCAGATCGAACAGTTAGGGTCTAAGAAGTCAACGCAAGAAGCATAAAATACACTAAAAATACAACAGTTTTTCCATCGTATAAAACGAATAATTGCAAACAGTGAGAAAGTTATGGTCATTTCTATTTTCAAGGCAACCTAGGCTTTACTATAGGGCGTTGCTCCACCACATCGAATAGCTACGGAGTTAGAAGTGAACGCCAGAAGCATAAAATACAATGTAAATACAACAACCCTTCCATCGTATATAATGAATAATTGCACACAGTCTGAAAGTAATGGTCGTTCTACATTCCGTGCAACCTAGGCTCCACTCTAGGGCGTTGCTCCACCAGATCGAATAGTTAGGGCCTAAGAAGTCAACGCCAGAAGCATAAAATACACTAAAGATACAACAGTTTTTCCGTCGCATAACAGGAATAATTGCAACCAGTGTGAAGGTAATGGTCACTTCTACGTTCCGGGCAATCTAGGCTTCACTCTAGGGCGTTGCTCCACCAGATCGAATACCTAGGGACTTAGAAGTCAACGCCAGAAGCATAAAATGCAATAAAGATACAACAGTTTTTCCATCGTATGACAGGAATAACTGCAACCAGTGTGAAAGTCATGGTCATTTCTACGTTCCGGGCTGCCTAGGCTTCACTACAGGGCGTCGTTCCAGCAGATCGAATTGTTAGGCCCTAAGAAGACAACGCCTGTGGCATAAAATACAATATAAATACAACAGTTTTTCCATCGTATAAAACGAATAATTGCAACCAGTGTGAAAGTTATGGTCATTTCTACGTTCCGGGCTACCTAGGCATCACCATAGGGCGTTGCTCCACCACATCGAATAGCTAAGGAGTTAGAAGTCAACGCCAGAAGCATAAAATACAATATAAATACAACAACTTTTCCATCGTATAAAATGAATAATTGCAAACAGTGTGAAAGTAATGGTCATTTCTACATTCCGTGCAACCTAGGCTCCACTCTAGGGCGTTGCTCCACCAGATCGAATAGTTAGGGCCTAAGAAGTCAACGCCAGAAGTATAAAATACAAAAGAAATACAACAGTTTTTCAATCGTATAAAACGAATAATTGCAACCAGTGTGAAAGTTATGGTCATTTCTACGTTCCCGTCTACCTAGGCTTCACTATAGGGCGTTGCTTCACCACATCGAATAGCTACGGAGTTAGAAGTCAACGCCAGAAGCATAAAATACACTATAAGTACAACAACATTTCCACCGTATAAAATGAATAAATGCAAACAGTGTGAAAGTAATTGTCATTTCTACGTTCCGGGCAACCTAGGCTTCACTCTAGGACGTCGCTCCACCAGATCGAATAGTTAGGGCCTTTGAAGTCGACGCCCGAAGCATAAAATACAATAAAGATACAACAGTTTTTCCATCGTATAACAGGATTAACTGCAACCAGTGCGAAAGTGATGGTCATTTCTACGTTCCGGGCAACCTAGGCTTCACTCTATGGCGTTGTTCCACCAGATCGAATTGTTAGGCCCTAAGAAGTCAACGCCAGTGCTATAAAATACAATATAAATACAACAACTTTTCCATCGTATAAAATGAATAATTGCAAACAGTGTGAAAGTAATGGTCATTTCTACATTCCGTGCAACCTAGGCTCCACTCTAGGGCGTTGCTCCACCACATCGAAGAACTACGGCCTTAGAAGCCAACGTCAGTAGCATAAAATACAATATAAATACAGCAGCTTTTCCGGCGTATAAATTGAATAATTGCAAACAGTGCGAAAGTAACGTTCATTTCTACGTTCCGGGCAACTTAGGCTTGACTCTAGGGCGTTGCTCCACCAGATCGAAAAGTCAGGGCTTTAGAAGTCAACGCCAGAAGCATAAAATACAATATAAATACAACAGTTTTTCCATCGTATAAAACGAATAATTGCACCCAGTGTGAAAGTTATGGTCATTTCTACGTTCCGGGGTACCTAGGCTTCAGCCTATGGCGTTGTTCCACCAGATCGAATTGTTAGGCCCTAAGATGTCAACGCCAGGGGCATAAAATACAATATAAATACAACAGTTTTTCCATCGTATAAAACGAATAATTGCATCCAGTGTGAAAGTAATGGCCACTTCTACGTTCCGGGCAACCTAGGCTTCACTCTAGGACGTTGCTCCACCAGATCGAATAGTTAGGGCCTTTGAAGTCAACGCCCGAAGCATGAAATACAATATAAATACAACAGTTTTTCCATCGTATAAAACGAATAATTGCATCCAGTGTGAAAGTAATGGCCATTTCTACATTCCGAGCAACCTAGGCTTCACTCTATGGCGTTGTTCCACCAGATCCAATTGTTAGGGCCTTAGAAGTCAACGCCAGAAGTATAAAATACAAAACAAATACAACAGTTTTTCCATCGTATAAAACCAATAATTGCAACCATTGTGACAGTTATGATGATTTCTACGTTCCGGGCTACCTAGGCTTCACTATAGGGCGTTGCTCCACCACATCGAATAGCTAAGGAGTTAGAAGTCAACGCCAGAAGCATAAAATACAATATAAGTACAACAACTTTTCCATCGTATAAAATGAATAAATGCATACAGTGTGAAAGTAATTGTCATTTCTACGTTCCGGGCAACCTAGGCTTCTCTCTATGGCGTTGTTCCACCAGATCGAATTCTTAGGCCCTAAGAAGTCAACGCCAGGGGCATAAAATACAATATAAATACAACAGTTTTTCCATCGTATAAAACGAATAATTGCAACCAGTGTGGTAATGGCCGTTTCTACGTCCCGGGCAGCCTAGGCTACACTCTAGCGCGCTGCTCCACCAGATCAAATAGTTAGGCCCTAAGAAGTCAACGCCAGAGGCATAAAATACAATATAAATACAACAGTCTTTCCATCGTATAAAACGAATAATAGCAACCAGTGTGGAGGTAATAGTCTTTTCTACATTCCGGGCAACCCAGGCTACACTCCAGGGCGGTGCCCCACCAGATCAAATAGTTAGGGCCTAAGAAGTCAACGCCAGAAGCATAAAATACAATAAAAATACAACGGTTTTTCCATCGTATAAAACGAATAATTGCATCCAGTGTGAAAGTAATGGTCTTTTCTACGTTCCGGGCAACCCAGGCTACACTCTAGGGCGGTGCTCCACCAGATCAAATAGTTAGGGCCTAAGAAGTCAACGGCAGAAGCATAAAATACAATAAAAATACAACGGTTTTTGCATCGTATAAAACGAATAATTGCAACCAGTGTGAAGGTAATGGTCTTTTCTACGCTCCGGACAACCTAGACTACACTCTAGGGCGGTGCTCCACCAGATCAAATAGTTAGGGCCTAAGAAGTCAACGCCAGAAGCATAAAATACAATATAAATACAGCAACTTTTCCATCCTATAAAATGAATAATTGCAAACAGCGTGAAAGTAATGGTCATTTCTACATTCCGTGCAACATAGGCTCCACTCTAGGGCGTTGCTCCACCAGATCGAATAGTTAGGGCCTAAGAAGTCAACGCCAGAAGCATAAATTACAATAAAAATACAACGGCTTTTTCCATCGTATAAAACGAATAATTGCAACCAGTGTGAAGGTAATGGTCTTTTCTACGTTCCGGGCAACCTAGGCTTCAGTCGAGGTCGTTGTTCCACCAGATCGAACAGTTAGGGCCTAAGAAGTCAACGCCAGAAGCATAAAATACACTAAAAATACAACAGTTTTTCCGTCGTATAACAGGAGTAACTACAACCAGTGTGAAAGTGATGGTCATTTCTACGTTCCCGTCTACCTAGGCTTCACTATAGGGCGTTGCTCCACCACATCGAATAGCTACGGAGTTAGAAGTCAACGCCAGAAGCATAAAATACAATATAAGTACAACAACTTTTCCATCGTATAAAATGAATAAATGCATACAGTGTGAAAGTAATTGTCATTTCTACGTTCCGGGCAACCTAGGCTTCTCTCTATGGCGTTGTTCCACCAGATCGAATTCTTAGGCCCTAAGAAGTCAACGCCAGGGGCATAAAATCCTATATAAATACAACAGTTTTTCCAGCGTATAAAACGAATAATTGCAACCAGTGTGGTAATGGCCGTTTCTACGTCCCGGGCAGCCTAGGCTACACTCTAGCGCGCTGCTCCACCAGATCAAATAGTTAGGCCCTAAGAAGTCAACGCCAGAGGCATAAAATACAATATAAATACAACAGTCTTTCCATCGTATAAAACGAATAATAGCAACCAGTGTGGAGGTAATAGTCTTTTCTACGTTCCGGGCAACCCAGGCTACACTCCAGGGCGGTGCCCCACCAGATCAAATAGTTAGGGCCTAAGAAGTCAACGCCAGAAGCATAAAATACAATAAAAATACAACGGTTTTTCCATCGTATAAAACGAATAATTGCATCCAGTGTGAAAGTAATGGTCTTTTCTACGTTCCGGGCAACCCAGGCTACACTCTAGGGCGGTGCTCCACCAGATCAAATAGTTAGGGCCTAAGAAGTCAACGGCAGAAGCATAAAATACAATAAAAATACAACGGTTTTTGCATCGTATAAAACGAATAATTGCAACCAGTGTGAAGGTAATGGTCTTTTCTACGCTCCGGACAACCTAGACTACACTCTAGGGCGGTGCTCCACCAGATCAAATAGTTAGGGCCTAAGAAGTCAACGCCAGAAGCATAAAATACATTATAAATACAGCAACTTTTCCATCCTATAAAATGAATAATTGCAAACAGCGTGAAAGTAATGGTCATTTCTACATTCCGTGCAACATAGGCTCCACTCTAGGGCGTTGCTCCACCAGATCGAATAGTTAGGGCCTAAGAAGTCAACGCCAGAAGCATAAATTACAATAAAAATACAACGGCTTTTTCCATCGTATAAAACGAATAATTGCAACCAGTGTGAAGGTAATGGTCTTTTCTACGTTCCGGGCAACCTAGGCTTCAGTCGAGGTCGTTGTTCCACCAGATCGAACAGTTAGGGCCTAAGAAGTCAACGCCAGAAGCATAAAATACACTAAAAATACAACAGTTTTTCCGTCGTATAACAGGAATAACTACAACCAGTGTGAAAGTGATGGTCATTTCTACGTTCCGGGCAACCTAGACTTCACTCCGTTGCGTTGGTCCACCAGATCGAATTGTTAGGGCCTTAGAAGTCAACGGAGTAGCATAAAATACAAAATAAATACAACAGTTTTACCATCGTATAAAACGAATAATTGCAACCAGTGTGGTAATGGCCGTTTCTACGTGCCGGGCAGCCTAGGCTACACTCTAGCGCGCTGGTCCACCACATCAAATAGTTAGGCCCTAAGAAGTCAACGCCAGAGGCATAAAATACAATATAAATACAACAGTCTTTCCATCGTATAAAACGAATAATAGCAACCAGTGTGGAGGTAATAGTCTTTTCTACGTTCCGGGCAACCCACGCTACACTCTAGGGCGGTGCCCCACCAGATCAAATAGTTAGGGCCTAAGAAGTCAACGCCAGAAGCATAAAATACAATAAAAATACAACGGTTGTTCCATCGTATAAAACGAATAATTGCATCCAGTGTGAAAGTAATGGTCTTTTCTACGTTCCGGGCAACCCAGGCTACACTCTAGGGCGGTGCTCCACCAGATCAAATAGTTAGGGCCTAAGAAGTCAACGGCAGAAGCATAAAATACAATAAAAATACAACGGTTTTTGCATCGTATAAAACGAATAATTGCAACCAGTGTGAAGGTAATGGTCTTTTCTACGCTCTGGACAACCTAGACTACACTCTGGGGCGGTGCTCGACCAGATCAAATAGTTAGGGCCTAAGAAGTCAACGCCAGAAGCATGAAATACGATATAAATACAACAGCTTTTCCATCGTATAAAACGAATAATTGCAACCAGTGTGAAAGTAATGGTCATTTGTACGTTCCGGGCAACCTAGGCTTCACTCCAGGGCGTTGCTCCATCAGATCGAATAGCTAGGGCCTAAGAAGTCAACGCCAGAAGTATAAAATACGATATAAATGCAACAGCTTTTCCATCGTATAACAGGAATAATTGCATCCAGTTTGAAACTGATGGTCATTTCTACGTTCCGGGCAATCTGCGCTTCACTGTAGGGCGTTGCTCCACCAGATCGAACAGGTAGGGCCATAGAGGTCAACACACGAAGCATATTATACAATAGAGATACAAGAGTTTTTCCACCGTATAAGAGGAGTAATTGCAAACAGTTGGAAGGTAGTGGTCTTTGCTACGTTCCGGGCAACCTAGGCTTCACACTGTGGCGGTGCTCCACCAGATCAAATAGGTAGGGCCTAAGAAGTCAACGCCAGAAGAATTAAATACAACATAAATACAACAGCTTTTCCATCGTATAAAATGAATAATTGCAAACAGTGTGAATGTAATGGCCATTTCTACGTTCCGGGCAGCCTAGGCTTCACTCTAGGGCGTTGCTCCGCCAGATGGAATAGTTAGGGCCTAAGAAGTCAACGCCAGAAGCACCAAATACAAAATAAATACACCAGTTTTTCCATCGTATAAAACGAATAATTGCAGCCACTGTGAAAGTAATGGTCGTTTCTACGTTCCGGGCAACCTAGGCTTAACTCTAGGGCGTTGCTCCACCACATCGAATAGCTAGGGCCTTAGAAGTTAACACCTGAAGCATAAAATACCATAAAAATACAACAGTTTTATCTTCGTATAACAGGAGTAATTGCAACAAGCGTGAAGGTAATGGTCATTTCTACGTTCCGGGCAACCTAGGCTTCACCCTACGGCGTTGTTGCACAAGTTCGAATAGTGAGGGCCAATGCAGTGAACGCCAGAAGCATAAGATACAATATAAATACAACAGTTTTTCCATCGTATAAAACGAATAATTGCATCCAGTATGAAAGTTATGGTCATTTATACTTTCCGGGCAGCCTAGGCTTCACTCTAGGGCGCTGCACCACCAGATCGAATAGCTAGGGACTTAGAATTCAACGCTAGAAGCATAAAATACAATACAAATACAACAGTTTTATCTTCGTATAACAGGAATAATTGGAAACAGTGTGAAAGTAATGGTCATTTCTACGTTCCGGGCAACCTAGGCTTCACTCTAGCAAGTTGCTCCACCACATCTAATAGCTACGGCCTTAGAAGTCAAAGCCAGAAGCATAGAATACAATATAACTACAACAGCTTTGCCATCGTATAAAATGAATAATTGCAAACAGTATGAAAGTAATGGTCATTTCTACATTCCGGGCTATCTAGGCTTCACTCTAGGGCGTTGCTCCACCATATAGAATAGTTAGGGCCTAAGAAGTCAACACCAGGAGCATAAAACACTATATAAATACAACAGCTTTTCCATCGTCTAAAACGAATAATTGCAAGCAGTATGAAACTTATGGTCATTTCTACTTTCCGGGCAACCTAGGCTTCACCCTAGGGCGTTGCTCCAACAGATTGAATAGGTAGGGCCTCAGAAGTCAACGCCCGAAGCATAAAATGCAATAAAAATACAACAGTTTTTCCATCGTATAACAGGATTAATTGCAACCAGTATGAAAGTGATGGTCATTTCTACGTTCCGGTTAACCTTGGTTTCACTCTAGGGCGTTGCTCCACCAGATCGAATAGCTAGGGACTTAGAATTCAACGCCATAAGAATTAAAAATACAATATAAGTACAACAGTTTTTCCATCGTATAAAATGAATAATTGCAACCAGTGTGAAAGTTAGGTCATTTCTACATTCCGAGCAACCTAGGCTTCACTCTAGGTCTTTGCTCCAAAAGATCGAATAGCTAGGGCGTTAGAAGTCAATTGCCGAAGCATAGAATACAATAAAGATACAACAGTTCTGCCATCGTATAACAGGAACAATTGCAGCCAGTGTGAAAGTGATGGTCATTTCTACGTTCCGGGCAACCTAGACTTCACTCTAGGGCGTTTCTCCAACAGATCGAATCGTTAGGGCCTTAGAAGTCAACGCCCGAAGCATAAAATACAAAATAAATAGAACAGCTTCCCATCGTATGAGACGAATGTTTGCAGATATTGTGAAAGTAACGGTCATTTCTATTTTCCGGGCAACCTAGGCCTCACTCTAGGGCCTTGCTCCACCAGATCGAATAGTTAGGGCCTAAGAAGTCAACGCCAGAAGCATAAGATACAAAAATACAACAGTCTTTCCATCGTACGACAGGAATAACTACAACCAGTGTGAAGGTAATAGCCATTTCTACGTTCCGGGCAACCTAGGCTTCACTCTAGGGCGTTGGTCCACCGGATCGAATAGTTAGGGCCTAAGAAGTCAACGCCAGAAGCATAAAATATAATAAAAATACAACAGTTTTTCCATCGTATAAAATGAATAATTGCACCCAGTGTGAAAGTTATGGTCATTTCTACGTTCCGGGGTACCTAGGCTTCAGCCTATGGCGTTGTTCCACCAGATCGAATTGTTAGGCCCTAAGATGTCAACGCCAGGGGCATAAAATACAATATAAATACAACAGTTTTTCCATCGTATAAAACGAATAATTGCATCCAGTGTGAAAGTAATGGCCACTTCTACGTTCCGGGCAACCTAGGCTTCACTCTAGGACGTTGCTCCACCAGATCGAATAGTTAGGGCCTTTGAAGTCAACGCCCGAAGCATGAAATACAATATAAATACAACAGTTTTTCCATCGTATAAAACGAATAATTGCATCCAGTGTGAAAGTAATGGCCATTTCTACATTCCGAGCAACCTAGGCTTCACTCTATGGCGTTGTTCCACCAGATCCAATTGTTAGGGCCTTAGAAGTCAACGCCAGAAGTATAAAATACAAAACAAACACAACAGTTTTTCCATCGTATAAAACGAATAATTGCAACCATTGTGACAGTTGTGATCATTTCTACGTTCCGGGCTACCTAGGCTTCACTATAGGACGTTGCTCCACCACATCGAATAGCTAAGGAGTTAGAAGTCAACGCCAGAAGCATAAAATACAATATAAGTACAACAACTTTTCCATCGTATAAAATGAATAAATGCATACAGTGTGAAAGTAATTGTCATTTCTACGTTCCGGGCAACCTAGGCTTCTCTCTATGGCGTTGTTCCACCAGATCGAATTCTTAGGCCCTAAGAAGTCAACGCCAGGGGCATAAAATACAATATAAATACAACAGTTTTTCCATCGTATAAAACGAATAATTGCAACCAGTGTGGTAATGGCCGTTTCTACGTCCCGGGCAGCCTAGGCTACACTCTAGCGCGCTGCTCCACCAGATCAAATAGTTAGGCCCTAAGAAGTCAACGCCAGAGGCATAAAATACAATATAAATACAACAGTCTTTCCATCGTATAAAACGAATAATAGCAACCAGTGTGGAGGTAATAGTCTTTTCTACATTCCGGGCAACCCAGGCTACACTCCAGGGCGGTGCCCCACCAGATCAAATAGTTAGGGCCTAAGAAGTCAACGCCAGAAGCATAAATTACAATAAAAATACAACGGCTTTTTCCATCGTATAAAACGAATAATTGCAACCAGTGTGAAGGTAATGGTCTTTTCTACGTTCCGGGCAACCTAGGCTTCAGTCGAGGTCGTTGTTCCACCAGATCGAACAGTTAGGGCCTAAGAAGTCAACGCCAGAAGCATAAAATACACTAAAAATACAACAGTTTTTCCGTCGTATAACAGGAATAACTACAACCAGTGTGAAAGTGATGGTCATTTCTACGTTCCGGGCAACCTAGACTTCACTCCGTTGCGTTGGTCCACCAGATCGAATTGTTAGGGCCTTAGAAATCAACGGAGTAGCATAAAATACAAAATAAATACAACAGTTTTACCATCGTATAAAACGAATAATTGCAACCAGTGTGGTAATGGCCGTTTCTACGTGCCGGGCAGCCTAGGCTACACTCTAGCGCGCTGGTCCACCACATCAAATAGTTAGGCCCTAAGAAGTCAACGCCAGAGGCATAAAATACAATATAAATACAACAGTCTTTCCATCGTATAAAACGAATAATAGCAACCACTGTGGAGGTAATAGTCTTTTCTACGTTCCGGGCAACCCACGCTACACTCTAGGGCGGTGCCCCACCAGATCAAATAGTTAGGGCCTAAGAAGTCAACGCCAGAAGCATAAAATACAATAAAAATACAACGGTTTTTCCATCGTATAAAACGAATAATTGCATCCAGTGTGAAAGTAATGGTCTTTTCTACGTTCCGGGCAACCCAGGCTACACTCTAGGGCGGTGCTCCACCAGATCAAATAGTTAGGGCCTAAGAAGTCAACGGCAGAAGCATAAAATACAATAAAAATACAACGGTTTTTGCATCGTATAAAACGAATAATTGCAAACAGTTGGAAGGTAGTGGTCTTTGCTACGTTCCGGGCAACCTAGGCTTCACACTGTGGCGGTGCTCCACCAGATCAAATAGATAGGGCCTAAGAAGTCAACGCCAGAAGAATTAAATACAACATAAATACAACAGCTTTTCCATCGTATAAAATGAATAATTGCAAACAGTGTGAATGTAATGGCCATTTCTACGTTCCGGGCAGCCTAGGCTTCACTCTAGGGCGTTGCTCCGCCAGATGGAATAGTTACGGCCTAAGAAGTCAACGCCAGAAGCACCAAATACAAAATAAATACACCAGTTTTTCCATCGTATAAAACGAATAATTGCAGCCACTGTGAAAGTAATGGTCGTTTCTACGTTCCGGGCAACCTAGACTTAACTCTAGGGCGTTGCTCCACCACATCGAATAGCTAGGGCCTTAGAAGTTAACACCTGAAGCATAAAATACCATAAAAATACAACAGTTTTATCTTCGTATAACAGGAGTAATTGCAACAAGCGTGAAGGTAATGGTCATTTCTACGTTCCGGGCAACCTAGGCTTCACCCTACGGCGTTGTTCCACAAGTTCGAATAGTGAGGGCCAATGCAGTGAACGCCAGAAGCATAAGATACAATATAAATACAACAGTTTTTCCATCGTATAAAACGAATAATTGCATCCAGTATGAAAGTTATGGTCATTTATACTTTCCGGGCAGCCTAGGCTTCACTCTAGGGCGCTGCACCACCAGATCGAATAGCTAGGGACTTAGAATTCAACGCTAGAAGCATAAAATACAATACAAATACAACAGTTTTATCTTCGTATAACAGGAATAATTGGAAACAGTGTGAAAGTAATGGTCATTTCTACGTTCCGGGCAACCTAGGCTTCACTCTAGGGCGTTGCTCCACCAGATCGAATAGTTAGGGCCTAAGAAGTCAACGCCAGAAGCATAAAATACAATATAAATACAACAGCTTTTCCATCGTATAAAACGAATAATTGCAAACATTGTGAAAGTAATGGTCATTTCTATGTTCCGGGCAACCTAGGCGTCACTCTAGGGCGTTGCTCTACCAGATCGAATAGTTAGGGCCTTAGAAGTAAACGCCAGAAGCGTAAAATACAATATAAATACCACAGGTTTTCCATCACATATAGTGTATATTTGCAAACAGTGTGAAAGTTATGGTTACTTTTACGTTCCGGACAACCTAGGCTTCACTCTAGGGCGTTGCTCCACCAGATCGAATAGTTAGGGACTTAGAATTCAACGCCACAAGGATAAAATACAATATAAGTACAACAGTTTTTTCATCGTATAAAATGAATAATTGCAAACATTGTGAAAGTTATGGTCATTTCTACCTTCTGGGCAACCTATGCTTCACCCTAGGGCGTTGCTCCACCAGATTGAATAGTTAGGGCCTCAGAACTCAACTCCCGATGCATAAAATGCACTAAAAATACAACAGCTTTTCCATCGTATAACATGAGTAATTCCAATCAGTTTGAAAGTGATGGTCATTTCTACGTTCCGGGCAGCCTAGGCTTCACTCTAGGGCGTTGTTACACCAGTCCGAATAGTTAGGGCCTAAGAAGTCAACGCCAGAAGAATAAAATACAACATAAGTACAACAGTTTTTCCATCGTATAAAATGAATAATTGCAGACATTGTGAAAGTAATGGTCATTTCTACGTTCCGGGCTACCTAGGCTTCACTCTTGGGCGTTCCTCCACCAGATCGAATAGCTACGACCTTAGAAGTCAAAGCCAGAAGCTGAAAATACAATAAAAATGCAACAGTTTTTCCATCGTATAGAATGACTAATTTCAACCAGTGCGAAAGTAATGATCATTTCGACGTTTCGCGCATCCTAGACTTAACTCTGAGGCGTTGCTCCACTATCTCGAATAGCTACGGACTTAGAAGTCAACGCCTGAAGCAGAAAGTACAATTAAAGTGCAACAGTTTTTCCATCGTATAGCATGACTAATTGCAACCAGAGCGAAAGTAATGACCATTTCGACGTATCGGCCATCCTAAACTTAACTCTGAGGCGTTGCTCCACCAGATCGAGGAGTTAGGGCCTAAGAAGTCAACGCCAGAATCATAAAATACGATTTAAATATAACAGTTTTTTCATCGTATAAAACGAATAATAACAACCAGTGTGAAGGTTATGGTCATTTCTACGTTCCGGGCAACCTAGGCTCCACTCTAGGGCGTTGCTCCACCAGATCGAATAGCTACGACCTTAGAAGTCAAAGCCAGAAGCTGAAAATACAATAAAAATGCAACAGTTTTTCCATCGTGTAGAATGACTAATTTCAACCAGTGCGAAAGTAATGAACATTTCGACGTTTCGGACATCCTAGACTTAACTCTGAGGCGTTGCTCCACTATCTCGAATAGCTACGGACTTAGAAGTCAACGCCTGAAGCATAAAATACAATAAAAATACAACAGTTTTTTCATCGTATAACAGGAATAACAGCAACAAGCGTGATGGTAATGGTCATTTCAACGTTCCGTGCAATCTACGCTTCACCCTAGGGCGTTGCTCCACCAGATCGAATAGCTAGGGACTTAGAATTCAACGCCAGAAGGATAAAATACAATATAAGTACAACAGTTTTTTCATCGTATAAAATGAATAATTACAGACATTGTGAAAGTAATGGTCATTCCTACGTTCCGGGAAACCTAGGCTTCACTCTAGGGCGTTGCTCAACCAGATCGAATAGTTAGGGCGTAAGAAGTCAACGCCAGAAACATAAAAAACAATATAAATACAACAGCTTTTCCATTGTATAAAACGAATAATTGCAACCAGTGTTAAAGTTATGGTCATTTCTACATTCCGGGCTATCTAGGCTTCACTCTAGGGCGTTGCTCCACCAGATAGAATAGTTAGGGCCTAAGAAGTCAACACCAGAAGCATAAAACACTATATAAATACAACAGCTTTTCCATCGTCTAAAACGAATAATTGCAAGCAGTATGAAACTTATGGTCATTTCTACTTTCCGGGCAACCTAGGCTTCACCCTAGGGCGTTGCTCCAACAGATTGAATAGGTAGGGCCTCAGAAGTCAACGCCCGATGCATAAAATGCAATAAAAATACAACAGTTTTTCCATCGTATAACAGGATTAATTGCAACCAGTATGAAAGTGATGGTCATTTCTACGTTCCGGTTAACCTTGGTTTCACTCTAGGGCGTTGCTCCACCAGATCGAATAGCTAGGGACTTAGAATTCAACGCCATAAGAATTAAAAATACAATATAAGTACAACAGTTTTTCCATCGTATAAAATGAATAATTGCAACCAGTGTGAAAGTTATGGTCATTTCTACATTCCGAGCAACCTAGGCTTCACTCTAGGTCTTTGCTCCAAAAGATCGAATAGCTAGGGCGTTAGAAGTCAATTGCCGAAGCATAGAATACAATAAAGATACAACAGTTCTGCCATCGTATAACAGGAACAAATGCAGCCAGTGTGAAAGTGATGGTCATTTCTACGTTCCGGGCAACCTAGACTTCACTCTAGGGCGTTTCTCCAACAGATCGAATCGTTAGGGCCTTAGAAGTCAACGCCCGAAGCATAAAATACAAAATAAATAGAACAGCTTCCCATCGTATGAGACGAATGTTTGCAGATATTGTGAGAGTAAGGGTCATTTCTATTTTCCGGGCAACCTAGGCCTCACTCTAGGGCGTTGCTCCACCAGATCGAATAGTTAGGGCCTAAGAAGTCAACGCCAGAAGCATAAGATACAAAAATACAACAGTCTTTCCATCGTACGACAGGAATAACTACAACCAGTGTGAAGGTAATAGCCATTTCTACGTTCCGGGCAACCTAGGCTTCACTCTAGGGCGTTGGTCCACCGGATCGAATAGTTAGGGCCTAAGAAGTCAACGCCAGAAGCATAAAATATAACAAAAATACAACAGGTTTTCCATCGTATAAAATGAATAATTGCAACCAGTGTGATGGTAATGGTCATTCCTACGTTCCGGGAAACCTAGGCTTCACTCTAGGGCGTTGCTCAACCAGATCGAATAGTTAGGGCGTAAGAAGTCAACGCCAGAAACATAAAAAACAATATAAATACAACAGCTTTTCCATTGTATAAAACGAATAATTGCAACCAGTGTTAAAGTTATGGTCATTTCTACATTCCGGGCTATCTAGGCTTCACTCTAGGGCGTTGCTCCACCAGATAGAATAGTTAGGGCCTAAGATGTCAACACCAGAAGCATAAAACACTATATAAATACAACAGCTTTTCCATCGTCTAAAACGAATAATTGCAAGCAGTATGAAACTTATGGTCATTTCTACTTTCCGGGCAACCTAGGCTTCACCCTAGGGCGTTGCTCCAACAGATTGAATAGGTAGGGCCTCAGAAGTCAACGCCCGAAGCATAAAATGCAATAAAAATACAACAGTTTTTCCATCGTATAACAGGATTAATTGCAACCAGTATGAAAGTGATGGTCATTTCTACGTTCCGGTTAACCTTGGTTTCACTCTAGGGCGTTGCTCCACCAGATCGAATAGCTAGGGACTTAGAATTCAACGCCATAAGAATTAAAAATACAATATAAGTACAACAGTTTTTCCATCGTATAAAATGAATAATTGCAACCAGTGTGAAAGTTATGGTCATTTCTACATTCCGAGCAACCTAGGCTTCACTCTAGGTCTTTGCTCCAAAAGATCGAATAGCTAGGGCGTTAGAAGTCAATTGCCGAAGCATAGAATACAATAAAGATACAACAGTTCTGCCATCGTATAACAGGAACAATTGCAGCCAGTGTGAAAGTGATGGTCATTTCTACGTTCCGGGCAACCTAGACTTCACTCTAGGGCGTTTCTCCAACAGATCGAATCGTTAGGGCCTTAGAAGTCAACGCCCGAAGCATAAAATACAAAATAAATAGAACAGCTTCCCATCGTATGAGACGAATGTTTGCAGATATTGTGAAAGTAACGGTCATTTCTATTTTCCGGGCAACCTAGGCCTCACTCTAGGGCGTTGCTCCACCAGATCGAATAGTTAGGGCCTAAGAAGTCAACGCCAGAAGCATAAGATACAAAAATACAACAGTCTTTCCATCGTACGACAGGAATAACTACAACCAGTGTGAAGGTAATAGCCATTTCTACGTTCCGGGCAACCTAGGCTTCACTCTAGGGCGTTGGTCCACCGGATCGAATAGTTAGGGCCTAAGAAGTCAACGCCAGAAGCATAAAATATAACAAAAATACAACAGTTTTTCCATCGTATAAAATGAATAATTGCAACCAGTGTGATGGTAATGGTCATTCCTACGTTCCGGGAAACCTAGGCTTCACTCTAGGGCGTTGCTCAACCAGATCGAATAGTTAGGGCGTAAGAAGTCAACGCCAGAAACATAAAAAACAATATAAATACAACAGCTTTTCCATTGTATAAAACGAATAATTGCAACCAGTGTTAAAGTTATGGTCATTTCTACATTCCGGGCTATCTAGGCTTCACTCTAGGGCGTTGCTCCACCAGATAGAATAGTTAGGGCCTTAGAAGTCAACGCCCGAAGCATAAAATACAAAATAAATAGAACAGCTTCCCATCGTATGAGACGAATGTTTGCAGATATTGTGAAAGTAACGGTCATTTCTATTTTCCGGGCAACCTAGGCCTCACTCTAGGGCGTTGCTCCACCAGATCGAATAGTTAGGGCCTAAGAAGTCAACGCCAGAAGCATAAGATACAAAAATACAACAGTCTTTCCATCGTACGACAGGAATAACTACAACCAGTGTGAAGGTAATAGCCATTTCTACGTTCCGGGCAACCTAGGCTTCACTCTAGGGCGTTGGTCCACCGGATCGAATAGTTAGGGCCTAAGAAGTCAACGCCAGAAGCATAAAATATAACAAAAATACAACAGTTTTTCCATCGTATAAAATGAATAATTGCAACCAGTGTGATGGTAATGGTCATTCCTACGTTCCGGGAAACCTAGGCTTCACTCTAGGGCGTTGCTCAACCAGATCGAATAGTTAGGGCGTAAGAAGTCAACGCCAGAAACATAAAAAACAATATAAATACAACAGCTTTTCCATTGTATAAAACGAATAATTGCAACCAGTGTTAAAGTTATGGTCATTTCTACATTCCGGGCTATCTAGGCTTCACTCTAGGGCGTTGCTCCACCAGATAGAATAGTTAGGGCCTAAGAAGTCAACACCAGAAGCATAAAACACTATATAAATACAACAGCTTTTCCATCGTCTAAAACGAATAATTGCAAGCAGTATGAAACTTATGGTCATTTCTACTTTCCGGGCAACCTAGGCTTCACCCTAGGGCGTTGCTCCAACAGATTGAATAGGTAGGGCCTCAGAAGTCAACGCCCGATGCATAAAATGCAATAAAAATACAACAGTTTTTCCATCGTATAACAGGATTAATTGCAACCAGTATGAAAGTGATGGTCATTTCTACGTTCCGGTTAACCTTGGTTTCACTCTAGGGCGTTGCTCCACCAGATCGAATAGCTAGGGACTTAGAATTCAACGCCATAAGAATTAAAAATACAATATAAGTACAACAGTTTTTCCATCGTATAAAATGAATAATTGCAACCAGTGTGAAAGTTATGGTCATTTCTACATTCCGAGCAACCTAGGCTTCACTCTAGGTCTTTGCTCCAAAAGATCGAATAGCTAGGGCGTTAGAAGTCAATTGCCGAAGCATAGAATACAATAAAGATACAACAGTTCTGCCATCGTATAACAGGAACAATTGCAGCCAGTGTGAAAGTGATGGTCATTTCTACGTTCCGGGCAACCTAGACTTCACTCTAGGGCGTTTCTCCAACAGATCGAATAGCTAGGGCCTTAGAAGTCAACGCGCGAAACTTAAAACACAAAATAAATAGAACAGTTTTTCCATTGTATAAATCGAATAATTGCTACCAGTGTGAAAGTTATGGTCCTTTCTACGTTCCGGGCAACCTAGGCTTCACCCTAGTGCGTTGTTCCACCAGATCGAATAGTTAAGGCCTTAGAAGTGAACGCCAGAAGCATAAAATACAATATAAATACAACAGTTTTTCCATCCTATAAAACGAATAATTGCAACCAGTATGAAAGTTGAGGTCATTTCTACTTTCCGGGCAACCTAGGATTCACCCTAGGGCGTTGCTCCAACAGATTGAATAGTTAGTGCCTTAGTAGTCAAAGCCCTAAGTATAAAATGCAATAAAAATAAAACAGTTTTTCCATCATATAACAGGAATAAATTGTACCAGTTTGAAAGTGATGGTCATTTCTACGTTCCGGGCACCCTAGGCTTCACTCTAGGTCGTTGCTCCACCATATCCAATACTTAGTGCCTTTGAAGTCAACGCCAGAAGCATTAAATACTATAAAAATACAACAGACCTTCCATTGTATAACAGGAATAAATGCAACCAGTGTGAAAGTAATGGTCATTTCTACGTTCCGGGCAACCTAGGCTTTGCTCTAGGGTGTTGCTCCACCAGATCGAATAGCTAGGGACTTAGAGGTCTGCGCCAGAAGAATAAAATACAATAAAAATACAACAGTTTTTCCATCGTACAACAGCAATAATTGCATCCAGTGTGAAAGTAATGGGCATTTCTACGTTCCGTGCAACCTAGGCTGCACTCTAGGGCGTTGCACCACTAGGTCGAATAGTTAGGCCATTAGACAGCAACTCCAGACGCATAAAATACTGTGAAAATACAACAGCTTTTCCATCGTATAAAAAGAATAATTGCACCCAGTGTGAAAGTAATGGTCATTTCTACGTTTAGGGCAACATACGCTTCACTCTTGGACGTTGCCCCACGAAATCGTTAGCTACGGTCTTAGAAGTCAACACCAGAAGCATAAAATACAATATAAATACAACAGCTTTTCCATAGTATATAATGTATATTTGCAAACAGTGTGAAAGTAATGGTCATTTCTACGTTCCGCGCAACCTAGGCTTCACTGTAGGGCGTTCCTCCACCAGATCGAACAGTTAGGGACGTAGAACTCAAGGCCAGAAGCATAAAATACAATAAAAATACAACAGCTTTTCCATCGTATAACAGGAATAACTGCAACCAGTGTGAAAGTACTGGTCATTTCTACGTTCCGGGTAACCTAGGCTTCACTCTAGGGCGTTGCTCCACGAGATCGAATAGTTAGTGACTTAGACTTCGACGCCAGAAGCATAAAATACAATTAAAATGCAACAGTTTTTACATCGTATATCAGCAATAACTGCAACAAGTGTGGAAGTACTGCTCATTTCTACGTTCCGGGTAACCTGGGGTTCACTCTAGGGCGTTGCTCCACCAGATCGAATAGTTAGGGTATAAGAAGTCAACGCCAGAACCATAAAATAGAATATAAATAGAACAGTTTTTCTAGTGTATAAAGCGAATAATTGCAACCAGTGTGAAGGTAATGGTCTTTTCTACGTCCCGGGCAACCTAGGCTTCACTCTAGGGCGGAGCTTCACCAGATCAAATAGTCAGGGCCTAAGAAGTCAACACAAGAAGCATAAAATACAATATAAATAAAACAGCCTTTCATCGTATATAATGTATATTTGCAAACGGTGTGAAAGTAATGGTCATTTCTACGTACCGGGCAACCTTGGCTTCACTCTAGGGCGTTACTCCACCAGATCGAATAGTTAGGGACTTAGAATTCGACGCCAGAAGCATAAAACACAATAAAAATGCAACAGTTTTTCCATCGTATAACAGGAATAACTGCAACCAGTGTGAAAGTACTGGTCATTTCTACGTTCCGGGTAACCTGGGTTTCACTCTATGGCGTTGCTCCACCATATCAAATAGTTACGGCCTTAGAAGTCAACGCCAGAAGCATAAAATACAATAAAAATACAACAGCATTTCCATCGTATATAATGTATATTTGCAAACATTGTGAAGGTAATGGTCACTTCTACGTTCCGGGCAAACTAGGCGTCACTCTAGGGCGTTGGTCCACCACATCTAATAGCTACGGCCTTAGAAGTCAACGCCAGAAGCATAAAATACAATATAAATACAACAGCTTTTCCATCGTATAAAATTGATAATTGCAAACAGTGTGAACGTAAGGGTCATTTCTACGTTCCGGCAACCTCAACTTCACTCTAGGGCGTTGCTCCACGAGTCCGAATAGTTAGGGAGTTAAAATTCAACGCCAGAAGCATAAAATACAACTAAAATGCAACAGTTTTTCTATCGTATAAAATGAATAATTGCAAACATTGTGAAAGTAATGGTCACTTCTACGTTCCGGGCAAACTAGGCGTCACTCTAGGGCGTTGCTCCACCACACCTAATAGCTAAGGCCTTAGAAGTCAACGCCAGAGGCATAAGATACAATATAAATACAACAGCATTTCCATCGTATAAAATTGATAATTGCAAACAGTGTGAAAGTAATGGTCATTTCTACGTTCCGGACAACCTAGGCTTCACCCTAGGGCGTTGGTTCACGAGATCGAATAGTTAGGCCCTAAGAAGTCAACGCCACAAGCATAAAATACAATATAAATACAACAGATTTTCCATCGTATAAAACGAATAATTGCAACCAGTGTGAAAGTTATGGACATTTCTACATTCCGAGCAACCTAGGCTTCACTCTAAGGCGTTGCTCCACCAGATCGACTAGCTAGAGCCTTAGAAGTCAACGGCAGAAGCATAAAATACAATAAAGATGCAACAGATTTTCCATCGTATAACAGGAATAACTGCAACCAGTGTGAAAGTACTGGTCATTTCTACGTTCCGGGTAACCTAGGTTTCACACTAGGGCGTTTCTCCACCAGATCGAATAGCTAGGGACTTAGAATTCAACGCCAGAAGGATAAAATACAATATAAGTACAACAGTTTTTTCATCGTATAAAATGAATAATTGCAAACATTGTGAAAGTTATGGTCATTTCTACATTCTGGGCAACCTATCCTTCACCCTAGGGCGTTGCTCCACCAGATTGAATAGCTAGGGCCTCAGAACTCAACTCACGATGCATAAAATGCAATAAAAATGCAACAGCTTTTCCATCGTATAAAACGAATAATTGCAACCAGTGTGAAAGTTATCGACATTTCTACGTACCGGTCAACCTAGGCTTAACTCTAGGGCGTTGCTCCACCAGATCGCATAGCTAGGGCCTAAGAAGTCAACGCCAGAAGCATAAAATACGATATAAATGCAACAGCTTTTCCATCGTATATAATGTATATTTGCAAACAGTGTGAAAGTAATGGTCATTTCTGCGTTCCGGGCAACCTAGGCTACACTCTAGTGTGTAGCTCCACCACATAGAATAGCTCCGGCCTTAGAAGTCAAAGACTGAAGCATAAAATACCATAAAAGTACAACAGTTTTATCTTCGTATAACAGGAATAATTGCAACAAGCGTGAAGGTAATGGTCATTTCTACGTTCCGGGCAACCTAGGCTTCACTCTAGGGCGTTGCTCCATCAGATCGAATAGCTAGGGCCTAAGAAGTCAACGCCAGAAGTATAAAATACGATATAAATGCAACAGCTTTTCCATCGTATAACAGGAATAATTGCATCCAGTTTGAAAGTGATGGTCATTTCTACGTTCCGGGCAATCTGCGCTTCACTGTAGGGCGTTGCTCCACCAGATCGAACAGGTAGGGCCATAGAGGTCAACACACGAAGCATATTATACAATAGAGATACAAGAGTTTTTGCACCGTATAAGAGGAGTAATTGCAAACAGTTGGAAGGTAGTGGTCTTTGCTACGTTCCGGGCAACCTAGGCTTCACACTGTGGCGGTGCTCCACCAGATCAAATAGATAGGGCCTAAGAAGTCAACGCCAGAAGAATTAAATACAACATAAATACAACAGCTTTTCCATCGTATAAAATGAATAATTGCAAACAGTGTGCATGTAATGGCCATTTCTACGTTCCGGGTAGCCTAGGCTTCACTCTAGGGCGTTGCTCCGCCAGATGGAATAGTTAGGGCCTAAGAAGTCAACGCCAGAAGCACCAAATACAAAATAAATACACCAGTTTTTCCATCGTATAAAACGAATAATTGCAACCAGTGTGAAAGTTATGGCTACTTCTACGTTCCGGACAACCTAGGCTTCACTCTAGGGCGTTGCTCCACCAGATCGAATAGTTAGGGCCTAAGAAGTCAACGCCAGAAGCATAAAATGCAATATAAATACAACAGCTTTTCCATCGTATAAAACGAATAATTGCAAACATTGTGAAAGTAATGGTCATTTCTATTTTCCGGGCAACCTAGGCGTCACTCTAGGGCGTTGCTCTACCAGATCGAATAGTTAGGGCCTTAGAAGTAAACGCCAGAAGCGTAAAATACAATATAAATACCACAGGTTTTCCATCACATATAGTGTATATTTGCAAACAGTGTGAAAGTTATGGTTACTTTTACGTTCCGGACAACCTAGGCTTCACTCTAGGGCGTTGCTCCACCAGATCGAATAGTTAGGGACTTAGAATTCAACGCCACAAGGATAAAATACAATATAAGTACAACAGTTTTTTCATCGTATAAAATGAATAATTGCAAACATTGTGAAAGTTATGGTCATGTCTACCTTCTGGGCAACCTATGCTTCACCCTAGGGCGTTGCTCCACCAGATTGAATAGTTAGGGCCTCAGAACTCAACTCCCGATGCATAAAATGCACTAAAAATACAACAGCTTTTCCATCGTATAACATGAGTAATTCCAATCAGTTTGAAAGTGATGGTCATTTCTACGTTCCGGGCAGCCTAGGCTTCACTCTAGGGCGTTGTTACACCAGTCCGAATAGTTAGGGCCTAAGAAGTCAACGCCAGAAGAATAAAATACAACATAAGTACAACAGTTTTTCCATCGTATAAAATGAATAATTGCAGACATTGTGAAAGTAATGGTCATTTCTACGTTCCGGGCTACCTAGGCTTCACTCTAGGGCGTTGCTCCACCAGATCGAATAGCTACGACCTTAGAAGTCAAAGCCAGAAGCTGAAAATACAATAAAAATGCAACAGTTTTTCCATCGTATAGAATGACTAATTTCAACCAGTGCGAAAGTAATGATCATTTCGACGTTTCGCGCATCCTAGACTTAACTCTGAGGCGTTGCTCCACTATCTCGTTTAGCTACGGACTTAGAAGTCAACGCCTGAAGCAGAAAGTACAATTAAAGTGCAACAGTTTTTCCACCGTATAGCATGACTAATTGCAACCAGAGCGAAAGTAATGACCATTTCGACGTATCGGCAATCCTAAACTTAACTCTGAGGCGTTGCTCCACCAGATCGAAGAGTTAGGGCCTAAGAAGTCAACGCCAGAATCATAAAATACGATTTAAATATAACAGTTTTTTCATCGTATAAAACGAATAATAACAACCAGTGTGAAGGTTATGGTCATTTCTACGTTCCGGGCAACCTAGGCTCCACTCTAGGGCGTTGCTCCACCAGATCGAATAGCTACGACCTTAGAAGTCAAAGCCAGAAGCTGAAAATACAATAAAAATGCAACAGTTTTTCCATCGTATAGAATGACTAATTTCAACCAGTGCGAAAGTAATGATCATTTCGACGTTTCGGACATCCTAGACTTAACTCTGAGGCGTTGCTCCACTATCTCGAATAGCTACGGACTTAGAAGTCAACGCCTGAAGCATAAAATACAATAAAAATACAACAGTTTTTTCATCGTATAACAGGAATAATTGCAACAAGCGTGATGGTAATGGTCATTTCAACGTTCCGGGCAATCTAGGCTTCACCCTAGGGCGTTGCTCCACCAGATCGAATAGCTAGGGACTTAGAATTCAACGCCAGAAGGATAAAATACAATATAAGTACAACAGTTTTTTCATCGTATAAAATGAATAATTACAGGCATTGTGAAAGTAATGGTCATTCCTACGTTCCGGGAAACCTAGGCTTCACTCTAGGGCGTTGCTCCACCAGATCGAATAGCTAGGGACTTAGAATTCAACGCCAGAAGGATAAAATACAATATAAGTACAACAGTTTTTCCATCGTATAAAATGAATAATTGCAACCAGTGTGAAAGTTATGGTCATTTCTACATTCCGAGCAACCTAGGCTTCACTCTAGGACTTTGCTCCAAAAGATCGAATAGCTAGGGCGTTAGAAGTCAATTGCCGAAGCATAGAATACAATAAAGATACAACAGTTTTGCCATCGTATAACAGGAACAATTGCAGCCAGTGTGAAAGTGATGGTCATTTCTACGTTCCGGGCAACCTAGACTTCACTCTAGGGCGTTTCTCCAACAGATCGAATCGTTAGGGCCTTAGAAGTCAACGCCCGAAGCATAAAATACAAAATAAATAGAACAGCTTCCCATCGTATGAGACGAATGTTTGCAGATATTGTGAAAGTAACGGTCATTTCTATTTTCCGGGCAACCTAGGCCTCACTCTAGGGCGTTGCTCCACCAGATCGAACAGTTAGGGCCTAAGAAGTCAACGCCAGAAGCATAAGATACAAAAATACAACAGTCTTTCCATCGTACGACAGGAATAACTACAACCAGTGTGAAGGTAATAGCCATTTCTACGTTCCGGGCAACCTAGGCTTCACTCTAGGGCGTTGGTCCACCAGATCGAATAGTTAGGGCCTAAGAAGTCAACGCCAGAAGCATTAAATACAACATAAATACAACAGCTTTTCCATCGTATAAAATGAATAATTGCAAACAGTATGAAAGTAATGGTCATTTCTACGTTCCGGGCAACCTAGACTTCACTCTAGGGCGTTGCTCCACCAGATCAAACAGTTAGGGCCTTAGAAGCCAACGCTCGAAGCATTAAATAGCAAATAAATAGAACAGTTTTTCCATTGTATAAAACGAATAATTGGTACCAGTGTGAAAGTTATGGTCATTTCTACGTTCAGGGCAACCTAGGCTTCACCGTAGGGCGTTGTTCCACCACATGGAATACTTAGGGCCTAAGAAGTCAATGCCAGAATCATAAAATACCATATAAATACAACAGCTTTTCCATCGTATAAAACGAATAATTGCAACCAGTGTGAAAGTTATGGCTACTTCTACGTTCCGGACAACCTAGGCTTCACTCTAGGGCGTTGCTCCACCAGATCGAATAGTTAGGGCCTAAGAAGTCAACGCCAGAAGCATAAAATACAATATAAATACAACAGCTTTTCCATCGTATAAAACGAATAATTGCAAACATTGTGAAAGTAATGGTCATTTCTATGTTCCGGGCAACCTAGGCGTCACTCTAGGGCGTTGCTCTACCAGATCGAATAGTTAGGGCCTTAGAAGTAAACGCCAGAAGCGTAAAATACAATATAAATACCACAGGTTTTCCATCACATATAGTGTATATTTGCAAACAGTGTGAAAGTTATGGTTACTTTTACGTTCCGGACAACCTAGGCTTCACTCTAGGGCGTTGCTCCACCAGATCGAATAGTTAGGGCCTTAGAAGTAAACGCCAGAAGCGTAAAATAAAATATAAATACAACAGCTTTTCCATCGTATATAATGTATATTTGCAAACAGTGTGAACGTAATGGTCACAACTACCTTCCGGTCAACCTAGGCTTCACTCTAGGGCGTTGCTCCACCAGATCGAATAGATAGGGCCTTAGAAGTAAACGCCAGAAGCGTAAAATAAAATATAAATACCACAGCTTTTCCATCATATATAGTGTATATTTGCAAACAGTGTGAAAGTTATGGTTACTTTTACGTTCCGGACAACCTAGGCTTCACTCTAGGGCGTTGCTCCACCAGATCGAATAGTTAGGGCCTTAGAAGTCAACGCCAGAAGCATAAAATACAATATAAATACAACAGCTTTTCCATCGTATAAAACGAATAATTGCAAACATTGTGAAAGTAATGGTCATTTCTATGTTCCGGGCAACCTAGGCGTCACTCTAGGGCGTTGCTCTACCAGATCGAATAGTTAGGGCCTTAGAAGTAAACGCCAGAAGCGTAAAATACAATATAAATATCACAGCTTTTCCATCATATATAGTGTATATTTGCAAACAGTGTGAAAGTTATGGTTACTTTTACGTTCCGGACAACCTAGGCTTCACTCTAGGGCGTTGCTCCACCAGATCGAATAGTTAGGGCCTTAGAAGTCAACGCCAGAAGCGTAAAATACAATATAAATACAACAGCTTTTCCATCGTATATAATGTATATTTGCAAACAGTGTGAACGTAATGGTCATAACTACCTTCCGGTCAACCTAGGCTTCACTCAAGGTCGTTGCTCCACCAGATCAAACAGTTAGGGCCTTAGAAGCCAACGCTCGAAGCATTAAATACCAAATAAATAGAACAGTTTTTCCATTGTATAAAACGCTTAATTGCTACCAGTGAAAAAGTTATGGTCATTTCTCCTTTCCGGGCAACCTAGGCTTCACTCTAGGGCGTTGCTCCACTAGATCGAATAGCTAGGGCCTTAGAAGTCGACGCCAGAAGCTTAAAATACAATATAAATACAACAGCTTTTCCATCGTATAAAACGAATTATAGCAACCAGTGTGAAAGTGATGGTCATTTCTACGATACGGGCAATCTAGGCTTCACTCTAGGGCGTTGCTCCACCAGATCGAATAGATAGGGCCTAAGAAGTCAACGCCAGAAGCACAAAATACAATATAAATACAACGGTTTTTCCATCGTATATAATGTATATTTGCAAACAGTGTGAAAGTAACGGTCGTTTCTACGTTCCGGGCAACCTAGGCTTCACTCTAGGGCGTAGCTCCACCACATCGAATAGCTCCGGCCTTAGAAGTCAACGCCTGAAGCATAAAATACAATAAAGGTACAACAGCTTTTCCATCGTGTATCAGAAGTAATTGCAACCAGTGTGAAACTAATGGCCATTTCTACTTTCCGGGCAACCTAGGCGTCACTCTAGGGCGTTGCTCCACCACATCTAATAACTGCGGCCTTAGAAGTCAACGCCAGGAGCATAAAATACAATACAAATACTACAGCTTTGCCACCGTATAAAATGAATAATTGCAAACAGTGTGAAAGTAATGGTCATTTCTACGTTCCGAGCAACCTAGGTTTCACTCTAGGGCGTTGCTCCACCAGATCGAATAGCCAGGGCCTTAGAAGTCAACGCCAGAAGCATAAAATACGATAAAGATGCAACAGTTTTTCCATTGTATAAAACGAATAATTGCAACCAGTGTGAAAGTTATGGTCATTTCTTCATTCCGAGCAACCTAGGCTTCACTCTAAGGCGTTGCTCCAACAGATCGAATAGTTAGGGCATTAGAAGTCAACGCCAGAAGCATAAAATACAATATAAATACAACAGCTTTTCCATCGTATAAAACGAGTAATTGCAACCAGTGTGAAAGTTATGGTCATTTCTACGTTCCGAGCACCCTATGCGTCACTCTGGGGCGTTGTTCCACCACATCTAATAGCTACGGCCTTTGAAGTCAACCCCAGATGAATAAAATACAGTAAAGGTGCTACAGCTTTTCCATCGTACAAAACGAATAATTGCAACCAGTGTGAAAGTTATTGTCATTTCTACTTTCCGGGCAACCTAGGCTTCACCCTAGGGCGTCGCTCCAACAGATTGAATAGTTAGGAGCTTAGAAGTCAATGCCCGAAGCATAAAATGCAATAAAAATACAACAGTTTTTCCATCATATAACAGGAATATTTGCAAACAGATTGAAAGTGATGGTCATTTCTACGTTCCGGGCAACCTAGGCTTCACTCTAGGGCGTTGCTCCACCAGATCAAACAGTTAGGGTCTTAGAAGCCCACGCCCGAAGCATTAAATACAAAATAAATAGAACAGTTTTTCCATCGTATAAAACGAATAATTGCAACCAGTATGAAAGTTAACGTCATTTCTACTTCCCGGGCAACATAGGCTTCACCCTAGGGCGTTGTTCCACCAGATCGAATAGTTAGGGCCTAAGAAGTCAACGCCAGAAGCATAAAATACAATAAAGATGCAACAGTTGTTCCATCGCATAACAGGAATAACTGCAAACAGTGTGAAGGTACAGGTCATTTCTACGTTCCTGTCAACCTAGGTTTCACTCTAGGGCGTTGCTCCACCAAATCGAACAGCTAGGGCCTTAGAAGTCAACGCCAGAAGCATAAAATACAATAAAGATGCAAAAGTTTTTCCATCGTATAACAGGAATAACTACAAACAGTATGAAAGCACTTGTCATTCCTACGTACCGGGTAACCTAGGTTTCACCCTAGGGCGTTGTTCCACCAGATCGAATAGTTAGGGCCTAAGAAGTGAACGCCAGAAGCATAAAATACAATATAAATACAACAGCTTTTCCATTGTATAACAGGAATAATTGCAACCAGTGTGAAAGTGATGGTCATTTCTACGATCCGGGTAATCCAGGTTTCACTCTAGGGCATTACTCCACCACATCGAATAGCTACGGCCGTAGAAGTCAACGACTGAAGCATAAAATGCAATAAAAGTACAACAGTTTTTTCATCTTATAACAGGTTCAATTGCAGCAAGCGTGAAGGTAATGGTCATTTCTACGTTCCGGGCACCCTAGGCATCACTCTTGGGCGTTGTTCCACCAGATGGAATAGTTAGGGCCTAAGAAGTCAACGCCAGAAGCATAAAATACGATATAAATGCAACAGCTTTTCCATCGTAGAAAACGAATAATGGCAACCAGTGTGAAAGTTATGGTCATTTCCACGTTCCGAGCAACTTAGGCTTCACTCTAGGGACTTGCTCCACCAGATCGAATGGTTAGTGCCTTAGATATCAACGCCACATGCATAAAATACAATAATGGTGCAACAGTTTTTCCATCGTATAACAGGAATAATTGCAACCAGTGTGAAGGTAACGGTATGTTCTACGTTCCGGGCAACCTAGGCTTCACTCTAGGGCGTTGCTCCACCAGATCGAATAGTTAGGGCCTTAGAAGTCAACGCCCGAAGCATAAAATGCAAAATAAATAGAACAGTTTTTCCATTGTATAAAACGAATAACTGCAACCAGTGTGAAAGTACTGGTCATTTCTATGTTCCCGGCAACCTAGGCTTCACACTAGGGCATTGCTCCACCAGATTGAATAGTTAGGGCCTTAGAAGTCAACGCCCGAAGCATAAAACGCAATAAAGGTGCAACAGTTTTTCCATCGTGTAACAGGAATAATTGCAAACAGTGTGAAAGTAATGGTCATTTCTACGTTCCGGGTAACCTAGGCGTCACTCTAGGGCGTTACTCCACCAGATCGAATAGTTAGGGCCTTAGAAATCAACGCCAGAAGCATAAAATACAGTAAAGATGCAACAGTTTTTCCATTGTTTAACAGGAATAACTGCAACCAGTGTGAATGTACTGGTCATTTCTACGTTCCGGGCAACCTAGGCGTCACTCTAGGGCGTTGCTCCACCGTATCTAATAGCTACGGCCTTAGAAGTCAACGCCAGAGGCGTAAAATACAATACAAATACAACAGCTTTTCCATCGTACAAAATGAATAATAGCAAACAGTGTGAAAGTAATTGTCATTTCTACGTTCCGGGCAACCTAGGCTTCACTCTAGGTCGTTGCTCCACCAGATCAAATAGCTAGCGACTTAGAATAAAACGCCAGAAGCATAGAATACAATAAAAATACAACAGTTTTTCCATCGTATAACAGGAATAATTGCAACCAGTGTGAATGTAATGGTCATTTCTGCGTTCCGGGCAACCTAGGTTTCACTCTAGGGCGTTGCTCCACCAGGTCGAATAGTTAGGGCCTAAGAAGTCAACGCCAGAAGCATAAAATACAATATAAATACAACAGCTTTTACATCGTATAAAACGAGTAATTGCAACCAGTGTGGAAGTTATTGTCATTTCTACGTTCCGGGCAACCGAGGCTTCACTCTGGGGTATTGCTCGACCAGATCGAATAGCTAGGGCCTTAGAAGTCAACGCCCGAAGCATAAAATACAAAATAAATAGAACAGTTTTTCCATCGTATAAAACGAATAATTGCTACCATTGTGAAAGTTATGGTCATTGCTACGTTCCGAGCAACCTACCCTTCACCCTAGGGCGTTGCTCCACCAGATCGAATAGTTACGGCCTTAGAAGTCAGCGCCAGAAGCATAAAATACATTAAAGATGCAACAGTTTTTCCATCGTTTAACAGGAATAACTGCAACCAGTGTGAATGCACCGGTCATTTCTACGTTCCGGATAACCTAGGTTTCACTGTCGGGCGTTGCTCCACCAGATCGAAATGTTAGGGCCTAAGAAGTCAACGCCCGAAGCATAAAATACGATATAAATACAACAGCATTTCCATCGTATTAAATGAATAATTGCAAACAGTGTGAAAGTAGTGGTCATTTCTACGTTCCGGGCAACCTAGGCTTCACTGTATGGCGTTCTTCCACCACATCGAATAGCTACGGCCTCAGAAGTCCACGCCTGAAGCATAAAATACAATAAAAATACAACAGTCTTTTCATCGTATAACAGGAATAATTGCAACAAACGTGAAAGTAATGACCATTTCGGCGTTTCGGGCATCCTAGACTTAACTCTGAGGCATTGCTCCACCAGATCGAATATTTAGGGCCTTAGAAGTCAACGCCAGAAGCATAAAGTACAATATAAATACAACAGTTTTTCGATCGTATAAAACGAATAATGGCAACCAGTATGCAACTTATGGTCATTTCTACATTCCGAGCAACCTAGGCTTCACTCTAGGGCGTTGCACCACCAGATCGAATAGTTAGGTCCTTAGAAGTCAACGCCAGAAGCATAAAATACGATATAAATACAACAGCTGTTCCATCGTATAGCAGGAATAATTTGCAACCAGTGTGATAGTAGTGGTCATTTCTACGTTCCGGGCAACCCAGGTTTCACTCCAGGGCGTTGCTCCACCAGATCGAATAGTTACGGCCTAAGAAGTCAACGCCAGAAGCGTAAAATACGATAAAGATGCAACAGTTTTTCCATCGTATAAAACGAATAATTGCAATCAGTGTGAAAGTTATGGTCATTTCTACTTTCCGAGCATCCTAGGCTTCACCCTAGGGCGTTGCTCCAACAGATTGAATAGTTAGGGCCTTAGAAGTCAACGCCCGAAGCATAAAATACAAAATAAATAGAACGGTTTTACCATTGTATAAAACGAATAATTGCTACGAGTGTAAAAGCTATGGTCAATTCTACGTTCCGGGCAACCTAGGCTTCACTCCAGGGCGTTGCTCCACCAGATCGAATAGTTAGGTCCTTAGAAGTCAACGCCAGAAGCATAAAATACGATATAAATACAACAGCTTTTCCATCGTATAAAAGGAATAATTGCAAACAGTGTGATAGTAGTGGTCATTTCTACGTTCCGGGTAACCTAGGTTTCACTCTAGGGCGTTGCTCCGCTAGATCGAATAGTTACGGCCTAAGAAGTCAACGCCAGAAGCATAAAATACGATAAAGATGCAACAGTTTTTCGATCGTATAAAACGAATAATTGCAATCAGTGTGAAAGTTATGGTCATTTCTACTTTCCGAGCATCCTAGGCTTCACCCTAGGGCGTTGCTCCAACAGATTGAATAGTTAGGGCCTTAGAAGTCAACGCCCGAAGCATAAAATACAAAATAAATAGAACGGTTTTACCATTGTATAAAACGAATAATTGCTACGAGTGTAAAACCTATGGTCATTTCTACGTTCCGGGCAACCTAGGCTTCACTCCAGGGCGTTGCTCCACCAGATCGAATAGTTAGGTCCTTAGAAGTCAACGCCAGGAGCATAAAATACGATATAAATACAACAGCTTTTCCATCGTATAAAAGGAATAATTGCAAACAGTGTGATAGTAGTGGTCATTTCTACGTTCCGGGTAACCTAGGTTTCACTCTAGGGCGTTGCTCCGCTAGATCGAATAGTTACGGCCTAAGAAGTCAACGCCAGAAGCATAAAATACGATAAAGATGCAACAGTTTTTCGATCGTATAAAACGAATAATTGCAATCAGTGTGAAAGTTATGGTCATTTCTACTTTCCGAGCATCCTAGGCTTCACCCTAGGGCGTTGCTCCAACAGATTGAATAGTTAGGGCCTTAGAAGTCAACGCCCGAAGCATAAAATACAAAATAAATAGAACGGTTTTACCATTGTATAAAACGAATAATTGCTACGAGTGTAAAACCTATGGTCATTTCTACGTTCCGGGCAACCTAGGCTTCACTCCAGGGCGTTGCTCCACCAGATCGAATAGTTAGGTCCTTAGAAGTCAACGCCAGGAGCATAAAATACGATATAAATACAACAGCTTTTCCATCGTATAAAAGGAATAATTGCAAACAGTGTGATAGTAGTGGTCATTTCTACGTTCCGGGTAACCTAGGTTTCACTCTAGGGCGTTGCTCCACCAGATCGAATAGTTACGGCCTAAGAAGTCAACGCCAGAAGCATAAAATACGATAAAGATGCAACAGTTTTTCCATCGTATAAAACGAATAATTGCAATCAGTGTGAAAGTTATGGTCATTTCTACATTCCGAGCAACCGAGGCTTCACTCTAGGGCGTTGCTCCACCAGATCGAATAGTTAGGTCCTTAGAAATCAACGCCAGAAGCATAAAATACGATATAAATACAACAGCTGTTCCATCGTATATTAGGAATAATTGCAAACAGTGTGAAGGTAATGGTCATTTCTACGTTCCGGGCAACCTAGGCTTCACTCTACGGCGTTGTTCCACCAGATCGAATAGTTAGGGCCTAAGAAGTCAACACCAGAAGAATAAAATCCAATAAAAATACAACAGACTTTCCATCCTATAAGAGGAATAATTGCAACCCGTGTGAAAGTGATGGTCATTTCTACGTTCCAGGCAACCTAGGTTTCACTCTAGGGCGTTGTTCCACAAGATCGAATAGTTAGTGCCTAAGTAGACAACGCCAGAAGCATAAAATACAATATAAATAGAACAGTTTTTCCATTGTATAAAGCGAATAATTGCTACCAGTGTGAAAGTTATGGTCATTTCTACGTTCCGCGCAACCTGGGCTTTACTCTAGGGCGCTGTTCCACCAGATGGAATAGTTAGGGCCTAAGAAGTTAACGCCAGAAGCATAAAATACGATATAAATACAACAGCTGTTCCATCGTATAAAACAAGTAATTGCAACCAGTGTGAAAGTTATGGTCATTTCAACGTTCCGGGCTACCTAGGCTTCACCCTAGGCCGTTGTTCCACCAGATCGAATAGTTAGGGCCTAAGAAGTGAACGCCAGAAGCATAAAATGCAACAAAAATACAACAGTTTTTCCATCGTATAGCAGGAATAATTTGCAACCAGTGTGATAGTAGTGGTCATTTCTGCGTTCCGGGCAACCCAGGTTTCACTCCAGGGCGTTGCTCCACCAGATCGAATAGTTACGGCCTAAGAAGTCAACGCCAGAAGCATAAAATACGATAAAGATGCAACAGTTCTTCCATCGTATAAAACGAATAGTTGCAATCAGTGTGAAAGTTATGGTCATTTCTACATTCCGAGCAACCTAGGCTTCACTCTAGGGCGCTGCTCCACCAGATCGAATAGTTAGGTCCCTAGAAGTCAACGCCCGAAGCATAAAATACGATATAAATACAACAGCTTTTACATCGTATAAAAAGAATAATTGCAAACAGTGTGAAAGTAATGGTCATTTCTATGTTCCGGGCAACCTAGGCTTCACTCTAGGGCGTTGCTCGACCAGATCGAATAGTTAGGGCCTTAGAAGTCAACGCCCGAAGCTTAAAATACAAAATAAATAAAACAGTTTTTCCATCGTATAAAACAAAAAATTGCTACCAGTGTGAAAGTTATGGTTATTTCTACGTTCCGCGCAATCTGGGCTTTACCCTAGGGCGTTGTTCCACCAGATGGAATAGTTAGGGCCTAAGAAGTCAACGCCAGAAGCATAAAGAGCGATATAAATACAACAGCTTTTCCATCGTATAAAACGAATAATTGCAACCAGTGTGGAAGTTATGGTCATTTCTACGTTTTGGGCAACCTAGGCTTCACTCTAGGGCGGTGCTCCCCCAAATCGAATAGCTAGGGCCTTAGAAGTGAACGCCAGAAGCATAAAATAAAATAAAGATGCAAAAGTTTTTCCATCGTATAACAGGAATAACTGCAAACAGTATGAAAGTACTGGACATTTCTACGTTCCGGGTAACCTAGGTTTCACTCTATGGCGTTGCTCCACCAGATCGAATAGCTAGCGACTTAGAATTCAACGCCATAAGAATAAAATACAATATACGTACCACAGTTTTTCCATCGTATAAAATGAAAAATTGCAACCAGTGTGAAAGTTATGGTCATTTCTGCATTCCGAGCAACCCAGGCTTCACTCTAGGCCGTTGCTCCACCAGATCGAATAGTTAGGGCCTTAGAAGTCAACGCCCGAAGCATTAAATACAAAATAAATATAACAGTTTTTCCATCGTATAAAACGAATAATAGAAACCAGTGTGAAAGTTATGGTCATTTCTACGTTCCGGGCAACCGAGGCTTCACTCTGGGGCATTGCTCGACCAGATCGAATAGCTAGGGCCTTAGGAGTCAACGCCCGAAGCATAAAATACTAAATAAATAGAACAGTTTTTCCATCGTATAAAACGAATAATTGCTACCATTGTGAAAGTTATGGTCATTGCTACGTTCCGCGCAACCTACCCTTCACCCTAGGGCGTTGCTCCACCAGATCGAATAGTTACGGCCTTAGAAGTCAGCGCCAGAAGCATAAAATACATTAAAGATGCAACAGTTTTTCCATCGTTTAACAGGAATAACTGCAACCAGTGTGAATGCACTGGTCATTTCTACGTTCCGGATAACCTAGGTTTCACTGTCGGGCGTTGCTCCACCAGATCGAAATGTTAGGGCCTAAGAAGTCAACGCCAGAAGCATAAAATACGATATAAATACAACAGCTGTTCCATCGTATAGCAGGAATAATTTGCAACCAGTGTGATAGTAGTGGTCATTTCTACGTTCCGGGCAACCCAGGTTTCACTCCAGGGCGTTGCTCCACCAGATCGAATAGTTACGGCCTAAGAAGTCAACGCCAGAAGCATAAAATACGATAAAGATGCTACAGTTTTTCCATCGTATAAAACGAATAATTGCAATCAGTGTGAAAGTTATGGTCATTTCTACTTTCCGAGCATCCTAGGTTTCACCCTAGGGCGTTGCTCCAACAGATTGAATAGTTAGGGCCTTAGAAGTCAACGCCCGAAGCATAAAATACAAAACAAATAGAACGGTTTTACCATTGTATAAAACGAATAATTGCTACGAGTGTAAAACCTATGGTCATTTCTACGTTCCGGGCAACCTAGGCTTCACTCCAGGGCGTTGCTCCACCAGATCGAATAGTTAGGTCCTTAGAAGTCAACGCCAGAAGCATAAAATACGATATAAATACAACAGCTTTTCCATCGTATAAAAGGAATAATTGCAAACAGTGTGATAGTAGTGGTCATTTCTACGTTCCGGGTAACCTAGGTTTCACTCTAGGGCGTTGCTCCACCAGATCGAATAGTTAGGTCCTTAGAAATCAACGCCAGAAGCATAAAATACGATATAAATACAACAGCTGTTCCATCGTATAAAAGGAATAATTGCAAACAGTGTGAAGGTAATGGTCATTTCTACGTTCTTGGCAACCTAGGCTTCACTCTACGGCGTTGTTCCACCAGATCGAATAGTTAGGGCCTAAGAAGTCCACACCAGAAGAATAAAATACAATAAAAATACAACAGACTTTCCACCCTATAAGAGGAATAATTGCAACCCGTGTGAAAGTGATGGTCATTTCCACGTTCCAGGCAACCTAGGCTTCACTCTAGGGCGTTGTTCCACAAGATCGAATAGTTAGTGCCTAAGTAGACAACGCCAGAAGCATAAAATACAATATAAATAGAACAGTTTTTCCATTGTATAAAGCGAATAATTGCTACCAGTGTGAAAGTTATGGTCATTTCTACGTTCCGCGCAACCTGGGCTTTACTCTAGGGCGCTGTTCCACCAGATGGATTAGTTAGGGCCTAAGAAGTCAACGCCAGAAGCATAAAATACGATATAAATACAACAGCTGTTCCATCGTATAAAACAAGTAATTGCAACCAGTGTGAAAGTTATGGTCATTTCAACGTTCCGGGCTACCTAGGCTTCACCCTAGGCCGTTGTCCCACCAGATCGAATATTTAGGGCCTAAGAAGTGAACGCCAGAAGCATAAAATACGATAAAGATGCTACAGTTTTTCCATCGTATAAAACGAATAATTGCAATCAGTGTGAAAGTTATGGTCATTTCTACGTTTTGGGCAACCTAGGCTTCACTCTAGGGCGGTGCTCCCCCAAATCGAATAGCTAGGGCCTTAGAAGTGAACGCCAGAAGCATAAAATAAAATAAAGATGCAAAAGTTTTTCCATCGTATAACAGGAATAACTGCAAACAGTATGAAAGTACTGGACATTTCTACGTTCCGGGTAACCTAGGTTTCACTCTAGGGCGTTGCTCCACCAGATCGAATAGTTAGGTCCTTAGAAGTCAACGCCAGAAGCATAAAATACGATATAAATACAACAGCTGTTCCATCGTATAGCAGGAATAATTTGCAACCAGTGTGATAGTAGTGGTCATTTCTACGTTCCGGGCAACCCAGGTTTCACTCCAGGGCGTTGCTCCACCTGATCGAATAGTTACGGCCTAAGAAGTCAACGCCAGAAGCATAAAATACGATCAAGATGCTACAGTTTTTCCATCGTATAAAACGAATAATTGCAATCAGTGTGAAAGTTATGGTCATTTCTACTTTCCGAGCATCCTAGGGTTCACCCTAGGGCGTTGCTCCAACAGATTGAATAGTTAGGGCCTTAGAAGTCAACGCCCGAAGCATAAAATACAAAATAAATAGAACGGTTTTACCATTGTATAAAACGAATAATTGCTACGAGTGTAAAACCTATGGTCATTTCTACGTTCCGGGCAACCTAGGCTTCACTCCAGGGCGTTGCTCCACCAGATCGAATAGTTAGGTCCTTAGAAGTCAACGCCAGGAGCATAAAATACGATATAAATACAACAGCTTTTCCATCGTATAAAAGGAATAATTGCAAACAGTGTGATAGTAGTGGTCATTTCTACGTTCCGGGTAACCTAGGTTTCACTCTAGGGCGTTGCTCCACCAGATCGAATAGTTACGGCCTAAGAAGTCATCGCCAGAAGCATAAAATACGATAAAGATGCAACAGTTTTTCCATCCTATAAAACGAATAATTGCAATCAGCGTGAAAGTTATGGTCATTTCTACATTCCGAGCAACCGAGGCTTCACTCTAGGGCGTTGCTCCACCAGATCGAATAGTTAGGTCCTTAGAAATCAACGCCAGAAGCATAAAATACGATATAAATACAACAGCTGTTCCATCGTATAAAAGGAATAATTGCAACCAGTGTGAAGGTAACGGTATGTTCTACGTTCCGGGCAACCTAGGCTTCACTCTAGGGCGTTGCTCCACCAGATCGAATAGTTAGGGCCTTAGAAGTCAACGCCCGAAGCATAAAATGCAAAATAAATAGAACAGTTGTTCCATTGTATAAAACGAATAACTGCAACCAGTGTGAAAGTACTGGTCATTTCTATGTTCCGGGCAACCTAGGCTTCACACTAGGGCATTGCTCCACCAGATTGAATAGTTAGGGCCTTAGAAGTCAACGCCCGAAGCATAAAACGCAATAAAGGTGCAACAGTTTTTCCATCGTGTAACAGGAATAATTGCAAACAGTGTGAAAGTAATGGTCATTTCTACGTTCGGGGTAACCTAGGCGTCACTCTAGGGCGTTACTCCACCAGATCGAATAGTTAGGGCCTTAGAAATCAACGCCAGAAGCATAAAATACAGTAAAGATGCAACAGTTTTTCCATTGTTTAACAGGAATAACTGCAACCAGTGTGAATGTACTGGTCATTTCTACGTTCCGGGCAACCTAGGCGTCACTCTAGGGCGTTGCTCCACCACATCTAATAGCTACGGCCTTAGAAGTCAACGCCAGAGGCGTAAAATACAATACAAATACAACAGCTTTTCCATCGTACAAAATGAATAATAGCAAACAGTGTGAAAGTAATTGTCATTTCTACGTTCCGGGCAACCTAGGCTTCACTCTAGGTCGTTGCTCCACCAGATCAAATAGCTAGCGACTTAGAATAAAACGCCAGAAGCATAGAATACAATAAAAATACAACAGTTTTTTCATCGTATAACAGGAATAATTGCAACCAGTGTGAATGTGATGGTCATTTCTGCGTTCCGGGCAACCTAGGTTTCACTCTAGGGCGTTGCTCCACCAGGTCGAATAGTTAGGGCCTAAGAAGTCAACGCCAGAAGCATAAAATACAATATAAATACAACAGCTTTTACATCGTATAAAACGAGTAATTGCAACCAGTGTGGAAGTTATTGTCATTTCTACGTTCCGGGCAACCGAGGCTTCACTCTGGGGCATTGCTCGACCAGATCGAATAGCTAGGGCCTTAGAAGTCAACGCCCGAAGCATAAAATACAAAATAAATAGAACAGTTTTTCCATCGTATAAAACGAATAATTGCTACCATTGTGAAAGTTATGGTCATTGCTACGTTCCGCGCAACCTACCCTTCACCCTAGGGCGTTGCTCCACCAGATCGAATGGTTACGGCCTTAGAAGTCAGCGCCAGAAGCATAAAATACATTAAAGATGCAACAGTTTTTCCATCGTTTAACAGGAATAACTGCAACCAGTGTGAATGCACTGGTCACTTCTAAGTTCCGGATAACCTAGGTTTCACTGTCGGGCGTTGCTCCACCAGATCGAAATGTTAGGGCCTAAGAAGTCAACGCCCGAAGCATAAAATACGATATAAATACAACAGCATTTCCATCGTATTAAATGAATAATTGCAAACAGTGTGAAAGTAGTGGTCATTTCTACGTTCCGGGCAACCTAGGCTTCACTGTATGGCGTTCTTCCACCACATCGAATAGCTACGGCCTCAGAAGTCCACGCCTGAAGCATAAAATACAATAAAAATACAACAGTCTTTTCATCGTATAACAGGAATAATTGCAACAAACGTGAAAGTAATGACCATTTCGGCGTTTCGGGCATCCTGCACTTAACTCTGAGGCATTGCTCCACCAGATCGAATATTTAGGGCCTTAGAAGTCAACGCCAGAAGCATAAAGTACAATATAAATACAACAGTTTTTCGATCGTATAAAACGAATAATTGCAACCAGTATGCAACTTATGGTCATTTCTACATTCCGAGCAACCTAGGCTTCACTCTAGGGCGTTGCACCACCAGATCGAATAGTTAGGTCCTTAGAAGTCAACGCCAGAAGCATAAAATACGATATAAATACAACAGCTGTTCCATCGTATAGCAGGAATAATTTGCAACCAGTGTGATAGTAGTGGTCATTTCTACGTTCCGGGCAACCCAGGTTTCACTCCAGGGTGTTGCTCCACCTGATCGAATAGTTACGGCCTAAGAAGTCAACGCCAGAAGCATAAAATACGATAAAGATGCTACAGTTTTTCCATCGTATAAAACGAATAATTGCAATCAGTGTGAAAGTTATGGTCATTTCTACTTTCCGAGCATCCTAGGCTTCACCCTAGGGCGTTGCTCCAACAGATTGAATAGTTAGGGCCTTAGAAGTCAACGCCCGAAGCATAAAATACAAAATAAATAGAACGGTTTTACCATTGTATAAAACGAATAATTGCTACGAGTGTAAAAGCTATGGTCATTTCTACGTTCCGGGCAACCTAGGCTTCACTCCAGGGCGTTGCTCCACCAGATCGAATAGTTAGGTCCTTAGAAGTCAACGCCAGGAGCATAATATACGATATAAATACAACAGCTTTTCGATCGTATAAAAGGAATAATTGCAAACAGTGTGATAGTAGTGGTCATTTCTACGTTCCGGGTAACCTAGGTTTCACTCTAGGGCGTTGCTCCACCAGATCGAATAGTTACGGCCTAAGAAGTCAACGCCAGAAGCATAAAATACGATAAAGATGCAACAGTTTTTCCATCCCATAAAACGAATAATTGCAATCAGTGTGAAAGTTATGGTCATTTCTACATTCCGAGCAACCGAGGCTTCACTCTAGGGCGTTGCTCCACCAGATCGAATAGTTAGGTTCTTAGAAATCAACGCCAGAAGCATAAAATACGATATAAATACAACAGCTGTTCCATCGTATAAAAGGAATAATTGCAAACAGTGTGAAGGTAACGGTATGTTCTACGTTCCGGGCAACCTAGGCTTCACTCTAGGGCGTTGCTCCACCAGATCGAATAGTTAGGGCCTTAGAAGTCAATGGCCGAAGCATAAATTGAAATAAAAATACAACAGCTTTTCCATTGTATAACAGGAATAATTGCAACCAGTGTGAAAGTGATGGTCATTTCTACGATCCGGGTAACCCAGGCTTCACGCTAGGGCATTGCTCCACCAGATCGAATAGTTAGGGCCTTAGAAGTCAACGCCCGAAGCATAAAACGCAATAAAGGTGCAACAGTTTTTCCATCGTGTAACAGGAATAATTGCAAACAGTGTGAAAGTAATGGTCATTTCTACGTTCCGGGTAACCTAGGCGACACTCTAGGGCGTTACTCCACCAGATCGAATAGTTAGGGCCTTAGAAATCAACGCCAGAAGCATAAAATACAATAAAGATGCAACAGTTTTTCCATTGTTTAACAGGAATAACTGCAACCAGTGTGAATGTACTGGTCATTTCTACGTTCCGGATAACCTAGGTTTCACTCTAGGGCGTTGCTCTACCAGATCGAATAGCTAGGGATTTAGAATTCAACGCCAGAAGGATAAAATACAATATAAGTACAACAGTTATTCCATCGTATAAAATGAATAGTTGCAAACATTGTAAAAGTAATGGTCATTTCTACGTTCCGGGCAACCTAGGCGTCACTCTAGGGCGTCGCTCCACCACATCTAATAGCTACGGCCTTAGAAGTCAACGCCAGAGGCGTAAAATACAATATAAATACAACAGCTTTTCCATCGTACAAAATGAATAATAGCAAACAGTGTGAAAGTAATTGTCATTCCTACGGTCCGGGCAACCTAGGCTTCACTCCAGGTCGTTGCTCCACCAGATCAAATAGTTACGGCCTAAGAAGTCAACGCCAGAAGCATAAAATACGATAAAGATGCAACAGTTTTTCCATCGTATAAAACGAATAGTTGCAATCAGTGTGAAAGTTATGGTCATTTCTACATTCCGAGCAACCTAGGCTTCACTCTAGGGCGCTGCTCCACCAGATCGAATAGTTAGGTCCTTAGACGTCAACGCCAGAGGCATAAAATACGATATAAATACAACAGCTTTTCCATCGTATAAAACGAATAATTGCAACCAGTGTGGAAGTTATGGTCATTTCTACGTTCTGGGCAACCTAGGCTTCACTCTAGGGCGGTGCTCCGCCAAACCGAATAGCTAGGGCCTTAGAAGTCAACGCCCGAAGCATAAAATACGATAAAGATGCAACAGTTTTTCCATCGTATAAAACGAATAATTGCAATCAGTGTCAAAGTTATGGTCATTTCTACATTCCGAGCAACCTAGGCTTCACTCTAGGGCGCTGCTCCACCAGATCGAATAGTTAGGTCCCTAGAAGTCAACGCCAGAAGCATAAAATACGATATAAATACAACAGCTTTTCCATCGTATAAAACAAGTAATTGCAACCAGTGTGAAAGTTATGGTCATTTCAACGTTCCGGGCTGCCTAGGCTTCACCCTAGGGCGTTGCTCTGCCAGACCGAATAGTTAGGGCCTTAGAAGTCAACGCCCGAAGCATAAAATACGATAAAGATGCAACAGTTTTTCCATCGTATAAAACGAATAATTGCAATCAGTGTGAAAGTTATGGTCATTTCTACATTCCGAGCAACCTAGGCTTCACTCTAGGGCGCTGCTCCACCAGATCGAATAGTTAGGTCCTTAGAAGTCAACGCCAGAGGCATAAAATACGATATAAATACAACAGCTTTTCCATCGTATAAAAGGAATAATTGCAAACAGTGTGAAAGTAATGGTCATTTCTACGTTCCGGGCAACCTAGGCTTCACTCTAGGGCGTTGCTCTACCAGATCGAATAGTTAGGGCCTTAGAAGTCAACGCCCGAAGCTTAAAATACAAAATAAATAAAACAGTTTTTCCATCGTATAAAACGAAAAATTGCTACCAGTGTGAAAGTTATGGTCATTTCTACGTTCCGCGCAATCTGGGCTTTACCCTAGGGCGTTGTTCCACCAGATGGAATAGTTAGGGCCTAAGAAGTCAACGCCAGAAGCATAAAACACGATATAAATACAACAGCTTTTCCATCGTATAAAACGAATAATTGCAACCAGTGTGAAAGTTATGGTTCTTTCTACATTTCGAGCAACCTAGGCTTCACTCTAGGGCTTTGCTCCACCTGATCGAATAGTTAGGGCCTTAGAAGTCAACGCCAGAAGCATAAAATACAATATAAATACTACAGCTTTTCCACCATATAAAACGAATAATTGCAACCAGTATGAAAGTTATGGTCATTTCTGCTTTCCGGACAACCTAGGCTTCACCCTAGGGCGTTGTTCCACCAGATGGAATAGTTAGGGCCTAAGAAGTCAACGCCAGAAGCGTAAAATACGATATAAAAACAACAGCTTTTCCATCGTATAAAACAAATTATTGCAGCCAGTTTGATAGTGATGGTCATTTCTACGTACCGGGCAACCTAGACTTCACACTAGTGCGTTGTTCCACCAGGTGGAATAGTTAGGGCCTAAGTAGTCAACGCCAGAAGCATAAAATACGATATAAATACAACAGCTTTTCCATCGTACAAAACGAATAATTGCAACCAGTGTGAAAGTTATGGTCATTTCTACGTTCTGGGCAACCTAGGCTTCCCCCTAGGGCGTTGCTCCAACAGATTGCATAGCTAGGGCCTTAGAAGCCAATGCCCGAAGCATAAAATGCAATAAAAATACAACAGTTTTTCCATCGTATAGCAGGAATAATTTGCAACCAGTGTGAAGGTTATGGTCATATCTACATTCCGGGCAACCTAGGCATCACTGTAGGGCGTTGCTCCAGCAGATCGGATAGTTAGGTCCTTAGAAGTCAACGCCAGAAGCATAAAATACAATATAAATACAACAGTTTTTCCATCGTATAAAACGAATAATTGCAACCAGTTTGAAAGTGATGGGCATTCCTACGTACCGGGCAACCTAGGCTTCACTCTAGGGCGTTTCTCCACCAGATCGAATAGTTAGGGCCTTAGAAGTCAACGCCCGAAGCATAAAGTATAAAATAAATAGAACTGTTTTTCCATCGTATAAAACGAATAATTGCTACCAGTGTGAAAGTTAGGGTCATTTCTACGTTCCGCGCAATCTGGGCTTTACCCTAGTGCGTTGTTCCACCGGATGGAATAGTTAGGGCCTAAGAAGTCAACGCCAGGAGCATAAAAAACGATATAAATACAACAGCTTTTCCATCGTATAAAACGAATAATTGCAACCGGTGTGGAAGTTATGGTCATTTCTACGTTCCGGGCAACCAAGGCTTCACTCTAGGGCGATGCTCCACCAAATCGAATAGTTAGGGCCTTAGAAGTCAACGCCCGAAGCATAAAATATAAAATAAATAGAACAGTTTTTCCATCGTATAAAACGAATAATTGCTACCAGTGCGAAAGTTATAGTCATTTCTACTTTCCGGGCAACCTAGGCTTCACCCCAGGGCGTTGTTCCACCAGATGGAATAGTTAGGGCCTAAGAAGTCAACGCCAGAAGCATAAAATACGATATAAATACAACAGCTTTTCCATCGTATAAAACAAATAATTGCAACCAGTTTGATAGTGATGGTCACTTCTACGTACCGGGCAACCTAGGCTTCACTCTAGGGCGTTGCTGCACCAGATCGAATAGTTAGGGCCTTAGAAGTCAACGCCCGAGGCATAAAATATAAAATAAATAGAACAGTTTTTCCATCGTATAAAACGAAAAATTGCTACCAGTGTGAAAGTTATGGTCATTTCTACTTTCCGGGCAACCTAGGCTTCACCCTAGGCCGTTGATCCACCAGATCGAATAGTTAGGGCCTAAGAAGTGAACGCCAGAAGCATAAAATACAATATAAATACAACAGTTTTTCCATCATATAAAACGAATGATAGCAACCAGTGTGAAAGTTATGGTCATTTCTACGTTCCGGGCAACCTAGGCTGCACTCTAGGGCGTTGCTCCTCCAGATCGAATAGTTAGGGAATTAGAAGTCAACGCCCGAAACATAAAATACAAAATAAATAAAACAGTTTTTCTATCGTATAAAACGAAAAATTGCAAACAGTGTGAAAGATATGGACATTTCTACGATTCGGGCTACCTAGGCTTCACTCTATGGCGTTCTTCCACCACATCGAATAGCAACGGCCTCAGAAGTCAACGCCAGAAGCTTAAATACAATATACATATAACAGTTTTTCCATCGTATAGAACGAATAATAGCAACCAGTGTGAAAGTTATGGTCATTTCTACGATCCGGGCAACATAGGCTTCACTCTACGGCGATGCTCCACCGTATCAAACAGTTAGCGCCTTTGAAGTCAACGCCCGAAGCATAAAATACAAAATAAATAGAACGGTTTTTCCATTGTATAAAACGAATAATTGCTGCCAGTGTAAAAGATATAGTCATTTCTACGTTCCGGGCAACCTAGGCTTCACCCTAGGGCGTTGTTCCACCAGATGGAATAGTTAGGGCCTAAGAAGTCAACGCCAGAAGCATAAAATACGATATAAATACAACAGCTTTTCCATCGTATAAAACAAATAATTGCAACCAGTTTGATAGCGATGGTCATTTCTACGTACCGGACAACCTAGGCTTCACTCTAGGGCGTTGTTCCACCAGATCGAATAGTTAGGGCCTTAGAAGTCAACGCCCGAAGCATAAAGTACAAAATAAATAGAACAGTTTTTCCATCGTATAAAACGAATAATTGCTACCAGCGTGAAAGTTATGGTGATTTCTACGTTCGGGCAACCTAGGTTTCACTGCAGGGCGTTGCTCCACCAGATCGAATAGTTACGGCCTATGAAGTCAACGCCAGAAGCATAAAATACAATATAAATACAACAGTTTTTCTATCATATAAAACGAATGATAGCAACCAGTGTGAAAGTTATGGTCATTTCTACCTTCCGCGCAATCTTGGCTTTACCCTAGGGCGTTGTTCCACCTGATCGAATAGTTAGGGCCTTAGAAGTCAACGCCAGAAGCATAAAATACAATATAAATACTACAGCTTTTCCACCATATAAAACGAGTAATTGCAACCAGTGTGAAAGTTATGGTCATTTCTACGTTCCGGGCAACCTAGGCTGCACTCTAGGGCGTTGCTCCTCCAGATCGAATAGTTAGGGAATTAGAAGACAACGCCCGAAACATAAAATACAAAATAAATAAAACAGTTTTTCTATCGTATAAACCGAAAAATTGCAAACAGTGTGAAAGATATGGACATTTCTACGATTCGGGCTACCTAGGCTTCACTCTATGGCGTTCTTCCACCACATCGAATAGCAACGGCCTCAGAAGTCAACGCCAGAAGCTTAAATACAATATACATATAACAGTTTTTCCATCGTATAAAACGAATAATAGCAACCAGTGTGAAAGTTATGGTCATTTCTACGATCCGGGCAACATAGGCTTCACTCTACGGCGATGCTCCACCATATCAAACAGTTAGCGCCTTAGAAGTCAACGCCCGAAGCATAAAGTACAAAATAAATAGAACAGTTTTTCGATCGTATAAAACGAATAATTGCTACCAGTGTGAAAGTTATGGTCATTTCTACGTTCGGGCAACCTAGGTTTCACTCCAGGGCGTTGCTCCACCAGATCGAATAGTTACGGCCTATGAAGTCAACGCCAGAAGCATAAAATACAATATAAATACAACAGTTTTTCTATCATATAAAACGAATGATAGCAACCAGTGTGAAAGTTATGGTCATTTCTACCTTCCGCGCAATCTTGGCTTTACCCTAGGGCGTTGTTCCACCAGATGGAATAGTTAGGGCCTAAGAAGTCAACGCCAGAAGCATAAAACACGATATAAATACAACAGCTTTTCCATCGTATAAAACGAATAATTGCAACCAGTGTGAAAGTTATTGTCCCTTCTACATTTCGAGCAACCTAGGCTTCACTCTAGGGCTTTGCTCCACCTGATCGAATAGTTAGGGCCTTAGAAGTCAACGCCAGAAGCATAAAATACAATATAAATACTACAGCTTTTCCACCATATAAAAGGAATAATTGCAACCAGTATGAAAGTTATGGTCATTTCTGCTTTCCGGACAACCTAGGCTTCACCCTAGGCCGTTGTTCCACCAGATGGAATAGTTAGGGCCTAAGAAGTCAACGCCAGAAGCGTAAAATACGATATAAAAACAACAGCTTTTCCATCGTATAAAACAAATTATTGCAGCCAGTTTGATAGTGATGGTCATTTCTACGTACCGGGCAACCTAGACTTCACACTAGTGCGTTGCTCCACCAGATCGAATAGTTAGGGCCTTAGGAGTCAACGCCCGAAGCATAAAGTATAAAATAAATAGAACAGTTTTTCCATCGTATAAAACGAATAATTGCTACCAGTGTGAAAGTTATGGTCACTTCTACTTTCCGGGCAACCTAGACTTCACCCTAGGGCGTTGTTCCACCAGGTGGAATAGTTAGGGCCTAAGTAGTCAACGCCAGAAGCATAAAATACGATATAAATACAACAGCTTTTCCATCGTACAAAACGAATAATTGCAACCAGTGTGAAAGTTATGGTCATTTCTACGTTCTGGGCAACCTAGGCTTCCCCCTAGGGCGTTGCTCCAACAGATTGCATAGCTAGGGCCTTAGAAGCCAATGCCCGAAGCATAAAATGCAATAAAAATACAACAGTTTTTCCATCGTATAGCAGGAATAATTTGCAACCAGTGTGAAGGTTATGGTCATATCTACATTCCGGGCAACCTAGGCATCACTGTAGGGCGTTGCCCCAGCAGATCGGATAGTTAGGTCCTTAGAAGTCAACGCCAGAAGCATAAAATACAATATAAATACAACAGTTTTTCCATCGTATAAAACGAATAATTGCAACCAGTTTGAAAGTGATGGGCATTCCTACGTACCGGGCAACCTAGGCTTCACTCTAGGGCGTTTCTCCACCAGATCGAATAGTTAGGGCCTTAGAAGTCAACGCCCGAAGCATAAAGTATAAAATAAATAGAACTGTTTTTCCATCGTATAAAACGAATAATTGCTACCAGTGTGCAAGTTAAGGTCATTTCTACTTTCCGGGCAACCTAGACTTCACCCTAGGGCGTTGTTCCACCAGATGGAATAGTTAGGGCCTAAGAAGTCAACGCCAGAAGCATAAAATAGGATATAAATACAACAGCTTTTCCATCGTATAAAACGAATAGTTGCAACCAGTGTGAAAGTTATGGTCATTTCTACGTTCCGGCCAACCTAGGCTTCCCACTAGGGCGTTGCTCTAACAGATTGCATAGCTAGGGCCTTAGAAGCCAATGCCCGAAGCATAAAATGCAATAAAAATACAACAGTTTTTCCATCGTATAGCAGGAATAATTTGCAACCAGTGTGAAGGTTATGGTCATATCCACGTTCCGGGCAGCCTAGGCATCACTGTAGGGCGTTGCTCCACCAGATCGAATAGTTAGGTCCTTAGAAGTCAACGCCAGAAGCATAAAATACAATATAAATACAACAGTTTTTCCCTCGTATAAAACGAATAATTGCAACCAGTTTGAAAGTGATGGTCATTTCTACGTTCCGGGTAACCTAGGCCTCACTCTAGGGCGTTGCTCCAACAGATTGAATAGTTAGGGCCTTAGAAGTCAGCGCCCGAAGCATAAAATGCAATAAAAATACAACAGTTTTTCCATCGTATAACAGGATTAATTGCAACCAGTTTGAAAGTGTTGGTCATTTCTACGTCACGGGCAACCTAGGCTTCACTCTAGGGCGTTGCTCCACCATATCAAACAGTTAGGGCCTAAGAAGTGAACGCCAGAAGCATAAAATACAATATAAATACAACAGTTTTTCCATCGTATAAAACGAATAATTGCTACCAGTGTAAAAGTTATGGTCATTTCTACGTTCCGGGCAGCCTAGGCTTCACTCTAGGGCGGAGCTCCACCATATCGAATAGCTACGGCCTTAGAAGCCTACGCCTGAAGCATAAAATACAATAAAAATACAACGGTCTTTTCATCGTATAACAGGAATAATTGCAACAAGCGTGAAAGTAATGATCATTTCGGCGTTTCGGGCATCCTAGTCTTAACTCTGAGGCATTGCTCCACCAGATCGACTAGTTAGGGCCTAAGAAGTCAACGCCAGAAGCATAAAATACCATATAAATACAACAGTTTTTCCATTGTATAAAACGAATAATTGCTACCAGTGTAAAAGTTATGGTCATTTCTACGTTCCGGGCAACCTAGGCTTCACCCTAGGGCGTTGTTCCACCAGATTGAATAGTTAGGGCCTAAGAAGTGAACGCCAGAAGCATAAAATACAATATAAAAACAACAGTTTTTCCATCGTAAAAAACGAATAATTGCAACCAGTGTGAAAGTTATGGTCATTTCTACATTCCGAGCAACCTAGGCTTCACTCTAGGTCGTTGCTCCACCAGATGGAATAGCTAGGGCCTTGGAAGTCAACGCCCGAAGCATAAAATGCAAAATAAATAGAACAGTTTTTCCATTGTATAAAACGGATAATTGCTACCAGTGTAAAAGTTATGATCATTTCTACGTTCCGGGCAACCTAGGCTTCACTCTACGGCGTTGTTCCACCAGATCGAATAGTTAGGGCCTAAGAAGTCAACACCAGAAGAATAAAATACAAAATAAATACAACAGCCTTTACACCGTATAAAACGAATAATTGCAACCTGTGTGAAGGTTATGGTCATATCTACGTTCCGGTCAACCTAGGCTTCACTGTAGGGCGTTGCTCCACCAGATCGAAGTGTTAGGGCCTAAGAAATCAACACCCGAAGCATAAAATGCAATAAAAATACAACAGTTTTTCCATCGTATAACAGGATAAATTGCAACCCGTTTGAAAGTGATGGTCATTTCTACGTTCCGGGCAACCTAGGTTTCACTCTAGGGCGTTGCTCCACTAGATCGAATAGCTAGGGCCACAGAAGTCAACGCCAGAAGCATAAAATGCGATATAAATACAACAGCTTTTCCATCGTATAAAAGGAATAATTGCAAACAGTGCGAAAGTAAAGGCCATTTCTACGTTCCGGGCAACCTAGGCTTCACCCTAGGGCGTTGCTCCACCAGATTAAACAGTTAGGGCCTTAGAAGTCAACGCCCGAAGCATAAAATACGATATAAATACAACAGCTTTTGCATCGTATAAAAGGAATAATTGCAAACAGTGTGGAAGTAATTGTCATTTCTATATTCTGAGCAACCTAGGCTTCACCCAAGGGCGTTGCTCCACCAGATCAAACAGATAGGTCCTTAGATGTCAACGCCAGAAGCATACAATACGATATAAATACAACAGCTTTTCCATGGTATAACAGGGTTAATTGCAACCAGTTTGAAAGTGATGGTCATTTCGACGTTCCGGGCAGCCTAGACTTCACTCTAGGGCGTTGCTCCACTAGATCGAATAGCTAGGGCCTTAGAAGACAACGCCAGAGGCATAAAATACAATATAAATACAACAGCTTTTCCATTGTATAAAACGAATAATTGCAGCCAGTGTGATGGTTATGGTCATTTCTACATTCCGAGCAACCTAGGCTTCACTCTAGGGCGTTGCTCCAACAGATTGAATAGTTAGGGCCTTAGAAGTCAACGCACAAAGCATAAAATGCAATAAAAATACAACAGTTTTTCCATCGTATAACAGGAATAATTGCAACCAGTTTGAAAGTGATGGTCATTTCTACGTTCCGGGCAACCTAGGCTTCACTCTAGGGCGTTGCTCCACTAGATCGAATAGCTAGGGCCATAGATGTCAACGCCAGAAGCATAAAATACGATATAAATACAACAGCTTTTCCATCGTATAAAAGGAATAATTGCAAACAGTGTGAAAGTAATGGTCATTTCTACGTTCCGGGCAACCTAGGCTTCACTCTACGGCATTGCTAGACCAGGTCGAATAGTTAGGGCCTAAGAAGTCAACGCCAGAAGCATAAACTACAATATAAATACAACAGTTCTTCCATTGTATAAAACGAATAATTGCTACCAGTGTAAAAGTTATGGTCATTTCTACGTTCCGGGCAACCTAGGCTTCACCCTAGGGCGTTGTTCCACCAGATCGAATAGTTAGGGCCTAAGAAGTGAACGCCAGAAGCATAAAATACAATATAAATACAACAGTTTTTCCATCGTATAAAACGAATAATTGCAACCAGTGTGAAAGTTATGGTCATTTCTACATTCCGAGCAAACTAGGCTTCACTCTAGGGCGTTGCTCCAACAGATTGAATAGTTAGGGCCTTAGAAGTCAACGCCCGAAGCATAAAATGCAATAAAAATACAACAGTTTTTCCATCGTATAACAGGATTAATTGCAACCAGTTTGAAAGTGATGGTCATTTTTACGTTCCGGGCCACCTAGGCTTCACTCTAGGGCGCTGCTCCACTAGATTGAATAGCTAGGGCCATAGAAGTCAACGCCAAAAGCATAAAATACGATATAAATACAACAGCTTTTGCATCGTATAAAAGAAAATTATTGCAAACAGTGTGAAGGTAATGGTCATTTCTACGTTCCGGGTAACCTAGGCTTCACCCTAGGGCGTTGCTCCACCAGATCAAACAGTTAGGGCCTTAGAAGTCAGCGCCCGAAGCATAAAATACAAAATAAATAGAACAGTTTTTCCATTGTATAAAACGAATAATTGCTACCAGTGTAAAAGTTATGGTCATTTCTACGTTCCGGGCAACCTAGGCTTCACCCTAGGGCGTTGTTCCACCAGATCGAATAGTTAGGGCCTAAGAAGTGAACGCCAGAAGCATAAAATACAATAAAATACAACAGATTTTCCATCATATAAAACGAATAATTGCAACCAGTGTGAAAGCTATGGTGATTTCTACATTCCGAGCAACCTAGGCTTCACTCTAGGGCGTTGCTCCAACAGATTGAAGAGTCAGGGCCTTATAAGTCAACGCCCGAAGCATAAAATGCAATAAAAATACAACAGTTTTTCCATCGTATAACAGGATTAATTGCAACCAGTTTGAATGTGATGGTCTTTTCTACGTTCCGGGCAACCTAGGCTTCACTCTAGCGCGTTGCTCCACTAGATCGTATAGTTAGGGCCTAAGAAGTCAACGCCAGAAGCATAAAATACGATATAAATTCAACAGCTTTTCCATCGTATAAAACGAATAACGGTAACCAGTGTGAAAGTTATGGTCATTTCTACGTTCCGGTCAACCTAGGCTTCACTCTAGGACGTTGCTCCACCAGATCGAATAGTTAGGGCCTATGAAGTCAACGCCAGAAGCATAAAATACAATAAAGGTGCAACAGTTTTTCCATCGTATAACAGGAATAATTGCAACCAGTGTGAAGGTAATTGTATGTTCTACGTTCCGGGCAACCTAGGCTTCACTCTAGGGCGGTGCTCCACCAGATCAAATAGTTACGGCCTAAGAAGTCAGCGCCAGAAGCATAAATTACAATAGAAGTACAACAGCTTTTCCATCGTATATAATGTATATTTGCAAACAGTGTGGAAGTAATTGTCATTTCTACGTTCCGGGCAACCTAGGCTTCACGCTAGAGTGTTGCTCCACCAGATGGAATAGCTAGGGCCTTGGAAGTCAACGCCCGAAGCATAAAATGCAAAATAAATAGAACAGTTTTTCCATTGTATAAAACGAATAACTGCAACCAGTGTGAAAGTACTGGTCATTTCTACGTTCCGGGTAACCTATGTTTCACTCTAGGGCGTTGCTCCACCAGAACGAATAGCTAGGGACTTAGAATTTAACGCCAGAAGGATAAAATGCAATATAAGTACAACAGTTTTTTCATCGTATAAAATGAATAATTGCAGACATTGTGAAAGTAATGGTCATTTCTACGTTCCGGTCAACCTAGGCGTCACTCTAGGGCGTTGCTCCACTAGATCGAATAGCTAGGGCCTTAGAAGCCAACGCCAGAAGCATAAAATACGATGTAAATACAACAGCTTTTCCATCGTATAAAAGGTATAAATGCAAACAGTGTGAAAGTAATGGTCATTTCTACGTTCCGGGCAACCTAGGCTTCACTCTAGGGCGTTGCTCCACCAGATCAAACAGTTAGGGCCTTAGAAGTCAACGCCCGAAGCATAAAATACAAAATAAATAGAACAGTTTTTCCATTGTATAAAACGGATAATTGCTACCAGTGTAAAAGTTATGATCATTTCTACGTTCCGGGCAACCTAGGCTTCACTCTACGGCGTTGTTCCACCAGATCGAATAGTTAGGGCCTAAGAAGTCAACACCAGAAGAATAAAATACAAAATAAATACAACAGCCTTTACACCGTATAAAACGAATAATTGCAACCTGTGTGAAGGTTATGGTCATATCTACGTTCCGGTCAACCTAGGCTTCACTGTAGGGCGTTGCTCCACCAGATCGAAGTGTTAGGGCCTAAGAAATCAACACCCGAAGCATAAAATGCAATAAAAATACAACAGTTTTTCCATCGTATAACAGGATAAATTGCAACCCGTTTGAAAGTGATGGTCATTTCTACGTTCCGGGCAACCTAGGTTTCACTCTAGGGCGTTGCTCCACTAGATCGAATAGCTAGGGCCACAGAAGTCAACGCCAGAAGCATAAAATGCGATATAAATACAACAGCTTTTCCATCGTATAAAAGGAATAATTGCAAACAGTGCGAAAGTAAAGGCCATTTCTACGTTCCGGGCAACCTAGGCTTCACCCTAGGGCGTTGCTCCACCAGATTAAACAGTTAGGGCCTTAGAAGTCAACGCCCGAAGCATAAAATACGATATAAATACAACAGCTTTTGCATCGTATAAAAGGAATAATTGCAAACAGTGTGGAAGTAATTGTCATTTCTATATTCTGAGCAACCTAGGCTTCACCCAAGGGCGTTGCTCCACCAGATCAAACAGATAGGTCCTTAGATGTCAACGCCAGAAGCATACAATACGATATAAATACAACAGCTTTTCCATGGTATAACAGGATTAATTGCAACCAGTTTGAAAGTGATGGTCATTTCGACGTTCCGGGCAGCCTAGACTACACTCTAGGGCGTTGCTCCACTAGATCGAATAGCTAGGGCCTTAGAAGACAACGCCAGAGGCATAAAATACAATATAAATACAACAGCTTTTCCATTGTATAAAACGAATAATTGCTACCAGTGTAAAAGTTATGGTCATTTCTACGTTCCGGGCAACCTAGGCTTCACCCTAGGGCGTTGTTCCACCAGATCGAATAGTTAGGGCCTAAGAAGTGAACGCCAGAAGCATAAAATACAATATAAATACAACAGTTTTTCCATCGTATAAAACGAATAATTGCAGCCAGTGTGATGGTTATGGTCATTTCTACATTCCGAGCAACCTAGGCTTCACTCTAGGGCGTTGCTCCAACAGATTGAATAGTTAGGGCCTTAGAAGTCAACGCACAAAGCATAAAATGCAATAAAAATACAACAGTTTTTCCATCGTATAACAGGATTAATTGCAACCAGTTTGAAAGTGATGGTCATTTCTACGTTCCGGGCAACATAGGCTTCACTCTAGGGCGTTGCTCCACTAGATCGAATAGCTAGGGCCATAGATGTCAACGCCAGAAGCATAAAATACGATATAAATACAACAGCTTTTCCATCGTATAAAAGGAATAATTGCAAACAGTGTGAAAGTAATGGTCATTTCTACGTTCCGGGCAACCTAGGCTTCACTCTAGGGCGTTGCTCCACCAGATCAAACAGTTAGGGCCTTAGAAGTCAACGCCCGAAGCATAAAATACAAAATAAATAGAACAGTTTTTCCATTGTATAAAACGAATAATTGCTACCAGTGTAAAAGTTATGGTCATTTCTACGTTCCGGGCAACCTAGGCTTCACCCTAGGGCGTTGTTCCACCAGATCGAATAGTTAGGGCCTAAGAAGTGAACGCCAGAAGCATAAAATACAATATAAATACAACAGATTTTCCATCATATAAAACGAATAATTGCAACCAGTGTGAAAGCTATGGTCATTTCTACATTCCGAGCAACCTAGGCTTCACTCTAGGGCGTTGCTCCAACAGATTGAAGAGTCATGGCCTTATAAGTCAACGCCCGAAGCATAAAATGCAATAAAAATACAACAGTTTTTCCATCCTATAACAGGATTAATTGCAACCAGTTTGAATGTGATGGTCTTTTCTACGTTCCGGGCAACCTAGGCTTCACTCCAGGGCGTTGCTCCACTAGATCGAATAGTTAGGGCCTAAGAAGTCAACGCCAGTAGCATAAAATACGATATAAATTCAACAGCTTTTCCATCGTATAAAACGAATAATGGTAACCAGTGTGAAAGTTATGGTCATTTCTACGTTCCGGTCAACCTAGGCTTCACTCTAGGACGTTGCTCCACCAGATCCAATAGTTAGGGCCTAAGAAGTCAACGCCAAAAGAATAAAATACGATATAAGTACAACAGTTTTTCCATCGTATAAAATGAATGATTGCGAACATTGTGAAAGTAATGGTCATTTCTACGTTCCGGGCAACCTAGGCTGCACTCTAGGGTGTTGCTCCAGCAGACCGAATAGCCAGGGACTTAGAATTCAACGCCAGAAGGATAAAATACAATATAAGTCCACAGTTTTTCCATCGTATGAAATGAATAATTGCAGACATTGTGAAAGTAATGGTCATTTCTACGTTCCGGGTTACCTAGGTTTCACACTAGGGCGTTGCTCCACCAGACCGAATAGCTAGGGACTTAGAATTCAATGCCAGAAGGATAAAATACAATATAAATACAACAGTTTTTCCATCATATAAAACGAATAATTGCAACCAGTATGAAAGTTCTGGTCATTTCTACGTTCCGGGCAGGCTAGGCTCCACTCTATGGCGCTCTTCCACCACATCGAATAGCTACGGCCTCAGAAGTCAACGCCTGAAGCATAAAGTACAATAAAAATACAACAGTCTTTCCATCCTATATCAGGAATAATTGCAACCCGTGTGAAAGTGATGGTCATTTCTACGTTCCGGGCAACATAGGCTTCACTCTATGGCGTTTTTCCTCCACATCGAATAGCTACGGCCGCAGAAGTCAACGCCTGAAGCATAAAATGCAATAAAAATACAACAGTCTTTCCATCCTATAACAGGAATAATTGCAACCCGTGTGAAAGTGATGGTCATTTGTACGTTCCAGGCAACCTAGGCTTCACTCTAGGGCGTTGCTCTACCAGATCGAATTGTTAGGGCCTAAGAAGTGAACGCCAGAAGCATAATATACAATATAAATATAACAGTTTTTCCATTGTATAAAACGAATAATAGCAATCAGTGTGAAAGTTGTGGTCATTTCTACGTTCCGGGCAACCTAGGCTTCACTCTAGGGCGTTGCTCTACCAGATCGAATTGTTAGGGCCTAAGAAGTGAACGCCAGAAGCATAATATACAATATAAATGCAACTGCTTTTCCATCGTACAAAATGAATAATTGCCAACAGTGTGAAAGTAATGGTCATATCTACGTTCCGGGCAACCTAGGCTTCACTGTAGGTCGTTGCTCCACCCGATCGAATAGCGAGCGACTTACAATTAAACGCCAGAGGCATCAAATATAATAAAAATACAACAGTCTTTCCATCGTATAAAAGGAGTAATTGCAACCAGTGTGAAAGTAATGGTCATTCCGACGTACCGGGCAACCTAGGCTTCACTCTAGAGCGTTGCTCCAACAGATCGAAGAGTTAGGGCCTTAGAAGACATCGCCAGAAGCATAAGATACAATAAAGACGCAACAGTTTTTCCATCCTATAACAGGCATAATTGCAACCAGTGTGAAGGTAATGGTATGTTCTACGTTCCGGGCAACGTAGGCTTCACTCAAGTGCGGTGCTCCACCAGATCAAACAGCTGGGGCCTAAGAAGTCAACGCCAGAAGCATAAAATACGATAAAGATGCAACAGTTTTACCATCGTATAAAACGAATAATTGCAACCAGTGTGAAAGTTATGGTCATTTCTAAATTCCGAGCAACCTAGGCTTCACTCTATTGCGTTGCTCCAGCAGTTTGAATAGTTAGGGCCTAAGAAGTGAACGCCAGAAGCATAAAATTCAATATAAATACAACAGTTTTTCCATCATATAAAACGAGTAATTGCAACCAGTATGAAAGTTATGGTCATTTCTACTTTCCAGGCAACCTACGCTACACACTAGGGCGTTGCTCCAACATATTGAAGAGTCAGGGCCTTATAAGTCAACGCCCGAAGCATAAAATGCAATAAAAATACAACAGTTTTTCCATCGTATAACAGGATTAATTGCAACCAGTTTGAATGTGATGGTCTTTTCTATGTTCCGGGCAACCTAGGCTTCACTCTAGGGCGTTGCTCCACTAGATCGAATAGTTAGGGCCTAAGAAGTCAACGCAAGAAGCATAATATACAATATAAATATAACAGATTTTCCATCGTATAAAACGAATAACAGCAATCAGTGTGACAGTTATGGTCATTTCTACGTTCCGGGCTACCTAGGCTTCACTCTAGGACGTTGCTCCACCAGATCGAATAGTTAGGGCCTATGAAGTCAACGCCAGAAGCATAAAATACAATAAAGGTGCAACAGATTTTCCATCGTATAAAACGAATAACAGCAATCAGTGTGAAAGTAATGGTCATTTCTACGTTCCGGTCAACCTAGGCGTCACTCTAGGGCGTTGCTCCACCACGTCTAATAGCTACGGCCTTAGAAGTCAACGCCAGGAGCATAAAATACAATATAAATACAACAGCTTTTCCATCGTATAAAATGAATAACTGCAAACACTGTGCAAGTAATGGTCATTTCTACGTTCCGGGCAACCTAGGCTGCACTCTAGGGTGTTGCTCCACCAGATGGAATAGCTAGGGCCTTAGAAGGGAACGCCCGAAGCATAAAATGCAAAATAAATATAACTGCTTTTCCATCGTACGAAACGAATAACAGCAAACAGTCTGAAAGTACTGGTCTTTTCTACGTTCCGGGTAACCTAGGTTTCACACTAGGGCGTTGCTCCACCAGACCGAATAGCCAGGGACTTAGATTTCAACGCCAGAAGGATAAAATACAATATAAGTCCACAGTTTTTCCATCGTATGAAATGAATAATTGCAGACATTGTGAAAATAATGGTCATTTCTACGTTCCGGGTTACCTAGGTTTCACACTAGGGCGTTGCTCCACCAGACCGAATAGCTAGGGACTTAGAATTCAACGCCAGAAGGATAAAATACAATATAAATACAACAGTTTTTCCATCATATAAAACGAATAATTGCAACCAGTATGAAAGTTCTGGTCATTTCTACGTTCCGGGCAGCCTAGGCTCCACTCTATGGCGCTCTTCCACCTCATCGAATAGCTACGGCCTCAGAAGTCAACGCCTGAAGCATAAAATACAATAAAAATACAACAGTCTTTCCATCCTATATCAGGAATAATTGCAACCCGTGTGAAAGTGATGGTCATTTCTACGTTCCGGGCAACATAGGCTTCACTCTATGGCGTTTTCCCTCCACATCGAATAGCTACGGCCGCAGAAGTCAACGCCTGAAGCATAAAATGCAATAAAAATACAACAGTCTTTCCATCCTATACCAGGAATAATTGCAACCCGTGTGAAAGTGATGGTCATTTGTACGTTCCAGGCAACCTAGGCTTCACTCTAGGGCGTTGCTCTACCAGATCGAATTGTTAGGGCCTAAGAAGTGGACGCCAGAAGCATAATATACAATATAAATATATCAGTTTTTACATTGTATAAAACGAATAATAGCAATCAGTGTGAAAGTTGTGGTCATTTCTACGTTCCGGGCAACCTAGGCTTCGCTCTAGGGCGTTGCTCCACCACGTCTAATAGATACGGCCTTAGAAGTCAACGCCAGGAGCATAAAATACAACATAAATACAACAGCTTTTCCATCGTATAAAATGAATAACTGCAAACACTGTGCAAGTAATGGTCATTTCTACGTTCCGGGCAACCTAGGCTTCACTCTAAGGCGTTGCTCCACCAGACCGAATAGCTAGGGACTTAGAATTCAATGCCAGAAGCATAAAATGCAATATATATAGAACAGCTTTTCCATCGTTTAAAACGAATAATAGCAACCAGTGTGAAAGTTATGGTCATTTCTACGTTCCGGGCAACCTAGGCATCACTCTATGGCGTGCTCCACCAGATCGAATAGTTAGGGCTTTAGAAGTCAACGCCCGAAGCATTAAATACAATAAAGATGCAAGAGTTTTTCCATAGCATAACAGGAATAATTTCCACCAGTGTGAAGGTAATGGTATGGTCTACGTTCCGGGCAACCTAGGCTTCACTCTAGGGCGGTGCTCCACCAGATCAAATAGTTAGGGCCTGAGAAGTCAACGCCAAAAGAATAAAATACGATATAAGTACAACAGTTTTTCCATCGTATAAAATGAATGATTGCGAACATTGTGAAAGTAATGGTCATTTCTACGTGCCTGGCAACCTACGCGTCACTCTAGGGCGTTGCTGCTCCACGTCTGATAGCTACGGCCTTAGAAGTTAACGCCGGAAGCATAAAATACAATATAAATACAACAGCTTCGCCATCGTATAAAATGAATAATTGCAAACAGTGTGAAGGTAATGGTCACTTCTACGTTCCGAGCAACCTAGGCTTCACTCTAGGGCGTTGCTCCACCAGATCGAATAGTTAGGGCCTAAGAAGTCAACGCCAGAAGCATAAAATACGATATAAATACAACAGCTTTTCCATCGTAGAAAACGATTAATGGCAACCAGTGCGAATGTTATGGTCATTTCTACGTTCCGGGAAACCTAGGCTTCAGTCTAGGGCCTTCCTCCACCAGATCGAATAGTTAGGGCCTTAGAAGTCAACGCCAGAAGCATAAAATTCCATAAAGATGCAACAGCTTTCCATCGTATAACAGGAATAACTGCAAACAGTGTGATAGTACTGGTCATTACTACGTTCCGGGTAATCCAGGCTTCACTGTAGGGCGTTGCTCCACCAAATCGAATAGTTAGGGCCTTAGAAGTCAACGCCAGGAGCATAAAATACAACATAAATACAACAGCTTTTCCATCGTATAAAATGAATAACTGCAAACACTGTGCAAGTAATGGTCATTTCTACGTTCCGGGCAACCTAGGCTGCACTCTAGGGTGTTGCTCCACCAGATGGAATAGCTAGGGCCTTAGAAGTGAACGCCCGAAGCATAAAATGCAAAATAAATATAACTGCTTTTCCATCGTACGAAACGAATAACAGCAACCAGTCTGAAAGTACTGGTCATTTCTACGTTCCGGGTAACCTAGGTTTCACACTAGGGCGTTGCTCCACCAGACCGAATAGCCAGGGACTTAGAATTCAACGCCAGAAGGATAAAATACAATATAAGTCCACAGTTTTTCCATCGTATGAAATGAATAATTGCAGACATTGTGAAAGTAATGGTCATTTCTACGTTCCGGGTTACCTAGGTTTCACACTAGGGCGTTGCTCCACCATACCGAATAGCTAGGGACTTAGAATTCAACGCCAGAAGGATAAAATACAATATAAATACAACAGTTTTTCCATCATATAAAACGAATAATTGCAACCAGTATGAAAGTTCTGGTCATTTCTACGTTCCGGGCAGCCTAGGCTCCACTCTATGGCGCTCTTCCACAACATCGAATAGCTACGGCCTCAGAAGTCAACGCCTGAAGCATAAAATACAATAAAAATACAACAGTCTTTCCATCCTATATCAGGAATAATTGCAACCCGTGTAAAAGTGATGGTCATTTCTACGTTCCGGGCAACATAGGCTTCACTCTATGGCGCTTTTCCTCCACATCGAATAGCTACGGCCGCAGAAGTCAACGCCTGAAGCATAAAATGCAATAAAAATACAACAGTCTTTCCATCGTATACCAGGAATAATTGCAACCCGTGTGAAAGTGATGGTCATTTGTACGTTCCAGGCAACCTAGGCTTCACTCTAGGGCGTTGCTCTACCAGATCGAATTGTTAGGGCCTAAGAAGTGAACGCCAGAAGCATAATATACAATATAAATACAACTGCTTTTCCATCGTACAAAATCAATAATTGCCAACAGTGTGAAAGTAATGGTCATATCTACGTTCCGGGCAACCTAGGCTTCACTGTAGGTCGTTGCTCCACCCGATCGAATAGCTAGCGACTTACAATTAAACGCCAGAGGTATAAAATATAATAAAAATACAACAGTCCTTCCATCGTATAAAAGGAGTAATTGCAACCAGTGTGAAAGTAATGGTCATTCCGACGTACCGGGCAACCTAGGCTTCACTCTAGAGCGTTCCTCCACCAGATCGAAGAGTTAGGGCCTTAGAAGACAACGCCAGAAGCATAAGATACAATAAAGACGCAACAGTTTTTCCATCCTATAACAGGCATAATTGCAACCAGTGTGAAGGTAATGGTATGTTCTACGTTCCGGGCTACGTAGGCTTCACTCAAGTGCGGTGCTCCACCAGATCAAACAGCTGGGGCCTAAGAAGTCAACGCCAGAAGCATAAAATACGATAAAGATGCAACAGTTTTACCATCGTATAAAACGAATAATTGCAACCAGTGTGAAAGTTATGGTCATTTCTAAATTCCGAGCAACCTAGGCTTCACTCTATTGCGTTGCTCCAGCAGATTGAATAGTTAGGGCCTAAGAAGTGAACGCCAGAAGCATAAAATTCAATATAAATACAACAGTTTTTCCATCATATAAAACGAGTAATTGCAACCAGTATGAGAGTTATGGTCATTTCTACTTTCCAGGCAACCTACGCTACACACTAGGGCGTTGCTCCAACAGATTGAAGAGTCAGGGCCTTATAAGTCAACGCCCGAAGCATAAAATGCAATAAAAATACAACAGTTTTTCCATCGTATAACAGGATTAATTGCAACCAGTTTGAATGTGATGGTCTTTTCTACGTTCGGGGCAACCTAGGCTTCACTCTAGGGCGTTGCTCCACTAGATCGAATAGTTAGGGCCTAAGAAGTCAACGCCAGAAGCATAAAATACGATATAAATTCAACAGCTTTTCCATCGTATAAAACGAATAATTGCTACCAGTGTAAAAGTTATGGTCATTTCTACGTTCCGGGCAACCTAGGCTTCACCCTAGGGCGTTGTTCCACCAGATCGAATAGTTAGGGCCTAAGAAGTGAACGCCAGAAGCATAAAATACAATATAAATACAACAGTTTTTCCATCGTATAAAACGAATAATTGCAGCCAGTGTGAAGGTTATGGTCATTTCTACATTCCGAGCAACCTAGGCTTCACTCTAGGGCGTTGCTCCAACAGATTGAATAGTTAGGGCCTTAGAAGTCAACGCACAAAGCATAAAATGCAATATAAATACAACAGTTTTTCCATCGTATAACAGGATTAATTGCAACCAGTTTGAAAGTGATGGTCATTTCTACGTTCCGGGCAACCTAGGCTTCACTCTAGGGCGTTGCTCCACTAGATCGAATAGCTAGGGCCATAGAAGTCAACGCCAGAAGCATAAAATACGATATAAATACAACAGCTTTTCCATCGTATAAAAGGAATAATTGCAAACAGTGTGAAAGTAATGGTCATTTCTACGTTCCGGGCAACCTAGGCTTCACTCTAGAGCGTTGCTCCAACAGATCGAAGAGTTAGGGCCTTAGAAGACATCGCCAGAAGCATAAGATACAATAAAGACGCAACAGTTTTTCCATCCTATAACAGGCATAATTGCAACCAGTGTGAAGGTAATGGTATGTTCTACGTTCCGGGCAACGTAGGCTTCACTCAAGTGCGGTGCTCCACCAGATCAAACAGCTGGGGCCTAAGAAGTCAACGCCAGAAGCATAAAATACGATAAAGATGCAACAGTTTTACCATCGTATAAAACGAATAATAGCAATCAGTGTGAAAGTTGTGGTCATTTCTACGTTCCGGGCAACCTAGGCTTCGCTCTAGGGCGTTGCTCCACCACGTCTAATAGATACGGCCTTAGAAGTCAACGCCAGGAGCATAAAATACAACATAAATACAACAGCTTTTCCATCGTATAAAATGAATAACTGCAAACACTGTGCAAGTAATGGTCATTTCTACGTTCCGGGCAACCTAGGCTTCACTCTAGGGCGTTGCTCCACCAGACCGAATAGCTAGGGACTTAGAATTCAATGCCAGAAGCATAAAATGCAATATATATAGAACAGCTTTTCCATCGTTTAAAACGAATAATAGCAACCAGTGTGAAAGTTATGGTCATTTCTACGTACCGGGCAACCTAGGCTTCACTCTATGGCGTGCTCCACCAGATCGAATAGTTAGGGCTTTAGAAGTCAACGCCCGAAGCATTAAATACAATAAAGATGCAAGAGTTTTTCCATAGCATAACAGGAATAATTTCCACCAGTGTGAAGGTAATGGTATGGTCTACGTTCCGGGCAACCTAGGCTTCACTCTAGGGCGGTGCTCCACCAGATCAAATAGTTAGGGCCTGAGAAGTCAACGCCAAAAGAATAAAATACGATATAAGTACAACAGTTTTTCCATCGTATAAAATGAATGATTGCGAACATTGTGAAAGTAATGGTCATTTCTACGTGCCTGGCAACCTACGCGTCACTCTAGGGCGTTGCTGCTCCACATCTGATAGCTACGGCCTTAGAAGTTAACGCCGGAAGCATAAAATACAATATAAATACAACAGCTTCGCCATCGTATAAAATGAATAATTGCAAACAGTGTGAAGGTAATGGTCACTTCTACGTTCCGAGCAACCTAGGCTTCACTCTAGGGCGTTGCTCCACCAGATCGAATAGTTAGGGCCTAAGAAGTCAACGCCAGAAGCATAAAATACGATATAAATACAACAGCTTTTCCATCGTAGAAAACGATTAATGGCAACCAGTGCGAATGTTATGGTCATTTCTACGTTCCGGGAAACCTAGGCTTCAGTCTAGGGCCTTCCTCCACCAGATCGAATAGTTAGGGCCTTAGAAGTCAACGCCAGAAGCATAAAATTCCATAAAGATGCAACAGCTTTCCATCGTATAACAGGAATAACTGCAAACAGTGTGATAGTACTGGTCATTACTACGTTCCGGGTAATCCAGGCTTCACTGTAGGGCGTTGCTCCACCAAATCGAATAGTTAGGGCCTTAGAAGTCAACGCCAGGAGCATAAAATACAACATAAATACAACAGCTTTTCCATCGTATAAAATGAATAACTGCAAACACTGTGCAAGTAATGGTCATTTCTACGTTCCGGGCAACCTAGGCTGCACTCTAGGGTGTTGCTCCACCAGATGGAATAGCTAGGGCCTTAGAAGTGAACGCCCGAAGCATAAAATGCAAAATAAATATAACTGCTTTTCCATCGTACGAAACGAATAACAGCAACCAGTCTGAAAGTACTGGTCATTTCTACGTTCCGGGTAACCTAGGTTTCACACTAGGGCGTTGCTCCACCAGACCGAATAGCCAGGGACTTAGAATTCAACGCCAGAAGGATAAAATACAATATAAGTCCACAGTTTTTCCATCGTATGAAATGAATAATTGCAGACATTGTGAAAGTAATGGTCATTTCTACGTTCCGGGTTACCTAGGTTTCACACTAGGGCGTTGCTCCACCATACCGAATAGCTAGGGACTTAGAATTCAACGCCAGAAGGATAAAATACAATATAAATACAACAGTTTTTCCATCATATAAAACGAATAATTGCAACCAGTATGAAAGTTCTGGTCATTTCTACGTTCCGGGCAGCCTAGGCTCCACTCTATGGCGCTCTTCCACCACATCGAATAGCTACGGCCTCAGAAGTCAACGCCTGAAGCATAAAATACAATAAAAATACAACAGTCTTTCCATCCTATATCAGGAATAATTGCAACCCGTGTAAAAGTGATGGTCATTTCTACGTTCCGGGCAACATAGGCTTCACTCTATGGCGTTTTTCCTCCACATCGAATAGCTACGGCCGCAGAAGTCAACGCCTGAAGCATAAAATGCAATAAAAATACAACAGTCTTTCCATCGTATACCAGGAATAATTGCAACCCGTGTGAAAGTGATGGTCATTTGTACGTTCCAGGCAACCTAGGCTTCACTCTAGGGCGTTGCTCTACCAGATCGAATTGTTAGGGCCTAAGAAGTGAACGCCAGAAGCATAATATACAATATAAATATAACAGTTTTCCCATTGTATAAAACGAATAATAGCAATCAGTGTGAAAGTTGTGGTCATTTCTACGTTCCGGGCAACCTAGGCTTCACTCTAGGGCGTTGCTCTACCAGATCGAATTGTTAGGGCCTAAGAAGTGAACGCCAGAAGCATAATATACAATATAAATACAACTGCTTTTCCATCGTACAAAATCAATAATTGCCAACAGTGTGAAAGTAATGGTCATATCTAAGTTCCGGGCAACCTAGGCTTCACTGTAGGTCGTTGCTCCACCCGATCGAATAGCTAGCGACTTACAATTAAACGCCAGAGGTATAAAATATAATAAAAATACAACAGTCCTTCCATCGTATAAAAGGAGTAATTGCAACCAGTGTGAAAGTAATGGTCATTCCGACGTACCGGGCAACCTAGGCTTCACTCTAGAGCGTTGCTCCACCAGATCGAAGAGTTAGGGCCTTAGAAGACAACGCCAGAAGCATAAGATACAATAAAGACGCAACAGTTTTTCCATCCTATAACAGGCATAATTGCAACCAGTGTGAAGGTAATGGTATGTTCTACGTTCCGGGCTACGTAGGCTTCACTCAAGTGCGGTGCTCCACCAGATCAAACAGCTGGGGCCTAAGAAGTCAACGCCAGAAGCATAAAATACGATAAAGATGCAACAGTTTTACCATCGTATAAAACGAATAATTGCAACCAGTGTGAAAGTCATGGTCATTTCTAAATTCCGAGCAACCTAGGCTTCACTCTATTGCGTTGCTCCAGCAGATTGAATAGTTAGGGCCTAAGAAGTGAACGCCAGAAGCATAAAATTCAATATAAATACAACAGTTTTTCCATCATATAAAACGAGTAATTGCAACCAGTATGAGAGTTATGGTCATTTCTACTTTCCAGGCAACCTACGCTACACACTAGGGCGTTGCTCCAACAGATTGAAGAGTCAGGGCCTTATAAGTCAACGCCCGAAGCATAAAATGCAATAAAAATACAACAGTTTTTCCATCGTATAACAGGATTAATTGCAACCAGTTTGAATGTGATGGTCTTTTCTACGTTCGGGGCAACCTAGGCTTCACTCTAGGGCGTTGCTCCACTAGATCGAATAGTTAGGGCCTGAGAAGTCAACGCCAGAAGCATAAAATACGATATAAATTCAACAGCTTATCCATCGTATAAAACGAATAATTGCTACCAGTGTAAAAGTTATGGTCATTTCTACGTTCCGGGCAACCTAGGCTTCACCCTAGGGCGTTGTTCCACCAGATCGAATAGTTAGGGCCTAAGAAGTGAACGCCAGAAGCATAAAATACAATATAAATACAACAGTTTTTCCATCGTATAAAACGAATAATTGCAGCCAGTGTGAAGGTTATGGTCATTTCTACATTCCGAGCAACCTAGGCTTCACTCTAGGGCGTTGCTCCAACAGATTGAATAGTTAGGGCCTTAGAAGTCAACGCACAAAGCATAAAATGCAATATAAATACAACAGTTTTTCCATCGTATAACAGGATTAATTGCAACCAGTTTGAAAGTGATGGTCATTTCTACGTTCCGGGCAACCTAGGCTTCACTCTAGGGCGTTGCTCCACTAGATCGAATAGCTAGGGCCATAGAAGTCAACGCCAGAAGCATAAAATACGATATAAATACAACAGCTTTTCCATCGTATAAAAGGAATAATTGCAAACAGTGTGAAAGTAATGGTCATTTCTACGTTCCGGGCAACCTAGGCTTCACTCTAGGGCGTTGCTCCACCAGATCAAACAGTTAGGGCCTTAGAAGTCAACGCCCAAAGCATAAAATACAAAATAAATAGAACAGTTTTTCCATTGTATAAAACGAATAATTGCTACCAGTGTAAAAGTTATGGTCATTTCTGCGTTCCGGGCAACCTAGGCTTCACCCTAGGGCGTTGTTCCACCAGATCGAATAGTTAGGGCCTAAGAAGTGAACGCCAGAAGCATAAAATACAATATAAATACAACAGATTTTCCATCATATAAAACGAATAATTGCAACCAGTGTGAAAGCTATGGTCATTTCTACATTCCGAGCAACCTAGGCTTCACTCTAGGGCGTTGCTCCAACAGATTGAAGAGTCAGGGCCTTATAAGTCAACGCCCGAAGCATAAAATGCAATAAAAATACAACAGTTTTTCCATCGTATAACAGGATTAATTGCAACCAGTTTGAATGTGATGGTCTTTTCTACGTTCCGGGCAACCTAGGCTTCACCCTAGGGCGTTGTTCCACCAGATCGAATAGTTAGGGCCTAAGAAGTCAACGCCAGGAGCATAAAATACAACATAAATACAACAGACTTTCCATCGTATATAATGTATATTTGCAAACAGTGTGGAAGTAATTGTCATTTCTTCGTTCCGGGCAACCTAGGCTTCACTCTAGGGCGTCGCTCTACCAGATCGAATTGTTAGGGCCTAAGAAGTGAACGCCAGAAGCATAATATACAATATAAATACAACTGCTTTTCCATCGTACAAAATGAATAATTGCCAACAGTGTGAAAGTAATGGTCATATCTACGTTCCGGGCAACCTAGGCTTCACTGTAGGTCGTTGCTCCACCAGATCGAATAGCTAGGGACTTAGAATTTAACGCCAGAAGGACAAAATGCAATATAAGTACAACAGTTTTTTCATCGTATAAAATGAATAATTGCAGACATTGTGAAAGTAATGGTCATTTCTACGTTCCGGTCAACCTAGGCGTCACTCTAGGGCGTTGCTCCACCACGTCTAATAGCTACGGCCTTGGAAGTCAACGCCAGGAGCATAAAATACAACATAAATACAACAGCTTTTCCATCGTATAAAATGAATAACTGCAAACACTGTGCAAGTAATGGTCATTTCTACGTTCCGGGCAACCTAGGCTTCACTCTAGGGCGTTGCTCCACCAGACCGAATAGCTAGGGACTTAGAATTCAATGCCAGAAGCATAAAATGCAATATAAATAGAACAGCTTTTCCATCGTAGAAAACGATTAATGGCAACCAGTGCGAATGTTATGGTCATTTCTACGTTCCGGTCAACCTAGGCTTCACTCTAGGACGTTGCTCCACCAGATCGAATAGTTAGGGCCTATGAAGTCAACGCCAGAAGCATAAAATACAATAAAGGTGCAACAGTTTTTCCATCGTATAACAGGAATAATTGCAACCAGTGTGAAGGTAATGGTATGTTCTACGTTCCGGGCAAGCTAGGCTTCACTCTAGTGCGGTGCTCCACCAGATCAAATAGTTACGGCCTAAGAAGTCAGCGCCAGAAGCATAAATTACAATATAAGTACAACAGCTTTTCCATCGTATATAATGTATATTTGCAAACAGTGTGGAAGTAATTGTCATTTCTACGTTCCGGGCAACCTAGGCTTCACGCTAGAGTGTTGCTCCACCAGATGGAATAGCTACGGCCTTAGAAGTCAACGCCAGGAGCATAAAATACAACATAAATACAACAGCTTTTCCATCGTATAAAATGAATAACTGCAAACACTGTGCAAGTAATGGTCATTTCTACGTTCCGGGCAACCTAGGCTTCACTCTAGGGCGTTGCTCCACCAGACCGAATAGCTAGGGACTTAGAATTCAATGCCAGAAGCATAAAATGCAATATAAATAGAACAGCTTTTCCATCGTAGAAAACGATTAATGGCAACCAGTGCGAATATTATGGTCATTTCTACGTTCCGGGAAACCTAGGCTTCAGTATAGGGCCTTCCTCCACCAGATCGAATAGTTAGGGTCTTAGAAGTCAACGCCAGAAGCATAAAATTCCATAAAGATGCAACAGCTTTCCATCGTATAACAGGAATAACTGCAAACAGTGTGATAGTACTGGTCATTACTATGTTCCGGGTAATCCAGGCTTCACTGTAGGGCGTTGCTCCACCGGACCGAATAGCCAGGGACTTAGAATTCAACGCCAGAAGGATAAAATACAATATAAGTCCACAGTTTTTCCATCGTATGAAATGAATAATTGCAGACATTGTGAAAGTAATGGTCATTTCTACGTTCCGGGTTACCTAGGTTTCACACTAGGGCGTTGCTCCACCAGACCGAATAGCTAGGGACTTAGAATTCAACGCCAGAAGGATAAAATACAATATAAATACAACAGTTTTTCCATCATATAAAACGAATAATTGCAACCAGTATGAAAGTTCTGGTCATTTCTACGTTCCGGGCAGCCTAGGCTCCACTCTATGGCGCTCTTCCACCACATCGAATAGCTACGGCCTCAGAAGTCAACGCCTGAAGCATAAAATACAATAAAAATACAACAGTCTTTCCATCCTATATCAGGAATAATTGCAACCCGTGTGAAAGTGATGGTCATTTCTACGTTCCGGGCAACATAGGCTTCACTCTATGGCGTTTTTCCTCCACATCGAATAGCTACGGCCGCAGAAGTCAACGCCTGAAGCATAAAATGCAATAAAAATACAACAGTCTTTCCATCCTATAACAGGAATAATTGCAACCCGTGTGAAAGTGATGGTCATTTCTACGTTCCAGGCAACCTAGGCTTCACTCTAGGGCGTTGCTCTACCAGATCGAATTGTTAGGGCCTAAGAAGTGAACGCCAGAAGCATAATATACAATATAAATATAACAGTTTTTCCATTGTATAAAACGAATAATAGCAATCAGTGTGAAAGTTGTGGTCATTTCTACGTTCCGGGCAACCTAGGCTTCACTCTAGGGCGTTGCTCTACCAGATCGAATTGTTAGGGCCTAAGAAGTGAACGCCAGAAGCATAATATACAATATAAATACAACTGCTTTTCCATCGTACAAAATGAATAATTGCCAACAGTGTGAAAGTAATGGTCATATCTACGTTCCGGGCAACCTAGGCTTCACTGTAGGTCGTTGCTCCAACGGATCGAATAGCTAGCGACTTACAATTAAACGCCAGAGGCATAAAATGTAATAAAAATACAACAGTCTTTCCATCGTATAAAAGGAGTAAATGCAACCGGTGTGAAAGTAATGGTCATTCCGACGTACCGGGCAACCTAGGCTTCACTCTAGAGCGTTGCTCCACCAGATCGAAGAGTTAGGGCCTTAGAAGACAACGCCAGAAGCATAAGATACAATAAAGACGCAACAGTTTTTCCATCGTATAACAGGCGTAATTGCAACCCGTGTGAAGGTAATGGTATGTTCTACGTTCCGGGCAACGTAGGCTTCACTCAAGTGCGGTGCTCCACCAGATCAAACAGCTGGGGCCTAAGAAGTCAACGCCAGAAGCATAAAATACGATAAAGATGCAACAGTTTTACCATCGTATAAAACGAATAATTGCAACCAGTGTGAAAGTTATGGTCATTTCTAAATTCCGAGCAACCTAGGCTTCACTCTATTGCGTTGCTCCAGCAGATTGAATAGTTAGGGCCTAAGAAGTGAAAGCCAGAAGCATAAAATTCAATATAAATACAACAGTTTTTCCATCATATAAAACGAGTAATTGCAACCAGTATGAAAGTTATGGTCATTTCTACTTTCCAGGCAACCTACGCTACACACTAGGGCCGTTGCTCCAACAGATTGAAGAGTCAGGGCCTTATAAGTCAACGCCCGAAGCATAAAATGCAATAAAAATACAACAGTTTTTCCATCGTATAACAGGATTAATTGCAACCAGTTTGAATGTGATGGTCTTTTCTACGTTCCGGGCAACCTAGGCTTCACTCTAGGGCGTTGCTCCACTAGATCGAATAGTTAGGGCCTAAGAAGTCAACGCCAGAAGCATAAAATACGATATAAATTCAACAGCTTTTCCATCGTATAAAACGAATAATGGTAACCAGTGTGAAAGTTATGGTCATTTCTACGTTCCGGTCAACCTAGGCTTCACTCTAGGACGTTGCTCCACCAGATCGAATAGTTAGGGCCTATGAAGTCAACGCCAGAAGCATAAAATACAATAAAGGTGCAACAGTTTTTCCATCGTATAACAGGAATAATTGCAACCAGTGTGAAGGTAATGGTATGTTCTACGTTCCGGGCAACCTAGGCTTCACTCTAGGGCGGTGCTCCACCAGATCAAATAGTTACGGCCTAAGAAGTCAGCGCCAGAAGCATAAATTACAATATAAGTACAACAGCTTTTCCATCGTATATAATGTATATTTGCAAACAGTGTGGAAGTAATTGTCATTTCTACGTTCCGGGCAACCTAGGCTTCACGCTAGAGTGTTGCTCCACCAGATGGAATAGCTAGGGCCTTGGAAGTCAACGCCCGAAGCATAAAATGCAAAATAAATAGAACAGTTTTTCCATTGTATAAAACGAATAACTGCAACCAGTGTGAAAGTACTGGTCATTTCTACGTTCCGGGTAACCTATGTTTCACTCTAGGGCGTTGCTCCACCAGATCGAATAGCTAGGGACTTAGAATTTAACGCCAGAAGGATAAAATGCAATATAAGTACAACAGTTTTTTCATCGTATAAAATGAATAATTGCAGACATTGTGAAAGTAATGGTCATTTCTACGTTCCGGTCAACCTAGGCGTCACTCTAGGGCGTTGCTCCACCACGTCTAATAGCTACGGCCTTAGAAGTCAACGCCAGGAGCATAAAATACAACATAAATACAACAGCTTTTCCATCGTATAAAATGAATAACTGCAAACACTGTGCAAGTAATGGTCATTTCTACGTTCCGGGCAACCTAGGCTTCACTCTAGGGCGTTGCTCCACCAGACCGAATAGCTAGGGACTTAGAATTCAATGCCAGAAGCATAAAATGCAATATAAATAGAACAGCTTTTCCATCGTAGAAAACGATTAATGGCAACCAGTGCGAATGTTATGGTCATTTCTACGTTCCGGGAAACCTAGGCTTCAGTCTAGGGCCTTCCTCCACCAGATCGAATAGTTAGGGTCTTAGAAGTCAACGCCAGAAGCATAAAATTCCATAAAGATGCAACAGCTTTCCATCGTATAACAGGAATAACTGCAAACAGTGTGATAGTACTGGTCATTACTACGTTCCGGGTAATCCAGGCTTCACTGTAGGGCGTTGCTCCACCAGACCGAATAGCCTGGGACTTAGAATTCAACGCCAGAAGGATAAAATACAATATAAGTCCACAGTTTTTCCATCGTATGAAATGAATAATTGCAGACATTGTGAAAGTAATGGTCATTTCTACGTTCCCGGTTACCTAGGTTTCACACTAGGGCGTTGCTCCACCAGACCGAATAGCTAGGGACTTAGAATTCAACGCCAGAAGGATAAAATACAATATAAATACAACAGTTTTTCCATCATATAAAACGAATAATTGCAACCAGTATGAAAGTTCTGGTCATTTCTACGTTCCGGGCAGCCTAGGCTCCACTCTATGGCGCTCTTCCACCACATCGAATAGCTACGGCCTCAGAAGTCAACGCCTGAAGCATAAAATACAATAAAAATACAACAGTCTTTCCATCCTATATCAGGAATAATTGCAACCCGTGTGAAAGTGATGGTCATTTCTACGTTCCGGGCAACATAGGCTTCACTCTATGGCGTTTTTCCTCCACATCGAATAGCTACGGCCGCAGAAGTCAACGCCTGAAGCATAAAATGCAATAAAAATACAACAGTCTTTCCATCCTATAACAGGAATAATTGCAACCCGTGTGAAAGTGATGGTCATTTGTACGTTCCAGGCAACCTAGGCTTCACTCTAGGGCGTTGCTCTACCAGATCGAATTGTTAGGGCCTAAGAAGTGAACGCCAGAAGCATAATATACAATATAAATATAACAGTTTTTCCATTGTATAAAACGAATAATAGCAATCAGTGTGAAAGTTGTGGTCATTTCTACGTTCCGGGCAACCTAGGCTTCACTCTAGGGCGTTGCTCTACCAGATCGAATTGTTAGGGCCTAAGAAGTGAACGCCAGAAGCATAATATACAATATAAATACAACTGCTTTTCCATCGTACAAAATGAATAATTGCCAACAGTGTGAAAGTAATGGTCATATCTACGTTCCGGGCAACCTAGGCTTCACTGTAGGTCGTTGCTCCACCCGATCGAATAGCTAGCGACTTACAATTAAACGCCAGAGGCATAAAATATAATAAAAATACAACAGTCTTTCCATCGTATAAAAGGAGTAATTGCAACCAGTGTGAAAGTAATGGTCATTCCGACGTACCGGGCAACCTGGGCTTCACTCTAGAGCGTTGCTCCACCAGATCGAAGAGTTAGGGCCTATGAAGTCAACGCCAGAAGCATAAAATACAATAAAGGTGCAACAGTTTTTCCATCGTATAACAGGAATAATTGCAACCAGTGTGAAGGTAATGGTATGTTCTACGTTCCGGGCAACCTAGGCTTCACTCTAGGGCGGTGCTCCACCAGATCAAATAGTTACGGCCTAAGAAGTCAGCGCCAGAAGCATAAATTACAATATAAGTACAACAGCTTTTCCATCGTATATAATGTATATTTGCGAACAGTGTGGAAGTAATTGTCATTTCTACGTTCCGGGCAACCTAGGCTTCACGCTAGAGTGTTGCTCCACCAGATGGAATAGCTAGGGCCTTGGAAGTCAACGCCCGAAGCATAAAATGCAAAATAAATAGAACAGTTTTTCCATTGTATAAAACGAATAACTGCAACCAGTGTGAAAGTACTGGTCATTTCTACGTTCCGGGTAACCTATGTTTCACTCTAGGGCGTTGCTCCACCAGATCGAATAGCTAGGGACTTAGAATTTAACGCCAGAAGGATAAAATGCAATATAAGTACAACAGTTTTTTCATCGTATAAAATGAATAATTGCAGACATTGTGAAAGTAATGGTCATTTCTACGTTCCGGTCAACCTAGGCGTCACTCTAGGGCGTTGCTCCACCACGTCTAATAGCTACGGCCTTAGAAGTCAACGCCAGGAGCATAAAATACAACATAAATACAACAGCTTTTCCATCGTATAAAATGAATAACTGCAAACACTGTGCAAGTAATGGTTATTTCTACGTTCCGGCAACCTAGGCTGCACTCTAGGGTGTTGCTCCACCAGATGGAATAGCTAGGGCCTTAGAAGTGAACGCCCGAAGCATAAAATGCAAAATAAATATAACTGCTTTTCCATCGTACGAAACGAATAACAGCAACCAGTCTGAAAGTACTGGTCATTTCTACGTTCCGGGTAACCTAGGTCTCACACTAAGGCGTTGCTCCACCAGACCGAATAGCCAGGGACTTAGAATTCAACGCCAGAAGGATAAAATACAATATAAGTCCACAGTTTTTCCATCGTATGAAATGAATAATTGCAGACATTGTGAAAGTAATGGTCATTTCTACGTTCCGGGTTACCTAGGTTTCACACTAGGGCGTTGCTCCACCAGACCGAATAGCTAGGGACTTAGAATTCAACGCCAGAAGGATAAAATACAATATAAATACAACAGTTTTTCCATCATATAAAACGAATAATTGCAACCAGTATGAAAGTTCTGGTCATTTCTACGTTCCGGGCAGCCTAGGCTCCACTCTATGGCGCTCTTCCACCACATCGAATAGCTACGGCCTCAGAAGTCAACGCCTGAAGCATAAAATACAATAAAAATACAACAGTCTTTCCATCCTATATCAGGAATAATTGCAACCCGTGTGAAAGTGATGGTCATTTCTACGTTCCGGGCAACATAGGCTTCACTCTATGGCGTTTTTCCTCCACATCGAATAGCTACGGCCGCAGAAGTCAACGCCTGAAGCATAAAATACAATAAAAATACAACAGTCTTTCCATCCTATAACAGGAATAATTGCAACCCGTGTGAAAGTGATGGTCATTTGTACGTTCCAGGCAACCTAGGCTTCACTCTAGGGCGTTGCTCTACCAGATCGAATTGTTAGGGCCTAAGAAGTGAACGCCAGAAGCATAATATACAATATAAATATAACAGTTTTTCCATTGTATAAAACGAATAATAGCAATCAGTGTGAAAGTTGTGGTCATTTCTACGTTCCGGGCAACCTAGGCTTCACTCTAGGGCGTTGCTCTACCAGATCGAATTGTTAGGGCCTAAGAAGTGAACGCCAGAAGCATAATATACAATATAAATACAACTGCTTTTCCATCGTACAAAATGAATAATTGCCAACAGTGTGAAAGTAATGGTCATATCTACGTTCCGGGCAACCTAGGCTTCACTGTAGGTCGTTGCTCCACCGGATCGAATAGCTAGCGACTTACAATTAAACGCCAGAGGCATAAAATGTAATAAAAATACAAGTCTTTCCATCGTATAAAAGGAGTAATTGCAACCAGTGTGAAAGTAATGGTCATTCCGACGTACCGGGCACCCTAGGCTTCACTCTAGAGCGTTGCTCCACCAGATCGAAGAGTTAGGGCCTTAGAAGACAACGCCAGAAGCATAAGATACAATAAAGACGCAACAGTTTTTCCATCGTATAACGGGCGTAATTGCAACCCGTGTGAAGGTAATGGTATGTTCTACGTTCCGGGCAACGTAGGCTTCACTCAGGTGCGGTGCTCCACCAGATCAAACAGCTGGGGCCTAAGAAGTCAACGCCAGAAGCATAAAATACGATAAAGATGCAACAGTTTTACCATCGTATAAAACGAATAATTCCAACCAGTGTGAAAGTTATGGTCATTTCTAAATTCCGAGCAACCTAGGCTTCACTCTATTGCGTTGCTCCAGCAGATTGAATAGTTAGGGCCTAAGAAGTGAACGCCAGAAGCATAAAATTCAATATAAATACAACAGTTTTTCCATCATATAAAACGAGAAATTGCAACCAGTATGAAAGTTATGGTCATTTCTACTTTCCAGGCAACCTAGGCTACACACTAGGGCGTTGCTCCAGCAGATTGAATAGTTAGGGCCTTAGAAGTCAATGCCCGAAGCATAAAATGCAATAAAAGTACAACAGTTTTTCCATCATATAACAGGAATAATTGCAACCAGTTCGAAAGTGATGGTCATTTCTACGTTCCGGGCAATCTCGGCTTCACTCTAGGGCGTTGCTCCACCAGATCGAACAGGTAGGGCCTTTGAAGTCAAAGCCCGAAGCATAAAATACAAAATAAACAGAACAGTCTTTCCACTGTATAAAACGAATAATTATAATAAATAATTATAAAAATAACGCTTCTGGCGTTGAATTCTAAGTCCCTAAGTATTCGATCTGGTGGAGCAACGTTCTAGAGTGAAGCCTAGGTTGCTCGGAACGTAGAAATGACCATTACTTTCACACTGTTTGCAATTATTCATTTTATACGATGGCAAAGCTGTTGTATTTATATTCTGTTTTATGCTCCTGGCGTTGACTTCTAAGGCCGTAGTTATAAGATGTGGTGGAGCAACGCCCTAGACTTACGCCTAGGTTGCCCGGAATGTAGAAATGACCAGTACTTTCACACTGGATGCAGTTATTCCTGTTATACAATGGAAAAAATGTTGCATCTCTATTGTATTTTATGCTTCTAGCGTTGCCTTCTTAGGCCATAACTATTCCCTCTGGTGTATCAACGCAGTAGAGTGAAGCCTAGGCTGCCGGAACGTAGAAATGACCATTACTTGCCCACTGGTTGCAATTATTCCTGTTATACGGTGGAAAAACTGTTGTATTTTTAATGTATTTTATGCTTTTAGCGTTGAATTCTAAGTCCCTAGCTATTCGATTTGGCGGAGCGACGCACTCGAGTGAAGCCTATGTTGCCCGGAACGTAGAAATGACCATTACTTTCACAATGTTTGCAATTATTCATTTTAAACGATGGAAAAACTGTTGTATTTTTATTGTATTTTGTGCTTCTGGCATTGTCTTCTAAGGCCCTAACTCTTCGATCTGGTGGAGCAACGCTCTAGAGTGAAGCCTAGGTTGCCCGGTACGTCGGAATGACCATTACTTTCACACTGGTTGCAATTATTCCTGTTATACGATGGAAAGACTGTTGTATATTTATTATATTTTATGCCTCTGGCGTTTAATTGTAAGTCACTAGCTATTCGATCGGGTGGAGTAACGACCTACAGTGAAGCCTAGGTTGCCCGGAACGTAGATATGACCATTACTTTCACACTGTTGGCAATTATTCATTTTGTACGATGGAAAAGCAGTTGTATTTATATTGTATTTTATGCCTGTGGCGTTGACCTCTAAGGCCGTAGCTATTAGATGTGGTGGAGCAACGCCCCAGAGTGACGCCTAGGGTGCTCGGAACGTAGAAATGACCATTACTTTCACACTGGTACCAATTATTCGTTTTATACGATGGAAAAGCTGTTGCATTATTATCGTATTTTATGCTCCTTGCGTCGACTTCTTAGGCCCTAACTATCCGATCTGGTGGAGCAATGCCCTAGTTTGAAGCCAAGATGGCACGGAACGTAGAAATGGCCAGTACTTTCACACTGGTTGCAGTTATTCCTGTTATACGATGAAAAGACTGTTGCGTCTTTATTGTATTTTCTGCCTCTGGCGTCGACTTCTAAGGCCCTAGCTATTTGATCTGGTGGAGCTACGCCCTAGAGTGAAGCCTAGATTGCCCGGAACGTTAAAATGACCATTACCTTCACGCTTGTTGCAATTACTCCTGTTGTACGATGAAAAAACTGTTGAACTTTTATTGTATTTTATGCTTCAGGCGTTTACTTCTAAGGCCGGAGCTATTCGATGTGGTGGAGCTACGTCCTGGAGTGAAGCCTAGGTTGCCCGGAACGTAGAAATGACCATTACTTTCACGCTGTTTGCAAATATACATTATAAACGATGGAAAAGCTGTTGTACTTATGTTGTATTTTATGCTTCTGGCATTGACTTCAAAGATCCTAGCTATTCGATCTCGGGGGCAGCGTCCAAGAGTGAAGCGTGTGTTGCCCGAAACGTAGAAATGACCATTACATTCGCACGGGTTGCAATTATTCGTTTTATACGATGGATAAACTGTTGTATCTATATCGTATTTTATGCTTCTGGCGTTGACTTCTAAGGCCCTAGCTACTCGATCTAGTGGAGCAACGCCCTAGAATGAAGCCTAGGTTGCCCGGTACGTAGAAATGACCATAGCCTGAGCACTGGTTGCAATTATTCCTGTTATACGATGGAAAAGGTGTTGTATTTATATTGTATTTTATGCTTCTGGCGCTGACTTCTCAGGCCCTAACTATTCGATCTGGCGGAGCAACGCCCTAGAGTGAAGCCAAGGTTGCCCGAAACGTAGAAATGACCATCACTTTCACAATGGTTGCAATTATTCCTGTTATACGGTGGACAAACTGTTGCATTTTTATTGTACTTTATGCTTCTGGCGTGGACTTCTAAGTCCCTACGTATTCGATCTGGTGGAGCAATGCCTCACAGTTAAATCTAGGATGCCCGAAACGTCGAAATGATGATTACTCTCCCACTGGTTGCAATTATTCATGCTATACGATGGAAAAACTGTTGCATTTTGATTGTACTTTATGCTTCTGGCGTTGACTTCTTAGGCCTTAACTACTCGATCTCGGGGGCAGCGTCCAAGGGTGAAGCGTATGTTGCCCGAAACGTAGAAATGACCATTACATTCGCACTGGTTGCAATTATTCTTTTTATACGATGGAAAAACTGTTGTATCTATATTGTATTTTATGCTTCTGGCGTTGTCTTCTAAGGCCCTAACTATTCGATCTAGTGGAGCAATGCCCTAGAATGAAGCCTGGGTTGCCCGGACCGTAGAAATGACCATAGCCTTAGCACTGGTTGCAATTATTCCTGTTATACGATGGAAAAGGTGTTGTATTTATATTGAATTTTATGCTTCTGGCGCTGGCTTCTCAGGCCATAACTATTCGATCTGGCGGAGCAACGCCCTAGAGTGAACCCTAGGTTGCCCGTAACGTAGAAATGACGAGTACTTTCGCACTGGTTGCAGTTATTCCTGTTATACGATGGAAAACTGTTGCTTTTTTATAGTATTTTATGATTCTGGCGTTGACTTCTAAGGTCCTAGCTATTCGATCTCGTGGGGCAACGTTCAACAGTGAAGCGTATGTTGCCCGAAACGTAGAAATGACCATTACTTTCACAGTGTTTGCCATTATTCATTTTAAACGATGGAAAAACTGTTGTATTTTTATTGTATTTTATGCTTCTGGCGTTGTCTTCTAAGGCCCTAACTCTTCGATCTGGTGGAGCAACGCTCTAGAGTGAAGCCTAGGTTGCCCGGTACGTCGGAATGACCATTACTTTCACACTGGTTGCAACTATTCCTGTTATACGATGGAAAGACTGTTGTATATTTATTATATTTTATGCCTCTGGCGTTTAATTGTAAGTCGCTAGCTATTCGATCGGGTGGAGCAACGACCTACAGTGAAGCCTAGGTTGCCCGGAACGTAGATATGACCATTACTTTCACACTGTTGGCAATTAATCGTTCTATACAATGGAAGAACTGTTACATTTATACTGTATTTTATGCGTCTGGTGTTGACCTCTAAGGCCCTAATCATTCGATCTGGTGGAGCAACGCCCTAGAGTGAAGCCTAGGTTGCCGGGAACATAGAAATGACCATCACTTTCACACTGGTTGCAATTATTCCTGTTATACGATGGAAAAGCTGTTGTATCTATATAGTATTTTATGCTTCTGGCGTTGACTTCTTAGGCCCTAACTATTCCATCTGGTGGAACAACGCCCTAGGGTGAACCCTAGGTTGTCCGGAACGTGGAAATGACCATAACTTTCACACTGGTTGCAATTATTCGTTTTATATAATGGAAAAACTGTCGTATTTATATTGTATTTTATGCTTCTGGCGTTGACTTCTAAGGCCGTAGCTATTGGATGTGGTGGAGCAACGCCCTAGAGTGACGCCTAGGTTGCCCGGAACGTAGAAATGACCATTACTTTCACACTGTTTGCAATTATTCATTTTATACGATGGAAAGGCTGTTGCATCTTTATTGTATTTTATGCTTCTGGCATTGACTTCTAAGCCCCTTACTATTCGATCTGGTGTAGCAACGCCCTAGAGTGAAGCCTAGGTTGCCCGGTACGTAGAAATGACCATTACCTTCACGCTTGTTGCAATTATTCCTGTTACTCGATGAAAAAGCTGTTGCACTTCTTATTGCGTTTTATGCTTCAGGCGTTGACTTCTAAGGCCGTAGCTATTCGATGTGGCGGAGCAACGCCCTAGAGTGGAGCCTAGGTTGGCCGGAACGTAGAAATGGCCATTACTTTCACACTGATAGCAATCAATCGTTTTATACAATGGAAGAATTGTTACAATTATACTGTATTTTATGCTTCTGGTGTTGCCCTCTAATGCCCTAACTATTCGATCTGGTGGAGCAACGCCCTAGAGTGAAGCCTATGTTGCCGGGAACATAGAAATGACCATCACTTTCACACTGGTTGCAATTATTCCTGTTATACGATGGAAAAGCTGTTGTATCTATATAGTATTTTATGCTTCTGGCATTGACTTCTTAGGCCCTAACTATTCCATCTGGTGGAACAACGCCCTAGGGTGAACCCTAGGTTGTCCGGAACGTGGAAATGACCATAACTTTCACACTGGTTGCAATTATTCGTTTTATATAATGGAAAAACTGTCGTATTTATATTGTATTTTATGCTTCTGGCGTTGACTTCTAAGGCCGTAGCTATTGGATGTGGTGGAGCAACGCCCTAGAGTGACGCCTAGGTTGCCCGGAACGTAGAAATGACCATTACTTTCACACTGTTTGCAATTATTCATTTTATACGATGGAAAGGCTGTTGCATCTTTATTGTATTTTATGCTTCTGGCATTGACTTCTAAGCCCCTTACTATTCGATCTGGTGTAGCAACGCCCTAGAGTGAAGCCTAGGTTGCCCGGTACGTAGAAATGACCATTACCTTCACGCTTGTTGCAATTATTCCTGTTACTCGATGAAAAAGCTGTTGCACTTCTTATAGCGTTTTATGCTTCAGGCGTTGACTTCTAAGGCCGTAGCTATTCGATGTGGCGGAGCAACGCCCTAGAGTGCAGCCTAGGTTGGCCGGAACGTAGAAATGGCCATTACTTTCACACTGCTTGCAATTATTCGTTTTATACGATGGAAAAGCTGTTGTATTTATATCGTATTTAGTGCTTCTGGCGTTGGCTTCTTAGGCCCTAACTATTCCATCTGGTGGAGCAACGCCCTTGGGTGAAGCCTAGGTTGCCAGGAACGTAGAAATGGCCATAACTTTTACACTGGTAGCAATTATTCGTTTCATACAATGGAAAAACTGATCTATTTATTTTGAATTTTCTGCTTCTGGCTTCGACTTCTAAGGTCCTAGCTATTCGATCTGGTGGGGCAACGTCCAAGAGTGAAGCCTATGTTGGCAGGAACGTAGAAATGACCATTACTTTCACACTGGTTGCTATTATTCGTTTTATACGATGGAAAAACTGTTGTATTTGTATTGTATTTTATGCTTCTGGCGTTCACTTCTAAGGCCCTAACTCTTCGATCTGGTGGAGCAACGCCTCAGAATTAAGTTTAGCATGCCCGAAACGCCGAAATGATCATTACTTTCACATTCGCTGCAATTATACGTTTTATACGATGGAAAAGCTGTTGTATTTATATCGTATTTTATGCTTCTGGCGTTGACTTCTTAGGCCCTAACTATTCCATCTGGTGGAACAACGCCCTAGGGTGAAGCCTAGGTTGCCCGGAACGTAGAAATGACCAACACTTTCACACTGGTAGCAATTATTCGTTTTATACGATGGAAGAACTGTTGTATTTATATTGTATTTTATGCTTCTGGCGTTGAATTCTAAGGCACTAACTATTCGCTCTGGTGGACCAACGCCCTGAAGTGAAGCCTAGGGTGCCCGGAACATAGAAATGACCATCACTTTCAAACTGGTTGCTTTATTCCTGTTATATGATGGAAAAAGTGTTGTATTTTTATTGCATTTTATGTTTCGGGCGTTGACTTCTAAGGCCCTAACTATTAGATTTGTTGGAGCAACGACCTAGGGTGAAGCCCAGGTTGCCCGGAAAGTAGAAATGTCCATAACTTTCATACTGGTTGCTATTATTCGTTTTATACGATGGAAAAACTGTTGTATTTGTATTGTATTTTATGGTTCTGGCGTTCACTTCTAAGGCCCTAACCCTTCGATGTGGTGGAGCAACGCCTCAGAGTTAAGTCTAGGATGCCCGAAACGCTGAAATGGTCATTACTTTCACATTGGTTGCAATTATACGTTTAATACGATGGAAAAGCTGTTGTATTTATATCTTATTTTATGCTTCTGGCGTTGACTTCTTAGGCCCTAACTATTCCATCTGGTGGAACAACGCCCTAGGGTGAAGCCTAGGTTGCCGGAACGTAGAAATGACCATAACTTTCACACTGGTAGCAATTATTCGTTTTATACGATGGAAGAACTGTTATATTTGTATTGTACTTTATACTTCTGGTGTTGACTTCTAAGGCCCTAACTATTCGATCTGGTGGAGCAACGCCCTAGAGTGAAGCCTAGGTTGCCGGGAACGTGGAAATGACCATCGCTTTCACACTGGTTGCAATTATTCCTGTTATACGATGGAAAAGCTGTTGTATTTATATCGTATTTTATGCTTCTGGCGTCGACTTCTTAGCCTCTAACTATACCATCTGATGGAACAACGCCCTAGGGTGAAGCCTAGGTTGCCCTGGACGTAGAAATGAACATTACTTTCACACTGGTTGCAATTATTCGTTTTATACAATGGAAAAACTGTTGTACTTATTTTGTTTTTGATGCTTCTAGCGTTGACTTCTTAGGCCCTAACTATTCGATCGGGTGGAGCAACGCCTTAGAGTGAAACGTAGGTTACTCGGAACGTAGAAATGACCATTACATTCACACTGGTTGCAATTATTCCTGTTATGACCATTACTTTCACATTGTTTGCAATTATTCATTTTATACGATGGAAAAGATGTTGTATTTATATCGTATTTTATGCTTCTGGCGTCGACTTCTTAGCCTCTAACTATACCATCTGATCGAACAACGCCCTAGGGTGAAGCCTAGGTTGCCCTGGACGTAGAAATGAACATTACTTTCACTCTGGTTGCAATTATTCGTTTTATACAATGGAAAAACTGTTGTACTTATTTTGTATTTGATGCTTCTAGCGTTGACTTCTTAGGCCCTAACTATTCCATCTGGTGGAACAACGCCCTAGGGTGAAGCCTAGGTTGCCCGGAACGTAGAAATGACCATATCTTTCACACTGATAGCAATCAATCGTTTTATACAATGGAAGAATTGTTACAATTATACTGTATTTTATGCTTCTGGTGTTGCCCTCTAATGCCCTAACTATTCGATCTGGTGGAGCAACGCCCTAGAGTGAAGCCTAGGTTGCCGGGAACATAGAAATGACCATCACTTTCACACTGGTTGCAATTATTCCTGTTATACGATGGAAAAGCTGTTGTATCTATATCGTATTTTATGCTTCTGGCGTTGACTTCTTAGGCCCTAACTATTCCATCTGGTGGAACAACGCCCTAGGGTGAACCCTAGGTTGTCCGGAACGTAGAAATGACCATAACTTTCACACTGGTTGCAATTATTCGTATTATACAATGGAAGAGCTGTCGTATTTATATTGGATTTTATGCTACTGGCGTTGACTTCTAAGGCCGTAGCTATTGGATGTGGTGGAGCAACGCCCTAGAGTGACGCCTAGGTTGCCCGGAACGTAGAAACGACCATTACCTTCACGCTTGTTGCAATTATTCCTGTTACTCGACGAAAAAGCTGTTGCATTTCTTATTGTATTTTATGCTTCTGGCTTTGGCTTCTAAGTCCGTAACAATTAGATGTGGTGGAGCAACGCCCTAGAGTGAAGCCAAGGTTGCCCGGAAAGTAGAAATGACCATAACTTTCATACTGGTTCAATTATTCGTTTTATACGATGGAAAAAATGTTGTATTTATATTGTATTTTATGTTTCTGATGTTGAATTCTAAGGCCTTAGCTATTGGATGTGGTGGAGCAACGCCCTAGAGTTAAACCTAGGTTACCCGGAACGTAGAAATGACCAGTACTTTCACACTGTTTGCAGTTATTCCTGTTACACGATGGAAAAACTGTTGCATATTTATTGTATTTTGTGCTTCTGGCGTCGACTACTAAGGCCCTAACTGTTCGATCTGGTGGAGCAACGCCCTAGATTGAAGCCTAGGTTGCCCGGAACGTAGAAATGGTCATAACTTTCATACTGGTAGCAATTATTCGTTGTATACAATGGAAAAACTGTCTCTATTTATTTTGTATTTTATGCTTCTGGCGTTGACTTCTAAGGCCCTAACTCTTCTATCTGGTGGAGCAACGCCTCAGAGTTAAGTCTAGGATGCACGAAACGCCGAAATGATCATTACTTTCACATTGGTTGCAATTATACGTTTTATACGATGGAAAAGCTATTGTATTTATATCGTATTTTTTGCTTCTGGCGTTGTCTTCTTAGGCCCTAACTATTCCATCTGGTGGAACAACGCCCTAGGGTGAAGCCTACGTTGCCCGGAACGTAGAAATGACCACAACTTTCACACTGGTAGCAATTAATCGTTTTATACAATGGAAGAACTGTTATATTTATACTGTATTTTATGCTTCTGATGTTCACTTCTAAGGCCCTAACTATTCGATCTGGTGGAGCAACGCCCTATAGTGAAGCCTAGGTTGCCGGGAACGTAGAAATGACCATATCTTTCACACTGATAGCAATCAATCGTTTTATACAATGGAAGAATTGTTACAATTATACTGTATTTTATGCTTCTGGTGTTGCCCTCTAATGCCCTAACTATTCGATCTGGTGGAGCAACGCCCTAGAGTGAAGCCTAGGTTGCCGGGAACATAGAAATGACCATCACTTTCACACTGGTTGCAATTATTCCTGTTATACGATGGAAAAGCTGTTGTATCTATATAGTATTTTATGCTTCTGGCGTTGACTTCTTAGGCCCTAAATATTCCATCTGGTGGAACAACGCCCTAGGGTGAACCCTAGGTTGTCCGGAACGTAGAAATGACCATAACTTTCACACTGGTTGCAATTATTCGTATTATACAATGGAAGAGCTGTCGTATTTATATTGTATTTTATGCTACTGGCGTTGACTTCTAAGGCCGTAGCTATTGGATGTGGTGGAGCAACGCCCTAGAGTGACGCCTAGGTTGCCCGGAACGTAGAAACGACCATTACCTTCACGCTTGTTGCAATTATTCCTGTTACTCGACGAAAAAGCTGTTGCATTTCTTATTGTATTTTATGCTTCTGGCTTTGGCTTCTAAGTCCGTAACAATTAGATGTGGTGGAGCAACGCCCTAGAGTGAAGCCAAGGTTGCCCGGAAAGTAGAAATGACCATAACTTTCATACTGGTTCAATTATTCGTTTTATACGATGGAAAAACTGTTGTATTTATATTGTATTTTATGTTTCTGACGTTGAATTCTAAGGCCGTAGCTATTGGATGTGGTGGAGCAACGCCCTAGAGTTAAACCTAGGTTACCCGGAACGTAGAAATGACCAGTACTTTCACACTGTTTGCAGTTATTCCTGTTACACGATGGAAAAACTGTTGCATATTTATTGTATTTTGTGCTTCTGGCGTCGACTACTAAGGCCCTAACTGTTCGATCTGGTGGAGCAACGCCCTAGATTGAAGCCTAGGTTGCCCGGAACGTAGAAATGGTCATAACTTTCATACTGGTAGCAATTATTCGTTGTATACAATGGAAAAACTGTCTCTATTTATTTTGTATTTTATGCTTCTGGCGTTGACTTCTAAGGCCCTAACTCTTCTATCTGGTGGAGCAACGCCTCAGAGTTAAGTCTAGGATGCACGAAACGCCGAAATGATCATTACTTTCACATTGGTTGCAATTATACGTTTTATACGATGGAAAAGCTATTGTATTTATATCGTATTTTTTGCTTCTGGCGTTGTCTTCTTAGGCCCTAACTATTCCATCTGGTGGAACAACGCCCTAGGGTGAAGCCTACGTTGCCCGGAACGTAGAAATGACCACAACTTTCACACTGGTAGCAATTAATCGTTTTATACAATGGAGGAACTGTTATATTTATACTGTATTTTATGCTTCTGATGTTCACTTCTAAGGCCCTAACTATTCGATCTGGTGGAGCAACGCCCTATAGTGAAGCCTAGGTTGCCGGGAACGTAGAAATGACCATCACTTTCACACTGGTTGCAATTATTCATTTTATACGATTGAAAAGCTGTTGTATTTATATTGTCTTTTATGCTTCTGGCGTTGACTTCTAAGGCCGTAGCTATTAGATGTGGTGGAGCAACGCCCTAGTGTGACGCCTAGGTTGCTCGGAACGTAGAAATGACCATTACTTTCTCAATGTTTGCAATTATTCATTTTATACGATGGAAAAACTGTTGTACTTATATTGTATTTTATCCTTCTGGCGTTGATTTCTAGGTCCCTAGCCATTCGATCTGGTGGAGCAACGCCCTAGAGTTAAACCTAGGTTACCCGAAACACAGAAATGACCAGTACTTTCACACTGTCTGCAGTTATTCCTGTTATACGATGGAAAAACTGTTGCATCTTTATTGTATTTTATGCTTCTGGCGTTGACTACTAAGGCCCCAACTGTTCGATCTGGTGGAGCAACGCCCTAGAGTGTAGCCTAGGTTGCTCGGAATGTTGAAATGTCCATAACTTTCACACTGGTTGCAATTATTCGTTTTATACGATGGAAAAACTGTTGCATCTGTATTGCATTTTATGCTTCTGGCGTTGACATCTAAGGCCCTAATTATTCGATCTGGTGGAACAACGCCCTAGAGTGACGCCTAGGTTCCCCGGAACGTAGAAATGACCTTTACTTTCACAATGTTAGCAATTATTAATTTTATACCATGCAAAAACTGTTGTACATATATTGTATTTTATTCTTCCGGCGTTGACTTCATAGACCCTAACTATTCGATCTGGTGGAGCACAGCCCTATAGTGAAGCCTAAGTTGCCGGGAACGTAGATATGAGCATCACTTTCACACTGGTTGCAATTATTCCTGTTATATGATGGAAAAGCTGTTGTATTTATATTGTCTTTTATGCTTCTGGCGTTGACTTCTAAGGCCGTAGCTATTAGATGTGGTGGAGCAACGCCCAAGTGTGACGCCTAGGTTGCTCGGAACGTAGAAATGACCATTACTTTCACAATGTTTGCAATTATTCATTTTATACGATGGAAAAACTGTTGTACTTATATTATATTTTATCCTTCTGGCGTTGAATTCTAAGTGCCTAGCTATTCGATCTGGTGGAGCAACGCCATATAGTGAAGCCCAGGTTGCCCGGAACGTAGAAATGACCACTACATTCACACTGTGTGCAATTATTCATTTTATACGATGGAAAAGCTGTTGTACTTATATTGTATTTTATGCTTCTGGCGATGACTTCTAAGGCCGTAGCTATTAGATGTGGTGGAGCAACGCCATAGAGTGACGCCTAGGTTGCCCGGAACGTAGAAATGACCATCACTTTCACACTGGTTGCAATTATTCCTGTTATACGATGGAAAAGCTGTTGTATTTATATCGTATTTTATGCTTCTGGCGTTGACTTCTTAGGCCCTAACTATTCCATCTGGTGGAACAACGACCTAGGGTGAAGCCTAGGTTGCCCGGAACGTAGAAATGACCGTTACTTTCACACTGGTTGCAATTATTCGTTTTATACGATGGAAAAACTGTTGTATTTATTTTGTATTTGGTGCTTCTGGCGTTGACTTCCTAGGCCTTAACTATTCGATCTGGTGGAGCAGCGCCATAGAGTGAAGCCTAGGGTGCCCGGAAAGTAGAAATGAACATTATTTTCACACTGGTTGCAATTATTCGTTTTATACGATGGAAAAACTGTTGTATTTATTATGTATTTTATGCTTCTGCCGATGTATTTTAAGGCCGTAGCTATTCGATGTGGTGGAGCAACGCCCTAGAGTGAAGCCTAGGTTGCCCGGAACCTAGAAATGACCATTACTTTCTCACTGGTTGCAATAATTCGTTTTATACGATGGAAAAGCTGTTGTATTTATATTGTATTTTATGCTTCTGGCGTTTACTTCTTAGGCCCTAATTATTCGATCTGGTGGAGCACCGCCATAGAGTGAAGCGTAGGTTGCCCGGAACGTAGCACATACCATTACCTTCAAACTGGTTGCAATTATTCCTGTTATACGATGGAAAAGCTGTACAATTTATTTTGTATTTTATGCTTCGGGTGTCGACTTATAAGCCCCTAACTATTCGGGCTGGTGGAGCAACATCCTAGAGTGAAGCCTAGGCTGCCCGGAACGTAGAAATGACCATCACTTTCACACTGGTTGCAATTATTCCGGTTATACGATGGAAAGACTCTTGTATATTTATTGTATTTTATGCTTGGGCGCTGACTTCTATGGCACTACCTATTCGATCGGTTGGAGCAACACCCTACAGTGAAGCCTAGGTTGCCCGGAATGTGGACATGACCATAACCTTCTCATAGGTTGCAATTATTCGTTTTATACGATGGAAAGACTGTTGTATTTATTTTGTAGTTTATGCTTCTGGCGTTGACTTTTAAGGCGCTAACTCTTCGATCTGGCGGAGCAACGACTCAGAGTTAAGTCTTGGATGCCCGAAACGCCGAAATGATCATTACGTTCACACTGGTTGCAATTATTCGTTTTATACAATGGAAAGACTGTTGTATTTATTATGTATTTGGTGCTTCTGGCGTTGAGTTCTTAGGCCATAACTATTCCATCTGGTGGAGCAACGCCATAGAGTGAAACGTAGGTTGCCCGGAACGTAGAAGTGACCATTGCTTTCACAATGTTTGCAATTATTCATTTTATACGGTGGAAAAACTGTTGTACTTATATTATATTTTATTCTTCTGGCGTTGATTTCTAAGTCCCTAGCTATTAGATCTGGTGGAGCAACGCCCTAGAGTTAAACCTAGGTTACCCGGAACGTAGAAATGACGAGTACATTCACACTGTTTGCAGTAATTCCTGGTACACGATGGAAAAACTGTTGCATATTTATTGTATTTTGTGCTTCTGGCGTTGACTGCTAAGGCCCCAACTGTTCGATCTGGTGGAGCAACGCCCTAGAGTGAAGCCCAGGTTGCCCGGAACGTAGAAATGACCATAACTTTCATACTGGTAGCAATTATTCGTTATATACAATGGAAAAACTGTTCTATTTATTTTGTATTTTATGCTTCTGGCGTTGTCTTCTAAGGCCCTAACTCTTCGATCTGTTGGAGCAACGCCTCAGAGTTAAGTCTAGGATGCACAAAACGCCGAAATGATCATTACTTTCATATTGGTTGCAATTATACGTTTTATACGATGGAAAAGCTGTTGTATTTATATCGTATTTTATGCTTCTGGCGTTGACTTCTTAGGCCCTTACTATTCCATCGGGTGGAACAACGCCCTAGGGTGAAGCCTAGGTTGCCCGGAACGTAGAAATGGCCATATCTTTCACACTGATAGCAATTAATCGTTTTATACAATGGAAGAATTGTTACAATTATACTGTATTTTATGCTTCTGGTGTTGCCCTCTAATGCCCTAACTATTCGATCTGGTGGAGCAACGCCCTAGAGTGAAGCCTAGGTTGCCGGGAACATAGAAATGACCATCACTTTCACACTGGTTGCAATTATTCCTGTTATACGATGGAAAAGCTGTTGTATCTATATCGTATTTTATGCTTCTGGCGTTGACTTCTTAGGCCCTAACTATTCCATCTGGTGGAACAACGCCCTAGGGTGAACCCTAGGTTGTCCGGAACGTAGAAATGACCATAACTTTCACACTGGTTGCAATTATTCGTTTTATACAATGGAAGAACTGTCGTATTTATATTGTATTTTATGCTACTGGCGTTTACTTCTAAGGCCGTAGCTATTGGCTGTGGTGGAGCAACGCCCTAGAGTGACGCCTAGGTTGCCCGGAACGTAGAAATGACCATTACCTTCACGCTTGTTGCAATTATTCCTGTTACTCGATGAAAAAGCTGTGGCATTTCTTATTGTATTTTATGCTTCTGGCTTTGGCTTCTAAGTCCGTAACAATTAGATGCGGTGGAGCAACGCCCTAGAGTGAAGCCAAGGTTGCCCGGAAAGTAGAAATGACCATAACTATCATACTGGTTCAATTATTCGTTTTATACGATGGAAAAACTGTTGTATTTATATTGTATTTTATGTTTCTGACGTTGAATTCTAAGGCCGTAGCTGTTCGATGTGGTGGAGCAACGCCCTAGAGTTAAACCTAGGTTACCCGGAACGTAGAAATGACCAGTACTTTCACAATGTTTGCAATTATTCATATTATTCGATGGAAAAGCTGTTGTACTTATATTGTATTTTATTCTTCTGGCGTTGACTTCTTAGGCCCTAACTATCCGATCTGGTGGAACAACGCCCTAGAGTGAAGCCTAGGTTGCCCGGAACGTAGCACTGACCATTACGATCACACTGTTTGCAAATATACATTATATACGATGGAAAAGCTGTGGTATTTATATTGTATTTTATGTTTCTGGCGATGACTTCTAAGGCCGTAGCTATTAGATGTGGTGGAGCAACGCCATAGAGTGGCGCCTAGGTTGCCCGGAACGTAGAAATGACCATCACTTTCACAGTGGTTGCAATTATTCCTGTTATACGATGGAAAAGCTGTTGTATTTATATCGTATTTTATGCTTCTGGCGTTGACTTCTTAGGCCCTAACTATTCCATCTGGTGGAACAACGCCGTAGAGTGAAGTCGAGGTTGCCCGGAACGTAGAAATGACCATTACTTTCACACTGTTTGCAATTATTCCTTTTATACGATGGAAAAGCTGTGGTATTTATATCGTATTTTATGCTTCTGGCGTTGACTTCTAAGGCCCTGGCTATTCGATTTGGTGGAGCAACGCCCTAGAGTGGGGCCTAGGTCGCCCGGTACGTAGAAATGTCCATTACTTTCACACTGTTTGCAAATATACATTATATACGATGGAAAATCTGTTATATTTATGTTGCATTTTATGCTTCTGGCGTTGACTTCTTGGGCCCTAACTATTTGGTCTGGTGGAGCAACGCCCTAAAGTGAAGCCTAGGTTACCCGGAACGTAGAAATGACCAGTACTTTCATACTGTTTGCAGTTATTTCTGTTATACGATGGAAAAACTTTTGCATCTATATTGTATTTTATGCTTTAGGCGTTGACTTCTAAGGTCGTAGCTATTCGTTGTGGTGGAGAAACGCCCTAGAGTGAAGCCTAGGTTGCACGGAACGTAGAAATGCCCATTACTTTCACACTGGTGGCAATTATTCCTGTTATACGATGGAACAACTGTTGTATTTTTATTATATTTTATGCTTCTGGCGCTGACGTCTAAGTCCCTAGCTATTCGATCTGGTGGAACAACGCCCTAGAGCGAAGCCTAGGTTGCACGGAACGTAGAAATGACCATTACTTTCACACTGGTTGCAATTATTCGTTTTATACGATGGAAAAACTGTTGTATTTATTATGTATTTTATGCTTCTGACGTTGTATTTTAAGGCCGTAGCTATTCGATGTGGCGGAGCAACGCCCTAGAGTGAAGCCTAGGTTGCCCGGAACCTAGAAATGACCATTACTTTCACACTGGTTGCAATTATTCGTTTTATACGATGGAAAAGCTGTTGTATTTATATTGGATTTTATGCTTCTGGCGTTGACTTCTAAGGCCGTAGCTATTAGATGTGGTGGAGCAACGCCGTAGAGTGACGCCCAGGTTGCCCGGAACGTAGAAATGTCCATTACTTTCACACTGGTTGCTATTATTCGTTTTATACGATGGAAAAACTGTTATACTTATATTGTATTTTGTGCTTCTGGCGTTGACTTCTTAGGCCGTAACTATTCGTTCTGGTGGAACAACGCCCTAGACTGAAGCCTAGGTTGCCCGGAACGTAGGACATACCATTACATTAACACTGGCTGCAATTACTCCTGTTATACGATGGAAAAACTGTTGTACTTTTATTGTATTTTATGCTTCTGGCGTTTAATTCTAAGTCCCTAGCTATTCGATCTGGTGGAGCAACACCCTACAGTGAAGCCTAGGTTGCCCGGAACGTATATATGACCATAACCTACACACAGGTTGCAATTATTCGTTTTATACGATGGAAAGACTGTTCGACTTGTTTTGTAGTTTATGTTTCTGGCGCTGACTTCTACGGCCCTAACTCTTCGATCTGGTTTAGCAACGGCCTGGAGTGAAGCCTAGGTTGCCCGGAGCGTAGGACATACCTTTACCTTCACACTGGTTGCAATTATTCCTGTTATACGATGGAAAAACTGTTGTATTTATATCGTATTTTATGCTTCAAGCGTAGACTTCTGAGGTCCTAGCTACTCGAGCTGGTGGAGCAACGCCCTAGAGTGAAACCTAGGTTGCCCGGAACGTAGAAATGACCACAACTTTCACACTGGTAGCAATTAATCGTTTTATACCATGGAAAAACTGTTGTACTTATATTGTATTTTATTCTTCTGGCGTTGACTTCACAGACCCTAACTATTCGATCTGGTGGAACAGCGCCCTAGAGTGAAGCCTAGGTTGCCCGGAACGTAGCACTGACCATTACGATCACACTGTTTGCAAATATACATTATATACGATGGAAAAGCTGTTGTATTTATATTGTATTTTATCCTTCTGGCGTTGAATTCTAAGTGCCTAGCTATTCGATCTTGTGGAGCAACGCCATATATTGAAGCCCAGGTTGCCCGGAACGTAGAAATGATCACTACATTCACATTGTGTGCAATTATTCATTTTATACGATGGAAAAGCTGTTGTACTTATATTGTATTTTATGCTTCTGGCGATGACTCCTAAGGCCGTAGCTATTAGATGTGGTGGAGCAACGCCATAGAGTGACGCCTAGGTTGCCCGGAACGTAGAAATGACCATCACTTTCACACTGGTTGCAATTATTCCTGTTATACGATGGAAAAGCTGTTGTATTTATATCGTATTTTATGCTTCTGGCGTTGACTTCTTAGGCCCTAACTATTCCATCTGGTGGAACAACGACCTAGGGTGAAGCCTAGGTTGCCCGGAACGTAGAAATGACCATTACATTCACACTGGTTGCAATTATTCGTTTTATACGATGGAAAAACTGTTGTATTCATTTTGTATTTGGTGCTTCTGGCGTTGACTTCTTAGGCCTTAACTATTCGATCTGGTTGAGCAGCGCCATAGAGTGAAGCCTAGGGTGCCCGGAAAGTAGAAATGAACATTATTTTCACACTGGTTGCAATTATTCGTTTTATACGATGGAAAAACTGTTGTATTTATATTGTATTTTATGTTTCTGACGTTGAATTCTAAGGCCGTAGCTATTCGATGTGGTGGAGCAACGCCCTAGAGTTAAACCTAGGTTACCCGGAACGTAGAAAAGACCAGTACTTTCACACTGTTTGCAGTTATTCCTGTTACAAGATGGAAAAACTGTTGCATATTTATTGTATTTTGTGCTTCTGGCGTCGACTACTAAGGGCCTAACTGTTCGATCTGGTAGAGCAACGGCCTAGAGTGAAGCCTAGGTTGCCCGGAACGTAGAAATGATCATAACTTTCATACTGGTAGCAATTATTCGTTGTATACAATGGAAAAACTGTCTCTATTTATTTTGTATTTTATGCTTCTGGCGTTGACTTCTAAGGCCCTAACTCTTCTATCGGGTGGAGCAACGCCTCAGAGTTAAGTCTAGGATGCACGAAACGCCGAAATGATCATTACTTTCACATTGGTTGCAATTATACGTTTTATACGATGGAAAAGCTGTTGTATTTATATCGTATTTTTTGCTTCTGGCGTTGTCTTCTTAGGCCCTAACTATTCCATCTGGTGGAACAACGCCCTAGGGTGAAGCCTACGTTGCCCGTAACGTAGAAATGACCACAACTTTCACACTGGTAGCAATTAATCGTTTTATACCATGGAAAAACTGTTGTACTTATATTGTATTTTATTCTTCTGGCGTTGACTTCATAGACCCTAACTATTCGATCTGGTGGAACAACGCCCTAGAGTGAAGCCTAGGTTGCCCGGAACGTAGCACTGACCATTACGATCACACTGTTTGCAAATATACATTATATACGATGGAAAAACTGTTGTATTTATATTGTATTTTATCCTTCTGGCGTTGAATTCTAAGTGCCTAGCTATTCGATCTGGTGGAGCAACGCCATATAGTTAAGCGCAGGTTGCCCGGAACGTAGAAATGACCACTACATTCACATTGTGTGCAATTATTCATTTTATACGATGGAAAAGCTGTTGTACTTATATTGTATTTTATGCTTCTGGCGATGACTCCTAAGGCCGTAGCTATTAGATGTGGTGGAGCAACGCCATAGAGTGACGCCTAGGTTGCCCGGAACGTAGAAATGACCATCACTTTCACACTGGTTGCAATTATTCCTGTTATACGATGGAAAAGCTGTTGTATTTATACCGTATTTTATGCTTCTGGCGTTGACTTCTTAGGCCGTAACTATTCCATCTGGTGGAACAACGACCTAGGGTGAAGCCTAGGTTGCCCGGAACGTAGAAATGACAATTACATTCACACTGGTTGCAATTATTCGTTTTATACGATGGAAAAACTGTTGTATTCATTTTGTATTTGGTGCTTCTGGCGTTGACTTCTTAGGCCTTAACTATTCGATCTGGTTGAGCAGCGCCATAGAGTGAAGCCTAGGGTGCCCGGAAAGTAGAAATGAACATTATTTTCACACTGGTTGCAATTATTCTTTTTATACGATGGAAAAACTGTTGTATTTATTATGTATTTTATGCTTCTGACGTTGTATTTTAAGGCCGTAGCTATTCGATGCGGTGGAGCAACGCCCTAGAGTGAAGCCGAGGTTGCCCGGAACCTAGAAATGAACATCACTTTCAAACTGGTTGCAATTAATCCTTTTATACGATGGAAAAACTGTTGAATTTTTATTGCATTTTATGCTTCCGGCGTTGACTTCTAAGGCCTTAACTATTCAATCTGTTGGAGCAACACCCAAGGGTGAAACCTAGGTTGCCCGGAAAGAAGAAATGACGTTAACTTTCATACTGGTTGCAATTACTCGTTTTATATGATGGAAAAACTGTTGTATTTATATTGTATTTTATGCTTCTGGCGTTCACTTCTTAGGCCCTAACTATTCGATCTGGTGGAACAGCGCCCTAGGGTGAAACCTAGGTTGCCCGGAACGTAGAAATGACCATAACTTTTACACTGGTAGCAATTATTCGTTTTATACAATGGAAAAACTGTTCTATTTATTTTCTATTTTATGCTTCGGGCGTTGACTTCTAAGGCCCTCACTGTTTGATCTGGTGGAGCAACGCCCTAGAGTGAAGCCTAGGTTGCCCGGAACGTAGAAATGACCATAACTTTCACACTGGTTGCTATTATTCGTTCTATACATTGGAAAAACTGTTATATTTATATTGTATCTTATGCTTCTGGCGTTGACTTCTTAGGCCCTAACAATTCGATCTGGTGGGACAACGCCCTAGAGTGAAGCCTAGATTGCCTGGAACGTACAAATGACCATCACTTTCACAAGGGTTGCAATTATTCCTGTTATAGGAGGAAATACTGTTGTATTTCTATTGTATTTTATGCTTCGGGCGTTGACTGCTAAGGCCCTAACTATTCAATCTGTTGGATCAACGCCCTAGAGTAAAGCCTAGGTTGCTCGGAATGTAGAAATGACCATAACATTCACGCTGGTTGAAATTATTCGTTTAATACGGTGGAAAAGCTGTTGCATCTTTATTGTATTTTATGATTCTGGCGTTGACTTCTAAGGCCCTAACTATTCGATCTGGTGGAGCAACGCCCTAGAGTGAAGCCTAGGTTGCCCGGAACGTAGAAATGACCATCACTTTCAAACTGGTTGCAATTAATCCTTTTATACGATGGAAAAACTGTTGTATTTTTATTGCATTTTATGCTTCCGGCGTTGACTTCTAAGGCCCTAACTATTCAATCTGTTGGAGCAACGCCCATGTGTGAAGCCTAGGTTGCCCGGAAAGAAGAAATGACGTTAACTTTCATACTGGTTGCAATTATTCGTCTTATACGATGGAAAAACTGTTCTATTTATATTGCATTTTATGCTTCTGGCGTTGACTTCTAATGCACTAACTTTTCGATCTGGCGGAGCAACGCCCTAGAGTGAAGCCGAGGTTCCCCGGAACGTAGAAATGACCATCACTTTCAAACTGGTTGGAATTATTCCTGTTATATGACGGAAAAACTGTTGTATTTTTATTGCATTTTATGCTTCGGGCACTGACTTCTATGGCCCTAACTATTCAATCTGTTGGAGCAACGCCCTAGGGTGTAGCCTAGGTTGCCCGGAAAGTAGAAATGACCATAACTTTCATACTGGTTGCAATCATTCGTTTTATATCATGGAAAAACTGTTGTATTCATATTGTATTTTATGCTGCTGGCGTTCACTTCTTAGGCCCTAACTATTCGATCTGGTGGAACAACGCCCTGTGGTGAAGTCTAGGTTGCTCGGAACGTAGAAATGACCGTAACTTTCACACTGGTTGCTATTATTCGCTTTATACGATTGAAAAACTGTTATATTTATATTGTATTTTATGCTTCTGGCGTTGCCTTCTTAGGCCCTAACTGTTCGATCTGGTGGAACAACGCCCTAGAGTGAAGCCTAGGTTACCCGGAACGTAGAAATGACCAGTACTTTCACACTGTTTGCAGTTACTCCTGTTATACGATGGAAAAACTGCTGCATCTTTATTGAATTTTATGCTTCTGGCGTTGACTTCTAATGCCCTAACTATTCGATCTGGTGGAGCAACGCCCTAGAGTGAAGCCTAGGATGCCCGGAACGTAGAAATGACCAACACTTTCAAACTGGTTGCAATTAATCCTTTTATACGATGGAAAAACTGTTGTATTTTTATTGCATTTTATGCTTCCGGCGTTGACTTCTAAGGCCCTAACTATTCAATTTGTTGGAGCAACGCCCAAGGGTGAAGCCTAGGTTGCCCGGAACGTAGAAATGATCATAACTTTCACACTGGTTGCTATTATTCGTTTTATACGATGGAGAAACTGTTTTATTTATATTGTATTTTATGCTTCTGGCGTTGACTTCTTAGCCGCTAACTATTCGATCTTGTGGAACAACGCCCTGGAGTGAAGCCTAGGTTGCCTGGAACGTAGAAATGACCATCACTTTCACACGGGTTGCAATCATTCCTGTTATAGGATGGAAGTACTGTTGTATTTTTATTGTATTTTATACTTCAGGCGTTGACTTCTGAGGCCGTAGCTATTCGATGCGGTGGAAGAACGCCATACAGAGAAGCCTAGGTTGCCCGGAACGTAGAAATCACCATAAGTTTCATACTCGTTGCAATTATTCGTTTTATACGATGGAAAAACTGTTGTATTTATATTGTATTTTATGCTTCTGGCGTTCACTTCTTAGGCCCTAACTATTCGATCTGGTGGTACAACGCCCTAGGGTGAAGCGTAGGTTGCCCGGAACGTAGAAATGACCATAACTTTTACACTGGTAGCATTTATTCGTTTTATACAATGGAAAAACCGTTCGATTTATTTTGTATTTTATGCTTCGGGCGTTGAATTATAAGGCCCTAACTATTCGATTTGGTGGAGCAACGCCCTACAGTGAAGCCTAGGTTGCCCGGAACGTAGATATGTCCATAACCATCACACAGGTTGCAATTATTCGTTTTATACGATGGAAAGACTGTTGTATTTATTTTGTAGTTTATGCTTCTGGCGTTGACATCTAAGGCCCTAACTCTTCGATCTGGTGGAGCAACGCCTCAGAGTTAAGTCTGGGATGCCCGAAATGTCGATATGATCATTACTTTCGCACTGGTTGCAATTAGTCATGCTATACGATGGAAAAACTGCTTCATTTTTATTGTATTTTGTGCTTCTGGCGTTGACTTCTAAGGCCGTAGCTATTAGATGTGGTGCAGCAACCCCTAGAGTGACGCCTAGGTTGACCGGAACGTAGAAATGACCATTACTTTCACAATGTCTGCAATTATTCATTTTATACGATGGAAAAACTGTTGTACTTATATTGTACTTTATCCTTCTGGCGTTGAATTCTAAGTCCCTAGCTATTCGATCTGGTTGAGCAACGCACTAGAGTGAAGCCTAGGTTACCCGGAACGTAGAAATGACCAGTACTTTCACACTGGTTGCAGTTATTCGTTTTATACAGTGGAAAAACTGTTCTATTTATTTTGCATTTTATGCTTCGGGCGTTGACTTCTAAGGCCGTAACTATTCGATCGGGTGGCGCAACGGCCTAGAGTGAAGCCTAGGTTGCCCGGAACGTAGAAATGACCATAGCTTTCACACTGGTTGCTATTATTCGTTTTATACAATGGAATAACTGTTATATTTATATTGTATTTTAGGCTTCTGGCGTTGACTTCTTAGGCCCTAACTATTCGATTTGGTGGAACAACGCCCCAGAGTGAAGCCTAGGTTGCCCAGAACGTAGAAATGACCATCACTTTCACACTGGTTGCAATAATTCCTGTTATACGATGGAAAAACTCTTGTATATTTATTGTATTTTATGCTTGGGGCGTTGACTTCTATGGCCCTACCTATTCGATCTGGTGGAACAACGCCCAAGGGTGAAGCCAGGGTTGCCCGGAACGTAGAAATGGCCAACTCTTTCACACTGGAAGCAATTATTCGTTTTATACATGGAAAATCTGTTCTATTTATTTTTATTTTATGCTTCTGGCGTTGTCTTCTAAGGCCATAACTATCCGATCTGGTGGAGCAACGCCCAAGAGCGATGCCTAGGTTGCCCGGAACGAAGAAATGACCATCACTTTCACACTGGTTACCATTATTCGTTTTATACGATGGAAAAGCTGTTGTATTTATATCGTATTTTATGCTTCTGGCGTTGACTTCTTAGGACCTAACTATTCCATCTGGTGGAACAACGCCCTGGAGTGAAGCCTAGGTTGCCCGGAACGTAGAAATGACCATAACTTTCACACTGGTAGCAATTATTCGTTTTATACATGGAAAAACTGTTCTATTTGTTTTGTATTTTATGCTTCTGGCGCTGACTTCTAAGGCCCTACCTATGCGATCTGGCGAAGCAACCCCCTACACTGAAGCCTAGGTTGCCCGGCACGTAGAAATGACCATTACTTTCACACTGGTTGCTATTATTCGTTTTATACGATGGAAAAACTGTTGTATTTGTATTGTATTTTATGCTTCTGGCGTTCACTACTAAGGCCCTAAATTTTCGATCTGGTGGAGCAACGCCTCAGAATTAAGTTTAGCATGCCCGAAACGCCGAAATGATCATTACTTTCACATTCGCTGCAATTATACGTTTTATACGATGGAAAAGCTGTTGTATTTATATCGTATTTTATGCTTCTGGCGTTGACTTCTTAGGCCCTAACTATTCCATCTGGTGGAACAACGCCCTAGGGTGAAGCCTAGGTTGCCCGGAACGTAGAAATGACCAACACCTTCACACTGGTAGCAATTAATCGTTTTATACAATGGAAGAACTGTTACATTTATACTGTATTTTATGCGTCTGGTGTTGACCTCTAAGGCCCTAATCATTCGATCTGGTGGAGCAACGCCCTAGAGTGAAGCCTAGGTTGCCGGGAACATAGAAATGACCATCACTTTCACACTGGTTGCAATTATTCCTGTTATACGATGGAAAAGCTGTTGTATCTATATAGTATTTTATGCTTCTGGCGTTGACTTCTTAGGCCCTAACTATTCCATCTGGTGGAACAACGCCCTAGGGTGAACCCTAGGTTGTCCGGAACGTGGAAATGACCATAACTTTCACACTGGTTGCAATTATTCGTTTTATATAATGGAAAAACTGTCGTATTTATATTGTATTTTATGCTTCTGGCGTTGACTTCTAAGGCCGTAGCTATTGGATGTGGTGGAGCAACGCCCTAGAGTGACGCCTAGGTTGCCCGGAACGTAGAAATGACCATTACTTTCACGCTGTTTGCAATTATTCATTTTATACGATGGAAAGGCTGTTGCATCTTTATTGTATTTTATGCTTCTGGCGTTGACTTCTAAGCCCCTTACTATTCGACCTGGTGTAGCAACGCCCTAGAGTGAAGCCTAGGTTGCCCGGTACGTAGAAATGACCATTACCTTCACGCTTGTTGCAATTATTCCTGTTACTCGATGAAAAAGCTGTTGCACTTCTTATTGCGTTTTATGCTTCAGGCGTTGACTTCTAAGGCCGTAGCTATTCGATGTGGCGGAGCACCGCCCTAGAGTGAAGCCTAGGTTGGCCGGAACGTAGAAATGGCCATTACTTTCACACTGCTTGCAATTATTCGTTTTATACGATGGAAAAGCTGTTGTATTAATATCGTATTTAGTGCTTCTGGCGTTGGCTTCTTAGGCCCTAACTATTCCATCTGGTGGAACAACGCCCTTGGGTGAAGCCTAGGTTGCCAGGAACGTAGAAATGGCCATAACTTTTACACTGGTAGCAATTATTCGTTTCATACAATGGAAAAACTGATCTATTTATTTTGAATTTTCTGCTTCTGGCTTCGACTTCTAAGGTCCTACCTATTCGATCTGGTGGGGCAACGTCCAAGAGTGAAGCCTATGTTGGCCGGAACGTAGAAATGACCATTACTTTCACACTGGTTGCTATTATTCGGTTTATACGATGGAAAAACTGTTGTATTTGTATTGTATTTTATGCTTCTGGCGTTCACTTCTAAGGCCCTAACTCTTCGATCTGGTGGAGCAACGCCTCAGAATTAAGTTTAGCATGCCCGAAACGCCGAAATGATCATTACTTTCACATTCGCTGCAATTATACGTTTTATACGATGGAAAAGCTGTTGTATTTATATCGTATTTTATGCTTCTGGCGTCGACTTCTTAGCCTCTAACTATACCATCTGATGGAACAACGCCCTAGGGTGAAGCCTAGGTTGCCCTGGACGTAGAAATGAACATTACTTTCACACTGGTTGCAATTATTCGTTTTATACAATGGAAAAACTGTTGTACTTATTTTCTATTTGATGCTTCTAGCGTTGACTTCTTAGGCCCTAACTATTCGATCGGGTGGAGCAACGCCTTAGAGTGAAACGTAGGTTACTCGGAACGTAGAAATGACCATTACATTCACACTGGTTGCAATTATTCCTGTTATGACCATTACTTTCACATTGTTTGCAATTATTCATTTTATACGATGGAAAAGCTGTTGTATTTATATCGTATTTTATGCTTCTGGCGTCGACTTCTTAGCCTCTAACTATACCATCTGATGGAACAACGCCCTAGGGTGAAGCCTAGGTTGCCCTGGACGTAGAAATGAACATTACTTTCACACTGGTTGCAATTATTCGTTTTACACAATGGAAAAACTGTTGTACTTATTTTGTATTTGATGCTTCTAGCGTTGACTTCTTAGGCCCTAACTATTCCATCTGGTGGAACAACGCCCTAGGGTGAAGCCTAGGTTGCCCGGAACGTAGAAATGACCATATCTTTCACACTGATAGCAATTATTCGTTTTATACGATGGAAGAACTGTTATATTTGTATTGTATTTTATACTTCTGGTATTGACTTCTAAGGCCCTAACTTTTCGATCTGGTGGAACAACGCCCTAGAGTGAAGCCTAGGTTGCCCGGAACGTGGAAATGACCACCGCTTTCACACTGGTTGCAATAATTCCTGTTATACGATGGAAAAGCTGTTGTGTTTATATCGTATTTTATGCTTCTGGCGTTGACTTCTTAGGCCTTAACTATACCATCCGATGGAACAACGCCCTAGAGTGAAGCCTAGGTTGCCCTGGACGTAGAAATGAACATTACTTTTACACTGGTTGCAATTATTCGTTTTATACAATGGAAAAACTGTTGTACTTATTTTGTATTTGATGCTTCTGGCGTAGACTTCTTAGGCCCTAACTATTCGATCTGGTGGAGCAACGCCCTAGAGTGAAGCCTAGGTTGCCCTGGACGTAGAAATGATCATTACTTTCACATTGGTTGCAATTATACGTTTTATACGATGGAAAAGCTGTTGTGTTTATATCGTATTTTATGCTTCTGGCGTTGACTTCTTAGGCCGTAACTATTCCATCTGGTGGAACAACGCCCTATGGTGAAGCCTAGGTTGCCCGGAACGTAGAAATGACCATAACTTTCACACTGGTAGCAATTAATCGTTTTCTACAATGGAAGAACTGTTACATTTATACTGTATTTTATGCGTCTGGTGTTGACCTCTAAGGCCCTAATCATTCGATCTGGTGGAGCAACGCCCTAGAGTGAAGCCTAGGTTGCCGGGAACATAGAAATGACCATCACTTTCACACTGGTTGCAATTATTCCTGTTATACGATGGAAAAGCTGTTGTATCTATATAGTATTTTATGCTTCTGGCGTTGACTTCTTAGGCCCTAACTATTCCATCTGGTGGAACAACGCCCTAGGGTGAACCCTAGGTTGTCCGGAACGTGGAAATGACCATAACTTTCACACTGGTTGCAATTATTCGTTTTATATAATGGAAAAACTGTCGTATTTATATTGTATTTTATGCTTCTGGCGTTGACTTCTAAGGCCGTAGCTATTGGATGTGGTGGAGCAACGCCCTAGAGTGACGCCTAGGTTGCCCGGAACGTAGAAATGACCATTACTTTCACACTGTTTGCAATTATTCATTTTATACGATGGAAAGGCTGTTGCATCTTTATTGTATTTTATGCTTCTGACGTTGACTTCTAAGCCCCTTACTATTCGATCTGGTGTAGCAACGCCCTAGAGTGAAGCCTAGGTTGCCCGGTACGTAGAAATGACCATTACCTTCACGCTTGTTGCAATTATTCCTGTTACTCGATGAAAAAGCTGTTGCACTTCTTATTGCGTTTTATGCTTCAGGCGTTGACTTCTAAGGCCGTAGCTATTCGATGTGGCGGAGCAACGCCCTAGAGTGAAGCCTAGGTTGGCCGGAACGTAGAAATGGCCATTACTTTCACACTGTTTGCAATTATTCGTTTTATACGATGGAAAAGCTGTTGTATTTATATCGTATTTAGTGCTTCTGGCGTTGGCTTCTTAGGCCCTAACTATTCCATCTGGTGGAACAACGCCCTTGGGTGAAGCCTAGGTTGCCAGGAACGTAGAAATGGCCATAACTTTTACACTGGTAGCAATTATTCGTTTCATACAATGGAAAAACTGTTCTATTTATTTTGAATTTTCTGCTTCTGGCTTCGACTTCTAAGGTCCTAGCTATTCGATCTGGTGGGGCAACGTCCAAGAGTGAAGCCTATGTAGGCCGGAACGTAGAAATGACCATTACTTTCACACTGGTTGCTATTATTCGTTTTATACGATGGAAAAACTGTTGTATTTGTATTGTATTTTATGCTTCTGGCGTTCACTTCTAAGGCCCTAACTCTTCGATCTGGTGGAGCAACGCCTCAGAATTAAGTTTAGGATGCCCGAAACGCCGAAATGATCATTACTTTCACATTCGCTGCAATTATACGTTTTATACGATGGAAAAGCTGTTGTATTTATATCGTATTTTATGCTTCTGGCGTTGACTTCTTAGGCCCTAACTATTCCATCTGGTGGAACAACGCCCTAGGGTGAAGCCTAGGTTGCCCGGAACGTAGAAATGACCATATCTTTCACACTGATAGCAATTATTCGTTTTATACGATGGAAGAACTGTTATATTTGTATTGTATTTTATACTTCTGGTATTGACTTCTAAGGCCCTAACTTTTCGATCTGGTGGAGCAACGCCCTAGAGTGAAGCCTAGGTTGCCCTGGACGTAGAAATGATCATTACTTTCACATTGGTTGCAATTATACGTTTTATACGATGGAAAAGCTGTTGTGTTTATATCGTATTTTATGCTTCTGGCGTTGACTTCTTAGGCCGTAACTATTCCATCTGGTGGAACAACGCCCTATGGTGAAGCCTAGGTTGCCCGGAACGTAGAAATGACCATAACTTTCACACTGGTAGCAATTAATCGTTTTCTACAATGGAAGAACTGTTACATTTATACTGTATTTTATGCGTCTGGTGTTGACCTCTAAGGCCCTAATCATTCGATCTGGTGGAGCAACGCCCTAGAGTGAAGCCTAGGTTGCCGGGAACATAGAAATGACCATCACTTTCACACTGGTTGCAATTATTCCTGTTATACGATGGAAAAGCTGTTGTATCTATATAGTATTTTATGCTTCTGGCGTTGACTTCTTAGGCCCTAACTATTCCATCTGGTGGAACAACGCCCTAGGGTGAACCCTAGGTTGTCCGGAACGTGGAAATGACCATAACTTTCACACTGGTTGCAATTATTCGTTTTATATAATGGAAAAACTGTCGTATTTATATTGTATTTTATGCTTCTGGCGTTGACTTCTAAGGCCGTAGCTATTGGATGTGGTGGAGCAACGCCCTAGAGTGACGCCTAGGTTGCCCGGAACGTAGAAATGACCATTACTTTCACACTGTTTGCAATTATTCATTTTATACGATGGAAAGGCTGTTGCATCTTTATTGTATTTTATGCTTCTGACGTTGACTTCTAAGCCCCTTACTATTCGATCTGGTGTAGCAACGCCCTAGAGTGAAGCCTAGGTTGCCCGGTACGTAGAAATGACCATTACCTTCACGCTTGTTGCAATTATTCCTGTTACTCGATGAAAAAGCTGTTGCACTTCTTATTGCGTTTTATGCTTCAGGCGTTGACTTCTAAGGCCGTAGCTATTCGATGTGGCGGAGCAACGCCCTAGAGTGAAGCCTAGGTTGGCCGGAACGTAGAAATGGCCATTACTTTCACACTGTTTGCAATTATTCGTTTTATACGATGGAAAAGCTGTTGTATTTATATCGTATTTAGTGCTTCTGGCGTTGGCTTCTTAGGCCCTAACTATTCCATCTGGTGGAACAACGCCCTTGGGTGAAGCCTAGGTTGCCAGGAACGTAGAAATGGCCATAACTTTTACACTGGTAGCAATTATTCGTTTCATACAATGGAAAAACTGTTCTATTTATTTTGAATTTTCTGCTTCTGGCTTCGACTTCTAAGGTCCTAGCTATTCGATCTGGTGGGGCAACGTCCAAGAGTGAAGCCTATGTAGGCCGGAACGTAGAAATGACCATTACTTTCACACTGGTTGCTATTATTCGTTTTATACGATGGAAAAACTGTTGTATTTGTATTGTATTTTATGCTTCTGGCGTTCACTTCTAAGGCCCTAACTCTTCGATCTGGTGGAGCAACGCCTCAGAATTAAGTTTAGGATGCCCGAAACGCCGAAATGATCATTACTTTCACATTCGCTGCAATTATACGTTTTATACGATGGAAAAGCTGTTGTATTTATATCGTATTTTATGCTTCTGGCGTTGACTTCTTAGGCCCTAACTATTCCATCTGGTGGAACAACGCCCTAGGGTGAAGCCTAGGTTGCCCGGAACGTAGAAATGACCATATCTTTCACACTGATAGCAATTATTCGTTTTATACGATGGAAGAACTGTTATATTTGTATTGTATTTTATACTTCTGGTATTGACTTCTAAGGCCCTAACTTTTCGATCTGGTGGAGCAACGCCCTAGAGTGACGCCTAGGTTGCCCGGCACGTAGAAATGACCATTACTTTCACACTGGTTGCTATTATTCGTTTTATACGATGGAAAAACTGTTGTATTTGTATTGTATTTTATGCTTCTGGCGTTCACTTCTAAGGCCCTAACTCTTCGATCTGGTGGAGCAACGCCTCAGAATTAAGTTTAGCATGCCCGAAACGCCGAAATGATCATTACTTTCACATTCGCTGCAATTATACGTTTTATACGATGGAAAAGCTGTTGTATTTATATCGTATTTTATGCTTCTGGCGTTGACTTCTTAGGCCCTAACTATTCCATCTGGTGGAACAACGCCCTAGGGTGAAGCCTAGGTTGCCCGGAACGTAGAAATGACCAACACCTTCACACTGGTAGCAATTAATCGTTTTATACAATGGAAGAACTGTTACATTTATACTGTATTTTATGCGTCTGGTGTTGACCTCTAAGGCCCTAATCATTCGATCTGGTGGAGCAACGCCCTAGAGTGAAGCCTAGGTTGCCGGGAACATAGAAATGACCATCACTTTCACACTGGTTGCAATTATTCCTGTTATACGATGGAAAAGCTGTTGTATCTATATAGTATTTTATGCTTCTGGCGTTGACTTCTTAGGCCCTAACTATTCCATCTGGTGGAACAACGCCCTAGAGTGAAGCCTAGGTTGCCGGGAACATAGAAATGACCATCACTTTCACACTGGTTGCAATTATTCCTGTTATACGATGGAAAAGCTGTTGTATCTATATAGTATTTTATGCTTCTGGCGTTGACTTCTTAGGCCCTAACTATTCCATCTGGTGGAACAACGCCCTAGGGTGAACCCTAGGTTGTCCGGAACGTGGAAATGACCATAACTTTCACACTGGTTGCAATTATTCGTTTTATATAATGGAAAAACTGTCGTATTTATATTGTATTTTATGCTTCTGGCGTTGACTTCTAAGGCCGTAGCTATTGGATGTGGTGGAGCAACGCCCTAGAGTGACGCCTAGGTTGCCCGGAACGTAGAAATGACCATTACTTTCACACTGTTTGCAATTATTCATTTTATACGATGGAAAGGCTGTTGCATCTTTATTGTATTTTATGCTTCTGGCGTTGACTTCTAAGCCCCTTACTATTCGATCTGGTGTAGCAACGCCCTAGAGTGAAGCCTAGGTTGCCCGGTACGTAGAAATGACCATTACCTTCACGCTTGTTGCAATTATTCCTGTTACTCGATGAAAAAGCTGTTGCACTTCTTATTGCGTTTTATGCTTCAGGCGTTGACTTCTAAGGCCGTAGCTATTCGATGTGGCGGAGCAACGCCCTAGTGTGAAGCCTAGGTTGGCCGGAACGTAGAAATGGCCATTACTTTCACACTGCTTGCAATTATTCGTTTTATACGATGGAAAAGCTGTTGTATTAATATCGTATTTAGTGCTTCTGGCGTTGGCTTCTTAGGCCCTAACTATTCCATCTGGTGGAACAACGCCCTTGGGTGAAGCCTAGGTTGCCAGGAACGTAGAAATGGCCATAACTTTTACACTGGTAGCAATTATTCGTTTCATACAATGGAAAAACTGATCTATTTATTTTGAATTTTCTGCTTCTGGCTTCGACTTCTAAGGTCCTAGCTATTCGATCTGGTGGGGCAACGTCCAAGAGTGAAGCCTATGTTGGCCGGAACGTAGAAATGACCATTACTTTCACACTGGTTGCTATTATTCGTTTTATACGATGGAAAAACTGTTGTATTTGTATTGTATTTTATGCTTCTGGCGTTCACTTCTAAGGCCCTAACTCTTCGATCTGGTGGAGCAACGCCTCAGAATTAAGTTTAGCATGCCCGAAACGCCGAAATGATCATTACTTTCACATTCGCTGCAATTATACGTTTTATACGATGGAAAAGCTGTTGTATTTATATCGTATTTTATGCTTCTGGCGTTGACTTCTTAGGCCCTAACTATTCCATCTGGTGGAACAACGCCCTAGGGTGAAGCCTAGGTTGCCCGGAACGTAGAAATGACCAACACTTTCACACTGGTAGCAATTATTCGTTTTATACGATGGAAGAACTGTTGTATTTATATTGTATTTTATGCTTCTGGCGTTGAATTCTAAGGCACTAACTATTCGCTCTGGTGGACCAACGTCCTGAAGTGAAGCCTAGGGTGCCCGGAACATAGAAATGACCATCACTTTCAAACTGGTTGCTTTATTCCTGTTATATGATGGAAAAAGTGTTGTATTTTTATTGCATTTTATGTTTCGGGCGTTGACTTCTAAGGCCCTAACTATTAGATTTGTTGGAGCAACGACCTAGGGTGAAGCCCAGGTTGCCCGGAAAGTAGAAATGTCCATAACTTTCATACTGGTTGCTATTATTCGTTTTATACGATGGAAAAACTGTTGTATTTGTATTGTATTTTATGGTTCTGGCGTTCACTTCTAAGGCCCTAACCCTTCGATGTGGTGGAGCAACGCCTCAGAGTTAAGTCTAGGATGCCCGAAACGCTGAAATGGTCATTACTTTCACATTGGTTGCAATTATACGTTTAATACGATGGAAAAGCTGTTGTATTTATATCGTATTTTATGCTTCTGGCGTTGACTTCTTAGGCCCTAACTATTCCATCTGGTGGAACAACGCCCTAGGGTGAAGCCTAGGCTGCCCGGAACGTAGAAATGACCATAACTTTCACACTGGTAGCAATTATTCGTTTTATACGATGGAAGAACTGTTATATTTGTATTGTACTTTATACTTCTGGTGTTGACTTCTAAGGCCCTAACTATTCGATCTGGTGGAGCAACGCCCTAGAGTGAAGCCTAGGTTGCCGGGAACGTGGAAATGACCATCGCTTTCACACTGGTTGCAATTATTCCTGTTATACGATGGAAAAGCTGTTGTATTTATATCGTATTTTATGCTTCTGGCGTCGTCTTCTTAGCCTCTAACTATACCATCTGATGGAACAACGCCCTAGGGTGAAGCCTAGGTTGCCCTGGACGTAGAAATGAACATTACTTTCACACTGGTTGCAATTATTCGTTTTATACAATGGAAAAGCTGTTGTACTTATTTTCTATTTGATGCTTCTAGCGTTGACTTCTTAGGCCCTTACTATTCGATCGGGTGGAGCAACGCCTTAGAGTGAAACGTAGGTTACTCGGAACGTAGAAATGACCATTACATTCACACTGGTTGCAATTATTCCTGTTATGACCGTTACTTTCACATTGTTTGCAATTATTCATTTTATACGATGGAAAAGCTGTTGTATTTATATCGTATTTTATGCTTCTGGCGTCGACTTCTTAGCCTCTAACTATACCATCTGATGGAACAACGCCCTAGGGTGAAGCCTAGGTTGCCCTGGACGTAGAAATGAACATTACTTTCACACTGGTTGCAATTATTCGTTTTACACAATGGAAAAACTGTTGTACTTATTTTGTATTTGATGCTTCTAGCGTTGACTTCTTAGGCCCTAACTATTCCATCTGGTGGAACAACGCCCTAGGGTGAAGCCTAGGTTGCCCGGAACGTAGAAATGACCATATCTTTCACACTGATAGCAATTATTCGTTTTATACGATGGAAGAACTGTTATATTTGTATTGTATTTTATACTTCTGGTATTGACTTATAAGGCCCTAACTTTTCGATCTGGTGGAACAACGCCCTAGAGTGAAGCCTAGGTTGCCCGGAACGTGGAAATGACCACCGCTTTCACACTGGTTGCAATAATTCCTGTTATACGATGGAAAAGCTGTTGTGTTTATATCGTATTTTATGCTTCTGGCGTTGATTTCTTAGGCCTTAACTATACCATCCGATGGAGCAACGCCCTAGAGTGAAGCCTAGGTTGCCCTGGACGTAGAAATGAACATTACTTTTACACTGGTTGCAATTATTCGTTTTAACAATGGAAAAACTGTTGTACTTATTTTGTATTTGATGCTTCTGGCGTAGACTTCGTTAGGCCCTAACTATTCGATCTGGTGGAGCAACGCCCTAGAGTGAAGCCTAGGTTGCCCTGGACGTAGAAATGATCATTACTTTCACATTGGTTGCAATTATACGTTTTATACGATGGAAAAGCTGTTGTGTTTATATCGTATTTTATGCTTCTGGCGTTGACTTCTTAGGCCGTAACTATTCCATCTGGTGGAACAACGCCCTATGGTGAAGCCTAGGTTGCCCGGAACGTAGAAATGACCATAACTTTCACACTGGTAGCAATTAATCGTTTTCTACAATGGAAGAACTGTTACATTTATACTGTATTTTATGCGTCTGGTGTTGACCTCTAAGGCCCTAATCATTCGATCTGGTGGAGCAACGCCCTAGAGTGAAGCCTAGGTTGCCGGGAACATAGAAATGACCATCACTTTCACACTGGTTGCAATTATTCCTGTTATACGATGGAAAAGCTGTTGTATCTATATAGTATTTTATGCTTCTGGCGTTGACTTCTTAGGCCCTAACTATTCCATCTGGTGGAACAACGCCCTAGGGTGAACCCTAGGTTGTCCGGAACGTGGAAATGACCATAACTTTCACACTGGTTGCAATTATTCGTTTTATATAATGGAAAAACTGTCGTATTTATATTGTATTTTATGCTTCTGGCGTTGACTTCTAAGGCCGTAGCTATTGGATGTGGTGGAGCAACGCCCTAGAGTGACGCCTAGGTTGCCCGGAACGTAGAAATGACCATTACTTTCACACTGTTTGCAATTATTCATTTTATACGATGGAAAGGCTGTTGCATCTTTATTGTATTTTATGCTTCTGACGTTGACTTCTAAGCCCCTTACTATTCGATATGGTGTAGCAACGCCCTAGAGTGAAGCCTAGGTTGCCCGGTACGTAGAAATGACCATTACCTTCACGCTTGTTGCAATTATTCCTGTTACTCGATGAAAAAGCTGTTGCACTTCTTATTGCGTTTTATGCTTCAGGCGTTGACTTCTAAGGCCGTAGCTATTCGATGTGGCGGAGCAACGCCCTAGAGTGAAGCCTAGGTTGGCCGGAACGTAGAAATGGCCATTACTTTCACATTGTTTGCAATTATTCGTTTTATACGATGGAAGAACTGTTATATTTGTATTGTATTTTATACTTCTGGTATTGACTTCTAAGGCCCTAACTTTTCGATCTGGTGGAACAACGCCCTAGAGTGAAGCCTAGGTTGCCCGGAACGTGGAAATGACCACCGCTTTCACACTGGTTGCAGTAATTCCTGTTATACGATGGAAAAGCTGTTGTGTTTATATCGTATTTTATGCTTCTCGCGTTGACTTCTTAGGCCTTAACTATACCATCCGATGGAACAACGCCCTAGAGTGAAGCCTAGGTTGCCCTGGACGTAGAAATGAACATTACTTTTACACTGGTTGCAATTATTCGTTTTATACAATGGAAAAACTGTTGTACTTATTTTGTATTTGATGCTTCTGGCGTAGACTTCTTAGGCCCTAACTATTCGATCTGGTGGAGCAACGCCCTAGAGTGAAGCCTAGGTTGCCCTGGACGTAGAAATGATCATTACTTTCACATTGGTTGCAATTATACGTTTTATACGATGGAAAAGCTGTTGTGTTTATATCGTATTTTATGCTTCTGGCGTTGACTTCTTAGGCCGTAACTATTCCATCTGGTGGAACAACGCCCTATGGTGAAGCCTAGGTTGCCCGGAACGTAGAAATGACCATAACTTTCACACTGGTAGCAATTAATCGTTTTCTACAATGGAAGAACTGTTACATTTATACTGTATTTTATGCGTCTGGTGTTGACCTCTAAGGCCCTAATCATTCGATCTGGTGGAGCAACGCCCTAGAGTGAAGCCTAGGTTGCCGGGAACATAGAAATGACCATCACTTTCACACTGGTTGCAATTATTCCTGTTATACGATGGAAAAGCTGTTGTATCTATATAGTATTTTATGCTTCTGGCGTTGACTTCTTAGGCCCTAACTATTCCATCTGGTGGAACAACGCCCTAGGGTGAACCCTAGGTTGTCCGGAACGTGGAAATGACCATAACTTTCACACTGGTTGCAATTATTCGTTTTATATAATGGAAAAACTGTCGTATTTATATTGTATTTTATGCTTCTGGCGTTGACTTCTAAGGCCGTAGCTATTGGATGTGGTGGAGCAACGCCCTAGAGTGACGCCTAGGTTGCCCGGAACGTAGAAATGACCACTACTTTCACACTGTTTGCAATTATTCATTTTATACGATGGAAAGGCTGTTGCATCTTTATTGTATTTTGTGCTTCTGACGTTGACTTCTAAGCCCCTTACTATTCGATCTGGTGTAGCAACGCCCTAGAGTGAAGCCTAGGTTGCCCGGTACGTAGAAATGACCATTACCTTCACGCTTGTTGCAATTATTCCTGTTACTCGATGAAAAAGCTGTTGCACTTCTTATTGCGTTTTATGCTTCAGGCGTTGACTTCTAAGGCCGTAGCTATTCGATGTGGCGGAGCAACGCCCTAGAGTGAAGCCTAGGTTGGCCGGAACGTAGAAATGGCCATTACTTTCACATTGTTTGCAATTATTCGTTTTATACGATGGAAGAACTGTTATATTTGTATTGTATTTTATACTTCTGGTATTGACTTCTAAGGCCCTAACTTTTCGATCTGGTGGAACAACGCCCTAGAGTGAAGCCTAGGTTGCCCGGAACGTGGAAATGACCACCGCTTTCACACTGGTTGCAGTAATTCCTGTTATACGATGGAAAAGCTGTTGTGTTTATATCGTATTTTATGCTTCTGGCGTTGACTTCTTAGGCCTTAACTATACCATCCGATGGAACAACGCCCTAGAGTGAAGCCTAGGTTGCCCTGGACGTAGAAATGAACATTACTTTTACACTGGTTGCAATTATTCGTTTTATACAATGGAAAAACTGTTGTACTTATTTTGTATTTGATGCTTCTGGCGTAGACTTCTTAGGCCCTAACTATTCGATCTGGTGGAGCAACGCCCTAGAGTGAAGCCTAGGTTGCCCTGGACGTAGAAATGATCATTACTTTCACATTGGTTGCAATTATACGTTTTATACGATGGAAAAGCTGTTGTGTTTATATCGTATTTTATGCTTCTGGCGTTGACTTCTTAGGCCGTAACTATTCCATCTGGTGGAACAACGCCCTATGGTGAAGCCTAGGTTGCCCGGAACGTAGAAATGACCATAACTTTCACACTGGTAGCAATTAATCGTTTTCTACAATGGAAGAACTGTTACATTTATACTGTATTTTATGCGTCTGGTGTTGACCTCTAAGGCCCTAATCATTCGATCTGGTGGAGCAACGCCCTAGAGTGAAGCCTAGGTTGCCGGGAACATAGAAATGACCATCACTTTCACACTGGTTGCAATTATTCCTGTTATACGATGGAAAAGCTGTTGTATCTATATAGTATTTTATGCTTCTGGCGTTGACTTCTTAGGCCCTAACTATTCCATCTGGTGGAACAACGCCCTAGGGTGAACCCTAGGTTGTCCGGAACGTGGAAATGACCATAACTTTCACACTGGTTGCAATTATTCGTTTTATATAATGGAAAAACTGTCGTATTTATATTGTATTTTATGCTTCTGGCGTTGACTTCTAAGGCCGTAGCTATTGGATGTGGTGGAGCAACGCCCTAGAGTGACGCCTAGGTTGCCCGGAACGTAGAAATGACCATTACTTTCACACTGTTTGCAATTATTCATTTTATACGATGGAAAGGCTGTTGCATCTTTATTGTATTTTATGCTTCTGACGTTGACTTCTAAGCCCCTTACTATTCGATCTGGTGTAGCAACGCCCTAGAGTGAAGCCTAGGTTGCCCGGTACGTAGAAATGACCATTACCTTCACGCTTGTTGCAATTATTCCTGTTACTCGATGAAAAAGCTGTTGCACTTCTTATTGCGTTTTATGCTTCAGGCGTTGACTTCTAAGGCCGTAGCTATTCGATGTGGCGGAGCAACGCCCTAGAGTGAAGCCTAGGTTGGCCGGAACGTAGAAATGGCCATTACTTTCACACTGTTTGCAATTATTCGTTTTATACGATGGAAAAGCTGTTGTATTTATATCGTATTTAGTGCTTCTGGCGTTGGCTTCTTAGGCCCTAACTATTCCATCTGGTGTAGCAACGCCCTAGAGTGAAGCCTAGGTTGCCCGGTACGTAGAAATGACCATTACCTTCACGCTTGTTGCAATTATTCCTGTTACTCGATGAAAAAGCTGTTGCACTTCTTATTGCGTTTTATGCTTCAGGCGTTGACTTCTAAGGCCGTAGCTATTCGATGTGGCGGAGCAACGCCCTAGAGTGAAGCCTAGGTTGGCCGGAACGTAGAAATGGCCATTACTTTCACACTGTTTGCAATTATTCGTTTTATACGATGGAAAAGCTGTTGTATTTATATCGTATTTAGTGCTTCTGGCGTTGGCTTCTTAGGCCCTAACTATTCCATCTGGTGGAACAACGCCCTTGGGTGAAGCCTAGGTTGCCAGGAACGTAGAAATGGCCATAACTTTTACACTGGTAGCAATTATTCGTTTCATACAATGGAAAAACTGTTCTATTTATTTTGAATTTTCTGCTTCTGGCTTCGACTTCTAAGGTCCTAGCTATTCGATCTGGTGGGGCAACGTCCAAGAGTGAAGCCTATGTAGGCCGGAACGTAGAAATGACCATTACTTTCACACTGGTTGCTATTATTCGTTTTATACGATGGAAAAACTGTTGTATTTGTATTGTATTTTATGCTTCTGGCGTTGAATTCTAAGGCACTAACTATTCGCTCTGGTGGACCAACGCCCTGAAGTGAAGCCTAGGGTGCCCGGAACATAGAAATGACCATCACTTTCAAACTGGTTGCTTTATTCCTGTTATATGATGGAAAAAGTGTTGTATTTTTATTGCATTTCATGTTTCGGGCGTTGACTTCTAAGGCCCTAACTATTAGATTTGTTGGAGCAACGACCTAGGGTGAAGCCCAGGTTGCCCGGAAAGTAGAAATGTCCATAACTTTCATACTGGTTGCTATTATTCGTTTTATACGATGGAAAAACTGTTGTATTTGTATTGTATTTTATGGTTCTGGCGTTCACTTCTAAGGCCCTAACCCTTCGATGTGGTGTAGCAACGCCTCAGAGTTAAGTCTAGGATGCCCGAAACGCTGAAATGGTCATTACTTTCACATTGGTTGCAATTATACGTTTAATACGATGGAAAAGCTGTTGTATTTATATCGTATTTTATGCTTCTGGCGTTGACTTCTTAGGCCCTAACTATTCCGTCTGGTGGAACAACGCCCTAGGGTGAAGCCTAGGTTGCCCGGAACGTAGAAATTACCATAACTTTCACACTGGTAGCAATTATTCGTTTTATACGATGGAAGAACTGTTATATTTGTATTGTACTTTATACTTCTGGTGTTGACTTCTAAGGCCCTAACTATTCGATCTGGTGGAGCAACGCCCTAGAGTGAAGCCTAGGTTGCCGGGAACGTGGAAATGACCATCGCTTTCACACTGGTTGCAATTATTCCTGTTATACGATGGAAAAGCTGTTGTATTTATATCGTATTTTATGCTTCTGGCGTCGACTTCTTAGCCTCTAACTATACCATCTGATGGAACAACGCCCTAGGGTGAAGCCTAGGTTGCCCTGGACGTAGAAATGAACATTACTTCCACACTGGTTGCAATTATTCGTTTTATACAATGGAAAAACTGTTGTACTTATTTTCTATTTGATGCTTCTAGCGTTGACTTCTTATGCCCTAACTATTCGATCGGGTGGAGCAACGCCTTAGAGTGAAACGTAGGTTACTCGGAACGTAGAAATGACCATTACATTCACACTGGTTGCAATTATTCCTGTTATGACCATTACTTTCACATTGTTTGCAATTATTCATTTTATACGATGGAAAAGCTGTTGTATTTATATCGTATTTTATGCTTCTGGCGTCGACTTCTTAGCCTCTAACTATACCATCTGATGGAACAACGCCCTAGGGTGAAGCCTAGGTTGCCCTGGACGTAGAAATGAACATTACTTTCACACTGGTTGCAATTATTCGTTTTATACAATGGAAAAACTGTTGTACTTATTTTGTATTTGATGCTTCTAGCGTAGACTTCTTAGGCCCTAACTATTCCATCTGGTGGAACAACGCCCTAGGGTGAAGCCTAGGTTGCCCGGAACGTAGAAATGACCATATCTTTCACACTGATAGCAATTATTCGTTTTATACGATGGAAGAACTGTTATATTTGTATTGTATTTTATACTTCTGGTATTGACTTCTAAGGCCCTAACTTTTCGATCTGGTGGAGCAACGCCCTAGAGTGAAGCCTAGGTTGCCCGGAACGTGGAAATGACCACCGCTTTCACACTGGTTGCAATAATTCCTGTTATACGATGGAAAAGCTGTTGTGTTTATATCGTATTTTATGCTTCTGGCGTTGACTTCTTAGGCCTTAACTATACCATCCGATGGAACAACGCCCAAGAGTGAAGCCTAGGTTGCCCTGGACGTAGAAATGAACATTACTTTTACACTGGTTGCAATTATTCGTTTTATACAATGGAAAAACTGTTGTACTTATTTTGTATTTGATGCTTCTGGCGTAGACTTCTTAGGCCCTAACTATTCGATCTGGTGGAGCAACGCCCTAGAGTGAAGCCTAGGTTGCACTGGACGTAGAAATGATCATTACTTTCACATTGGTTGCAATTATACGTTTTATACGATGGAAAAGCTGTTGTGTTTATATCGTATTTTATGCTTCTGGCGTTGACTTCTTAGGCCGTAACTATTCCATCTGGTGGAACAACGCCCTATGGTGAAGCCTAGGTTGCCCGGAACGTAGAAATGACCATAACTTTCACACTGGTAGCAATTAATCGTTTTCTACAATGGAAGAACTGTTACATTTATACTGTATTTTATGCGTCTGGTGTTGACCTCTAAGGCCCTAATCATTCGATCTGGTGGAGCAACGCCCTAGAGTGAAGCCTAGGTTGCCGGGAACATAGAAATGACCATCACTTTCACACTGGTTGCAATTATTCCTGTTATACGATGGAAAAGCTGTTGTATCTATATAGTATTTCATGCTTCTGGCGTTGACTTCTTAGGCCCTAACTATTCCATCTGGTGGAACAACGCCCTAGGGTGAACCCTAGGTTGTCCGGAACGTGGAAATGACCATAACTTTCACACTGGTTGCAATTATTCGTTTTATACAATGGAAGAACTGTCGTATTTATATTGTATTTTATGCTACTGGCGTTTACTTCTAAGGCCGTAGCTATTGGCTGTGGTGGAGCAACGCCCTAGAGTGACGCCTAGGTTGCCCGGAACGTAGAAATGACCATTACCTTCACGCTTGTTGCAATTATTCCTGTTACTCGATGAAAAAGCTGTTGCATTTCTTATTGTATTTTATGCTTCTGGCTTTGGCTTCTAAGTCCGTAACAATTAGATGCGGTGGAGCAACGCCCTAGAGTGAAGCCAAGGTTGCCCGGAAAGTAGAAGTGACCATAACTATCATACTGGTTCAATTATTCGTTTTATACGATGGAAAAACTGTTGTATTTATATTGTATTTTATGTTTCTGACGTTGAATTCTAAGGCCGTAGCTGTTCGATGTGGTGGAGCAACGCCCTAGAGTTAAACCTAGGTTACCCGGAACGTAGAAATGACCAGTACTTTCACAATGTTTGCAATTATTCATTTTATTCGATGGAAAAGCTGTTGTACTTATATTGTATTTTATTCTTCTGGCGTTGACTTCTTAGGCCCTAACTATCCGATCTGGTGGAACAACGCCCTAGAGTGAAGCCTAGGTTGCCCGGAACGTAGCACTGACAATTACGATCACACTGTTTGCAAATATACATTATATACGATGGAAAAGCTGTGGTATTTATATTGTACTTTATGCTTCTGGCGATGACTTCTAAGGCCGTAGCTATTAGATGTGGTGGAGCAACGCCATAGAGTGGCGCCTAGGTTGCCCGGAACGTAGAAATGACCATCACTTTCACAGTGGTTGCAATTATTCCTGTTATACGATGGAAAAGCTGTTGTATTTATATCGTATTTTATGCTTCTGGCGTTGACTTCTTAGGCCCTAACTATTCCATCTGGTGGAACAACGACCTAGGGTGAAGCCTAGGTTGCTCGGAACGTAGAAATGACCACTTCTTTCACACTGTTTGCAATTATTCATTTAATATGATGGAAAAGCTGTTGTATCTATATCGTATTTTATGCTTCGGATGTTGTCTTCTTAGGCCCTAACATTTCGATCTGGTTGGGCAACGGCCTACAGTGAAGCCTATGTTGCCCGGAACGTAGATATGACCATAACCTTCACACAGGTTGCAATTATTCACTTTTATAGGGTGTAAAGGCTGTTGTGTTTAATTTGTATTTTATTCGTCTGGTGTTGACTTCTTAGGCCCTAACTATTCGACCTGGTGGATCAACGCCGTAGAGTGAAGTCGAGGTTGCCCGGAACGTAGAAATGACCATTACTTTCACACTGTTTGCAATTATTCCTTTTATACGATGGAAAAGCTGTGGTATTTATATCGTATTTTATGCTTCTGGCGTTGACTTCTAAGGCCCTGGCTATTCGATTTGGTGGAGCAACGCCCTAGAGTGGGGCCTAGGTCGCCCGGTACGTAGAAATGTCCATTACTTTCACACTGTTTGCAAATATACATTATATACGATGGAAAATCTGTTATATTTATGTTGCATTTTATGCTTCTGGCGTTGACTTCTTGGGCCCTAACTATTTGGTCTGGTGGAGCAACGCCCTAAAGTGAAGCCTAGGTTACCCGGAACGTAGAAATGACCAGTACTTTCATACTGTTTGCAGTTATTTCTGTTATACGATGGAAAAACTTTTGCATCTATATTGTATTTTATGCTTTAGGCGTTGACTTCTAAGGTCGTAGCTATTCGTTGTGGTGGAGAAACGCCCTAGAGTGAAGCCTAGGTTGCACGGAACGTAGAAATGCCCATTACTTTCACACTGGTGGCAATTATTCCTGTTATACGATGCAACAACTGTTGTATTTTTATTATATTTTATGCTTCTGGCGCTGACGTCTAAGTCCCTAGCTATTCGATCTGGTGGAACAACGCCCTAGAGCGAAGCCTAGGTTGCACGGAACGTAGAAATGACCATTACTTTCACACTGGTTGCAATTATTCGTTTTATACGATGGAAAAACTGTTGTATTTATTATGTATTTTATGCTTCTGACGTTGTATTTTAAGGCCGTAGCTATTCGATGTGGCGGAGCAACGCCCTAGAGTGAAGCCTAGGTTGCCCGGAACCTAGAAATGACCATTACTTTCACACTGGTTGCAATTATTCGTTTTATACGATGGGAAAGCTGTTGTATTTATATTGGATTTTATGCTTCTGGCGTTGACTTCTAAGGCCGTAGCTATTAGATGTGGTGGAGCAACGCCGTAGAGTGACGCCCAGGTTGCCCGGAACGTAGAAATGTCCATTACTTTCACACTGGTTGCTATTATTCGTTTTATACGATGGAAAAACTGTTATACTTATATTGTATTTTATGCTTCTGGCGTTGACTTCTTAGGCCGTAACTATTCGTTCTGGTGGAACAACGCCCTAGACTGAAGCCTAGGTTGCCCCGAACGTAGGACATACCATTACATTAACACTGGCTGCAATTACTCCTGTTATACGATGGAAAAACTGTTGTACTTTTATTGTATTTTATGCTTCTGGCGTTTAATTCTAAGTCCCTAGCTATTAGATCTGGTGGAGCAACACCCTACAGTGAAGACTAGGTTGCCCGGAACGTATATATGACCATAACCTACACACAGGTTGCAATTATTCGTTTTATACGATGGAAAGACTGTTCGACTTGTTTTGTAGTTTATGTTTCTGGCGCTGACTTCTACGGCCCTAACTCTTCGATCTGGTTTAGCAACGGCCTGGAGTGAAGCCTAGGTTGCCCGGAGCGTAGGACATACCTTTACCTTCACACTGGTTGCAATTATTCCTGTTATACGATGGAAAAACTGTTGTATTTATATCGTATTTTATGCTTCAAGCGTAGACTTCTGAGGTCCTAGCTACTCGAGCTGGTGGAGCAACGCCCTAGAGTGAAACCTAGGTTGCCCGGAACGTAGAAATGACCACAACTTTCACACTGGTAGCAATTAGTCGTTTTATACCATGGAAAAACTGTTGTACTTATATTGTATTTTATTCTTCTGGCGTTGACTTCACAGACCCTAACTATTCGATCTGGTGGAACAGCGCCCTATAGTGAAGCCTAGGTTGCCCGGAACGTAGCACTGACCATTACGATCACACTGTTTGCAAATATACATTATATACGATGGAAAAGCTGTTGTATTTATATTGTATTTTATCCTTCTGGCGTTGACTTCTAAGCCCCTTACTCTTCGATCTGGTGTAGCAACGCCCTAGAGTGAAGCCTAGGTTGCCCGGTACGTAGAAATGACCATTACCTTCACGCTTGTTGCAATTATTCCTGTTACTCGATGAAAAAGCTGTTGCACTTCTTATTGCGTTTTATGCTTCAGGCGTTGACTTCTAAGGCCGTAGCTATTCGATGTGGCGGAGCAACGCCCTAGAGTGAAGCCTAGGTTGGCCGGAACGTAGAAATGGCCATTACTTTCACACTGTTTGCAATTATTCGTCTTATACGATGGAAAAGCTGTTGTATCTATATCGTATTTCATGCTTCTGGCGTTGACTTCTTAGGCCCTAACTATTCCATCTGGTGGAACAACGCCCTAGGGTGAACCCTAGGTTGTCCGGAACGTAGAAATGACCATAACTTTCACACTGGTTGCAATTATTCGTTTTATACAATGGAAGAACTGTCGTATTTATATTGTATTTTATGCTACTGGCGTTTACTTCTAAGGCCGTAGCTATTGGCTGTGGTGGAACAACGCCCTAGAGTGACGCCTAGGTTGCCCGGAACGTAGAAATGACCATTACCTTCACGCTTGTTGCAATTATTCCTGTTACTCGATGAAAAAGCTGTTGCATTTCTTATTGTATTTTATGCTTCTGGCTTTGGCTTCTAGGTCCGTAACAATTAGATGCGGTGGAGCAACGCCCTAGAGTGAAGCCAAGGTTGCCCGGAAAGTAGAAATGACCATAACTATCATACTGGTTCAACTATTCGTTTTATACGATGGAAAAACTGTTGTATTTATATTGTATTTTATGTTTCTGACGTTGAATTCTAAGGCCGTAGCTGTTCGATGTGGTGGAGCAACGCCCTAGAGTTAAACCTAGGTTACCCGGAACGTAGAAATGACCAGTACTTTCACAATGTTTGCAATTATTCATTTTATTCGATGGAAAAGCTGTTGTACTTATATTGTATTTTATTCTTCTGGCGTTGACTTCTTAGGCCCTAACTATCCGATCTGGTGGAACAACGCCCTAGAGTGAAGCCTAGGTTGCCCGGAACGTAGCACTGACCATTACGATCACACTGTTTGCAAATATACATTATATACGATGGAAAAGCTGTGGTATTTATATTGTACTTTATGCTTCTGGCGATGACTTCTAAGGCCGTAGCTATTAGATGTGGTGGAGCAACGCCATAGAGTGGCGCCTAGGTTGCCCGGAACGTAGAAATGACCATCACTTTCACAGTGGTTGCAATTATTCCTGTTATACGATGGAAAAGCTGTTGTATTTATATCGTATTTTATGCTTCTGGCGTTGACTTCTTAGGCCCTAACTATTCCATCTGGTAGAACAACGACCTAGGGTGAAGCCTAGGTTGCTCGGAACGTAGAAATGACCACTTCTTTCACACTGTTTGCAATTATTCATTTAATATGATGGAAAAGCTGTTGTATCTATATCGTATTTTATGCTTCGGATGTTGTCTTCTTAGGCCCTAACATTTCGATCTGGTAGGGCAACGGCCTACAGTGAAGCCTATGTTGCCCGGAACGTAGATATGACCATAACCTTCACACAGGTTGCAATTATTCACTTTTATAGGGTGTAAAGGCTGTTGTGTTTAATTTGTATTTTATTCGTCTGGTGTTGACTTCTTAGGCCCTAACTATTCGACCTGGTGGATCAACGCCGTAGAGTGAAGTCGAGGTTGCCCGGAACGTAGAAATGACCATTACTTTCACACTGTTTGCAATTATTCCTTTTATACGATGGAAAAGCTGTGGTATTTATATCGTATTTTATGCTTCTGGCGTTGACTTCTAAGGCCCTGGCTATTCGATTTGGTGGAGCAACGCCCTAGAGTGGGGCCTAGGTCGCCCGGTACGTAGAAATGTCCATTACTTTCACACTGCTTGCAAATATACATTATATACGATGGAAAATCTGTTATATTTATGTTGCATTTTATGCTTCTGGCGTTGACTTCTTGGGCCCTAACTATTTGGTCTGGTGGAGCAACGCCCTAAAGTGAAGCCTAGGTTACCCGGAACGTAGAAATGACCAGTACTTTCATACTGTTTGCAGTTATTTCTGTTATACGATGGAAAAACTTTTGCATCTATATTGTATTTTATGCTTTAGGCGTTGACTTCTAAGGTCGTAGCTATTCGTTGTGGTGGAGAAACGCCCTAGAGTGAAGCCTAGGTTGCACGGAACGTAGAAATGCCCATTACTTTCACACTGGTGGCAATTATTCCTGTTATACGATGCAACAACTGTTGTATTTTTATTATATTTCATGCTTCTGGCGTTGACTTCTTAGGCCCTAACTATTCCATCTGGTGGAACAACGCCCTAGGGTGAACCCTAGGTTGTCCGGAACGTGGAAATGACCATAACTTTCACACTGGTTGCAATTATTCGTTTTATATAATGGAAAAACTGTCGTATTTATATTGTATTTTATGCTTCTGGCGTTGACTTCTAAGGCCGTAGCTATTGGATGTGGTGGAGCAACGCCCTAGAGTGACGCCTAGGTTGCCCGGAACGTAGAAATGACCATTACTTTCGCACTGTTTGCAATTATTCATTTTATACGATGGAAAGGCTGTTGCATCTTTATTGTATTTTATGCTTCTGACGTTGACTTCTAAGCCCCTTACTCTTCGATCTGGTGTAGCAACGCCCTAGAGTGAAGCCTAGGTTGCCCGGTACGTAGAAATGACCATTACCTTCACGCTTGTTGCAATTATTCCTGTTACTCGATGAAAAAGCTGTTGCACTTCTTATTGCGTTTTATGCTTCAGGCGTTGACTTCTAAGGCCGTAGCTATTCGATGTGGCGGAGCAACGCCCTAGAGTGAAGCCTAGGTTGGCCGTAACGTAGAAATGGCCATTACTTTCACACTGTTTGCAATTATTCGTTTTATACGATGGAAAAGCTGTTGTATCTATATCGTATTTCATGCTTCTGGCGTTGACTTCTTAGGCCCTAACTATTCCATCTGGTGGAACAACGCCCTAGGGTGAACCCTAGGTTGTCCGGAACGTAGAAATGACCATAACTTTCACACTGGTTGCAATTATTCGTTTTATACAATGGAAGAACTGTCGTATTTATATTGTATTTTATGCTACTGGCGTTTACTTCTAAGGCCGTAGCTATTGGCTGTGGTGGAGCAACGCCCTAGAGTGACGCCTAGGTTGCCCGGAACGTAGAAATGACCATTACCTTCACGCTTGTTGCAATTATTCCTGTTACTCGATGAAAAAGCTGTTGCATTTCTTATTGTATTTTATGCTTCTGGCTTTGGCTTCTAAGTCCGTAACAATTAGATGCGGTGGAGCAACGGCCTAGAGTGAAGCCAAGGTTGCCCGGAAAGTAGAAATGACCATAACTATCATACTGGTTCAATTATTCGTTTTATACGATGGAAAAACTGTTGTATTTATATTGTATTTTATGTTTCTGACGTTGAATTCTAAGGCCGTAGCTGTTCGATGTGGTGGAGCAACGCCCTAGAGTTAAACCTAGGTTACCCGGAACGTAGAAATGACCAGTACTTTCACAATGTTTGCAATTATTCATTTTATTCGATGGAAAAGCTGTTGTACTTATATTGTATTTTATTCTTCTGGCGTTGACTTCTTAGGCCCTAACTATCCGGTCTGGTGGAACAACGCCCTAGAGTGAAGCCTAGGTTGCCCGGAACGTAGCACTGACAATTACGATCACACTGTTTGCAAATATACATTATATACGATGGAAAAGCTGTGGTATTTATATTGTACTTTATGCTTCTGGCGATGACTTCTAAGGCCGTAGCTATTAGATGTGGTGGAGCAACGCCATAGAGTGGCGCCTAGGTTGCCCGGAACGTAGAAATGACCATCACTTTCACAGTGGTTGCAATTATTCCTGTTATACGATGGAAAAGCTGTTGTATTTATATCGTATTTTATGCTTCTGGCGTTGACTTCTTAGGCCCTAACTATTCCATCTGGTGGAACAACGACCTAGGGTGAAGCCTAGGTTGCTCGGAACGTAGAAATGACCACTTCTTTCACACTGTTTGCAATTATTCATTTAATATGATGGAAAAGCTGTTGTATCTATATCGTATTTTATGCTTCGGATGTTGTCTTCTTAGGCCCTAACATTTCGATCTGGTTGGGCAACGGCCTACAGTGAAGCCTATGTTGCCCGGAACGTAGATATGACCATAACCTTCACACAGGTTGCAATTATTCACTTTTATAGGGTGTAAAGGCTGTTGTGTTTAATTTGTATTTTATTCGTCTGGTGTTGACTTCTTAGGCCCTAACTATTCGACCTGGTGGATCAACGCCGTAGAGTGAAGTCGAGGTTGCCCGGAACGTAGAAATGACCATTACTTTCACACTGTTTGCAATTATTCCTTTTATACGATGGTTAAAGCTGTGGTATTTATATCGTATTTTATGCTTCTGGCGTTGACTTCTAAGGCCCTGGCTATTCGATTTGGTGGAGCAACGCCCTAGAGTGGGGCCTAGGTCGCCCGGTACGTAGAAATGTCCATTACTTTCACACTGTTTGCAAATATACATTATATACGATGGAAAATCTGTTATATTTATGTTGCATTTTATGCTTCTGGCGTTGACTTCTTGGGCCCTAACTATTTGGTCTGGTGGAGCAACGCCCTAAAGTGAAGCCTAGGTTACCCGGAACGTAGAAATGACCAGTACTTTCATACTGTTTGCAGTTATTTCTGTTATACGATGGAAAAACTTTTGCATCTATATTGTATTTTATGCTTTAGGCGTTGACTTCTAAGGTCGTAGCTATTCGTTGTGGTGGAGAAACGCCCTAGAGTGAAGCCTAGGTTGCACGGAACGTAGAAATGCCCATTACTTTCACACTGGTGGCAATTATTCCTGTTATACGATGCAACAACTGTTGTATTTTTATTATATTTTATGCTTCTGGCGCTGACGTCTAAGTCCCTAGCTATTCGATCTGGTGGAACAACGCCCTAGAGCGAAGCCTAGGTTGCACGGAACGTAGAAATGACCATTACTTTCACACTGGTTGCAATTATTCGTTTTATACGATGGAAAAACTGTTGTATTTATTATGTATTTTATGCTTCTGACGTTGTATTTTAAGGCCGTAGCTATTCGATGTGGCGGAGCAACGCCCTAGAGTGAAGCCTAGGTTGCCCGGAACCTAGAAATGACCATTACTTTCACACTGGTTGCAATTATTCGTTTTATACGATGGGAAAGCTGTTGTATTTATATTGGATTTTATGCTTCTGGCGTTGACTTCTAAGGCCGTAGCTATTAGATGTGGTGGAGCAACGCCGTAGAGTGACGCCCAGGTTGCCCGGAACGTAGAAATGTCCATTACTTTCACACTGGTTGCTATTATTCGTTTTATACGATGGAAAAACTGTTATACTTATATTGTATTTTATGCTTCTGGCGTTGACTTCTTAGGCCGTAACTATTCGTTCTGGTGGAACAACGCCCTAGACTGAAGCCTAGGTTGCCCCGAACGTAGGACATACCATTACATTAACACTGGCTGCAATTACTCCTGTTATACGATGGAAAAACTGTTGTACTTTTATTGTATTTTATGCTTCTGGCGTTTAATTCTAAGTCCCTAGCTATTAGATCTGGTGGAGCAACACCCTACAGTGAAGACTAGGTTGCCCGGAACGTATATATGACCATAACCTACACACAGGTTGCAATTATTCGTTTTATACGATGGAAAGACTGTTCGACTTGTTTTGTAGTTTATGTTTCTGGCGCTGACTTCTACGGCCCTAACTCTTCGATCTGGTTTAGCAACGGCCTGGAGTGAAGCCTAGGTTGCCCGGAGCGTAGGACATACCTTTACCTTCACACTGGTTGCAATTATTCCTGTTATACGATGGAAAAACTGTTGTATTTATATCGTATTTTATGCTTCAAGCGTAGACTTCTGAGGTCCTAGCTACTCGAGCTGGTGGAGCAACGCCCTAGAGTGAAACCTAGGTTGCCCGGAACGTAGAAATGACCACAACTTTCACACTGGTAGCAATTAGTCGTTTTATACCATGGAAAAACTGTTGTACTTATATTGTATTTTATTCTTCTGGCGTTGACTTCACAGACCCTAACTATTCGATCTGGTGGAACAGCGCCCTATAGTGAAGCCTAGGTTGCCCGGAACGTAGCACTGACCATTACGATCACACTGTTTGCAAATATACATTATATACGATGGAAAAGCTGTTGTATTTATATTGTATTTTATCCTTCTGGCGTTGACTTCTAAGCCCCTTACTCTTCGATCTGGTGTAGCAACGCCCTAGAGTGAAGCCTAGGTTGCCCGGTACGTAGAAATGACCATTACCTTCACGCTTGTTGCAATTATTCCTGTTACTCGATGAAAAAGCTGTTGCACTTCTTATTGCGTTTTATGCTTCAGGCGTTGACTTCTAAGGCCGTAGCTATTCGATGTGGCGGAGCAACGCCCTAGAGTGAAGCCTAGGTTGGCCGGAACGTAGAAATGGCCATTACTTTCACACTGTTTGCAATTATTCGTTTTATACGATGGAAAAGCTGTTGTATCTATATCGTATTTCATGCTTCTGGCGTTGACTTCTTAGGCCCTAACTATTCCATCTGGTGGAACAACGCCCTAGGGTGAATCCTAGGTTGTCCGGAACGTAGAAATGACCATAACTTTCACACTGGTTGCAATTATTCGTTTTATACAATGGAAGAACTGTCGTATTTATATTGTATTTTATGCTACTGGCGTTTACTTCTAAGGCCGTAGCTATTGGCTGTGGTGGAACAACGCCCTAGAGTGACGCCTAGGTTGCCCGGAACGTAGAAATGACCATTACCTTCACGCTTGTTGCAATTATTCCTGTTACTCGATGAAAAAGCTGTTGCATTTCTTATTGTATTTTATGCTTCTGGCTTTGGCTTCTAAGTCCGTAACAATTAGATGCGGTGGAGCAACGCCCTAGAGTGAAGCCAAGGTTGCCCGGAAAGTAGAAATGACCATAACTATCATACTGGTTCAACTATTCGTTTTATACGATGGAAAAACTGTTGTATTTATATTGTATTTTATGTTTCTGACGTTGAATTCTAAGGCCGTAGCTGTTCGATGTGGTGGAGCAACGCCCTAGAGTTAAACCTAGGTTACCCGGAACGTAGAAATGACCAGTACTTTCACAATGTTTGCAATTATTCATTTTATTCGATGGAAAAGCTGTTGTACTTATATTGTATTTTATTCTTCTGGCGTTGACTTCTTAGGCCCTAACTATCCGATCTGGTGGAACAACGCCCTAGAGTGAAGCCTAGGTTGCCCGGAACGTAGCACTGACCATTACGATCACACTGTTTGCAAATATACATTATATACGATGGAAAAGCTGTGGTATTTATATTGTACTTTATGCTTCTGGCGATGACTTCTAAGGCCGTAGCTATTAGATGTGGTGGAGCAACGCCATAGAGTGGCGCCTAGGTTGCCCGGAACGTAGAAATGACCATCACTTTCACAGTGGTTGCAATTATTCCTGTTATACGATGGAAAAGCTGTTGTATTTATATCGTATTTTATGCTTCGGGCGTTGACTTCTAAGGCCGTAACTATTCGATCGGGTGGCGCAACGGCCTAGAGTGAAGCCTAGGTTGCCCGGAACGTAGAAATGACCATTACATTCACACTGGTTGCAATTATTCGTTTTATACGATGGAAAAACTGTTGTATTCATTTTGTATTTGGTGCTTCTGGCGTTGACTTCTTAGGCCTTAACTATTCGATCTGGTTGAGCAGCGCCATAGAGTGAAGCCTAGGGTGCCCGGAAAGTAGAAATGAACATTATTTTCACACTGGTTGCAATTATTCGTTTTATACGATGGAAAAACTGTTGTATTTATATTGTATTTTATGTTTCTGACGTTGAGTTCTAAGGACGTAGCTATTCGATGTGGTGGAGCAACGCCCTAGAGTTAAACCTAGGTTACCCGGAACGTAGAAATGACCAGTACTTTCACACTGTTTGCAGTTATTCCTGTTACAAGATGGAAAAACTGTTGCATATTTATTGTATTTTGTGCTTCTGGCGTCGACTACTAAGGGCCTAACTGTTCGATCTGGTAGAGCAACGGCCTAGAGTGAAGCCTAGGTTGCCCGGAACGTAGAAATGATCATAACTTTCATACTGGTAGCAATTATTCGTTGTATACAATGGAAAAACTGTCTCTATTTATTTTGTATTTTACGCTTCTGGCGTTGACTTCTAAGGCCCTAACTCTTCTATCGGGTGGAGCAACGCCTCAGAGTTAAGTCTAGGATGCACGAAACGCCGAAATGATCATTACTTTCACATTGGTTGCAATTATACGTTTTATACGATGGAAATGCTGTTGTATTTATATCGTATTTATTGCTTCTGGCGTTGTCTTCTTAGGCGCTAACTATTCCATCTGGTGGAACAACGCCCTAGGGTGAAGCCTACGTTGCCCGGAACGTAGAAATGACCACAACTTTCACACTGGTAGCAATTAATCGTTTTATACCATGGAAAAACTGTTGTACTTATATTGTATTTTATTCTTCTGGCGTTGACTTCATAGACCCTAACTATTCGATCTGGTGGAACAACGCCCTAGAGTGAAGCCTAGGTTGCCCGGAACGTAGCACTGACCATTACGATCACACTGTTTGCAAATATACATTATATACGATGGAAAAACTGTTGTATTTATATTGTATTTTATCCTTCTGGCGTTGAATTCTAAGTGCCTAGCTATTCGATCTGGTGGAGCAACGCCATATAGTTAAGCCCAGGTTGCCCGGAACGTAGAAATGACCACTACATTCACATTGTGTGCAATTATTCATTTTATACGATGGAAAAGCTGTTGTACTTATATTGTATTTTATGCTTCTGGCGATGACTCCTAAGGCCGTAGCTATTAGATGTGGTGGAGCAACGCCATAGAGTGACGCCTAGGTTGCCCGGAACGTAGAAATGACCAGTACTTTCACACTGTTTGCAGTTACTCCTGTTATACGATGGAAAAACTGCTGCATCTTTATTGAATTTTATGCTTCTGGCGTTGACTTCTAAGGCCCTAACTATTCGATCTGGTGGAGCAACGCCCTAGAGTGAAGCCTAGGATGCCCGGAACGTAGAAATGACCAACACTTTCAAACTGATTGCAATTATTCCTGTTATATGGTGGAAAAACTGTTGTATTTATATGGTATTTTATGCTTCGGGCGTTGACTGCTAAGGCCCTAACTATTCAATCTGCTGGATCAACGCCCTAGAGTGAAGCCTAGGTTGCTCGGAATGTAGAAATGACCATAACATTCACGCTGGTTTAAATTATTCGTTTAATACGGTGGAAAAGCTGTTGCATCTTTATTGTATTTTATGATTCTGGCGTTGACTTCTAAGGCCCTAACCATCCGATCTGGTGGAGCAACGCCCTAGAGTGAAGCCTAGGTTGCCCGGAACGTAGAAATTCCCATCACTTTCAAACTGGTTGCAATTAATCCTTTTATACGATGGAAAAACTGTTGTATTTTTATTGCATTTTATGCTTCCGGCGTTGACTTCTAAGGCCCTAACTATTCAATCTGTTGGAGCAACGCCCAAGGGTGAAGCCTAGGTTGCCCGGAACGTAGAAATGATCATAACTTTCACACTGGTTGCTATTATTCGTTTTATACGATGGAGAAACTGTTTTATTTATATTGTATTTTATGCTTCTGGCGTTGACTTCTTAGCCCCTAACTATTCGATCTTGTGGAACAACGCCCTGGAGTGAAGCCTAGGTTGCCTGGAACGTAGAAATGACCATCACTTTCACACGGGTTGCAATCATTCCTGTTATAGGATGGAAGTACTGTTGTATTTTTATTGTATTTTATACTTCAGGCGTTGACTTCTGAGGCCGTAGCTATTCGATGCGGTGGAAGAACGCCATACAGAGAAGCCTAGGTTGCCCGGAACGTAGAAATCACCATAAGTTTCATACTCGTTGCAATTATTCGTTTTATACGATGGAAAAACTGTTGTATTTATATTGTATTTTATGCTTCTGGCGTTCACTTCTTAGGCCCTAACTATTCGATCTGGTGGTACAACGCCCTAGGGTGAAGCCTAGGTTGCCCGGAACGTAGAAATGACCATAACTTTTACACTGGTAGCATTTATTCGATTTATACAATGGAAAAACCGTTCTATTTATTTTGTATTTTATGCTTCGGGCGTTGAATTATAAGGCCCTAACTATTCGATTTGGTGGAGCAACGCCCTACAGTGAAGCCTAGGTTGCCCGGAACGTAGATATGTCCATAACCATCACACAGGTTGCAATTATTCGTTTTATACGATGGAAAGACTGTTGTATTTATTTTGTAGTTTATGCTTCTCGCGTTGACATCTAAGGCCCTAACTCTTCGATCTGGTGGAGCAACGCCTCAGAGTTAAGTCTGGGATGCCCGAAATGTCGATATGATCATTACTTTCGCACTGGTTGCAGTTAGTCATGCTATACGATGGAAAAACTGCTTCATTTTTATTGTATTTTGTGCTTCTGGCGTTGACTTCTAAGGCCGTAGCTATTAGATGTGGTGCAGCAACCCCTAGAGTGACGCCTAGGTTGACCGGAACGTAGAAATGACCATTACTTTCACAATGTCTGCAATTATTCATTTTATACGATGGAAAAACTGTTGTACTTATATTGTACTTTATCCTTCTGGCGTTGAATTCTAAGTCCCTAGCTATTCGATCTGGTTGAGCAACGCACTAGAGTGAAGCCTAGGTTACCCGGAACGTAGAAATGACCAGTACTTTCACACTGGTTGCAGTTATTCGTTTTATACAGTGGAAAAACTGTTCTATTTATTTTGCATTTTATGCTTCGGGCGTTGACTTCTAAGGCCGTAACTATTCGATCGGGTGGCGCAACGGCCTAGAGTGAAGCCTAGGTTGCCCGGAACGTAGAAATGACCATAGCTTTCACACTGGTTGCTATTATTCGTTTTATACAATGGAATAACTGTTATATTTATATTGTATTTTATGCTTCTGGCGTTGACTTCTTAGGCCCTAACTATTCGATTTGGTGGAACAACGCCCCAGAGTGAAGCCTAGGTTGCCCAGATCGTAGAAATGACCATCACTTTCACACTGGTTGCAATAATTCCTGTTATACGATGGAAAAACTCTTGTATATTTATTGTATTTTATGCTTGGGGCGTTGACTTCTATGGCCCTACCTATTCGATCTGGTGGAACAACGCCCTAGGGTGAAGCCAGGGTTGCCCGGAACGTAGAAATGGCCAACTCTTTCACACTGGAAGCAATTATTCGTTTTATACATGGAAAATCTGTTCTATTTATTTTTATTTTATGCTTCTGGCGTTGTCTTCTAAAGCCCTACCTATTCGATCTGGCGGAGCAACCCTCTACACTGAAGCCTAGGTTGCTCGGAACGTAGAAATGACCATTACCTTCACACTGTTTGCAATAATTCATTTTATACGATGGCAAAGCTGTTGTATTTATATGGTATTTTATGCTTCTGTCGTTGACTTCTAAGGCCCTATCTCTTCGATTTGGTGGAGCAACGCCTCAGAGTTAAGCCTAGGATGCCCGAAACGTCGAAATGGTCATTACTTTCGCACTGGTTGCAATTAGTCATGCTATACGATGGAAAATCAGTTGCATATTTATTGTATTTTATGCTTCTGGCGTTGACTTCTAAGGCCGTAGCTTTTAGCTGTGGTGGAGCAACGCCCTAGAGTGACGCCTAGGTTGCCCGGCACGTAGAAATGACCATTACTTTCACAATGTTTGCAATTATTCATTTTATACGATGGTAAACTGTTGTACTTATATTGCATTTTATTCTTCTGGCGTTGACTTCTTAGGCCCTAACTATTCAATCTGTTGGAGCAACGCCCTAGGGTGAAGCCTAGGTTGCTCTGAATGTAGAAATGACGTTAACTTTCATAGTGGTTGCAATTATTCGTTTTATACGATGGAAAAACTGTTGTATTTATATTGTATTTTATGCATCTAGCGTTGACTTCTAAGGCACTAACTATTCGATCTAGTGGATCAACGCCCTAGAGTGAAGCCTAGGTTGCCAGGTACATAGAAATGACCATCACTATCAAACTGGTTGCAATTATTCCTGTCATATGATGGAAAAACTGTTGTATTTTTATTGCATTTTATGCTTCGGGCGTTGACTTCTAAGGCCCTAATTGTTTGATCTGTTGGAGCAATGCCCTAGGGTGAAGCCTAGGTTGCCCGGAAAATATAAATGACCATAAGTTTCATACTGGTTGCAATTATTCGTTTCATACGATGGAAAAACTGTTGTATTTATATTGTATTTTATGCTTCTGGCGTTCACTTCTTAGGCCCGAACTATTCGATCTGGTTGAACAACGGCCGAGGGTGAAGCCTAGGTTGTCCGGAACGTAGAAATGACCATAACTTTTACACTGGTAGCAATTATTCGTTTTATAAAATGGAAAAACTGTTCTGTTTATTTTGTATTTAATGCTTCGGGCGTTGGCTTCTAAGGCCCTAACTGTTTGATCTGGTGGAGCAACGCCCTAGAGTGAAGCTTAGGTTGCCGGGAACGTAGAAGTGACCATAACTTTCACACTGGTTTCTATTATTCGTTTTATACGATGGAAAAACTGTTATATTTATATTGTATTTTATGCTTCTGGCGTTGGCTTCTCAGGCCCTAACTATTCGATCTGGTGGAACAACACCCTAGAGTGAAGCCTAGGTTGCCTGGAACGTAGAAATGACCATCACTTTCACACGGGTTGCAATTATTCCTGTTATAGGATGGAAAGACTGTTGTATTTTTATTGTATTTTATGCTTCACGCGTTGACTTCTGAGGCCGTAGCTATTCGATGTGGTGGATGAACGCCATAGAGTGAAGCCTAGGTTGCCCGGAACGTAGAAATGACCAGTACTTTCACACTGGTTGCAGTTATTCCTGTTATACGATGGAAAAACTGTTGCACCTTTATTGTATTTTATGCTTCTGGCCTTGACATCTAGGGCCCTAACTGTTTGATCTGGTGGAGCAACGCCCTAGAGTGAAGCCTAGGTTGCCCGGAACGTAGAAATGACCATAACTTTCACACTGGTTGCTATTATTCGTTTTATACGATGGAAAAACTGTTATATTTATATTGTATTTTATGCTTCTGGCGTTGATTTCTTAGGCCCTAACTATTCGATCTGGTGGAACAACACCCTAGAGTGAAGCCTAGGATGCCTGGAACGTAGAAATGACCATCACTTTCACACGGGTTGCAATTATTCCTGTTATAGGATGGAAAGACTGTTGTATTTTTATTGTATTTTATGCTTCACGCGTTGACTTCTGAGGCCGTAGCTATTCGATGTGGTGGATGGACGCCATAGAGTGAAGCCTAGGTTGCCCGGAACGTAGAAATGTCCATATCTTTCACACTGTTTGCAATTATTCATTTTATACGATGGCAATGCTGTTGTATATTTATTGCACTTTATGCTTCGGGCATTGACTCCTATGGACCTAACTATTCAATCTGTTGGAGCAACGCCCTTGGGTGAAGCCTAGGTTGCCCGGAACGTAGAAATGACCATAACTTTCACACTGGTTGCAATTATTCGTTTTATACGATGGAAAAGCTATTGTATTTATATCGTATTTTATGCTTCTGGCGTTGACTTCTTTGGCCGTAACTGTTCCATCTGGTGGAACAACGCCCTAGGGTAAAGCGTAGGTTGCCCGGAAAGTAGAAATGACCATAACTTTCACACTGGTAGCAATTATTCGTTTTATACGATGGAAAAACTGTTCCATTTATTTTGTATTTTGTGCTTCGGGCGTTGACTTCTAAGGCCCTAACTATTCGATCAGGAGGAGCAACGCCCTAGAGTGAAGCCTAGGTTGCCCGGTACGTAGAAATGACCATCACTTTCAAACTGGTTGCAATTATTCGTCTTATACGATGGAAAAGCTGTTGTATTTATATCGTATTTTATGCTTGTGGCGTTGACTTCTTAGGCCCTAACTATTCCATCTGGTGGAACAACGCCATAGGGTGAAGCCTAGGTTGCCCGGAAAGTAGAAATAACCATAACTTTCGCACTGGTAGCAATTATTCGTTTTATACGATGGAAAAACTGTTCTATTTATTTTATATTTTATTCTTCGGGCGTTGACTTCTAAGGCCCTAACTGATTGATCTGGAGGAGCAACGCCCTAGTGTGAAGCCTAGGTTGCCCGGAACGTAGAAATGACCATAACTTTCACACAGGTTGCTATTATTCGTTTTATACGATGGAAAAGCTGTTGTATTTATATCGTACTTTATGCTTCTGGCGTTGACTTCTAAGGCCCTCAACTATTCGATCTGGTGGAGCAACGCCCTAGAGTGAAGCCTAGGTTGCCCGGAACGTACAAATGACCATTACTTTCACACTGTTTGCAATTATTCATTTTATACGATGGAAATGCAGTTGTATTTATATTGCATTTTATTCTTCTGGCGTTGTCTTTTAAGGCCGTAGCTATTAGATGTGGTGGAGCAACGCTCTAGAGTGTCGCATAGGTTGCCCGGAACGTAGAAATGACCATTACTTTCACAATGTATGCGAATATTCATTTTATACGATGGAAAAACTGTTGTACTTATATTGTATTTTATTCTTCTGGCGTTGAATTCTAAGTCCCTAGCTTTTCGATCTCGTGGAGCAACGCCCTAGAGTGAAACATAGGTTACCCGGAACGTAGAAATGACCAGTACTTTCACACTGGTTGCAGTTATTCCTGTTATACGATGGAAAAACTGTTGCACCTTTATTGTATTTTATGCTTCTGGCGTTGACTTCTTAGGCCCGAACTATTCGATCTGGTGCAACAACGCCCTAGAGTGAAGCCTAGGTTGCCTGGAACGTAGAAATGACCATCACTTTCACACTGGTTACAATTATTCGTTTTATACGATGGAAAAGCTGTTGTATTTATATCGTATTTTATGCTTCTGGCGTTGACTCCTTAGGCCCTAACTATTCCATCTGGTGGAACAACGCCCTAGGGTGAAGCGTCGGTTGCCCGGAAAGTAGAAATGACCATAACTTTCACACTTGTAGCAATTATTCGTTTTATACGATGGAAAAACTGTTCTATTTATTTTGTATTTTATGCTTCGGGCGTTGACTTCTAAGGCCCTAACTATTCTATCAGGTGGAGCAAAGCCCTAGAGTGAAGCCTAGGTTGCCCGGTACGTAGAAATGACCATCACTTTCAAACTGGTTGCAATTATTCGTCTTATACGATGGAAAAGCTGTTGTATTTATATCGTATTTTATGCTTCTGGCGTTGACTTCTTAGGCCCTAACTATTCCATCTGGTGGAACAACGCCACAGGGTGAAGCCTAGGTTGCACGGAAAGTAGAAATAACCATAACTTTCACACTGGTAGCTACTATTTGTTTTATACGATGGAAAAACTGTTCTATTTATTTTATATTTTATGCTTCGGGCGTTGACTTCTAAGACCCTAACTATTCGATCTGGTGGAGCAACGCCCTAGAGTGGAGGCTAGGTTGCCCGGTACGTAGAAATGACCATTACTTTCACACTGTTTGCAAATATACATTATATACGACGGAAAGTCTGTTGTATTTATGCTGTATTTTATGCTCCTGGCGTTGACTTCTTAGGCCCTAACTATTTGATCTGGTGGAGCACCGCCCTAGCGTGAAGCCTAGGTTGCCCGGAACGTAGAAATGACCATTCATTTCACACTGGTAGCAATTATTCGTTTTATACGATGGAAAAACTGTTTTATTTATTTTGTATTTTATGCTTCGGGCGTTGACTTCTAAGGCCCTAACTATTCGATCTGGCGGAGCAACGCCCTAGAGTGAAGCCTAGGTTGCGCGGAGCGTAGAAATGACGATAACTTTCACACTGGTAGCAATTATTCGTTTTATATGATGGAAAAACTGTTTTATTTATTTTGTATTTTATGCTTCGGGCGTTGACTTCTAAGGCCCTAACTGTTCGATCTGGTGGAGCAACGCCCTAGAGTGAAGCCTAGGTTGCCCGGCACGTAGAAATGACCACAACTTTCACACTGGTTGCTATCATTCGTTTTATATGATGGAAAAACTGTTGTATTTATATTGTATTTTATGCTTCTGGCGTTCACTTCTTAGGCCCTAACTATTCGATCTGGTGGAACAACGGCCTAGAGTGAAGCCTAAGTTGCCCGGAACGTAGAAATGACCATAACTTTCACACTGGTTGCTATCATTCGTTTTATATGATGGATAAACTGTTGTATTTATATTGTGTTTTATGCTTCTGGCGTTCACTTCTTAGGCCCTAACTATTCGATCTGGTGGAACAACGCCCTAGGGTGAAGCCTAGGTTGCCCGGAACGTAGAAATGACCATAACTTTTACACTGCTAGCATTTATTCGTTTTATACAATGGAAAAGCTGTTCTATTTATTTTGCATTTTATGCTTCGGGCGTTTACTTCTAAGGCCCTAACTGATTGATCTGGAGGAGCAACGCCCTAGTGTGAAGCCCAGATTGCCCGGAACGTTGAAATGACCATAACTTTCACTCTGGTTGCTAATATTCGTTTTATACGATGGAAAAACTGTTATATTTATATTGCATTTTATTCTTATGGCGTTGAATTCTAAGTCCCTAGCTATTCCATCTGGTGGAGCAACGCCCTAGAGCGAAACCTAGGTTACCCGGAACGTAGAAATGACCAGTACTTTAACACTGTTTGCAGTTATTCCTGTTATACGATGGAAAAACTGTTGCACCTTTATTGTATTTTATGCTTCTGGCGTTGACTTCTAAGGCCCTAACTATTCGATCAGGTGGAGCAACGCCCTAGAGTGAAGACTAGGTTGCTCGAAATGTAGAAATGACCATAACTTTCACACTGGTTGCAATTATTCATTTTATACGATGGAAAAACTGTTGGACTTATATTGTATTTTATTCTTATGGCGTTGAATTCTAATTCCCTAGCTATTCGATCTGGTGGAGCAACGCCCTAGAGTGAAACCTAGGTTACCCGGAACGTAGAAATGACCAGTACTTTCAGACTGTTTGCAGTTATTCCTGTTATACGATGGAAAAACCTTTGCGTCTTTATTGTATTTTATGCTTCTGGCGTTGACTTCTAAGGCCCTAGCTATTCGATTTGGTGGAGCAACGCCCTAGAGTGGAGCCTAGGTTGCCCGGTACGTAGAAATGACCATTACTTTCACACTGTTTGCAAATATACATTATATACGACGGAAAGTCTGTTGTATTTATGTTGTATTTTATGCTCCTGGCGTTGACTTCTTAGGCCGTAACTATTTGATCTGGTGGAGCACCGCCCTAGCGTGAAGCCTAGGTTGCCCGGAACGTAGAAATGACCATTCATTTCACACTGGTAGCAATTATTCGTTTTATACGATGGAAAAACTGTTTTATTTATTTTGTATTTTATGCTTCGGGCGTTGACTTCTAAGGCCCTAACTATTCGATCTGGCGGAGCAACGCCCTAGAGTGAAGCCTAGGTTGCGCGGAGCGTAGAAATGACGACAACTTTCACACTGGTAGCAATTATTCGTTTTATATGATGGAAAAACTGTTTTATTTATTTTGTATTTTATGCTTCTGGCGTTGACATCTAAGGCCCTATCTGTTTGATCTGGTGGAGCAACGCCCTAGAGTGAAGCCTAGGTTGCCCGGAACGTAGAAATGACCATAACTTTCACACTGGTTGCTTTTATTCGTTTTATACGGTGGAAAAACTGTTATATTTATATTGCATTTTATGCTTCTGGCGTTGACTTCTTAGGCCCTAACTATTCGATCTGGTGGAACAACACACTAGAGTGAAGCCTAGGTTGCGCGGAACGTAGAAAAGACCATAACTTTTACACTGGTAGCATTTATTCGTTTTATACAATGGAAAAACCGTTCTATTTATTTTGTATTTTATGCTTCGGGCGTTGACTTCTAAGGCCCTAACTGTTTGATCTGGTGGAGAACGCCCTGGAGTGAAGCGTAGGTTGCCCGGAACGTAGAAACGACCATAACTTTCACACTGGTTTCTATTATTCGTTTTATACGATGGAAAAACTGTTATATTTATATTGTATTTTATGCTTCTGGCGTTGACTTCTTAGGCCCGAACTATTCGATCTGGTGCAACAACGCCCTAGAGTGAAGCCTAGGTTGCCTGGAACGTAGAAATGACCATCACTTTCACACTGGTTACAATTATTCGTTTTATACGATGGAAAAGCTGTTGTATTTATATCGTATTTTATGCTTCTGGCGTTGACTCCTTAGGCCCTAACTATTCCATCTGGTGGAACAACGCCCTAGGGTGAAGCGTCGGTTGCCCGGAAAGTAGAAATGACCATAACTTTCACACTTGTAGCAATTATTCGTTTTATACGATGGAAAAACTGTTCTATTTATTTTGTATTTTATGCTTCGGGCGTTGACTTCTAAGGCCCTAACTATTCTATCAGGTGGAGCAAAGCCCTAGAGTGAAGCCTAGGTTGCCCGGTACGTAGAAATGACCATCACTTTCAAACTGGTTGCAATTATTCGTCTTATACGATGGAAAAGCTGTTGTATTTATATCGTATTTTATGCTTCTGGCGTTGACTTCTTAGGCCCTAACTATTCCATCTGGTGGAACAACGCCACAGGGTGAAGCCTAGGTTGCACGGAAAGTAGAAATAACCATAACTTTCACACTGGTAGCTACTATTTGTTTTATACGATGGAAAAACTGTTCTATTTATTTTATATTTTATGCTTCGGGCGTTGACTTCTAAGACCCTAACTATTCGATCTGGTGGAGCAACGCCCTAGAGTGGAGGCTAGGTTGCCCGGTACGTAGAAATGACCATTACTTTCACACTGTTTGCAAATATACATTATATACGACGGAAAGTCTGTTGTATTTATGTTGTATTTTATGCTCCTGGCGTTGACTTCTTAGGCCCTAACTATTTGATCTGGTGGAGCACCGCCCTAGCGTGAAGCCTAGGTTGCCCGGAACGTAGAAATGACCATTCATTTCACACTGGTAGCAATTATTCGTTTTATACGATGGAAAAACTGTTTTATTTATTTTGTATTTTATGCTTCGGGCGTTGACTTCTAAGGCCCTAACTATTCGATCTGGCGGAGCAACGCCCTAGAGTGAAGCCTAGGTTGCGCGGAGCGTAGAAATGACGATAACTTTCACACTGGTAGCAATTATTCGTTTTATATGATGGAAAAACTGTTTTATTTATTTTGTATTTTATGCTTCGGGCGTTGACTTCTAAGGCCCTAACTGTTCGATCTGGTGGAGCAACGCCCTAGAGTGAAGCCTAGGTTGCCCGGCACGTAGAAATGACCACAACTTTCACACTGGTTGCTATCATTCGTTTTATATGATGGAAAAACTGTTGTATTTATATTGTATTTTATGCTTCTGGCGTTCACTTCTTAGGCCCTAACTATTCGATCTGGTGGAACAACGGCCTAGAGTGAAGCCTAAGTTGCCCGGAACGTAGAAATGACCATAACTTTCACACTGGTTGCTATCATTCGTTTTATATGATGGATAAACTGTTGTATTTATATTGTGTTTTATGCTTCTGGCGTTCACTTCTTAGGCCCTAACTATTCGATCTGGTGGAACAACGCCCTAGGGTGAAGCCTAGGTTGCCCGGAACGTAGAAATGACCATAACTTTTACACTGCTAGCATTTATTCGTTTTATACAATGGAAAAGCTGTTCTATTTATTTTGCATTTTATGCTTCGGGCGTTTACTTCTAAGGCCCTAACTGATTGATCTGGAGGAGCAACGCCCTAGTGTGAAGCCCAGATTGCCCGGAACGTTGAAATGACCATAACTTTCACTCTGGTTGCTAATATTCGTTTTATACGATGGAAAAACTGTTATATTTATATTGCATTTTATTCTTATGGCGTTGAATTCTAAGTCCCTAGCTATTCCATCTGGTGGAGCAACGCCCTAGAGCGAAACCTAGGTTACCCGGAACGTAGAAATGACCAGTACTTTAACACTGTTTGCAGTTATTCCTGTTATACGATGGAAAAACTGTTGCACCTTTATTGTATTTTATGCTTCTGGCGTTGACTTCTAAGGCCCTAACTATTCGATCAGGTGGAGCAACGCCCTAGAGTGAAGACTAGGTTGCTCGAAATGTAGAAATGACCATAACTTTCACACTGGTTGCAATTATTCATTTTATACGATGGAAAAACTGTTGGACTTATATTGTATTTTATTCTTATGGCGTTGAATTCTAATTCCCTAGCTATTCGATCTGGTGGAGCAACGCCCTAGAGTGAAACCTAGGTTACCCGGAACGTAGAAATGACCAGTACTTTCAGACTGTTTGCAGTTATTCCTGTTATACGATGGAAAAACCTTTGCGTCTTTATTGTATTTTATGCTTCTGGCGTTGACTTCTAAGGCCCTAGCTATTCGATTTGGTGGAGCAACGCCCTAGAGTGGAGCCTAGGTTGCCCGGTACGTAGAAATGACCATTACTTTCACACTGTTTGCAAATATACATTATATACGACGGAAAGTCTGTTGTATTTATGTTGTATTTTATGCTCCTGGCGTTGACTTCTTAGGCCGTAACTATTTGATCTGGTGGAGCACCGCCCTAGCGTGAAGCCTAGGTTGCCCGGAACGTAGAAATGACCATTCATTTCACACTGGTAGCAATTATTCGTTTTATACGATGGAAAAACTGTTTTATTTATTTTGTATTTTATGCTTCGGGCGTTGACTTCTAAGGCCCTAACTATTCGATCTGGCGGAGCAACGCCCTAGAGTGAAGCCTAGGTTGCGCGGAGCGTAGAAATGACGACAACTTTCACACTGGTAGCAATTATTCGTTTTATATGATGGAAAAACTGTTTTATTTATTTTGTATTTTATGCTTCTGGCGTTGACATCTAAGGCCCTATCTGTTTGATCTGGTGGAGCAACGCCCTAGAGTGAAGCCTAGGTTGCCCGGAACGTAGAAATGACCATAACTTTCACACTGGTTGCTTTTATTCGTTTTATACGGTGGAAAAACTGTTATATTTATATTGCATTTTATGCTTCTGGCGTTGACTTCTTAGGCCCTAACTATTCGATCTGGTGGAACAACACACTAGAGTGAAGCCTAGGTTGCCTGGAACGTAGAAATGACCATCACTTTCACACGGGTTGCAATTATTCCTGTTATAGGATGGAAAGACTGTTGTATTTTTATTGTATTTTATGCTTCACGCGTTGACTTCTGAGGCCGTAGCTATTCGATGTGGTGGATGAACGCCATAGAGTGAAGCCTAGGTTGCCCGGAACGTAGAAATGTCCATATCTTTCACACTGTTTGCAATTATTCATTTTATACGATGGCAATGCTGTTGTATATTTATTGCATTTTATGCTTCGGGCATTGACTTCTAAGGACCTAACTATTCAATCTGCTGGAGCAACGCCTTTGGGTGAAGCCTAGGTTGCCCGGAACGTAGAAATGACCATAAATTTCACACTGGTAGCAATTATTCGTTTTATACGATGGAAAAACTGTTTTATTTATTTTGTATTTTATGCTTCGGGCGTTGTCTTCTAAGGCCCTAACTATTCGATCTGGTGGAGCAACGCCCTAGAGTGAAGCCTAGGTTGCGCGGAACGTAGAAATGACCATAACTTTCACACTGGTAGCAATTATTCGTTTTATACGATGGAAAAACTGTTTCATTTATTTTGTATTTTATGCTTCGGGCGTTGACTTCTTAGGCCCTAACTATTCGATCTGGTGGAGGAACGCCCTAGGCTGAAGCCTAGGTTGTCCGGAACGTAGAAATGACCATAACTTTTACACTGGTAGCAATTATTCGTTTTATACAATGGAAAAACCGTTCTATTTATTTTGCATTTTATGCTTCGGGCGTTGACTTCTAAGGCCCTAACTGATTGATCTGGACGAGCAACGCCCTAGTGTGAAGCCCAGACTGCCCGGAACGTTGAAATGACCATAACTTCCACTCTGGTTGCTAATATTCGTTTTATACGATGGAAAAACTGTTATATTTATATTGCATTTTATTCTTATGGCGTTGAATTCTAAGTCCCTAGCTATTCGATCTGGTGGAGCCACGCCCTAGAGTGAAACCTAGGTTACCCGGAACGTAGAAATGACCAGTACTTTCACACTGTTTGCAGTTATTCCTGTTATACGATGGAAAAACTGTTGCATTTTTATTGTATTTTATGCTTCTGGCGTTGACTTCTAAGGCCCTAACTATTCGATCAGGTGGAGCAACGCACTAGAGTGAAGCCTAGGTTGCTCGAAATGTAGAAATGACCATAACTTTCATACTGGTTGCAATTATTCATTTTATACGATGGAAAAACTGTTGGACTTATATTGTATTTTATTCTTATGGCGTTGAATTCTAATTCCCTAGCTATTCGATCTGGTGGTGCAACGCCCTAGAGTGAAACCTAGGTTACCCGGAACGTAGAAATGACCAGTACTTTCATACTGTTTGCAGTTATTCCTGTTATACGATGGAAAAACCTTTGCATCTTTATTGTATTTTATGCTTCTGGCATTGACTTCTAAGGCCCTAGCTATTCGATTTGGTGGAGCAACGCCCTAGAGTGGAGCCTAGGTTGCCCGGTACGTAGAAATGACCATTACTTTCACACTGTTTGCAAATATACATTATATACGATGGAAAGTCTGTTGTATTTATGTTGTATTTTATGCTCCTGGCGTTGACTTCTTAGGCCCTAACTATTTGATCTGGTGGAGCACCGCCCTAGCGTGAAGCCTAGGTTGCCCGGAACGTAGAAATGACCATTGCTTTCACAATGTATGCAATTATTCATTGTATTCGGTGGAAAGACTGTTCTATTTATTTTGTATTTTATGCATCTGGCGTTGACTTCTAAGGCCCTAACCATTCGTTCTGGTGCAGCAACGCCCTCGAGTGAAGCCTAGGTTGCCCGGAACGTAGAAATAACCATAACTTCACACTGGTTCCTATTATTCGTTTCACACGATGGAAAAACTGTTATATTTATATTGCATTTTATGCTTCTGGCGTTGACTTCTTAGGCCCTAACTATTTAACCTGGTGCAGCAACGCCCTAGAGTGAAGCCTTGGTTGCCCGGAACGTAGAACATACCATTACCTTTACACTGGTTGCAATTATTCCTGTCATACGATGGAAAAACTGTTGCATCTTTATTGTATTTTATGCTTCTGGCGTTGACTTCTTAGGCGCTAACTATTCCATCTGGTGGAACAACGCCCTAGGGTGAAGCCTAGGTTGCCCGGAACGCAGAAATGACCAACTCTTTCACACTGGTAGCAATTATTCGTTTTATACATGGAAAAGCTGTTATATATATATATTGCATTTTATGCTTCTGGCATTGAATTCTAAGTCCCTAGCTATTCGATCTGGTGGAGCAACGCGCTAGAGTGAAGCCTAGGTTGCCCGGAACGTAGAAGTGACCATAACTTTCACACTGGTTGCTATTATTCGTTTTATACGATGGAAAAACTGTTCAATTTATTTTGTATTTAATGCTTCGGGCGTTGGTTTCTAAGGCCCTAACTGTTTGATCTGGTGGAGCAACGCCCAAGAGTGAAGCCTAGGTTGCCCGGAACGTAGAAATGACCATAACTTTCACACTGGTTGCTATTATTCGTTATATACGATGGAAAAACTGTTATATTTATATTGTATTTTATGCTTCTGTCGTTGACTTCTGAGGACGTAGCTATTCGATGTGGTGGAACAACGCCCTAGGGTGAATCCTAGGTTGCCCGGAATGTAGAAATGACCATAACTTTCACACTGGTTGCAATTATTCGTTTTATACGATGGATAAGCTGTTGTATTTATATCGTATTTTATGCTTCTGGCGTTGACTTCTAAGACCTTAACTATTCGATCTGGTGGAGCAACGACCTAGAGTGAAGCCTAGGTTGCCCGGAGCGTCGAAAGGACCATCACTTTCAAACTGGTTGCAATTAATCCTGTTATACGATGGAAAAACTGTTGTATTTTTGTTGCCTTTTATGCATCGGGCGTTGACTTCTAAGGCCCTAACTATTCAATCTGTTGGAGCAACGCCCTAGGGTGAAGCCTAGGTTGCCCGGAAAGCAGAAATGACGTTAACTTTCATATTGGTTGCAATTATTAGTTTTATACGATGGAAAAGCTGTTATATTTGTATTGTATTTTATGCATCCGGCGTTGACTTCTAAGGCACTATCTATTCCGTCTAGTGGATCAACGCCCTAGAGTGAAGCCTAGATTGCCCGGAACGTAGAAATGACCATCACTTTCAAACTGGTTGCAATTATTCCTGTTATATGATGGAAAAACTCTTGTATTTTTATCGCATTTTATGCTTCGGGCATTGACTTCTAAGGCCCTAACTATTCAATCTGTTGGAGCAACGCCCTAGGGTGAAGCCTAGGTTGCCCGGAACGTAGAAATGACCATAACCTTCACACTGGTTGCAATTATTCATTTTATGCGATGGAAAAACTGTTGTACTTATATTGTATTTTATTCTTATGGCGTTGAATTCTATGTCCCTAGCTATTCAATCTGGTGGAGCAACGCCCTAGAGTGGAACCTAGGTTACCCGGTACGTAGGAATGACCATTACTTTCACACTGTTTGCAAATATACATTATATACGATGGAAAGTCTGTTGTATTTATGTTGTATTTTATGCTTCTGGCGTTGACTTCTTAGGCCCTAACTATTTTATCTGTTGGAGCAATGCCCTAGGGTGAAGCCTAGCTTGCCCGGAAAATATAAATGACCATAAGTTTCATACTGGTTGCAATTATTCGTTTTATACGATGGAAAAACTGTTGTATTTATATTGTATTTTATGCTTCTGGCGTTCACTTCTTAGGCCCGAACTATTCGATCAGGTGGAACAACGGCCGAGGGTGAAGCCTAGGTTGCCCGGAACGTAGAAATGACCATAACTTTCACACTGGTTGCTATTATTCGTTTTATACGATGGAAAAACTGTTATATTTATTTTGTTTTTTATGCTTCGGGCGTTGACTTCTAAGGCCCTAACTGTTTCATGTGGTGGAGCAACGCCCTAGAGTGAAGCCTAGGTTGCCGCGAACGTAGAAATGACCATTACCTTCACGCTTGCGGCAATTACTCCAGTTATGCGATGTAAAAACTTTTGTATTTTTATTGTATTTTATGCTTCAGGCGTCGACTTCTAAGGCTGTAGGTATTCGGTGTGGAGGAGCAACGCCCTAGAGTGAAGCCTATGTTGTCCGGAACGTAGAAATGACCAATACCTTCACACTGGTTGCAATTAACCCTGTTATACGATGGAAAAGCTGTTGTACCTTTATTGTATTTTGTGCTCCTGGCGTTGACTTCTTAGGCTCTAACTATTGGATCTGGTGGACTGACGCCCTAGAGTGAAGCCTAGGCTGCCGGGAACATAGAAATGAACAGCGCTTTATCACTGGTTGCAATTATTCCTGTTATACGATGGAAAAACTGTTGTATTTGTATTGTATTTTATGCTTCTGGCGGTGACTTCTTGGGCCCGAACTATTCGATCTGTTGGAACAACGCCCTAGAGTGAAGACCAGGTTACCCGGAACGCAGAAATTACCATAACATTCACACTGGTTGCAATTATCCTTTTTATACGATGGAAAAACTGTTGTACTTTTATTGTATTTTATGCTTTGGGCGTTGACTTCTATGGCCCTAGATATTCGATTTGGTGGAGCAACGTTCAAGAGTGAAGCGTATGTTGCCCGAAACGTAGAAATGACCATTACTTTCACACTGGTTACAAGTATTCTTTTTATACGATGGAAGAACTGTTGTATTTTTATTGTATTTTATGCGTCTGGAGATGCTATCTAAGGCCCTAACTGTTCGACCTGGTGGAGCAATGACGTAGAGTGAAGCCTAGGGTGCCCGGAACATAGAAATGGCCATTACTTTCACACAGGTTGTAATTATTCGTTTTATACAATGGAAAAACTGTTGTATCTATATCGTATTTTATGCTTCTGGCGTTTACTTCTAAGGCCCTAACTATTCGATCTAGTGGAGCAACGCCCTAGAATGAAGCCTAGGTTGCCCGGAACGTAGAAATGACCATAACCTTAACACTGGTTGCAATTATCCCTGTTATACGATGGAAAAGGTGTTGTATTTATATTGTACTTTATGCTTCTTGCGCTGACTTCTCAGGCCCTAACTATTCGATCTGGCGGAGCAACGCCCTAGAGTGAAGCCTAGGTTGCCCGAAACGTAGAAATGACCATCACTTTCACACTGGTTGCAGTTATTCCTGTTATACGATGGACAAGCTGTTGCATTTTTATTGTACTCTATGCTCCTGGCGTTGACTTCTATGGCGCTACGTATTCGATCTGGTGGAGCAATGCCTCACAGTTAAATCTAGGATGCCCGAAACGTCGAAATGATCATTACTTTCACACTGATTGCAATTATTCGTTTTATACGATGGAAAAACTGTTTTATTATATTGTGTTTTATGCTTCTGGCGGTGACTTCTTAGGCCCTAACTATTCGATCTGTTGGACCAACGCCCTAGAGTGAAGCCCAGGTTGCCCGGAACGTAGAAATTACCATAACTTTCACACTGGTAGCAATTATTCGTTTTATACAATGGAAAACTGTTCTATTTATTTTGTATTTTATGCTTCTGGCGTTGACTTCTTAGGCCCTAACTATTCGATCTCGGGGGCAGCGTCCAAGAGTGAAGCGTATGTTGCCCGAAACGTAGAAATGACCATTACATTCGCACTGGTTGCAGTTATTCCTGTTATACGATGGAAAAACTGTTTTATTTATATTGTGTTTTATGCTTCTGGCGGTGACTTCTTAGGCCCTAACTATTCGATCTGTTGGACCAACGCCCTAGAGTGAAGCCCAGGTTGCCCGGAACGTAGAAATTACCATAACTTTCACACTGGTTGCAATTATTCGTTCTATACAATGGAAAACTGTTCCATTTATTTTTAATTTTGTGCTTCGGGCGTTGACATCTAAGGCCCTAACTATACGATCTGGTGGAGCAACGCCCTAGAGTGAAGCCTACGTTGCCCGGAACGTAGAATTGGCCATCACTTTCAAACTGGTTGCAATTAATCGTGTTATACGATGGAAAAACTGTTGTATTTTTATTGCCTTTTATGCTTCGGGCGTTGACTTCTAAGGCCCTAACTATTCAATCTGTTGGAGCAACGCCCTAGGGTGAAGCGTAGGTTGCCAGGAAAGTAGAAATGACGTTAACTTTCATAGTGGTTGCAATTATTCGTTTTATACGATGGAAAAACTGTTGTATTTATATTGTATTTTATGCATCTGGCGTTGACTTCTAATGCACTAACTATTCGATCTAGTGGATCAACGCCCTAAAGTGAAGCCTAGGTTGCCCGGTACGTAGATATGACCATCACTCTCAAACTGGTTGCAATTATTCCTATTATATGATGGAAAAACTGTTGTATTTTTATTGCATTTTATGCTTCGGGCATTGACTTCTAAGGCCCTAACTATTCAATCTGTTGGAGCAATGCCCTAGGGTGAAGCCTAGGTTGCCCGGAAAATATAAATGACCATAAGTTTCATACTGGTTGCAATTATTCGTTTTATACGATGGAAAAACTGTTGTATTTATATTGTATTTTATGCTTCTGGCGTTCACTTCTTAGGCCCGAACTATTCGATCTGGTGGAACAACGGCCGATGGTGAAGCCTAGGTTGCCCGGAACGTAGAAATGACAATAACTTTTACACTGGTAGCAATTATTCGTTTTATACAATGGAAAAACTGTTTTATTTATTTTGTATTTAATGCTTCGGGTGTTGGCTTCTAAGGCCCTAACTGTTTGATCTGGTGGAGCAACGCCCTAGAGTGAAGCCTAGGTTGCCCGGAACGTAGAAGTGACCATAACTTTCACACTGGTTGCTATTATTCGTTTTATACGATGGAAAAACTGTTATATTTATTTTGCATTTTATGCTTCGGGCGTTGACTTCTAAGGCCCTAACTGTTTGATGTGGTGGAGCAACGCCCTAGAGTGAAGACTAGGTTGCCCGGAACGTAGAAATGACCATAACTTTCACACTGGTTGCTATTATTCGTTATATACGATGGAAAAACTGTTATATTTATATTGTATTTTATGCTTCTGTCGTTGACTTCTGCGGCCGTAGTTATTCGATGTGGTGGAACAACGCCATAGGGTGAATCCTAGGTTGCCCGGAACGTAGAAATGACCATAACTTTCACACTGGTTGCAATTATTCGTTTTATACGATGGATAAGCTGTTGTATTTATATCGTATTTTATGCTTCTGGCGTTGACTTCTTAGGCCGTAACTATTCCATCTGGTGGAACAACGCCCTAGGGTAAAGCGTAGGTTGCCCGGAAAATAGAAATGTCCATAACTTTCACACTGGTAGCAATTATTCGTTTTCTACGATGGAAAAACTGTTCCATTTATTTTGTATTTTATGCTTCGGGCGTTGACTTCTAAACCCTAACTATTCGCCCTGGTGGAGCAACGACCTAGAGTGAAGCCTAGGTTGCCCGGAACGTCGAAATGACCATCACTTTCAAACTGGTTGCAATTAATCCTGTCATACGATGGAAAAACTGTTGTATTTTTATTGCCTTTTATGCTTCGGGCGTTGACTTCTAAGGCCCTAACTATTCAATCTGTTGGAGCAACGCCCTAGGGTGAAGCCTAGGTTGCTCGGAAAGTAGAAATGACGTTAACTTTCATAGTGGTTGCAATTATTCGTTTTATACGATGGAAAAACTGTCTTATATATTTTGTATTTTATGCTTCTGGCGTTGACTACTTAGGCCCTAACTATTCCATCTAGTGGATCAACGCCCTAGAGTGAAGCCTAGGTTTCCCGGTACGTAGAAATGACCATCACTCTCAAACTGGTTGCAATTATTCCTGTTATATGATGGAAAAACTGTTGTATTTTATTGCATTTTATGCTTCGGGCATTGACTTCTAAGGCCCTAACTATTCAATCTGTTGGAGCAATGCCCTAGGGTGAAGCCTAGGTTGCCCGGAAAATATAAATGACCATAAGTTTCATACTGGTTGCAATTATTCGTTTTATACGATGGAAAAACTGTTGTATTTATATTGTATTTTATGCTTCTGGCGTTCACTTCTTAGGCCCGAACTATTCGATCTGGTGGAACAACGGCCGAGGGTGAAGCCTAGGTTGCCCGGAACGTAGAAATGACCATAACTTTTACACTGGTAGCAGTTATTCGTTTTATACAATGGAAAAACTGTTCTACTTATTTGTATTTAATGCTTCGGGCGTTGGCTTCTAAGGCCCTAACTGTTTGATCTGGTAGAGCAACGCCCTAGAGTGAAGCCTAGGTTGCCCGGAACGTAGAAGTGACCATAACTTTCACACTGGTTGCTATTATTCGTTTTATACGATGGAAAAGCTGTTATATTTATTTTGTATTTAATGCTTCGGGCGTTGACTTCTAAGGCCCTAACTGTTTGATCTGGTGGAGCACCGCCCTAGAGTGAAGCCTAGGCCGCTCGGAACGTAGTAATGACGTTAACTTTCATAGTGGTTGCAATTATTCGTTTTATACGATGGAAAAACTGTTGTATTTATATTGTATTTTATGCATCTGGCGTTGACTTCTAAGGAACTAACTATTCGATCTAGTGGATCAATGCCCTAGAGTGAAGCCTAGGTTGCCCGGTACGTAGAAATGACCATCACTCTCAATCTGGTTGCAATTATTCCTGTTATATGATGGAAAAACTGTTGTATTTTTATTGCATTTTTTGCTTCGGGCATTGACTTCTAAGGCCCTAACTATTCAATCTGTTGGAGCAATGCCCTAGGGTGAAGCCTAGGTTGCCCGGAAAATATAAATGACCATAAGTTTCATACTGGTTGCAATTATTCGTTTTATACGATGGAAAAACTGTTGTATTTATATTGTATTTTATACTTCTGGCGTTCACTTCTTAGGCCCGAACTATTCAATCTGGTGGAACAACGGCCGAGGGTGAAGCCTAGGTTGCCCGGAACGTAGAAATGACCATAACTTTTACACTGGTAGCAGTTATTCGTTTTATACAATGGAAAAACTGTTCTACTTATTTGTATTTAATGCTTCGGGCGTTGGCTTCTAAGGCCCTAACTGTTTGATCTGGTGGAGCAACGCCCTAGAGTGAAGCCTAGGTTGCCCGGAACGTAGAAGTGACCATAACTTTCACACTGGTTGCTATTATTCGTTTTATACGATGGAAAAACTGTTATATTTATTTTGTATTTTATGCTTCGGGCGTTGACTTCTAAGGCCCTAACTGTTTGATGTGGTGGAGCAACGCCCTAGAGTGAAGCCTAGGTTGCCCGGCACGTAGAAATGACCATAACTTTCAGACTGGTTGCTATTATTCGCTATATAAGATGGAAAAACTGTTATATTTATGTTGTATTTTATGCTTCTGTCGTTGACTTCTGAGGCCGTAGCTATTCGGTGTGGTGGAACAACGCCCTAGGGTGAATCCTAGGTTGCCCGGAACGTAGAAATGACCATAACTTTCACACTGGTTGCAATTATTCGTTTTATACGATGGATAAGCTGTTGTATTTATATCGTCTTTTATGCTTCTGGCGTTGACTTCTTAGGCCGTAACTATTCCATCTGGTGGAACAACGCCCTAGGGTAAAGCGTAGGTTGCCCGGAAAGTAGAAATGACCATAACTTTCACACTGGTAGCAATTATTCGTTTTATACGATGGAAAAACTGTTACATTTATTTTGTATTTTATGCTTCGGGCGTTGACTTCTAAGACCCTAACTATTCGATCTGGTGGAGCAACGACCTAGAGTGAAGCTTAGGTTGCCCGGAACATCGAAATGACCATCACTTTCAAACTGGTTGCAATTAATCCTGTTATACGATGGAAAAACTGTTGTATTTTTGTTGCCTTTTATGCTTCGGGCGTTGACTTCTAAGGCCCTAACTATTCAATCTGTTGGAGCAACGCCCTAGGGTGAAGCCTAGGTTGCCCGGAACGTAGAAAAGACCATAACTTTCACACTGGTAGCAATTATTCGTTTTATACGATGGAAAAACTGTTCCATTTATTTTGTATTTTATGCTTCGGGCGTTGACTTCTAAGACCCTAACTATTCGATCTGGTGGAGTAACGACCTAGAGTGAAGCCTAGGTTGCCCGGAACGTCGAAATGACCATCACGTTCAAACTGGTTGCAATTAATCCTGTTATACGATGGAAAAACTGTTGTATTTTTCTTGCCTTTTATGCTTCGGGCGTTGACTTCCAAGGCCCTAACTATTCAATCTGTTGGAGCAACGCCCTAGGGTGAAGCCTAGGTTGCCCGGAACGTAGAAAAGACCATAACTTTTACACTGGTAGCAATTATTCGTTTTATACGATGGAAAAACTGTTATATTTATATTGTATTTTATGCTTCTGGCGTTGACTTCTTAGGTCCTAACTATTCGATCTGGTGGAACAACACCCTAGAGTGAAGCCTAGGATGCCTGGAACGTAGAAATGACCATCACTTTCACACGGGTTGCAATTATTCCTGTTATAGGGTGGAAAGACTGTTGTATTTTTATTGTATTTTATGCTTCACGCGTTGACTTCTGAGGCCGTAGCTATTCGATGTGGTGGATGAACGCCATAGAGTGAAGCCTAGGTTGCCCGGAACGTAGAAATGTCCATATCTTTCACACTGTTTGCAATAATTCATTTTATACGATGGTAATGCTGTTATATATTTATTGCATTTTATGCTTCGGGCATTGACTTCTAAGGACCTAACTATTCAATCTGTTGGAGCAACGCCCTTGGGTGTAAGCCTAGGTTGCCCGGAACGTAGAAATGACCATAACTTTCACACTGGTTGCTATTATTCGTTTTATACGATGGAAAAGCTGTTATATTTATATTGTATTTTATGCTTCTGGCGTTAACTTCTTAGGCCCTAACTATTCGATCTGGTGGAACAACACCCTAGAGTGAAGCCTAGGTTGCCTGGAACGTAGAAATGACCATCACTTTCACACGGGTTGCAATTATTCCTGTTATAGGATGGAAAGACTGATGTATTTTTATTGTATTTTATGCTTCACGCGTTGACTTCTGAGGCCGTAGCTATTCGATGTGGTGGATGAACGCCATAGAGTGAAGCCTAGGTTGCCCGGAACGTAGAAATGTCCATATCTTTCACACTGTTTGCAATTATTCATTTTATACGATGGCAATGCTGTTGTATATTTATTGCATTTTATGCTTCGGGCATTGACTTCTAAGGACCTAACAATTCAATCTGTTGGAGCAACGCCATTGGGTGAAGCCTAGGTTGCCCGGAACGTAGAAATGACCATAACTTTCACACTGGTTGCAATTATTCGTTTTATACGATGGAAAAGCTGTTGTATTTATATCGTATTTTATGATTCTGGCGTTGACTTCTTAGGCCCTAACTATTCCATCTGCTGGAACAACGCCCTAGGGTGAAGCGTAGGTTGCCCGGAAAGTAGAAATGACCATAACTTTCACACTGGTAGCAATTATTCGTTTTATACGATGGAAAAACTGTTCTATTTATTTTGTATTTTATGCTTCGGGCGTTGACTTGTAAGGCCCTAACTATTCGATCAGGTGGAGCAACGCCCTAGAGTGAAGCCTAGGTTGCCCGGTACGACGAAATGACCATCACTTTCAAACTGGTTGCAATTATTCGTCTTATACGATGGAAAAGCTGTTGTATTTATATCGTATTTTATGCTTCTGGCGTTGACTTCTTAGGCCCTAACTATTCCATCTGGTGGAACAACGCCATAGGGTGAAGCCTAGGTTGCCCGGAAAGTAGAAATAACCATAACTTTCACACTGGTTTCTATTATTCGTTTTATACGATGGAAAAACTGTTATATTTATATTGTATTTTATGCTTCTGGCGTTGACTTCTTAGGCCCGAACTATTCGATCTGGTGCAACAACGCCCTAGAGTGAAGCCTAGGTTGCCTGGAACGTAGAAATGACAATAAGTTTCTTACTGGTTGCAATTATTCGTTTTATACGATGGAAAATCTGTTGCATTTATATTGTATTTTATGCTTCAGGCGTTCACTTCTTAGGCCCTAACTATTCGATCTGGTGGACCAACGCCCTAGGGTGAAGCCTAGGTTGCCCGGAACGTAGAAAAGACCATAACTTTTACACTGGTAGCATTTATTCGTTTTATACAATGGAAAAACCGTTCTATTTATTTTGTATTTTATGCTTCGGGCGTTGACTTCTAAGGCCCTAACTGATTGACCTGGTGGAGCAACGCCCTAGTGTGAAGCCCAGATTGCCCGGAACGTTGAAATGACCATAACTTTCACTCTGGTTGCTAATATTCGTTTTATACGATGGAAAAACTGTTATATTTATATTGCATTTTATTCTTATGGCGTTGAATTCTAAGTCCCTAGCTATTCGATCTGGTGGAGCAACGCCCTAGAGTGAATCCTAGGTTACCCGGAACGTAGAAATGACCAGTACTTTCACACTGTTTGCAGTTATTCCTGTTATACGATGGAAAAACTGTTGCATCTTTATTGTATTTTATGCTTCTGGCGTTGACTTCTAAGGCCCTAACTATTCAATCTGTTGGAGCAATGCCCTAGGGTGAAGCCTAGGTTGCGCGGAAAATATAAATGACCATAAGCTTCATACTGGTTGCAATTATTCGTTTTATACGATGGAAAAACTGTTGTACTTATATTGTATTTTATGCTTCTGGCGTTCACTTCTTAGGCCCGAACTATTCAATCTGGTGGAACAACGGCCGAGGGTGAAGCCTAGGTTGCCCGGAACGTAGAAATGACCATAACTTTTACACTGGTAGCAGTTATTCGTTTTATACAATGGAAAAACTGTTCTACTTATTTGTATTTAATGCTTCGGGCGTTGGCTTCTAAGGCCCTAACTGTTTGATCTGGTGGAGCAACGCCCTAGAGTGAAGCCTAGGTTGCCCGGAACGTAGAAGTGACCATAACTTTCACACTGGTTGCTATTATTCGTTTTATACGATGGAAAAGCTGTTATATTTATTTTGTATTTAATGCTTCGGGCGTTGACTTCTAAGGCCCTAACTGTTTGATCTGGTGGAGCACCGCCCTAGAGTGAAGCCTAGGCCGCTCGGAACGTAGTAATGACGTTAACTTTCATAGTGGTTGCAATTATTCGTTTTATACGATGGAAAAACTGTTGTATTTATATTGTATTTTATGCATCTGGCGTTGACTTCTAAGGCACTAACTATTCGATCTAGTGGATCAATGCCCTAGAGTGAAACCTAGGTTGCCCGGTACGTAGAAATGACCATCACTCTCAATCTGGTTGCAATTATTCCTGTTATATGATGGAAAAACTGTTGTATTTTTATTGCATTTTTTGCTTCGGGCATTGACTTCTAAGGCCCTAACTATTCAATCTGTTGGAGCAATGCCCTAGGGTGAAGCCTAGGTTGCCCGGAAAATATAAATGACCATAAGTTTCTTACTGGTTGCAATTATTCGTTTTATACGATGGAAAAACTGTTGTATTTATATTGTATTTTATACTTCTGGCGTTCACTTCTTAGGCCCGAACTATTCAATCTGGTGGAACAACGGCCGAGGGTGAAGCCTAGGTTGCCCGGAACGTAGAAATGACCATAATACTTTTACACTGGTAGCAGTTATTCGTTTTATACAATGGAAAAACTGTTCTACTTATTTGTATTTAATGCTTCGGGCGTTGGCTTCTAAGGCCCTAACTGTTTGATCTGGTGGAGCAACGCCCTAGAGTGAAGCCTAGGTTGCCCGGAACGTAGAAGTGACCATAACTTTCACACTGGTTGCTATTATTCGTTTTATACGATGGAAAAACTGTTATATTTATTTTGTATTTTATGCTTCGGGCGTTGACTTCTAAGGCCCTAACTGTTTGATGTGGTGGAGCAACGCCCTAGAGTGAAGCCTAGGTTGCCCGGCACGTAGAAATGACCATAACTTTCAGACTGGTTGCTATTATTCGCTATATAAGATGGAAAAACTGTTATATTTATGTTGTATTTTATGCTTCTGTCGTTGACTTCTGAGGCCGTAGCTATTCGGTGTGGTGGAACAACGCCCTAGGGTGAATCCTAGGTTGCCCGGAACGTAGAAATGACCATAACTTTCAAACTGGTTGCAATTATTCGTTTTATACGATGGATAAGCTGTTGTATTTATATCGTCTTTTATGCTTCTGGTGTTGACTTCTTAGGCCGTAACTATTCCATCTGGTGGAACAACGCCCTAGGGTAAAGCGTAGGTTGCCCGGAAAGTAGAAATGACCATAACTTTCACACTGGTAGCAATTATTCGTTTTATACGATGGAAAAACTGTTCCATTTATTTTGTATTTTATGCTTCGGGCGTTGACTTCTAAGACCCTAACTATTCGATCTGGTGGAGCAACGACCTAGAGTGAAGCCTAGGTTGCCCGGAACGTCGAAATGACCATCACTTTCAAACTGGTTGCAATTAATCCTGTTATACGATGGAAAAACTGTTGTATTTTTGTTGCCTTTTATGCTTCGGGCGTTGACTTCTAAGGCCCTAACTATTCAATCTGTTGGAGCAACGCCCTAGGGTGAAGCCTAGGTTGCCCGGAACGTAGAAAAGACCATAACTTTTACACTGGTAGCAATTATTCGTTTTATACGATGGAAAAACTGTTATATTTATATTGTATTTTATGCTTCTGGCGTTGTCTTCTTAGGTCCTAACTATTCGATCTGGTGGAACATCACCCTAGAGTGAAGCCTAGGATGCCTGGAACGTAGAAATGACCATCACTTTCACACGGGTTGCAATTATTCCTGTTATAGGATGGAAAGACTGTTGTATTTTTATTGTATTTTATGCTTCACGCGTTGACTTCTGAGGCCGTAGCTATTCGATGTGGTGGATGAACGCCATAGAGTGAAGTCTAGGTTGCCCGGAACGTAGAAATTACCATAACTTTCACACTGGTTGCTATTATTCGTTTTATACGATGGATAAGCTGTTGTATTTATATCGTATTTTATGCTTCTGGCGTTGACTTCTTAGGCCGTAACTATTCCATCTGGTGGAACAACGACCTAGGGTAAAGCGTAGCTTGCCCGGAAAGTAGAAATGACCATAACTTTCACACTGGTAGCAATTATTCGTTTTATACGATGGAAAAACTGTTCCATTTATTTTGTATTTTATGCTTCGGGCGTTGACTTCTAAGACCCTAACTATTCGATCTGGTGGAGTAACGACCTAGAGTGAAGCCTAGGTTGCCCGGAACGTCGAAATGACCATCACTTTCAAACTGGTTGCAATTAATCCTGTTATACGATGGAAAAACTGTTGTATTTTTCTTGCCTTTTATGCTTCGGGCGTTGACTCACAAGGCCCTAACTATTCAATCTGTTGGAGCAACGCCCTAGGGTGAAGCCTAGGTTGCCCGGAACGTAGAAAAGACCATAACTTTTACACTGGTAGCAATTATTCGTTTTATACGATGGAAAAACTGTTATATTTATATTGTATTTTATGCTTCTGGCGTTGACTTCTTAGGTCCTAACTATTCGATCTGGTGGAACAACACCCTAGAGTGAAGCCTAGGATGCCTGGAACGTAGAAATGACCATCACTTTCACACGGGTTGCAATTATTCCTGTTATAGGATGGAAAGACTGATGTATTTGTATTGTATTTTATGCTTCACGCGTTGACTTCTGAGGCCGTAGCTATTCGATGTGGTGGATGAACGCCATAGAGTGAAGCCTAGGTTGCCCGGAACGTAGAAATGTCCATATCTTTCACACTGTTTGCAATTATTCATTTTATACGATGGCAATGCTGTTGTATATTTATTGCATTTTATGCTTCGGGCATTGACTTCTAAGGACCTAACAATTCAATCTGTTGGAGCAACGCCATTGGGTGAAGCCTAGGTTGCCCGGAACGTAGAAATGACCATAACTTTCACACTGGTTGCAATTATTCGTTTTATACGATGGAAAAGCTGTTGTATTTATATCGTATTTTATGATTCTGGCGTTGACTTCTTAGGCCCTAACTATTCCATCTGGTGGAACAACGCCCTAGGGTGAAGCGTAGGTTGCCCGGAAAGTAGAAATGACCATAACTTTCACACTGGTAGCAATTATTCGTTTTATACGATGGAAAAACTGTTCTATTTATTTTGTATTTTATGCTTCGGGCGTTGACTTGTAAGGCCCTAACTATTCGATCAGGTGGAGCAACGCCCTAGAGTGAAGCCTAGGTTGCCCGGTACGACGAAATGACCATCACTTTCAAACTGGTTGCAATTATTCGTCTTATACGATGGAAAAGCTGTTGTATTTATATCGTATTTTATGCTTCTGGCGTTGACTTCTTAGGCCCTAACTATTCCATCTGGTGGAACAACGCCATAGGGTGAAGCCTAGGTTGCCCGGAAAGTAGAAATAACCATAACTTTCACACTGGTTTCTATTATTCGTTTTATACGATGGAAAAACTGTTATATTTATATTGTATTTTATGCTTCTGGCGTTGACTTCTTAGGCCCGAACTATTCGATCTGGTGCAACAACGCCCTAGAGTGAAGCCTAGGTTGCCTGGAACGTAGAAATGACCATAAGTTTCATACTGGTTGCAATTATTCGTTTTATACGATGGAAAACCTGTTGCATTTATATTGTATTTTATGCTTCAGGCGTTCACTTCTTAGGCCCTAACTATTCGATCTGGTGGACCAACGCCCTAGGGTGAAGCCTAGGTTGCCCGGAACGTAGAAAAGACCATAACTTTTACACTGGTAGCATTTATTCGTTTTATACAATGGAAAAACCGTTCTATTTATTTTGTATTTTATGCTTCGGGCGTTGACTTCTAAGGCCCTAACTGTTTGACCTGGTGGAGCAACGCCCTAGTGTGAAGCCCAGATTGCCCGGAACGTTGAAATGACCATAACTATCACTCTGGTTGCTAATATTCGTTTTATACGATGGAAAAACTGTTATATTTATATTGCATTTTATTCTTATGGTGTTGAATTCTAAGTCCCTAGCTATTCGATCTGGTGGAGCAACGCCCTAGAGTGAATCCTAGGTTACCCGGAACGTAGAAATGACCAGTACTTTCACACTGTTTGCAGTTATTCCTGTTATACGATGGAAAAACTGTTGCATCTTTATTGTATTTTATGCTTCTGGCGTTGACTTCTAAGGCCCTAGCTATTCGATTTGGTGGAGCAACGCCCTAGAGTGGAGACTGGGTTGCCCGGTACGTAGAAATGACCATTACTTTCACACTGGTAGCAATTATTCGTTTTATACGATGGAAAAACTGTTGTATTTATTTTGTATTTTATGCTTCGGGCGTTGACTTCTTAGGCCCGAACTATTCGATCTGGTGCAACAACGCCCTAGAGTGAAGCCTAGGTTGCCCGGAACGTAGAAATGACCATTCATTTCACACTGGTAGCAATTATTCGTTTTATACGATGGAAAAACTGTTGTATTTATATTGTATTTTATGCTTCAGGCGTTCACTTCTTAGGCCCTAACTATTCGATCTGGTGGAACAACGCCCTAGGGTGAATCCTAGGTTGCCCGGAACGTAGAAATGACCATAACTTTCACACCGGTTGCAATTATTCGTTTTATACGGTGGATAAGCTGTTGTATTTATATCGTATTTTATGCTTCTGGCGTTGACTTCTTAGGCCGTAACTATTCCATCTGGTGGAACAACGCACTAGGGTAAAGCGTAGGTTGCCCGGAAAGTAGAAATGACCATAACTTTCACACAGGTAGCAATTATTCGTTTTATACGATGGAAAAACTGTTCCATTTATTTTGCATTTTATGCTTCGGGCGTTGACTTCTAAGACCCTAACTATTCGATCTGGTGGAGCAACGCCCTAGAGTGAAGCCTAGGTTGCGCGGAACGTAGAAATGACCATAACTTTCACACTGGTAACAATTATACGTTTTATACGATGGAAAAACTGTTTTATTTATTTTGTATTTTATGCTTCGGGCGTTGACATCTAAGGCCCTAACTATACGATCTGGTGGAGCAACGCCCTAGAGTGAAGCCTACGTTGCTCGGAGAGTAGAAATGTCCATAACTTTCACACTGGTTGCAATCATTCGTTTTATTTGATGGAAAAACTGTTGTATTTATATTGTATTTTATGCTGCTGGCGTTCACATCTTAGGCCCTAACTGTTTGATCTGGTGGAACAACGGCCTAGGGTGAAGCCTAGGTTGCCCGAGACGTAGAAATGACCATAACTTTTACACTGGTAGCAATTATTCGTTTTATACAATGGAAAAACTGTTCTATTTATTTTGTATTTAATGCTACGGGCGTTGACTTCTAAGGCCCTAACTGTTTGATCTGGTGGAGCACCGCCCTAGAGTGATGCCTAGGCCGCTCGGAACGTAGAAATGACCATAACTTTCACACTGGTTTCTATTATTCGTTTTATACGATGGAAAAACTGTTATATATATATTGTATTTTATGCTTCTGGCGTTGACTTCTTAGGCCCGAACTATTCGATCTGGTGCAACAACGCCCTAGAGTGAAGCCTAGGTTGCCCGGTACGTAGAAATGACCATCACTCTCAAACTGGTTGCAATTATTCATGTTATATGATGGAAAAACTGTTGTATTTTTATTGCATTTTTTGCTTCGGGCATTGACTTCTAAGGCCCTAACTATTCAATCTGTTGGAGCAATGCCCTAGGGTGAAGCCTAGGTTGCCCGGAAAATATAAATGACCATAAGTTTCATACTGGTTGCAATTATTCGTTTTATACGATGGAAAAACTGTTATATTTATATTGTATTTTATGCTTCTGTCGTTGACTTCTGAGGCCGTAGCTATTCGGTGTGGTGGAACAACGCCCTAGGGTGAATCCTAGGTTGCCCGGAACGTAGAAATGACCATAACTTTCACACTGGTTGCAATTATTCGTTTTATACGATGGATAAGCTGTTGTATTTATATCGTCTTTTATGCTTCTGGCGTTGACTTCTTAGGCCGTAACTATTCCATCTGGTGGAACAACGCCCTAGGGTAAAGCGTAGGTTGCCCGGAAAGTAGAAATGACCATAACAATCACACTCGTAGCAATTATTCGTTTTATACGATGGAAAAACTGTTCCATTTATTTTGTATTTTATGCTTCGGGCGTTGACTTCTAAGACCCTGACTATTCGATCTGGTGGAGCAACGACCTAGAGTGAAGCCTAGGTTGCCCGGAACGTCGAAATGACCATCACTTTCAAACTGGTTGCAATTAATCCTGTTATACGATGGAAAAACTGTTGTATTTTTGTTGCCTTTTATGCTTCGGGCGTTGACTTCTAAGGCCCTAACTATTCAATCTGTTGGAGCAACGCCCTAGGGTGAAGCCTAGGTTGCCCGGAACGTAGAAAAGACCATAACTTTTACACTGGTAGCAATTATTCGTTTTATACGATGGAAAAACTGTTATATTTATATTGTATTTTATGCTTCTGGCGTTGACTTCTTAGGTCCTAACTATTCGATCTGGTGGAACATCACCCTAGAGTGAAGCCTAGGATGCCTGGAACGTAGAAATGACCATCACTTTCACACGGGTTGCAATTATTCCTGTTATAGGATGGAAAGACTGTTGTATTTTTATTGTATTTTATGCTTCACGCGTTGACTTCTGAGGCCGTAGCTATTCGATGTGGTGGATGAACGCCATAGAGTGAAGTCTAGGTTGCCCGGAACGTAGAAATTACCATAACTTTCACACTGGTTGCAATTATTCGTTTTATACGATGGATAAGCTGTTGTATTTATATCGTATTTTATGCTTCTGGCGTTGACTTCTAAGGACCTAACTATTCAATCTGTTGGAGCAACGCCCTTGGGTGTAAGCCTAGGTTGCCCGGAACGTAGAAATGACCATAACTTTCACACTGGTTGCTATTATTCGTTTTATACGATGGAAAAACTGTTATATTTATATTGTATTTTATGCTTCTGGCGTTAACTTCTTAGGCCCTAACTATTCGATCTGGTGGAACAACACCCTAGAGTGAAGCCTAGGTTGCCTGGAACGTAGAAATGACCATCACTTTCACACGGGTTGCAATTATTCCTGTTATAGGATGGAAAGACTGATGTATTTTTATTGTATTTTATGCTTCACGCGTTGACTTCTGAGGCCGTAGCTATTCGATGTGGTGGATGAACGCCATAGAGTGAAGCCTAGGTTGCCCGGAACGTAGAAATGTCCATATCTTTCACACTGTTTGCAATTATTCATTTTATACGATGGCAATGCTGTTGTATATTTATTGCATTTTATGCTTCGGGCATTGACTTCTAAGGACCTAACAATTCAATCTGTTGGAGCAACGCCATTGGGTGAAGCCTAGGTTGCCCGGAACGTAGAAATGACCATAACTTTCACACTGGTTGCAATTATTCGTTTTATACGATGGAAAAGCTGTTGTATTTATATCGTATTTTATGCTTCTGGCGTTGACTTCTAAGGCCCTAGCTATTCGATTTGGTGGAGCAACGCCCCAGAGTGGAGACTAGGTTGCCCGGTACGTAGAAATGACCATTACTTTCACACTGGTAGCAATTATTCGTTTTATACGATGGAAAAACTGTTGTATTTATTTTGTATTTTATGCTTCGGGCGTTGACTTCTTAGGCCCGAACTATTCGATCTGGTGCAACAACGCCCTAGAGTGAAGCCTAGGTTGCCCGGAACGTAGAAATGACCATTCATTTCACACTGGTAGCAATTATTCGTTTTATACGATGGAAAAACTGTTGTATTTATATTGTATTTTATGCTTCAGGCGTTCACTTCTTAGGCCCTAACTATTCGATCTGGTGGAACAACGCCCTAGGGTGAATCCTAGGTTGCCCGGAACGTAGAAATGACCATAACTTTCACACCGGTTGCAATTATTCGTTTTATACGGTGGATAAGCTGTTGTATTTATATCGTATTTTATGCTTCTGGCGTTGACTTCTTAGGCCGTAACTATTCCATCTGGTGGAACAACGCAGTAGGGTAAAGCGTAGGTTGCCCGGAAAGTAGAAATGACCATAACTTTCACACAGGTAGCAATTATTCGTTTTATACGATGGAAAAACTGTTCCATTTATTTTGCATTTTATGCTTCGGGCGTTGACTTCTAAGACCCTAACTATTCGATCTGGTGGAGCAACGCCCTAGAGTGAAGCCTAGGTTGCGCGGAACGTAGAAATGACCATAACTTTCACACTGGTAACAATTATACGTTTTATACGATGGAAAAACTGTTTTATTTATTTTGTATTTTATGCTTCGGGCGTTGACATCTAAGGCCCTAACTATACGATCTGGTGGAGCAACGCCCTAGAGTGAAGCCTACGTTGCTCGGAGAGTAGAAATGTCCATAACTTTCACACTGGTTGCAATCATTCGTTTTATTTGATGGAAAAACTGGTGTATTTATATTGTATTTTATGCTGCTGGCGTTCACATCTTAGGCCCTAACTGTTTGATCTGGTGGAACAACGGCCTAGGGTGAAGCCTAGGTTGCCCGAGACGTAGAAATGACCATAACTTTTACACTGGTAGCAATTATTCGTTTTATACAATGGAAAAACTGTTCTATTTATTTTGTATTTAATGCTACGGGCGTTGACTTCTAAGGCCCTAACTGTTTGATCTGGTGGAGCACCGCCCTAGAGTGATGCCTAGGCCGCTCGGAACGTAGAAATGACCATAACTTTCACACTGGTTTCTATTATTCGTTTTATACGATGGAAAAACTGTTATATATATATTGTATTTTATGCTTCTGGCGTTGACTTCTTAGGCCCGAACTATTCGATCTGGTGCAACAACGCCCTAGAGTGAAGCCTAGGTTGCCCGGTACGTAGAAATGACCATCACTCTCAAACTGGTTGCAATTATTCATGTTATATGATGGAAAAACTGTTGTATTTTTATTGCATTTTTTGCTTCGGGCATTGACTTCTAAGGCCCTAACTATTCAATCTGTTGGAGCAATGCCCTAGGGTGAAGCCTAGGTTGCCCGGAAAATATAAATGACCATAAGTTTCATACTGGTTGCAATTATTCGTTTTATACGATGGAAAAACTGTTATATTTATATTGTATTTTATGCTTCTGTCGTTGACTTCTGAGGCCGTAGCTATTCGGTGTGGTGGAACAACGCCCTAGGGTGAATCCTAGGTTGCCCGGAACGTAGAAATGACCATAACTTTCACACTGGTTGCAATTATTCGTTTTATACGATGGATAAGCTGTTGTATTTATATCGCCTTTTATGCTTCTGGCGTTGACTTCTTAGGCCGTAACTATTCCATCTGGTGGAACAACGCCCTAGGGTAAAGCGTAGGTTGCCCGGAAAGTAGAAATGACCATAACAATCACACTGGTAGCAATTATTCGTTTTATACGATGGAAAAACTGTTCCATTTATTTTGTATTTTATGCTTCGGGCGTTGACTTCTAAGGCCCTGACTATTCGATCTGGTGGAGCAACGACCTAGAGTGAAGCCTAGGTTGCCCGGAACGTCGAAATGACCATCACTTTCAAACTGGTTGCAATTAATCCTGTTATACGATGGAAAAACTGTTGTATTTTTGTTGCCTTTTATGCTTCGGGCGTTGACTTCTAAGGCCCTAACTATTCAATCTGTTGGAGCAACGCCCTAGGGTGAAGCCTAGGTTGCCCGGAACGTAGAAAAGACCATAACTTTTACACTGGTAGCAATTATTCGTTTTATACGATGGAAAAACTGTTATATTTATATTGTATTTTATGCTTCTGGCGTTGACTTCTTAGGTCCTAACTATTCGATCTGGTGGAACATCACCCTAGAGTGAAGCCTAGGATGCCTGGAACGTAGAAATGACCATCACTTTCACACGGGTTGCAATTATTCCTGTTATAGGATGGAAAGACTGTTGTATTTTTATTGTATTTTATGCTTCACGCGTTGACTTCTGAGGCCGTAGCTATTCGATGTGGTGGATGAACGCCATAGAGTGAAGCCTAGGTTGCCCGGAACGTAGAAATGTCCATATCTTTCACACTGTTTGCAATTATTCATTTTATACGATGGCAATGCTGTTGTATATTTATTGCATTTTATGCTTCGGGCATTGACTTCTAAGGACCTAACAATTCAATCTGTTGGAGCAACGCCATTGGGTGAAGCCTAGGTTGCCCGGAACGTAGAAATGACCATAACTTTCACACTGGTTGCAATTATTCGTTTTATACGATGGAAAAGCTGTTGTATTTATATCGTATTTTATGATTCTGGCGTTGACTTCTTAGGCCCTAACTATTCCATCTGGTGGAACAACGCCCTAGGGTGAAGCGTAGGTTGCCCGGAAAGTAGAAATGACCATAACTTTCACACTGGTAGCAATTATTCGTTTTATACGATGGAAAAACTGTTCTATTTATTTTGTATTTTATGCTTCGGGCGTTGACTTCTAAGGCCCTAACTATTCGATCAGGTGGAGCAACGCCCTAGAGTGAAGCCTAGGATGCCTGGAACGTAGAAATGACCATCACTTTCACACGGGTTGCAATTATTCCTGTTATAGGATGGAAAGACTGTTGTATTTTTATTGTATTTTATGCTTCACGCGTTGACTTCTGAGGCCGTAGCTATTCGATGTGGTGGATGAACGCCATAGAGTGAAGTCTAGGTTGCCCGGAACGTAGAAATTATCATAACTTTCACACTGGTTGCAATTATTCGTATTATACGATGGATAAGCTGTTGTATTTATATCGTATTTTATGCTTCTGGCGTTGACTTCTAAGGACCTAACTATTCAATCTGTTGGAGCAACGCCCTTGGGTGTAAGCCTAGGTTGCCCGGAACGTAGAAATGACCATAACTTTCACACTGGTTGCTATTATTCGTTTTATACGATGGAAAAACTGTTATATTTATATTGTATTTTATGCTTCTGGCGTTAACTTCTTAGGCCCTAACTATTCGATCTGGTGGAACAACACCCTAGAGTGAAGCCTAGGTTGCCTGGAACGTAGAAATGACCATCACTTTCACACGGGTTGCAATTATTCCTGTTATAGGATGGAAAGACTGATGTATTTTTATTCTATTTTATGCTTCACGCGTTGACTTCTGAGGCCGTAGCTATTCGATGTGGTGGATGAACGCCATAGAGTGAAGCCTAGGTTGCCCGGAACGTAGAAATGTCCATATCTTTCACACTGTTTGCAATTATTCATTTTATACGATGGCAATGCTGTTGTATATTTATTGCATTTTATGCTTCGGGCATTGACTTCTAAGGACCTAACAATTCAATCTGTTGGAGCAACGCCATTGGGTGAAGCCTAGGTTGCCCGGAACGTAGAAATGACCATAACTTTCACACTGGTTGCAATTATTCGTTTTATACGATGGAAAAGCTGTTGTATTTATATCGTATTTTATGATTCTGGCGTTGACTTCTTAGGCCCTAACTATTCCATCTGGTGGAACAACGCCCTAGGGTGAAGCGTAGGTTGCCCGGAAAGTAGAAATGACCATAACTTTCACACTGGTAGCAATTATTCGTTTTATACGATGGAAAAACTGTTCTATTTATTTTGTATTTTATGCTTCGGGCGTTGACTTCTAAGGCCCTAACTATTCGATCAGGTGGAGCAACGCCCTAGAGTGAAGCCTAGGATGCCTGGAACGTAGAAATGACCATCACTTTCACACGGGTTGCAATTATTCCTGTTATAGGATGGAAAGACTGTTGTATTTTTATTGTATTTTATGCTTCACGCGTTGACTTCTGAGGCCGTAGCTATTCGATGTGGTGGATGAACGCCATAGAGTGAAGTCTAGGTTGCCCGGAACGTAGAAATTACCATAACTTTCACACTGGTTGCAATTATTCGTTTTATACGATGGATAAGCTGTTGTATTTATATCGTATTTTATGCTTCTGGCGTTGACTTCTAAGGACCTAACTATTCAATCTGTTGGAGCAACGCCCTTGGGTGTAAGCCTAGGTTGCCCGGAACGTAGAAATGACCATAACTTTCACACTGGTTGCTATTATTCGTTTTATACGATGGAAAAACTGTTATATTTATATTGTATTTTATGCTTCTGGCGTTAACTTCTTAGGCCCTAACTATTCGATCTGGTGGAACAACACCCTAGAGTGAAGCCTAGGTTGCCTGGAACGTAGAAATGACCATCACTTTCACACGGGTTGCAATTATTCCTGTTATAGGATGGAAAGACTGATGTATTTTTATTGTATTTTATGCTTCACGCGTTGACTTCTGAGGCCGTAGCTATTCGATGTGGTGGATGAACGCCATAGAGTGAAGCCTAGGTTGCCCGGAACGTAGAAATGTCCATATCTTTCACACTGTTTGCAATTATTCATTTTATACGATGGCAATGCTGTTGTATATTTATTGCATTTTATGCTTCGGGCATTGACTTCTAAGGACCTAACAATTCAATCTGTTGGAGCAACGCCATTGGGTGAAGCCTAGGTTGCCCGGAACGTAGAAATGACCATAACTTTCACACTGGTTGCAATTATTCGTTTTATACGATGGAAAAGCTGTTGTATTTATATCGTATTTTATGATTCTGGCGTTGACTTCTTAGGCCCTAACTATTCCATCTGGTGGAACAACGCCCTAGGGTGAAGCGTAGGTTGCCCGGAAAGTAGAAATGACCATAACTTTCACACTGGTAGCAATTATTCGTTTTATACGATGGAAAAACTGTTCTATTTATTTTGTATTTTATGCTTCGGGCGTTGACTTCTAAGGCCCTAACCATTCGATCAGGTGGAGCAACGCCCTAGAGTGAAGCCTAGGTTGCCCGGTACGACGAAATGACCATCACTTTCAAACTGGTTGCAATTATTCGTCTTATATGATGGAAAAGCTGTTGTATTTATATCGTATTTTATGCTTCTGGCGTTGACTTCTTAGGCCCTAACTATTCCATCTGGTGGAACAACGCCATAGGGTGAAGCCTAGGTTGCCCGGAAAGTAGAAATAACCATAACTTTCACACTGGTTTCTATTATTCGTTTTATACGATGGAAAAACTGTTATATTTATATTGTATTTTATGCTTCTGGCGTTGACTTCTTAGGCCCGAACTATTCGATCTGGTGCAACAACGCCCTAGAGTGAAGCCTAGGTTGCCTGGAACGTAGAAATGACCATAAGTTTCATACTGGTTGCAATTATTCGTTTTATACGATGGAAAACCTGTTGCATTTATATTGTATTTTATGCTTCAGGCGTTCACTTCTTAGGCCCTAACTATTCGATCTGGTGGACCAACGCCCTAGGGTGAAGCCTAGGTTGCCCGGAACGTAGAAAAGACCATAACTTTTACACTGGTAGCATTTATTCGTTTTATACAATGGAAAAACCGTTCTATTTATTTTGTATTTTATGCTTCGGGCGTTGACTTCTAAGGCCCTAACTGTTTGATCTGGTGGAGCAACGCCGTAGTGTGAAGCCCAGATTGCCCGGAACGTTGAAATGACCATAACTTTCACTCTGGTTGCTAATATTCGTTTTATACGATGGAAAAACTGTTATATTTATATTGCATTTTATTCTTATGGTGTTGAATTCTAAGTCCCTAGCTATTCGATCTGGTGGAGCAACGCCCTAGAGTGAATCCTAGGTTACCCGGAACGTAGAAATGACCAGTACTTTCACACTGTTTGCAGTTATTCCTGTTATACGATGGAAAAACTGTTGCATCTTTATTGTATTTTATGCTTCTGGCGTTGACTTCTAAGGCCCTAGCTATTCGATTTGGTGGAGCAACGCCCTAGAGTGGAGACTAGGTTGCCCGGTACGTAGAAATGACCATTACTTTCACACTGGTAGCAATTATTCGTTTTATACGATGGAAAAACTGTTGTATTTATTTTGTATTTTATGCTTCGGGCGTTGACTTCTTAGGCCCGAACTATTCGATCTGGTGCAACAACGCCCTAGAGTGAAGCCTAGGTTGCCCGGAACGTAGAAATGACCATAACTTTTACACTGGTAGCAGTTATTCGTTTTATACAATGGAAAAACCGTTCTATTTATTTTGTATTTTATGCTTCCGGCGTTGACTTCTAAGGCCCTAACTGTTTTGATCTGGTGGAGCAACGCCCTGGAGTGAAGCCTAGGTTGCCCGGAACGTAGAAATGACCATAACTTTCACACTGGTTGCTATTATTCGTTTTATACGATGGAAAAGCTGTTGTATTTATATCGTACTTTATGCTTCTGGCGTTGACTTCTAAGGCCCTCAACTATTCGATCTGGTGGAGCAACGCCCTAGAGTGAAGCCTAGGTTGCCCGGAACGTACAAATGACTATTACTTTCACACTGTTTGCAATTATTCATTTTATACGATGGAAATGCAGTTGTATTTATATTGCATTTTATTCTTCTGGCGTTGACTTTTAAGGCCGTAGCTATTAGATGTGGTGGAGCAACGCTCTAGAGTGTCGCATAGGTTGCCCGGAACGTAGAAAAGACCATAACTTTTACACTGGTAGCAATTATTCGTTTTATACGATGGAAAAACTGTTATATTTATATTGTATTTTATGCTTCTGGCGTTAACTTCTTAGGCCCTAACTATTCGATCTGGTGGAACAACACCCTAGAGTGAAGCCTAGGTTGCCTGGAACGTAGAAATGACCATCACTTTCACACGGGTTGCAATTATTCCTGTTATAGGATGGAAAGACTGTTGTATTTTTATTGTATTTTATGCTTCACGCGTTGACTTCTGAGGCCGTAGCTATTCGATGTGGTGGATGAACGCCATAGAGTGAAGCCTAGGTTGCCCGGAACGTAGAAATGTCCATATCTTTCACACTGTTTGCAATTATTCATTTTATACGATGGCAATGCTGTTGTATATTTATTGCATTTTATGCTTCGGGCATTGACTTCTAAGGACCTAACAATTCAATCTGTTGGAGCAACGCCATTGGGTGAAGCCTAGGTTGCCCGGAACGTAGAAATGACCATAACTTTCACACTGGTTGCAATTATTCGTTTTATACGATGGAAAAGCTGTTGTATTTATATCGTATTTTATGATTCTGGCGTTGACTTCTTAGGCCCTAACTGTTCCATCTGGTGGAGCAACGCCCTAGTGTGAAGCCCAGATTGCCCGGAACGTTGAAATGACCATAACTTTCACTCTGGTTGCTAATATTCGTTTTATACGATGGAAAAACTGTTATATTTATATTGCATTTTATTCTTATGGTGTTGAATTCTAAGTCCCTAGCTATTCGATCTGGTGGAGCAACGCCCTAGAGTGAATCCTAGGTTACCCGGAACGTAGAAATCACCAGTACTTTCACACTGTTTGCAGTTATTCCTGTTATACGATGGAAAAACTGTTGCATCTTTATTGTATTTTATGCTTCTGGCGTTGACTTCTAAGGCCCTAGCTATTCGATTTGGTGGAGCAACGCCCTAGAGTGGAGACTAGGTTGCCCGGTACGTAGAAATGACCATTACTTTCACACTGGTAGCAATTATTCGTTTTATACGATGGAAAAACTGTTGTATTTATTTTGTATTTTATGCTTCGGGCGTTGACTTCTTAGGCCCGAACTATTCGATCTGGTGCAACAACGCCCTAGAGTGAAGCCTAGGTTGCCCGGAACGTAGAAATGACCATTCATTTCACACTGGTAGCAATTATTCGTTTTATAGGATGGAAAAACTGTTGTATTTATATTGTATTTTATGCTTCGGGCGTTGACTTCTAAGGCCCTAACTATTCGATCTGGTGGAGCAACGCCCTAGATTGAAACCTAGGTTGCCCGGAACGTAGAAAAGACCATAACTTTTACACTGGTAGCATTTATTCGTTTTATACAATGGAAAAACCGTTCTATTTGTTTTGTATTTTATGCTTCGGGCGTTGACTTCTAAGGCCCTAACTGTTTTGATCTGGTGGAGCAACGCCCTGGAGTGAAGCCTAGGTTGACCGGAACGTAGAAATGACCATAACTTTCACACTGGTTGCTATTATTCGTTTTATACGATGGAAAAGCTGTTGTATTTATATCGTACTTTATGCTTCTGGCGTTGACTTCTAAGGCCCTCAACTATTCGATCTGGTGGAGCAACGCCCTAGAGTGAAGCCTAGGTTGCCCGGAACGTACAAATGACTATTACTTTCACACTGTTTGCAATTATTCATTTTATACGATGGAAATGCAGTTGTATTTATATTGCATTTTATTCTTCTGGCGTTGACTTTTAAGGCCGTAGCTATTAGATGTGGTGGAGCAACGCTCTAGAGTGTCGCATAGGTTGCCCGGAACGTAGAAATGACCATTACTTTCACAATGTATGCGAATATTCATTTTATACGATGGAAAAACTGTTGTACTTATATTGTATTTTATTCTTCTGGCGTTGAATTCTAAGTCCCTAGCTTTTCGATCTCGTGGAGCAACGCCCTAGAGTGAAACCTAGGTTACCCGGAACGTAGAAATGACCAGTACTTTCACACTGGTTGCAGTTATTCCTGTTATACGATGGAAAAACTGTTGCACCTTTATTGTATTTTATGCTTCTGGCGTTGACATCTAAGGCCCTAACTGTTTGATCTGGTGGAGCAACGCCCTAGGGTGAAGCCTAGGTTGCCCGGAACGTAGAAATGACCATAACTATCACACTGGTTGCTATTATTCGTTTTACACGATGGAAAAACTGTTATATTTATATTGTATTTTATGCTTCTGGCGTTAACTTCTTAGGCCCTAACTATTCGATCTGGTGGAACAACACCCTAGAGTGAAGCCTAGGTTGCCTGGAACGTAGAAATGGCCATCACTTTCACACGGGTTGCAATTATTCCTGTTATAGGATGGAAAGACTGTTGTATTTTTATTGTATTTTATGCTTCACGCGTTGACTTCTGAGGCCGTAGCTATTCGATGTGGTGGATGAACGCCATAGAGTGAAGCCTAGGTTGCCCGGAACGTAGAAATGTCCATATCTTTCACACTGTTTGCAATTATTACTTTTATACGATGGCAATGCTGTTGTATATTTATTGCATTTTATGCTTCGGGCATTGACTTCTAAGGACCTAACTATTCAATCTGTTGGAGCAACGCCATTGGGTGAAGCCTAGGTTGCCCGGAACGTAGAAATGACCATAACTTTCACACTGGTTGCAATTATTCGTTTTATACGATGGAAAAGCTGTTGTATTTATATCGTATTTTATGCTTCTGGCGTTAACTTCTTAGGCCCTAACTATTCGATCTGGTGGAACAACACCCTAGAGTGAAGCCTAGGTTGCCTGGAACGTAGAAATGACCATCACTTTCACACGGGTTGCAATTATTCCTGTTATAGGATGGAAAGACTGTTGTATTTTTATTGTATTTTATGCTTCACGCGTTGACTTCTGAGGCCGTAGCTATTCGATGTGGTGGATGAACGCCATAGAGTGAAGCCTAGGTTGGCCGGAACGTAGAAATGTCCATATCTTTCACCCTGTTTGCAATTATTACTTTTATACGATTGCAATGCTGTTGTATATTTATTGCATTTTATGCTTCGGGCATTGACTTCTAAGGACCTAACTATTCAATCTGTTGGAGCAACGCCATTGGGTGAAGCCTAGGTTGCCCGGAACGTAGAAATGACCATAACTTTCACACTGGTTGGAATTATTCGTTTTATACGATGGAAAAGCTGTTGTATTTATATCGTATTTTATGCTTCTGGCGTTGACTTCTTAGGCCCTAACTATTCCATCTGGTGGAACAACGCCCTAGGGTGAAGCGTAGTTTGCCCGGAAAGCAGAAATGACCATAACTTTCACACTGGTAGCAATTATTCGTTGCATACGATGGAAAAACTGTTCTTTTTATTTTATATTTTATGCTTCTGGCGTTGACTTCTATGGCCCTAGCTATTCGATTTGGTGGAGCAACGCCCTAGAGTGGAGCCTAGGTTGCCCGGTACGTAGAAATGACCATTACTTTCACACTGTTTGCAAATATACATTATATACGATGGAAAGTCTGTTGTATTTATGTTGAATTTTATGCTCCTGGCGTTGACTTCTTAGGCCCTAACTATTTGATCTGGTGGAGCACCGCCCTAGCGTGAAGCCTAGGTTGCCCGGAACGTAGAAATGACCATTCATTTCACACTGGCAGCAATTATTCGTTTTATACGATGGAAAAACTGTTTTATTTATTTTGTATTTTATGCTTCGGCCGTTGACTTCTAAGGCCCTAACTATTCGACCTGGTGGAGCAACGCCCTAGAGTGAAGCCTAGGTTGCGCGGAACGTAGAAATGACCATAACTTTCACACTGGTAGCAATTATTCGTTTTATACGATGGAAGAACTGTTTCAATTATTTTGTATTTTATGCTTCGGGCGTTGACTTCTAAGGCCCTAACTATTCGATCTGGTGGAGCAACGCCCTAGATTGAAGCCTAGGTTGCCCGGAACGTAGAAAAGACCATAACTTTTACACTGGTTGCATTTATTCGTTTTATACAATGGAAAAACCGTTCTATTTATTTTGTATTTTATGCTTCTGGCGTTGACTTCTAAGGCCCTCAACTATTCGATCTGGTGGAGCAACGCCCTAGAGTGAAGCCTAGGTTGCCCGGAACGTACAAATGACCATTACTTTCACACTGTTTGCAATTATTCATTTTATACGATGGAAATGCAGTTGTATTTATATTGCATTTTATTCTTCTGGCGTTGACTTTTAAGGCCGTAGCTATTAGATGTGGTGGAGCAACGCTCTAGAGTGTCGCATAGGTTGCCCGGAACGTAGAAATGACCATTACTTTCACAATGTATGCGAATATTCATTTTATACGATGGAAAAACTGTTGTACTTATATTGTATTTTATTCTTCTGGCGTTGAATTCTAAGTCCCTAGCTTTTCGATCTCGTGGAGCAACGCCCTAGAGTGAAACCTAGGTTACCCGGAACGTAGAAATGACCAGTACTTTCACACTGGTTGCAGTTATTCCTGTTATACGATGGAAAAACTGTTGCACCTTTATTGTATTTTATGCTTCTGGCGTTGACATCTAAGGCCCTAACTGTTTGATCTGGTGGAGCAACGCCCTAGAGTGAAGCCTAGGTTGCCCGGAACGTAGAAATGACCATAACTTTCACACTGGTTGCAATTATTCCTGTTATAGGATGGAAAGACTGATGTATTTTTATTGTATTTTATGCTTCACGCGTTGACTTCTGAGGCCGTAGCTATTCGATGTGGTGGATGAACGCCATAGAGTGAAGCCTAGGTTGCCCGGAACGTGGAAATGTCCATATCTTTCACACTGTTTGCAATTATTACTTTTATACGATGGCAATGCTGTTGTATATTTATTGCATTTTATGCTTCGGGCATTGACTTCTAAGGACCTAACTATTCAATCTGTTGGAGCAACGCCATTGGGTGAAGCCTAGGTTGCCCGGAACATAGAAATGACCATAACGTTCACACTGGTTGCAATTATTCGTTTTATACGATGGAAAAGCTGTTGTATTTATATCGCATTTTATGCTTCTGGCGTTAACTTCTTAGGCCCTAACTATTCGATCTGGTGGAACAACACCCTAGAGTGAAGCCTAGGTTGCCTGGAACGTAGAAATGACCATCACTTTCACACGGGTTGCAATTATTCCTGTTATAGGATGGAAAGACTGATGTATTTTTATTGTATTTTATGCTTCACGCGTTGACTTCTGAGGCCGTAGCTATTCGATGTGGTGGATGAACGCCATAGAGTGAAGCCTAGGTTGCCCGGAACGTAGAAATGTCCATATCTTTCACACTGTTTGCAATTATTCATTTTATACGATGGCAATGCTGTTGTATATTTATTGCATTTTATGCTTCGGGCATTGACTTCTAAGGACCTAACAATTCAATCTGTTGGAGCAACACCATTGGGCGAAGCCTAGGTTGCCCGGAACGTAGAAATGACCATAACTTTCACACTGGTTGCAATTATTCGTTTTATACGATGGAAAAGCTGTTGTATTTATATCGTATTTTATGATTCTGGCGTTGACTTCTTAGGCCCTAACTATTCCATCTGGTGGAACAACGCCCTAGGGTGAAGCGTAGGTTGCCCGGAAAGTAGAAATGACCATAACTTTCACACTGGTAGCAATTATTCGTTTTATACGATGGAAAAACTGTTCTATTTATTTTGTATTTTATGCTTCGGGCGTTGACTTCTAAGGCCCTAACTATTCGATCAGGTGGAGCAACGCCCTAGAGTGAAGCCTAGGTTGCCCGGTACGACGAAATGACCATCACTTTCAAACTGGTTGCAATTATTCGTCTTATATGATGGAAAAGCTGTTGTATTTATATCGTATTTTATGCTTCTGGCGTTGACTTCTTAGGCCCTAACTATTCCATCTGGTGGAACAACGCCATAGGGTGAAGCCTAGGTTGCCCGGAAAGTAGAAATAACCATAACTTTCACACTGGTTTCTATTATTCGTTTTATACGATGGAAAAACTGTTATATTTATATTGTATTTTATGCTTCTGGCGTTGACTTCTTAGGCCCGAACTATTCGATCTGGTGCAACAACGCCCTAGAGTGAAGCCTAGGTTGCCTGGAACGTAGAAATGACCATAAGTTTCATACTGGTTGCAATTATTCGTTTTATACGATGGAAAACCTGTTGCATTTATATTGTATTTTATGCTTCAGGCGTTCACTTCTTAGGCCCTAACTATTCGATCTGGTGGACCAACGCCCTAGGGTGAAGCCTAGGTTGCCCGGAACGTAGAAAAGACCATAACTTTTACACTGGTAGCATTTATTCGTTTTATACAATGGAAAAACCGTTCTATTTATTTTGTATTTTATGCTTCGGGCGTTGACTTCTAAGGCCCTAACTGTTTGATCTGGTGGAGCAACGCCGTAGTGTGAAGCCCAGATTGCCCGGAACGTTGAAATGACCATAACTTTCACTCTGGTTGCTAATATTCGTTTTATACGATGGAAAAACTGTTATATTTATATTGCATTTTATTCTTATGGTGTTGAATTCTAAGTCCCTAGCTATTCGATCTGGTGGAGCAACGCCCTAGAGTGAATCCTAGGTTACCCGGAACGTAGAAATGACCAGTACTTTCACACTGTTTGCAGTTATTCCTGTTATACGATGGAAAAACTGTTGCATCTTTATTGTATTTTATGCTTCTGGCGTTGACTTCTAAGGCCCTAGCTATTCGATTTGGTGGAGCAACGCCCTAGAGTGGAGACTAGGTTGCCCGGTACGTAGAAATGACCATTACTTTCACACTGGTAGCAATTATTCGTTTTATACGATGGAAAAACTGTTGTATTTATTTTGTATTTTATGCTTCGGGCGTTGACTTCTTAGGCCCGAACTATTCGATCTGGTGCAACAACGCCCTAGAGTGAAGCCTAGGTTGCCCGGAACGTAGAAATGACCATAACTTTTACACTGGTAGCAGTTATTCGTTTTATACAATGGAAAAACCGTTCTATTTATTTTGTATTTTATGCTTCGGGCGTTGACTTCTAAGGCCCTAACTGTTTTGATCTGGTGGAGCAACGCCCTGGAGTGAAGCCTAGGTTGCCCGGAACGTAGAAATGACCATAACTTTCACACTGGTTGCTATTATTCGTTTTATACGATGGAAAAGCTGTTGTATTTATATCGTACTTTATGCTTCTGGCGTTGACTTCTAAGACCCTAACTATTCGATCTGGTGGAGTAACGACCTAGAGTGAAGCCTAGGTTGCCCGGAACGTCGAAATGACCATCACTTTCAAACTGGTTGCAATTAATCCTGTTATACGATGGAAAAACTGTTGTATTTTTGTTGCCTTTTATGCTTCGGGCGTTGACTTCTAAGGCCCTAACTATTCAATCTGTTGGAGCAACGCCCTAGGGTGAAGCCTAGGTTGCCCGGAACGTAGAAAAGACCATAACTTTTACACTGGTAGCAATTATTCGTTTTATACGATGGAAAAACTGTTATATTTATATTGTATTTTATGCTTCTGGCGTTAACTTCTTAGGCCCTAACTATTCGATCTGGTGGAACAACACCCTAGAGTGAAGCCTAGGTTGCCTGGAACGTAGAAATGACCATCACTTTCACACGGGTTGCAATTATTCCTGTTATAGGATGGAAAGACTGTTGTATTTTTATTGTATTTTATGCTTCACGCGTTGACTTCTGAGGCCGTAGCTATTCGATGTGGTGGATGAACGCCATAGAGTGAAGCCTAGGTTGCCCGGAACGTAGAAATGTCCATATCTTTCACACTGTTTGCAATTATTCATTTTATACGATGGCAATGCTGTTGTATATTTATTGCATTTTATGCTTCGGGCATTGACTTCTAAGGACCTAACAATTCAATCTGTTGGAGCAACGCCATTGGGTGAAGCCTAGGTTGCCTGGAACGTAGAAATGACCATAACTTTCACACTGGTTGCAATTATTCGTTTTATACGATGGAAAAGCTGTTGTATTTATATCGTATTTTATGATTCTGGCGTTGACTTCTTAGGCCCTAACTGTTCCATCTGGTGGAGCAACGCCCTAGTGTGAAGCCCAGATTGCCCGGAACGTTGAAATGACCATAACTTTCACTCTGGTTGCTAATATTCGTTTTATACGATGGAAAAACTGTTATATTTATATTGCATTTTATTCTTATGGTGTTGAATTCTAAGTCCCTAGCTATTCGATCTGGTGGAGCAACGCCCTAGAGTGAATCCTAGGTTACCCGGAACGTAGAAATCACCAGTACTTTCACAGTGTTTGCAGTTATTCCTGTTATACGATGGAAAAACTGTTGCATCTTTATTGTATTTTATGCTTCTGGCGTTGACTTCTAAGGCCCTAGCTATTCGATTTGGTGGAGCAACGCCCTAGAGTGGAGACTAGGTTGCCCGGTACGTAGAAATGACCATTACTTTCACACTGGTAGCAATTATTCGTTTTATACGATGGAAAAACTGTTGTATTTATTTTGTATTTTATGCTTCGGGCGTTGACTTCTTAGGCCCGAACTATTCGATCTGGTGCAACAACGCCCTAGAGTGAAGCCTAGGTTGCCCGGAACGTAGAAATGACCATTCATTTCACACTGGTAGCAATTATTCGTTTTATAGGATGGAAAAACTGTTGTATTTATATTGTATTTTATGCTTCGGGCGTTGACTTCTAAGGCCCTAACTATTCGATCTGGTGGAGCAACGCCCTAGATTGAAACCTAGGTTGCCCGGAACGTAGAAAAGACCATAACTTTTACACTGGTAGCATTTATTCGTTTTATACAATGGAAAAACCGTTCTATTTATTTTGTATTTTATGCTTCGGGCGTTGACTTCTAAGGCCCTAACTGTTTTGATCTGGTGGAGCAACGCCCTGGAGTGAAGCCTAGGTTGACCGGAACGTAGAAATGACCATAACTTTCACACTGGTTGCTATTATTCGTTTTATACGATGGAAAAGCTGTTGTATTTATATCGTACTTTATGCTTCTGGCGTTGACTTCTAAGGCCCTCAACTATTCGATCTGGTGGAGCAACGCCCTAGAGTGAAGCCTAGGTTGCCCGGAACGTACAAATGACTATTACTTTCACACTGTTTGCAATTATTCATTTTATACGATGGAAATGCAGTTGTATTTATATTGCATTTTATTCTTCTGGCGTTGACTTTTAAGGCCGTAGCTATTAGATGTGGTGGAGCAACGCTCTAGAGTGTCGCATAGGTTGCCCGGAACGTAGAAATGACCATTACTTTCACAATGTATGCGAATATTCATTTTATACGATGGAAAAACTGTTGTACTTATATTGTATTTTATTCTTCTGGCGTTGAATTCTAAGTCCCTAGCTTTTCGATCTCGTGGAGCAACGCCCTAGAGTGAAACCTAGGTTACCCGGAACGTAGAAATGACCAGTACTTTCACACTGGTTGCAGTTATTCCTGTTATACGATGGAAAAACTGTTGCACCTTTATTGTATTTTATGCTTCTGGCGTTGACATCTAAGGCCCTAACTGTTTGATCTGGTGGAGCAACGCCCTAGGGTGAAGCCTAGGTTGCCCGGAACGTAGAAATGACCATAACTATCACACTGGTTGCTATTATTCGTTTTACACGATGGAAAAACTGTTATATTTATATTGTATTTTATGCTTCTGGCGTTAACTTCTTAGGCCCTAACTATTCGATCTGGTGGAACAACACCCTAGAGTGAAGCCTAGGTTGCCTGGAACGTAGAAATGGCCATCACTTTCACACGGGTTGCAATTATTCCTGTTATAGGATGGAAAGACTGTTGTATTTTTATTGTATTTTATGCTTCACGCGTTGACTTCTGAGGCCGTAGCTATTCGATGTGGTGGATGAACGCCATAGAGTGAAGCCTAGGTTGCCCGGAACGTAGAAATGTCCATATCTTTCACACTGTTTGCAATTATTACTTTTATACGATGGCAATGCTGTTGTATATTTATTGCATTTTATGCTTCGGGCATTGACTTCTAAGGACCTAACTATTCAATCTGTTGGAGCAACGCCATTGGGTGAAGCCTAGGTTGCCCGGAACGTAGAAATGACCATAACTTTCACACTGGTTGCAATTATTCGTTTTATACGATGGAAAAGCTGTTGTATTTATATCGTATTTTATGCTTCTGGCGTTAACTTCTTAGGCCCTAACTATTCGATCTGGTGGAACAACACCCTAGAGTGAAGCCTAGGTTGCCTGGAACGTAGAAATGACCATCACTTTCACACGGGTTGCAATTATTGCTGTTATAGGATGGAAAGGCTGTTGTATTTTTATTGTATTTTATGCTTCACGCGTTGACTTCTGAGGCCGTAGCTATTCGATGTGGTGGATGAACGCCATAGAGTGAAGCCTAGGTTGGCCGGAACGTAGAAATGTCCATATCTTTCACACTGTTTGCAATTATTACTTTTATACGATTGCAATGCTGTTGTATATTTATTGCATTTTATGCTTCGGGCATTGACTTCTAAGGACCTAACTATTCAATCTGTTGGAGCAACGCCATTGGGTGAAGCCTAGGTTGCCCGGAACGTAGAAATGACCATAACTTTCACACTGGTTGGAATTATTCGTTTTATACGATGGAAAAGCTGTTGTATTTATATCGTATTTTATGCTTCTGGCGTTGACTTCTTAGGCCCTAACTATTCCATCTGGTGGAACAACGCCCTAGGGTGAAGCGTAGTTTGCCCGGAAAGCAGAAATGACCATAACTTTCACACTGGTAGCAATTATTCGTTGCATACGATGGAAAAACTGTTCTTTTTATTTTATATTTTATGCTTCTGGCGTTGACTTCTATGGCCCTAGCTATTCGATTTGGTGGAGCAACGCCCTAGAGTGGAGCCTAGGTTGCCCGGTACGTAGAAATGACCATTACTTTCACACTGTTTGCAAATATACATTATATACGATGGAAAGTCTGTTGTATTTATGTTGAATTTTATGCTCCTGGCGTTGACTTCTTAGGCCCTAACTATTTGATCTGGTGGAGCACCGCCCTAGCGTGAAGCCTAGGTTGCCCGGAACGTAGAAATGACCATTCATTTCACACTGGCAGCAATTATTCGTTTTATACGATGGAAAAACTGTTTTATTTATTTTGTATTTTATGCTTCGGGCGTTGACTTCTAAGGCCCTAACTATTCGATCTGGTGGAGCAACGCCCTAGAGTGAAGCCTAGGTTGCGCGGAACGTGGAAATGACCATAACTTTCACACTGGTAGCAATTATTCGTTTTATACGATGGAAGAACTGTTTCATTTATTTTGTATTTTATGCTTCGGGCGTTGACTTCTAAGGCCCTAACTATTCGATCTGGTGGAGCAACGCCCTAGATTGAAGCCTAGGTTGCCCGGAACGTAGAAAAGACCATAACTTTTACACTGGTTGCATTTATTCGTTTTATACAATGGAAAAACCGTTCTATTTATTTTGTATTTTATGCTTCTGGCGTTGACTTCTAAGGCCCTCAACTATTCGATCTGGTGGAGCAACGCCCTAGAGTGAAGCCTAGGTTGCCCGGAACGTACAAATGACCATTACTTTCACACTGTTTGCAATTATTCATTTTATACGATGGAAATGCAGTTGTATTTATATTGCATTTTATTCTTCTGGCGTTGACTTTTAAGGCCGTAGCTATTAGATGTGGTGGAGCAACGCTCTAGAGTGTCGCATAGGTTGCCCGGAACGTAGAAATGACCATTACTTTCACAATGTATGCGAATATTCATTTTATACGATGGAAAAACTGTTGTACTTATATTGTATTTTATTCTTCTGGCGTTGAATTCTAAGTCCCTAGCTTTTCGATCTCGTGGAGCAACGCCCTAGAGTGAAACCTAGGTTACCCGGAACGTAGAAATGACCAGTACTTTCACACTGGTTGCAGTTATTCCTGTTATACGATGGAAAAACTGTTGCACCTTTATTGTATTTTATGCTTCTGGCGTTGACATCTAAGGCCCTAACTGTTTGATCTGGTGGAGCAACGACCTAGAGTGAAGCCTAGGTTGCCCGGAACGTAGAAATGACCATAACTTTCACACTGGTTGCAATTATTCCTGTTATAGGATGGAAAGACTGATGTATTTTTATTGTATTTTATGCTTCACGCGTTGACTTCTGAGGCCGTAGCTATTCGATGTGGTGGATGAACGCCATAGAGTGAAGCCTAGGTTGCCCGGAACGTGGAAATGTCCATATCTTTCACACTGTTTGCAATTATTACTTTTATACGATGGCAATGCTGTTGTATATTTATTGCATTTTATGCTTCGGGCATTGACTTCTAAGGACCTAACTATTCAATCTGTTGGAGCAACGCCATTGGGTGAAGCCTAGGTTGCCCGGAACATAGAAATGACCATAACGTTCACACTGGTTGCAATTATTCGTTTTATACGATGGAAAAGCTGTTGTATTTATATCGCATTTTATGCTTCTGGCGTTAACTTCTTAGGCCCTAACTATTCGATCTGGTGGAACAACACCCTAGAGTGAAGCCTAGGTTGCCTGGAACGTAGAAATGACCATCACTTTCACACGGGTTGCAATTATTCCTGTTATAGGATGGAAAGACTGTTGTATTTTTATTGTATTTTATGCTTCACGCGTTGACTTCTGAGGCCGTAGCTATTCGATGTGGTGGATGAACGCCATAGAGTGAAGCCTAGGTTGCCCGGAACGTAGAAATGTCCATATCTTTCACACTGTTTGCAATTATTACTTTTATACGATGGCAATGCTGTTGTATATTTATTGCATTTTATGCTTCGGGCATTGACTTCTAAGGACCTAACTATTCCATCTGGTGGAACAACGCCCTAGGGTGAAGCGTAGTTTGCCCGGAAAGTAGAAATGACCATGACTTTCACACTGGTAGCAATTATTCGTTGCATACGATGGAAAAACTGTTCTTTTTATTTTATATTTTATGCTTCTGGCGTTGACTTCTATGGCCCTAGCCATTCGATTTGGTGGAGCAACGCCCTAGAGTGGAGCCTAGGTTGCCCGGTACGTAGAAATGACCATTACTTTCACACTGTTTGCAAATATACATTATATACGATGGAAAGTCTGTTGTATTTATGTTGAATTTTATGCTCCTGGCGTTGACTTCTTAGGCCCTAACTATTTGATCTGGTGGAGCACCGCCCTAGCGTGAAGCCTAGGTTGCCCGGAACGTAGAAATGACCATTCATTTCACACTGGCAGCAATTATTCGTTTTATACGATGGAAAAACTGTTTTATTTATTTTGTATTTTATGCTTCGGCCGTTGACTTCTAAGGCCCTAACTATTCGACCTGGTGGAGCAACGCCCTAGAGTGAAGCCTAGGTTGCGCGGAACGTAGAAATGAACATAACTTTCACACTGGTAGCAATTATTCGTTTTATACGATGGAAGAACTGTTTCAATTATTTTGTATTTTATGCTTCGGGCGTTGACTTCTAAGGCCCTAACTATTCGATCTGGTGGAGCAACGCCCTAGATTGAAGCCTAGGTTGCCCGGAACGTAGAAAAGACCATAACTTTTACACTGGTTGCATTTATTCGTTTTATACAATGGAAAAACCGTTCTATTTATTTTGTATTTTATGCTTCTGGCGTTGACTTCTAAGGCCCTCAACTATTCGATCTGGTGGAGCAACGCCCTAGAGTGAAGCCTAGGTTGCCCGGAACGTACAAATGACCATTACTTTCACACTGTTTGCAATTATTCATTTTATACGATGGAAATGCAGTTGTATTTATATTGCATTTTATTCTTCTGGCGTTGACTTTTAAGGCCGTAGCTATTAGATGTGGTGGAGCAACGCTCTAGAGTGTCGCATAGGTTGCCCGGAACGTAGAAATGACCATTACTTTCACAATGTATGCGAATATTCATTTTATACGATGGAAAAACTGTTGTACTTATATTGTATTTTATTCTTCTGGCGTTGAATTCTAAGTCCCTAGCTTTTCGATCTCGTGGAGCAACGCCCTAGAGTGAAACCTAGGTTACCCGGAACGTAGAAATGACCAGTACTTTCACACTGGTTGCAGTTATTCCTGTTATACGATGGAAAAACTGTTGCACCTTTATTGTATTTTATGCTTCTGGCGTTGACATCTAAGGCCCTAACTGTTTGATCTGGTGGAGCAACGCCCTAGAGTGAAGCCTAGGTTGCCCGGAACGTAGAAATGACCATAACTTTCACACTGGTTGCAATTATTCCTGTTATAGGATGGAAAGACTGTTGTATTTTTATTGTATTTTATGCTTCACGCGTTGACTTCTGAGGCCGTAGCTATTCGATGTGGTGGATGAACGCCATAGAGTGAAGCCTAGGTTGCCCGGAACGTGGAAATGTCCATATCTTTCACACTGTTTGCAATTATTACTTTTATACGATGGCAATGCTGTTGTATATTTATTGCATTTTATGCTTCGGGCATTGACTTCTAAGGACCTAACTATTCAATCTGTTGGAGCAACGCCATTGGGTGAAGCCTAGGTTGCCCGGAACATAGAAATGACCATAACGTTCACACTGGTTGCAATTATTCGTTTTATACGATGGAAAAGCTGTTGTATTTATATCGCATTTTATGCTTCTGGCGTTAACTTCTTAGGCCCTAACTATTCGATCTGGTGGAACAACACCCTAGAGTGAAGCCTAGGTTGCCTGGAACGTAGAAATGACCATCACTTTCACACGGGTTGCAATTATTCCTGTTATAGGATGGAAAGACTGTTGTATTTTTATTGTATTTTATGCTTCACGCGTTGACTTCTGAGGCCGTAGCTATTCGATGTGGTGGATGAACGCCATAGAGTGAAGCCTAGGTTGCCCGGAACGTAGAAATGTCCATATCTTTCACACTGTTTGCAATTATTACTTTTATACGATGGCAATGCTGTTGTATATTTATTGCATTTTATGCTTCGGGCATTGACTTCTAAGGACCTAACTATTCCATCTGGTGGAACAACGCCCTAGGGTGAAGCGTAGTTTGCCCGGAAAGTAGAAATGACCATAACTTTCACACTGGTAGCAATTATTCGTTTTATACGATGGAAAAACTGTTCTATTTATTTTGTATTTTATGCTTCGGGCGTTGACTTCGAAGGCCCTAACTATTCGATCAGGTGGAGCAACGCCCTAGAGTGAAGCCTAGGTTGCCCGGTACGACGATATGACCATCACTTTCAAACTGGTTGCAATTATTCGTCTTATACGATGGAAAAGCTGTTGTATTTATATTGTATTTTATGCTTCTGGCGTTGACTTCTTAGGCCCTAACTATTCCATCTGGTGGAACAACGCCATAGGGTGAAGCCTAGGTTGCCCGGAAAGTAGAAATAACCATAACTTTCACACTGGTACCAATTATTCGTTGTATACGATGGAAAAACTGTTCTTTTTATTTTATATTTTATGCTTCTGGCGTTGACTTCTATGGCCCTAGCTATTCGATTTGGTGGAGCAACGCCCTAGAGTGGAGCCTAGGTTGCCCGGTACGTAGAAATGACCATTACTTTCACACTGTTTGCAAATATACATTATATACGATGGAAAGTCTGTTGTATTTATGTTGAATTTTATGCTCCTGGCGTTGACTTCTTAGGCCCTAACTATTTGATCTGGTGGAGCACCGCCCTAGCGTGAAGCCTAGGTTGCCCGGAACGCAGAAATGACCATTCATTTCACACTGGCAGCAATTATTCGTTTTATACGATGGAAAAACTGTTTTATTTATTTTGTATTTTATGCTTCGGGCGTTGACTTCTAAGGCCCTAACTATTCGACCTGGTGGAGCAACGCCCTAGAGTGAAGCCTAGGTTGCGCGGAACGTAGAAATGACCATAACTTTCACACTGGTAGCAATTATTCGTTTTATACGATGGAAGAACTGTTTCAATTATTTTGTATTTTATGCTTCGGGCGTTGACTTCTAAGGCCCTAACTATTCGATCTGGTGGAGCAACGCCCTAGATTGAAGCCTAGGTTGCCCGGAACATAGAAAAGACCATAACTTTTACACTGGTAGCATTTATTCGTTTTATACAATGGAAAAACCGTTCTATTTATTTTGTATTTTATGCTTCGGGCGTTGACTTCTAAGGCCCTAACTGTTTGATCTGGTGGAGAACGCCCTGGAGTGAAGCCTAGGTTGCCCGGAACGTAGAAATGACCATAACTTTCACACTGGTTTCTATTATTCGTTTTATACGGTGGAAAAGCTGTTATATTTATATTGCATTTTATGCTTCTGGCGTTGACTTCTTAGGCCCGAACTATTCGATCTGGTGCAACAACGCCCTAGAGTGAAGCCTAGGTTGCCTGGAACGTAGAAATGACCATCACTTTCACACGGGTTGCAACTATTCCTGTTATAGGATGGAAAGACTGTTGTATTTTTATTGTATTTTATACTTCAGGCGTTGACTTCTGTGGCCGTAGCTATTCGATGTGGTGGTAGAACGCCATAGAGTGAAGCCTAGGTTGCCCGGAAAGTAGAAATGACCATAAGTTTCATACTGGTTGCAATTATTCGTTTTATACGATGGAAAACCTGTTGCATTTATATTGTATTTTATGCTTCAGGCGTTCACTTGTTAGGCCCTAACTATTCGATCTGGTGGAAGAACGCCCTAGGGTGAAGCCTAGGTTGTCCGGAACGTAGAAATGACCATAACTTTTACACTGGTAGCTATTATTCGTTTTATACAATGGAAAAACTGTTCTATTTATTTTGCATTTTATGCTTCGGGCGTTTACTTCTAAGGCCCTAACTGATTGATCTGGAGGAGCAACGCCCTACTGTGAAGCCCAGATTGCCCGGAACGTTGAAATGACCATAACTTTCACACTGGTAGCAATTATTCGTTTTATACGATGGAAAAACTGTTCTATTTATTTTGCATTTAATGCTTCGGGCGTTGACTTCTAAGGCCCTAACTATTCGATCAGGTGGAGCAACGCCCTAGAGTGAAGCCTAGGTTGCCCGGTACGACGAAATGACCATCACTTTCAAACTGGTTGCAATTATTCGTCTTATACGATGGAAAAGCTGTTGTATTTATATCGTATTTTATGCTTCTGGCGTTGACTTCTTAGGCCCTAACTATTCCATCTGGTGGAACAACGCCATAGGGTGAAGCCTAGGTTGCCCGGAAAGTAGAAATAACCATAACTTTCACACTGGTAGCAATTATTCGTTTTATACGATGGAAAAACTGTTCTATTTATTTTATATTTTATGCTTCTGGCGTTGACTTCTAAGGCCCTAGCTATTCGATTTGGTGGAGCAACGCCCTAGAGTGGAGCCTAGGTTGCCCGGTACGTAGAAATGACCATTACTTTCACACTGTTTGCAAATATACATTATATACGATGGATAGTCTGTTGTATTTATGTTGAATTTTATGCTCCTGGCGTTGACTTCTTAGGCCCTAACTATTTGATCTGGTGGAGCACCGCCCTAGCGTGAAGCCTAGGTTGCCCGGAACGTAGAAATGACCATTCATTTCACACTGGCAGCAATTATTCGTTTTATACGATGGCAAAGCTGTTTTATTTATTTTGTATTTTATGCTTCGGGCGTTGACTTCTAAGGCCCTAACTATTCGATCTGGTGGAGCAACGCCCTAGAGTGAAGCCTAGGTTGCGCGGAACGTGGAAATGACCATAACTTTCACACTGGTAGCAATTATTCGTTTTATACGATGGAAGAACTGTTTCATTTATTTTGTATTTTATGCTTCGGGCGTTGACTTCTAAGGCCCTAACTATTCGATCTGGTGGAGCAACGCCCTAGATTGAAGCCTAGGTTGCCCGGAACGTAGAAAAGACCATAACTTTTACACTGGTAGCACTTATTCGTTTTATACAATGGAAAAACCGTTCTATTTATTTTGTATTTTATGCATAGGGCGTTGACTTCTAAGGCCCTAACTGTTTGATCTGGTGGAGAACGCCCTGGAGTGAAGCCTAGGTTGCCCGGAACGTACAAATGACCATAACTTTCACACTGGTTTCTATTATTCGTTTTATACGATGGAAAAACCGTTATATTTATATTGTATTTTATGCTTCTGGCGTTGACTTCTTAGGCCCGAACTATTCGATCTGGTGCAACAACGCCCTAGAGTGAAGCCTAGGTTGCCTGGAACGTAGAAATGACCATCACTTTCACACGGGTTGCAACTATTCCTGTTATAGGATGGAAAGACTGTTGTATTTTTATTGTATTTTATACTTCAGGCGTTGACTTCTGTGGCCGTAGCTATTCGATGTGGTTGTAGAACGCCATAGAGTGAAGCCTAGGTTGCCCGGAAAGTAGAAATGACCATAAGTTTCATACTGGTTGCAATTATTCGTCTAATACGATGGAAAAACTGTTGTATTTATATTGTATTTTATGCTTCAGGCGTTCACTTCTTAGGCCCTAACTATTCGATCTGGTGGAACAACGCCCTAGGGTGAAGCCTAGGTTGCCCGGAACGTAAAAAAAAGACCATAACTTTTACACTGGTAGCATTTATTCGTTTTATACAATGGAAAAACCGTTCTATTTATTTTGTATTTTATGCTTCGGGCGTTGACTTCTAAGGCCCTAACTGTTTTGCTCTGGTGGAGCAACGCCCTGGAGTGAAGCCTAGGTTGCCCGGAACCTAGAAATGACCATAACTTTCACACTGGTTGCTATTATTCGTTTTATACGATGGAAAAGCTGTTGTATTTATATCGTACTTTATGCTTCTGGCGTTGACTTCTAAGGCCATCAACTATTCGATCTGGTGGAGCAACGCCCTAGAGTGAAGCCTAGGTTGCCCGGAACGTACAAATGACCATTACTTTCACACTGTTTGCAATTATTCATTTTATACGATGGAAATGCAGTTGTACTTATATTGCATTTTATTCTTCTGGCGTTGACTTTTAAGGCCGTAGCTATTAGATGTGGTGGAGCAACGCTCTAGAGTGTCGCATAGGTTGCCCAGAACGTAGAAATGACCATTACTTTCACAATGTATGCGAATATTCATTTTATACGATGGAAAAACTGTTGTACTTATATTGTATTTTATACTTCTGGCGTTGATTTCTAAGTCCCTAGCTTTTCGATCTCGTGGAGCAACGTCCTGGAGTGAAACCTAGGTTACCCGGAACGTAGAAATGACCAGTACTTTCACACGGGTTGCAATTATTCCTGTTATAGGATAGAAAGACTGTTGTATTTTTATTGTATTTTATGCTTCACGCGTTGACTTCTGAGGCCGTAGCTATTCGATGTGGTGGATGAACGCCATAGAGTGAAGCCTAGGTTGCCCGGAACGTAGAAATGTCCACATCTTTCACACTGTTTGCAATTATTCATTTTATACGATGGCAATGCTGTTGTATATTTATTGCATTTTATGCTTCGGGCATTGACTTCTAAGGACCTAACAATTCAATCTGTTGGCGCAACGCCATTGGGTGAAGCCTAGGTTGCCCGGAACGTAGAAATGACCATAACTTTCACACTGGTTGCAATTATTCGTTTTATACGATGGAAAAGCTGTTGTATTTATATCGTATTTTATGATTCTGGCGTTGACTTCTTAGGCCCTAACTATTCCATCTGGTGGAACAACGCCCTAGGGTGAAGCGTAGGTTGCCCGGAAAGTAGAAATGACCATAACTTTCACACTGGTAGCAATTATTCGTTTTATACGATGGAAAAACTGTTCTATTTATTTTGTATTTTATGCTTCAGGCGTTGACTTCTAAGGCCCTAACTATTCGATCAGGTGGAGCAACGCCCTAGAGTGAAGCATAGGTTGCCCGGTACGACGAAATGACCATCACTTTCAAACTGGTTGCAATTATTCGTCTTATACGATGGAAAAGCTGTTGTATTTATATCGTATTTTATGCTTCTGGCGTTGACTTCTTAGGCCCTAACTATTCCATCTGGTGGAACAACGCCATAGGGTGAAGCCTAGGTTGCCCGGAAAGTAGAAATAACCATAACTTTCACACTGGTTTCTATTATTCGTTTTATACGATGGAAAAACTGTTATATTTATATTGTATTTTATGCTTCTGGCGTTGACTTCTTAGGCCCGAACTATTCGATCTGGTGCAACAACGCCCTAGAGTGAAGCCTAGGTTACCTGGAACGTAGAAATGACCATAAGTTTCATACTGGTTGCAATTATTCGTTTTATACGATGGAAAACCTGTTGCATTTATATTGTATTTTATGCTTCAGGCGTTCGCTTCTTACGCCCTAACTATTCGATCTGGTGGACCAACGCCCTAGGGTGAAGCCTAGGTTGCCCGGAACGTAGAAAAGACCATAACTTTTACACTGGTAGCATTTATTCGTTTTATACAATGGAAAAACCGTTCTATTTATTTTGTATTTTATGCTTCGGGCGTTGACTTCTAAGGCCCTAACTGTTTGATCTGGTGGAGCAACGCCCTAGTGTGAAGCCCAGATTGCCCGGAACGTTGAAATGACCATAACTTTCACTCTGGTTGCTAATATTCGTTTTATACGATGGAAAAACTGTTATATTTATATTGCATTTTATTCTTATGGTGTTGAATTCTAAGTCCCTAGCTATTCGATCTGGTGGAGCAACGCCCTAGAGTGAATCCTAGGTTACCCGGAACGTAGAAATGACCAGTACTTTCACACTGTTTGCAGTTATTCCTGTTATACGATGGAAAAACTGTTGCATCTTTATTGTATTTTATGCTTCTGGCGTTGACTTCTAAGGCCCTAACTGTTTGATCTGGTGGAGAACGCCCTGGAGTGAAGCCTAGGTTGCCCGGAACGTAGAAATGACCATATCTTTCACACTGGTTTCTATTATTCGTTTTATACGATGGAAAAACTGTTATATTTATATTGTATTTTATGCTTCTGGCGTTGACTTCTTAGGCCCGAACTATTCGATCTGGTGCAACAACGCCCTAGAGTGAAGCCTAGGTTGCCTGGAATGTAGAAAAGACCATCACTTTCACACGGGTTGCAACTATTCCTGTTATAGGATGGAAAGACTGTTGTATTTTTATTGTATTTTATACTTCAGGCGTTGACTTCTGTGGCCGTAGCTATTCGATGTGGTGGTAGAACGCCATAGAGTGAAGCCTAGGCTGCCCGGAAAGTAGAAATGACCATAAGTTTCATACTGGTTGCAATTATTCGTTTAATACGATGGAAAAACTGTTGTACTTATATCGTACTTTATGCTTCTGGCGTTGACTTCTAAGGCCCTCAACTATTCGATCTGGTGGAGCAACGCCCTAGAGTGAAGCCTAGGTTGCCCGGAACGTACAAATGACCATTACTTTCACACTGTTTGCAATTATTCATTTTATACGATGGAAATGCAGTTGTATTTATATTGCATTTTATTCTTCTGGCGTTGACTTTTAAGGCCGTAGCTATTAGATGTGGTGGAGCAACGCTCTAGAGTCTCGCATAGGTTGCCCGGAACGTAGAAATGACCATTACTTTCACAATGTATGCGAATATTCATTTTATACGATGGAAAAACTGTTGTACTTATATTGTATTTTATTCTTCTGGCGTTGAATTCTAAGTCCCTAGCTTTTCGATCTCGTGGAGCAACGCCCTAGAGTGAAACCTAGGTTACCCGGAACGTGGAAATGACCAGTACTTTCACACTGGTTGCAGTTATTCCTGTTATACGATGGAAAAACTGTTGCACCTTTATTGTATTTTATGCTTCTGGCGTTGACATCTAAGGCCCTAACTGTTTGATCTGGTGGAGCAACGCCCTAGAGTGAAGCCTAGGTTGCCCGGAACGTAGAAATGACCATAACTTTCACACTGGTTGCTATTATTCGTTTTATACGATGGAAAAACTGTTATATTTATATTGTATTTTATGCTTCTGGCGTTAACTTCCTAGGCCCTAACTATTCGATCTGGTGGAACAACACCCTAGAGTGAAGCCTAGGTTGCCTGGAACGTAGAAATGACCATCACTTTCACACGGGTTGCAATTATTCCTGTTATAGGATGGAAAGACTGTTGTATTTTTATTGTATTTTATGCTTCACGCGTTGACTTCTGAGGCCGTAGCTATTCGATGTGGTGGATGAACGCCATAGAGTGAAGCCTAGGTTGCCCGGAACGTAGAAATGTCCATATCTTTCACACTGTTTGCAATTATTACTTTTATACGATGGCAATGCTGTTGTATATTTATTGCATTTTATGCTTCGGGCATTGACTTCTAAGGACCTAACTATTCAATCTGTTGGAGCAACGCCATTGGGTGAAGCCTAGGTTGCCCGGAACGTAGAAATGACCATAACTTTCACACTGGTTGCAATTATTCGTTTTATACGATGGAAAAGCTGTTGTATTTATATCGTATTTTATGCTTCTGGCGTTAACTTCTTAGGCCCTAACTATTCGATCTGGTGGAACAACACCCTAGAGTGAAGCCTAGGTTGCCTGGAACGTAGAAATGACCTTCACTTTCACACGGGTTGCAATTATTCCTGTTATAGGATGGAAAGACTGTTGTATTTTTATTGTATTTTATGCTTCACGCGTTGACTTCTGAGGCCGTAGCTATTCGATGTGGTGGATGAACGCCATAGAGTGAAGCCTAGGTTGCCCGGAACGTAGAAATGTCCATATCTTTCACACTGTTTGCAATTATTACTTTTATACGATGGCAATGCTGTTGTATATTTATTGCATTTTATGCTTCGGGCATTGACTTCTAAGGACCTAACTATTCAATCTGTTGGAGCAACGCCATTGGGTGAAGCCTAGGTTGCCCGGAACGTAGAAATGACCATAACTTTCACACTGGTTGCAATTATTCGTTTTATACGATGGAAAAGCTGTTGTATTTATATCGTATTTTATGCTTCTGGCGTTGACTTCTTAGGCCCTAACTATTCCATCTGGTGGAACAGCGCCCTAGGGTGAAGCGTAGTTTGCCCGGAAAGTAGAAATGACCATAACTTTCACACTGGTAGCAATTATTCGTTTTATACGATGGAAAAACTGTTCTATTTATTTTGTATTTTATGCTTCGGGCGTTGACTTCTAAGGCCCTAACTATTCGATCAGGTGGAGCAACGCCCTGGAGTGAAGCCTAGGTTGCCCGGTACGACGAAATGACCATCACTTTCAAACTGGTTGCAATTATTCGTCTTATACGATGGAAAAGCTGTTCTATTTATATCGTATTTTATGCTTCTGGCGTTGACTTCTTAGGCCCTAACTATTCCATCTGGTGGAACAACGCCATAGGGTGAAGCCTAGGTTGCCCGGAAAGTAGAAATAACCATAACTTTCACACTGGTAGCAATTATTCGTTGTATACGATGGAAAAACTGTTCTTTTTATTTTATATTTTATGCTTCTGGCGTTGACTTCTATGGCCCTAGCTATTCGATTTGGTGGAGCAACGCCCTAGAGTGGAGCCTAGGTTGCCCGGTACGTAGAAATGACCATTACTTTCACACTGTTTGCAAATATACATTATATACGATGGAAAGTCTGTTGTATTTATGTTGAATTTTATGCTCCAGGCGTTGACTTCTTAGGCCCTAACTATTTGATCTGGTGGAGAACCGCCCTAGCGTGAAGCCTAGGTTGCCCGGAACGTAGAAATGACCATTCATTTCACACTGGCAGCAATTATTCGTTTTATACGATGGAAAAACTGTTTTATTTATTTTGTATTTTATGCTTCGGGCGTTGACTTCTAAGGCCCTAACTATTCGACCTGGTGGAGCAACGCCCTAGAGTGAAGCCTAGGTTGCGCGGAACGTAGAAATGACCATAACTTTCACACTGATAGCAATTATTCGTTTTATACGATGGAAGAACTGTTTCAATTATTTTGTATTTTATGCTTCGGGCGTTGACTTCTAAGGCCCTAACTATTCGATCTGGTGGAGCAACGCCCTAGATTGAAGCCTAGGTTGCCCGGAACGTAGAAAAGACCATAACTTTTACACTGGTAGCATTTATTCGTTTTATACAATGGAAAAACCGTTCTATTTATTTTGTATTTTATGCTTCGGGCGTTGACTTCTAAGGCCCTAACTGTTTGATCTGGTGGAGAACGCCCTGGAGTGAAGCCTAGGTTGCCCGGAACGTAGAAATGACCATAACTTTCACACTGGTTTCTATTATTCGTTTTATGCGATGGAAAAACTGTTATATTTATATTGTATTTTATGCTTCTGGCGTTGACTTCTTAGGCCCGAACTATTCGATCTGGTGCAACAACGCCCTAGAGTGAAGCCTAGGTTGCCCGGAAAGTAGAAACGACCATAAGTTTCATACTGGTTGCAATTATTCGTTTTATACGATGGAAAACCTGTTGCATTTATATTGTATTTTATGCTTCAGGCGTTCACTTCTTAGGCCCTAACTATTCGATCTGGTACAAGAACGCCCTAGGGTGAAGCCTAGGTTGTCCGGAACGTAGAAATGACCATAACTTTTACACTGGTAGCAATTATTCGTTTTATACAATGGAAAAACTGTTCTATTTATTTTGTATTTAATGCTACGGGCGTTGACTTCTAAGGCCCTAACTGTTTGATCTGGTGGAGCACCGCCCTAGAGTGATGCCTAGGCCGCTCGGAACGTAGAAATGACCATAACTTTCACACTGGTTTCTATTATTCGTTTTATACGATGGAAAAACTGTTATATATATATTGTATTTTATGCTTCTGGCGTTGACTTCTTAGGCCCGAACTATTCGATCTTGTGCAACAACGCCCTAGAGTGAAGCCTAGGTTGCCTGGAACGTAGAAATGACCATCACTTTCACACGGGTTGCAATTATTCCTGTTATAGGATGGAAAGACTGTTGTATTTTTATTGTATTTTATACATCAGGTGTTGACTTCTGTGGCCGTAGCTATTCGATGTGGTGGTAGAACGCCATAGAGTGAAGCCTAGGTTGCCCGGAAAGTAGAAATGACCATAAGTTTCATACTGGTTGCAATTATTCATTTTATACGATGGAAAAACTGTTGTATTTATTTTTATTTTATGCTTCTGGCGTTCACTTCTTAGGCCCTAACTATTCGATCTGGTGGAACAACGCCCTAGGGTGAAGCCTAGGTTGCCCGGAACGTGGAAAAGACCATAACTTTTACACTGGTAGCATTTATTCGTTTTATACAATGGAAAAACCGTTCTATTTATTTTGTATTTTATGCTTCGGGCGTTGACATCTAAGGTCCTAACTATACGATCTGGTGGAGCAACGCCCTAGAGTGAAGCCTACGTTGCCCGGAACGTAGAAATGACCATAACTTTCAAACTGGTTGCTATCATTCGTTTTATGTGATGGAAAAGCTGTTGTATTTATACTGTATTTTACGCTTCTGGCGTTCACTTCTTAGGCCCTAACTGTTCGAACTGGTGGAACATCGGGCTAGGGTGAAGCCTAGGTTGCCCGAGACGTAGAAATGACCATAACTTTTACACTGGTAGCAATTATTCGTTTTATTCAATGGAAAAACTGTTCTATTTATTTTGAGTTTAATGCTTCGGGCGTTGACTTCTAAGGCCCTAACTGTTTGATCTGGTGGAGCACCGCCCTAGAGTGAAGCCTAGGCCGCTCGGAACGTAGTAATGACGTTAACTTTCATAGTGGTTGCAATTATTCGTTTTATACGATGGAAAAACTGTTGTATTTATATTGTATTTTATGCATCTGGCGTTGACTTCTAAGGCACTAACTATTCGATCTAGTGGATCAATGCCGTAGAGTGAAGCCTAGGTTGCCCGGTACGTAGAAATGACCATCACTCTCAAACTGGTTGCAATTATTCCTGTTATATGATTGAAAAACTGTTGTATTTTTATTGCATTTTTTGTTTCGGGCATTGACTTCTAAGGCCCCTAACTATTCAATCTGTTGGAGCAATGCCCTAGGGTGAAGCCTAGGTTGCCCGGAAAATATAAATGACCATAAGTTTCATACTGGTTGCAATTATTCGTTTTATACGATGGAAAAACTGTTGTATTTATATTGTATTTTATGCTTCTGGCGTTCACTTCTTAGGCCCGAACTATTCGATCTGGTGGAACAACGGCCGAGGGTGAAGCCTAGGTTGCCCGGAACGTAGAAATGACCATAACTTTTACACTGGTAGCAATTATTCGTTTTATACAATGGAAAAACTGTTCTACTTATTTGTATTTAATGCTTCGGGCGTTGGCTTCTAAGGCCCTAACTGTTTGATCTGGTGGAGCAACGCCCTAGAGTGAAGCCTAGGTTGCCCGGAACGTAGAAGTGACCATAACTTTCACACTGGTTGCAATTATTCGTTTTATACGATGGAAAAACTGTTATACTTATTTTGTATTTTATGCTTCGGGCGTTGACTTCTAAGGCCCTAACTGTTTGATGTGGTGGAGCAACGCCCTAGAGTGAAGCCTAGGTTGCCCGGCACGTAGAAATGACCATAACTTTCAAACTGGTTGCTATCATTCGTTTTATGTGATGGAAAAGCTGTTGTATTTATACTGTATTTTACGCTTCTGGCGTTCACTTCTTAGGCCCTAACTGTTCGAACTGGTGGAACATCGGGCTAGGGTGAAGCCTAGGTTGCCCGAGACGTAGAAATGACCGTAACTTTTACACTGGTAGCAATTATTCGTTTTATTCAATGGAAAAACTGTTCTATTTATTTTGAGTTTAATGCTTCGGGCGTTGACTTCTAAGGCCCTGACTGTTTGATCTGGTGGAGCACCGCCCTAGAGTGAAGCCTAGGCCGCTCGGAACGTAGTAATGACGTTAACTTTCATAGTGGTTGCAATTATTCGTTTTATACGATGGAAAAACTGTTGTATTTATATTGTATTTTATGCATCTGGCGTTGACTTCTAAGGCACTAACTATTCGATCTAGTGGATCAATGCCGTAGAGTGAAGCCTAGGTTGCCCGGTACGTAGAAATGACCATCACTCTCAAACTGGTTGCAATTATTCCTGTTATATGATTGAAAAACTGTTGTATTTTTATTGCATTTTTTGTTTCGGGCATTGACTTCTAAGGCCCCTAACTATTCAATCTGTTGGAGCAATGCCCTAGGGTGAAGCCTAGGTTGCCCGGAAAATATAAATGACCATAAGTTTCATACTGGTTGCAATTATTCGTTTTATACGATGGAAAAACTGTTGTATTTATATTGTATTTTATGCTTCTGGCGTTCACTTCTTAGGCCCGAACTATTCGATCTGGTGGAACAACGGCCGAGGGTGAAGCCTAGGTTGCCCGGAACGTAGAAATGACCATAACTTTTACACTGGTAGCAATTATTCGTTTTATACAATGGAAAAACTGTTCTACTTATTTGTATTTAATGCTTCGGGCGTTGGCTTCTAAGGCCCTAACTGTTTGATCTGGTGGAGCAACGCCCTAGAGTGAAGCCTAGGTTGCCCGGAACGTAGAAGTGACCATAACTGTCACACTGGTTGCAATTATTCGTTTTATACGATGGAAAGACTGTTATATTTATTTTGTATTTTATGCTTCGGGCGTTGACTTCTAAGGCCCTAATTGTTTGATGTGGTGGAGCAACGCCCTAGAGTGAAGCCTAGGTTGCCCGGCACGTAGAAATGACCATAACTTTCACACTGGTTGCTATTATTCGTTATATACGATGGAAAAACTGTTATATTTATATTGTATTTTATGCTTCTGTCGTTGACTTCTGAGGCCGTAGCTATTCGGTGTGGTGGAACAACGCCCTAGGGTGAATCCTAGGTTGCCCGGAACGTAGAAATGACCGTAACTTTCACACTGGTTGCAATTACTCGTTTTATACGATGGATAAGCTGTTGTATTTATATCGTATTTTATGCTTCTGGCGTTGACTTCTTAGGCCCTAACTATTCGATCTGGTGGATGAACGCCCTAGGGTTAAGCCTAGGTTGTCCGGAACGTAGAAATGACCATAACTTTTACACTGGTAGCAATTATTCGTTTTATACAATGGAAAAACGGTTCTATTTATTTTGCATTTTATGCTTCGGGCGTTGACTTCTAAGGCCCTAACTGTTTGATCTGGTGGACCAACGCCCTAGTGTGAAGCCCAGATTGCCCGGAACGTTGAAATGACCATAACTTTCACTCTGGTTGCTAATATTCGTTTTATACGATGGAAAAACTGTTATATTTATATTGCATTTTATTCTTATGGCGTTGAATTCTAAGTCCCTAGCTATTCGATCTGGTGGAGCAACGCCCTAGAGTGAATCCTAGGTTACCCGGAACGTAGAAATGACCAGTACTTTCACACTGTTTGCAGTTATTCCTGTTATACGATGGAAAAACCGTTGCACCTTTATTGTATTTTATGCTTCTGGCGTTGACTTCTAAGGCCCTAACTATTCAATCTGTTGGAGCAATGCCCTAGGGTGAAGCCTAGGTTGCGCGGAAAATATAAATGACCACAAGCTTCATACTGGTTGCAATTATTCGTTTTATACGATGGAAAAACTGTTGTATTTATATTGTATTTTATGCTTCTGGCGTTCACTTCTTAGGCCCGAACTATTCAATCTGCTGGAACAACGGCCCAGGGTGAAGCCTAGGTTGCCCGGAACGTAGAAATGACCATAACTTTTACACTGGTAGCAATTATTCGTTTTATACAATGGAAAAACTGTTCTACTTATTTGTATTTAATGCTTCGGGCGTTGGCTTCTAAGGCCCTAACTGTTTGATCTGGTGGAGCAACGCCCTAGAGTGAAGCCTAGGTTGCCCGGAACGTAGAAATGACCATAACTTTCAGACTGGTTGCTATTATTCGTTATATAAGATGGAAAAACTGTTATATTTATATTGTATTTTATGCTTCTGTCGTTGACTTCTGAGGCCGTAGCTATTCGGTGTGGTGGAACAACGCCCTAGGGTGAATCCTAGGTTGCCCGGAACGTAGAAATGACCATAACTTTCACACTGGTTGCAATTATTCGTTTTATACGATGGATAAGCTGTTGTATTTATATCGTATTTTATGCTTCTGGCGTTGACTTCTTAGGCCGTAACTATTCCATCTGGTGGAACAACGCCCTAGGGTAAAGCGTAGGTTGCCCGGAAAGTAGAAATAACCATAACTTTCACACTGGTAGCAATTATTCGTTTTATACGATGGAAAAACTGTTCCATTTATTTTGTATTTTATGCTTCGGGCGTTGACTTCTAAGACCCTAACTATTCGATCTGGTGGAGCAACGACCTAGAGTGAAGCCTAGGTTGCCCGGAACGTCGAAATGACCATCACTTTCAAACTGGTTGCAATTAATCCTGTTATACAATGGAAAAACTGTTGTATTTTTGTTGCCTTTTATGCTTCGGGCGTTGACTTCTAAGGCCCTAACTATTCAATCTGGAGGAGCAACGCCCTAGGGTGAAGCCTAGGTTGCCCGGAACGTAGAAAAGACCATAACTTTTACACTGGTAGCAATTATTCGTTTTATACGATGGAAAAACTGTTATATTTATATTGTATTTTATGCTTCTGGCGTTGACTTCTTAGGTCCTATCTATTCGATCTGGTGGAACATCACCCTAGAGTGAAGCCTAGGATGCCTGGAACGTAGAAATGACCATCACTTTCACACGGGTTGCAATTATTCCTGTTATAGGATGGAAAGACTGTTGTATTTTTATTGTATTCTATGCTTCACGCGTTGACTTCTGAGGCCGTAGCTATTCGATGTGGTGGATGAACGCCATAGAGTGAAGTCTAGGTTGCCCGGAACTTAGAAATTACCATAACTTTCACACTGGTTGCAATTATTCGTTTTATACGATGGATAAGCTGTTGTATTTATATCGTATTTTATGCTTCTGGCGTTGACTTCTTAGGCCGTAACTATTCCATCTGGTGGAACAACGACCTAGGGTAAAGCGTAGCTTGCCCGGAAAGTAGAAATGACCATAACTTTCACACTGGTAGCAATTATTCGTTTTATACGATGGAAAAACTGTTATATTTATATTGTATTTTATGCTTCTGGCGTTGACTTCTTAGGTCCTAACTATTCGATCTGGTGGAACAACACCCTAGAGTGAAGCCTAGGATGCCTGGAACGTAGAAATGACCATCACTTTCACAAGGGTTGCAATTATTCCTGTTATAGGATGGAAAGACTGTTGTATTTTTATTGTATTTTATGCTTCACGCGTTGACTTCTGAGGCCGTAGCTATTCGATGTGGTGGATGAACGCCATAGAGTGAAGTCTAGGTTGCCCGGAACGTAGAAATGTCCATATCTTTCACACTGTTTGCAATTATTCATTTTATACGATGGTAATGCTGTTATATATTTATTGCATTTTATGCTTCGGGCATTGACTTCTAAGGACCTAACTATTCAATCTGTTGGAGCAACGCCCTTGTATGTAAGCCTAGGTTGCCCGGAACGTAGAAATGACCATAACTTTCACACTGGTTGCAATTATCCGTTTTATACGATGGAAAAGCTGTTGTATTTATATCGTATTTTATGCTTCTGGCGTTGACTTCTTAGGCCCTAACTATTCCATCTGGTGGAACAACGCCCTAGGGTGAAGCGTAGGTTGCCCGGAAAGTAGAAATGACCATAACTTTCACACTGGTAGCAATTATTCGTTTTATACGATGGAAAAACTGTTCTATTTATTTTGCATTTAATGCTTCGGGCGTTGACTTCTAAGGCCCTAACTATTCGTTCAGGTGGAGCAACGCCCTAGAGTGAAGCCTAGGTTGCCCGGTACGACGAAATGACCATCACTTTCAAACTGGTTGCAATTATTCGGCTTATACGATGGAAAAGCTGTTGTATTTATATCGTATTTTATGCTTCTGGCGTTGACTTCTTAGGCCCTAACTATTCCATCTGGTGGAACAACGCCATAGGGTGAAGCCTAGGTTGCCTGGAAAGTAGAAATAACCATAACTTTCACACTGGTTTCTATTATTCGTTTTATACGATGGAAAAACTGTTATATTTATATTGTATTTTATGCTTCTGGCGTTGACTTCCTAGGCCCGAACTATTCGATCTGGTGCAACAACGCCCTAGAGTGAAGCCTATGTTGCCTGGAACGTAGAAATGACCATAAGTTTCATACTGGTTGCAATTATTCGTTTTATACGATGGAAAACCTGTTGCATTTATATTGTATTTTATGCTTCAGGCGTTCACTTCTTAGGCCATAACTATTCGATGTGGTGGACCAACGCCCTAGGGTGAAGCCTAGGTTGCCCGGTACGTAGAAAAGACCATAACTTTTACACTGGTAGCATTTATTCGTTTTATACAATGGAAAAACCTTTCTATTTATTTTGTATTTTATGCTTCGGGCGTTGACTTCTAAGGCCCTAACTGTTTGATCTGGTGGAGCAACGCCCTAGTGTGAAGCCCAGATTGCCCGGAAAGTAGAAATGACCATAAGTTTCATACTGGTTGCAATTATTCGTTTAATACGATGGAAAAACTGTTGTATTTATATTGTATTTTATGCTTCAGGCGTTCACTTCTTAGGCCCTATCTATTCGATCTGGTGGAACAACGCCCTAGGGTGAAGCCTAGGTTGCCCGGAACGTAGAAAAGACCATAACTTTTACACTGGTAGCATTTATTCGTTTTATACAATGGAAAAACCGTTCTATTTATTTTGTATTTTATGCTTCTGGCGTTGACTTCTAAGGCCCTAACTATTCGATCAGGTGGAGCAACGCCCTAGAGTGAAGCCCAGGTTGCTCGAAATGTAGAAATGACCATAACTTTCACACTGGTTGCAATTATTCATTTTATACGATGGAAAAACTGTTGGACTTATATTGTATTTTATTCTTATGGCGTTGACTTCTAAGGCCCTCAACTATTCGATCTGGTGGAGCAACGCCCTAGAGTGAAGCCTAGGTTGCCCGGAACGTACAAATGACCATTACTTTCACACTGTTTGCAATTATTCATTTTATACGATGGAAAAACTGTTGCACCTTTATTGTATTTTATGCTTCTGGCGTTGACATCTAAGTCCCTAACTGTTTGATCTGGTGGAGCAACGCCCTAGAGTGAAGCCTAGGTTGCCCGGAACGTAGAAATGACCATAACTTTCACACTGGTTGCTATTATTCGTTTTATACGATGCAAAAACTGTTATATTTATATTGTATTTTATGCTTCTGGCGTTAACTTCTTAGGCCCTAACTATTCGATCTGGTGGAACAACACCCTAGAGTGAAGCCTATGTTGCCTGGAACGTAGAAATGACCATCACTTTCACACGGGTTGCAATTATTCCTGTTATAGGATGGAAAGACTGTTGTATTTTTATTGTATTTTATGCTTCACGCGTTGACTTCTGAGGCCGTAGCTATTCGATGTGGTGGATGAACGCCATAGAGTGAAGCCTAGGTTGCCCGGAACGTAGAAATGTCCATATCTTTCACACTGTTTGCAATTATTCATTTTATACGATGGCAATGCTGTTGTATATTTATTGCATTTTATGCTTCGGGCATTGACTTCTAAGGACCTAACTATTCAATCTGTTGGAGCAACGCCATTGGGTGAAGCCTAGGTTGCCCGGAACGTAGAAATGACCATAACTTTCACACTGGTTCCAATTATTCGTTTTATACGATGGAAAAGCTGTTGTATTTATATCGTATTTTATGCTTCTGGCGTTGACTTCTTAGGCCCTAACTATTCCATCTGGTGGAACAACGCCCTAGGGTGAAGCGTAGTTTGCCCGGAAAGTAGAAATGACCATAACTTTCACACTGGTAGCAATTATTCGTTTTATACGATGGAAAAGCTCTTCTATTTATTTTGTATTTTATGCTTCGGGCGTTGACTTCTTAGGCCCTAACTATTCCATCTGGTGGTACAACGCCATAGGGTGAAGCCTAGGTTGCCCGGAAAGTAGAAATAACCATAACTTTCACACTGGTAGCAATTATTCGTTGTATACGATGGAAAAACTGTTCTTTTTATTTTATATTTTATGCTTCTGGCGTTGACTTCTATGGCCCTAGCTATTCGATTTGGTGGAGCAACGCCCTAGAGTGGAGCCTAGGTTGCCCGGTACGTAGAAATGACCATTACTTTCACACTGTTTGCAAATATACATTATATACGATGGAAAGTCTGTTGTATTTATGTTGAATTTTATGCTCCTGGCGTTGACTTCTTAGGCCCTAACTATTTGATCTGGTGGAGCACCGCCCTAGCGTGAAGCCTAGGTTGCCCGGAACGTAGAAATGACCATTCATTTCACACTGGCAGCAATTATTCGTTTTATACGATGGAAAAACTGTTTTATTTATTTTGTATTTTATGCTTCGGGCGTTGACTTCTAAGGCCCTAACTATTCGACCTGGTGGAGCAACGCCCTAGAGTGAAGCCTAGGTTGCGCGGAACGTAGAAATGACCATAACTTTCACACTGGTAGCAATTATTCGTTTTATACGATGGAAGAACTGTTTCAATTATTTTGTATTTTATGCTTCGGGCGTTGACTTCTAAGGCCCTAACTATTCGATCTGGTGGAGCAACGCCCTAGATTGAAGCCTAGGTTGCCCGGAACGTAGAAAAGACCATAACTTTTACACTGGTAGCATTTATTCGTTTTATACAATGGAAAAACTGTTCTATTTATTTTGCATTTTATGCTTCGGGCGTTTACTTCTAAGGCCCTAAGTGATTGATCTGGAGGAGCAACGCCCTACTGTGAAGCCCAGATTGCCCGGAACGTTGAAATGACCATAACTTTCACTCTGGTTGCTAATGTTCGTTTTATACGATGGAAAAGCTGTTATATTTATATTGCATTTTATTCTTATGGCGTTGAATTCTAATTCCCTAGCTATTCGATCTGGTGGAGCAACGCCCTAGAGTGAAACCCAGGTTACCCGGAACGTAGAAATGACCAGTACTTTCATACTGTTTGCAGTTATTCCTGTTATACGATGGAAAAACCTTTGCGTCTTTATTGTATTTTATGCTTCACGCGTTGACTTCTGAGGCCGTAGCTATTCGATGTGGTGGATGAACGCCATAGAGTGAAGCCTAGGTTGCCCGGAACGTAGAAATGTCCATATCTTTCACACTGTTTGCAATTATTACTTTTATACGATGGCAATGCTGTTGTATATTTATTGCATTTTATGCTTCGGGCATTGACTTCTAAGGACCTAACTATTCAATCTGTTGGAGCAACGCCATTGGGTGAAGCCTAGGTTGCCCGGAACGTAGAAATGACCATAACTTTCACACTGGTTGCAATTATTCGTTTTATACGATGGAAAAGCTGTTGTATTTATATCGTATTTTATGCTTCTGGCGTTAACTTCTTAGGCCCTAACTATTCGATCTGGTGGAACAACACCCTAGAGTGAAGCCTAGGTTGCCTGGAACGTAGAAATGACCATCACTTTCACACGGGTTGCAATTATTCCTGTTATACGATGGAAAGACTGTTGTATTTTTATTGTATTTTATGCTTCACGCGTTGACTTCTGAGGCCGTAGCTATTCGATGTGGTGGATGAACGCCATAGAGTGAAGCCTAGGTTGCCCGGAACGTAGAAATGTCCATATCTTTCACACTGTTTGCAATTATTACTTTTATACGATGGCAATGCTGTTGTATATTTATTGCATTTTATGCTTCGGGCATTGACTTCTAAGGACCTAACTATTCAATCTGTTGGAGCAACGCCATTGGGGGAAGCCTAGGTTGCCCGGAACGTAGAAATGACCATAACTTTCACACTGGTTGCAATTATTCGTTTTATACGATGGAAAAGCTGTTGTATTTATATCGTATTTTATGCTTCTGGCGTTGACTTCTTAGGCCCTAACTATTCCATCTGGTGGAACAACGCCCTAGGGTGAAGCGTAGTTTGCCCGGAAAGTAGAAATGACCATAACTTTCACACTGGTAGCAATTATTCGTTTTATACGATGGAAAAACTGTTCTATTTATTTTGTATTTTATGCTTCGGGCGTTGACTTCTAAGGCCCTAACTATTCGATCAGGTGGAGCAACGCCCTAGAGTGAAGCCTAGGTTGCCCGGTACGACGAAATGACCATCACTTTCAAACTGGTTGCAATTATTCGTCTTATACGATGGAAAAGCTGTTGTATTTATATCGTATTTTATGCTTCTGGCGTTGACTTCTTAGGCCCTAACTATTCCATCTGGTGGAACAACGCCATAGGGTGAAGCCTAGGTTGCCCGGAAAGTAGAAATAACCATAACTTTCACACTGGTAGCAATTATTCGTTGTATGCGATGGAAAAACTGTTCTTCTTATTTTATATTTTATGCTTCTGGCGTTGACTTCTATGGCCCTAGCTATTCGATTTGGTGGAGCAACGCCCTAGAGTGGAGCCTAGGTTGCCCGGTACGTAGAAATGACCATTACTTTCACACTGTTTGCAAATATACATTATATACGATGGAAAGTCTGTTGTATTTATGTTGAATTTTATGCTCCTGGCGTTGACTTCTTAGGCCCTAACTATTTGATCTGGTGGAGCACCGCCCTAGCGTGAAGCCTAGGTTGCCCGGAACGTAGAAATGACCATTCATTTCACACTGGCAGCAATTATTCGTTTTATACGATGGAAAAACTGATTTATTTATTTTGTATTTTATGCTTCGGGCGTTGACTTCTAAGGCCCTAACTATTCGACCTGGTGGAGCAACGCCCTAGAGTGAAGCCTGGGTTGCGCGGAACGTAGAAATGACCATAACTTTCACACTGGTAGCAATTATTCGTTTTATACGATGGAAGAACTGTTTCAATTATTTTGTATTTTATGCTTCGGGCGTTGACTTCTAAGGCCCTAACTATTCGATCTGGTGGAGCAACGCCCTAGATTGAAGCCTAGGTTGCCCGGAACGTAGAAAAGACCATAACTGTTACACTGGTAGCATTTATTCGTTTTATACAATGTAAAAACCGTTCTATTTATTTTGTATTTTATGCTTCGGGCGTTGACTTCTAAGGCCCTAACTATTTGATCTGGTGGAGAACGCCCTGGAGTGAAGCCTAGGTTGCCCGGAACGTAGAAATGACCATAACTTTCACACTGGTTGCTATTATTCGTTTTATACGATGGAAAAACTGTTATATTTATATTGTATTTTATGCTTCTGGCGTTAACTTCTTAGGCCCTAACTATTCGATCTGGTGGAACAACGCCCTAGAGTGATGCCTAGGTTGCCTGGAACGTAGAAATGACCATCACTTTCACACGGGTTGCAATTATTCCTGTTATAGGATGGAAAGACTGTTGTATTTTTATTGTATTTTATGCTTCACGCGTTGACTTCTGAGGCCGTAGCTATTCGATGTGGTGGATGAACGCCATAGAGTGAAGCCTAGGTTGCCCGGAACGTAGAAATGTCCATATCTTTCACACTGTTTGCAATTATTACTTTTATACGATGGCAATGCTGTTGTATATTTATTGCATTTTATGCTTCGGGCATTGACTTCTAAGGACCTAACTATTCAATCTGTTGGAGCAACGCCATTGGGTGAAGCCTAGATTGCCCGGAACGTAGAAATGACCATAACTTTCACACTGGTTGCAATTATTCGTTTTATACGATGGAAAAGCTGTTGTATTTATATCGTATTTTATGCTTCTGGCGTTGACTTCTTAGGCCCTAACTATTCCATCTGGTGGAACAACGCCCTAGGGTGAAGCGTAGTTTGCCCGGAAAGTAGAAATGACCATAACTTTCACACTGGTAGCAATTATTCGTTTTATACGATGGAAAAACTGTTCTATTTATTTTGTATTTTATGCTTCGGGCGTTGACTTCTAAGGCCCTAACTATTCGATCAGGTGGAGCAACGCCCTAGAGTGAAGCCTAGGTTGCCCGGTACGACGAAATGACCATCACTTTCAAACTGGTTGCAATTATTCGTCTTATACGATGGAAAAGCTGTTGTATTTATATCGTATTTTATGCTTCTGGCGTTGACTTCTTAGGCCCTAACTATTCCATCTGGTGGAACAACGCCATAGGGTGAAGCCTAGGTTGCCCGGAAAGTAGAAATAACCATAACTTTCACACTGGTAGCAATTATTCGTTGTATACGATGGAAAAACTGTTCTATTTATTTTGTATTTTATGCTTCGGGTGTTGACTTCTAAGGCCCTAACTGTTTTGATCTGGTGGAGCAACGCCCTGGAGTGAAGCCTAGGTTGCCCGGAACGTAGAAATGACCATAACTTTCACACTGGTTGCTATTATTCGTTTTATACGATGGAAAAGCTGTTGTATTTATATCGTATTTTATGCTTCTGGCGTTAACTTCTTAGGCCCTAACTATTCGATCTGGTGGAACAACACCCTAGAGTGAAGCCTAGGTTGCCTGGAACGTAGAAATGACCATCACTTTCACACGGGTTGCAATTATTCCTGTTATAGGATGGAAAGACTGTTGTATTTTTATTGTATTTTATGCTTCACGCGTTGACTTCTGAGGCCGTAGCTATTCGATGTGGTGGATGAACGCCATAGAGTGAAGCCTAGGTTGCCCGGAACGTAGAAATGTCCATATCTTTCACACTGTTTGCAATTATTACTTTTATACGATGGCAATGCTGTTGTATATTTATTGCATTTTATGCTTCGGGCATTGACTTCTAAGGACCTAACTATTCAATCTGTTGGAGCAACGCCATTGGGTGAACCCTAGGTTGCCCGGAACGTAGAAATGACCATAACTTTCACACTGGTTGCAATTATTCGTTTCATACGATGGAAAAGCTGTTGTATTTATATCGTATTTTATGCTTCTGGCGTTGACTTCTTAGGCCCTAACTATTCCATCTGGTGGAACAACGCCCTAGGGTGAAGCGTAGTTTGCCCGGAAAGTAGAAATGACCATAACTTTCACACTGGTAGCAATTATTCGTTTTATACGATGGAAAAACTGTTCTATTTATTTTGTATTTTATGCTTCGGGCGTTGACTTCTAAGGCCCTAACTATTCGATCAGGTGGAGCAACGCCCTAGAGTGAAGCCTAGGTTGCCCGGTACGACGAAATGACCATCACTTTCAAACTGGTTGCAATTATTCGTCTTATACGATGGAAAAGCTGTTATATTTATATCGTATTTTATGCTTCTGGCGTTGACTTCTTAGGCCCTAACTATTCCATCTGGTGGAACAACGCCATAGGGTGAAGCCTAGGTTGCCCGGAAAGTAGAAATAACCATAACTTTCACACTGGTAGCAATTATTCGTTGTATACGATGGAAAAACTGTTCTTCTTATTTTATATTTTATGCTTCTGGCGTTGACTTCTATGGCCCTAGCTATTCGATTTGGTGGAGCAACGCCCTAGAGTGGAGCCTAGGTTGCCCGGTACGTAGAAATGACCATTACTTTCACACTGTTTGCAAATATACATTATATACGATGGAAAGTCTGTTGTATTTATGTTGAATTTTATGCTCCTGGCGTTGACTTCTTAGGCCCTAACTATTTGATCTGGTGGAGCACCGCCCTAGCGTGAAGCCTAGGTTGCCCGGAACGTAGAAATGACCATTCATTTCACACTGGCAGCAATTATTCGTTTTATACGATGGAAAAACTGTTTTATTTATTTTGTATTTTATGCTTCGGGCGTTGACTTCTAAGGCCCTAACTATTCGATCTGGCGGAGCAACGCCCTAGAGTGAAGCCTAGGTTGCGCGGAGCGTAGAAATGACGATATCTTTCACACTGGTAGCAATTATTTGTTTTATATGATGGAAAAGCTGTTCTATTTATTTTGCATTTTATGCTTCGGGCGTTGACTTCTAAGGCCCTAACTGATTGATCTGGAGGAGCAACGCCCTAGAGTGAAGCCTAGATTGCCCGGAACGTCGAAATGACCATAAATTTCACACTGTTTGCTAATATTCGTCTTATACGATGGAAAAACTGTTATATTTATATTGTATTTTATACTTATGGCGTTGAATTCTAAGTCCCAAGCTATTTGACCTGGTGGAGCAACGCCCTAAAGTGAAACCTAGGTTACCCGGGACGTAGAAATGCCCAGTACTTTCACACTGTTTGCAGTTATTCCTGTTATACGATGGAAAAACTGTTGCATCTTTATTGTATTTTATGCTTCGGGCGTTGACTTCTAAGGCCCTAACTATTCGATCTGGTGGAGCAACGCCCTAGATTGAAGCCTAGGTTGCCCAGAACGTAGAAAAGACCATAACTTTTACACTGGTAGCATTTATTCGTTTTATACAATGGAAAAACCGTTCTATTTATTTTGTATTTTATGCTTCGGGCGTTGACTTCTAAGGCCCTAACTGTTTGATCTGGTGGAGAACGCCCTGGAGTGAAGCCTAGGTTGCCCGGAACGTAGAAATGACCATAACTTTCACACTGGTTTCTATTATTCGTTTTATACGATGGAAAAACTGTTATATTTATATTGTATTTTATGCTTCTGGCGTTGACTTCTTAGGCCCGAACTATTCGATCTGGTGCAACAACGCCCTAGAGTGAAGCCTAGGTTGCCTGGAACGTAGAAATGACCATCACTTTCACACGGGTTGCAACTATTCCTGTTATAGGATGGAAAGACTGTTGTATTTTTATTGTATTTTATACTTCAGGCGTTGACTTCTGTGGCCGTAGCTATTCGATGTGGTGGTAGAACGCCATAGAGTGAAGCCTAGGTTGCCCGGAAAGTAGAAATGACCATAAGTTTCATACTGGTTGCAATTATTCGTTTTATACGATGGAAAACCTGTTGCATTTATATTGTATTTTATGCTTCAGGCGTTCACTTCTTAGGCCCTAACTATTCGATCTGGTGGAAGAACGCCCTAGGGTGAAGCCTAGGTTGTCCGGAACGTAGAAATGACCATAACTTTTACACTGGTAGCATTTATTCGTTTTATACAATGGAAAAACCGTTCTATTTATTTTGTATTTTATGCTTCGGGTGTTGACTTCTAAGGCCCTAACTGTTTTGATCTGGTGGAGCAACGCCCTGGAGTGAAGCCTAGGTTGCCCGGAACGTAGAAATGACCATAACTTTCACACTGGTTGCTATTATTCGTTTTATACGATGGAAAAGCTGTTGTATTTATATCGTATTTTATGCTTCTGGCGTTAACTTCTTAGGCCCTAACTATTCGATCTGGTGGAACAACACCCTAGAGTGAAGCCTAGGTTGCCTGGAACGTAGAAATGACCATCACTTTCACACGGGTTGCAATTATTCCTGTTATAGGATGGAAAGACTGTTGTATTTTTATTGTATTTTATGCTTCACGCGTTGACTTCTGAGGCCGTAGCTATTCGATGTGGTGGATGAACGCCATAGAGTGAAGCCTAGGTTGCCCGGAACGTAGAAATGTCCATATCTTTCACACTGTTTGCAATTATTACTTTTATACGATGGCAATGCTGTTGTATATTTATTGCATTTTATGCTTCGGGCATTGACTTCTAAGGACCTAACTATTCAATCTGTTGGAGCAACGCCATTCGGTGAAGCCTAGGTTGCCCGGAACGTAGAAATGACCATAACTTTCACACTGGTTGCAATTATTCGTTTTATACGATGGAAAAGCTGTTGTATTTATATCGTATTTTATGCTTCTGGCGTTGACTTCTTAGGCCCTAGCTATTCCATCTGGTGGAACAACGCCCTAGGGTGAAGCGTAGTTTGCCCGGAAAGTAGAAATGACCATAACTTTCACACTGGTAGCAATTATTCGTTTTATACGATGGAAAAACTGTTCTATTTATTTTGTATTTTATGCTTCGGGCGTTGACTTCTAAGGCCCTAACTATTCGATCAGGTGGAGCAACGCCCTAGAGTGAAGCCTAGGTTGCCCGGTACGACGAAATGACCATCACTTTCAAACTGGTTGCAATTATTCGTCTTATACGATGGAAAAGCTGTTGTATTTATATCGTATTTTATGCTTCTGGCGTTGACTTCTTAGGCCCTAACTATTCCATCTGGTGGAACAACGCCATAGGGTGAAGCCTAGGTTGCCCGGAAAGTAGAAATAACCATAACTTTCACACTGGTAGCAATTATTCGTTGTATACGATGGAAAAACTGTTCTTCTTATTTTATATTTTATGCTTCTGGCGTTGACTTCTATGGCCCTAGCTATTCGATTTGGTGGAGCAACGCCCTAGAGTGGAGCCTAGGTTGCCCGGTACGTAGAAATGACCATTACTTTCACACTGTTTGCAAATATACATTATATACGATGGAAAGTCTGTTGTATTTATGTTGAATTTTATGCTCCTGGCGTTGACTTCTTAGGCCCTAACTATTTGATCTGGTGGAGCACCGCCCTAGCGTGAAGCCTAGGTTGCCCGGAACGTAGAAATGACCATTCATTTCACACTGGCAGCAATTATTCGTTTTATACGATGGAAAAACTGTTTTATTTATTTTGTATTTTATGCTTCGGGCGTTGACTTCTAAGGCCCTAACTATTCGATCTGGCGGAGCAACGCCCTAGAGTGAAGCCTAGGTTGCGCGGAGCGTAGAAATGACGATATCTTTCACACTGGTAGCAATTATTTGTTTTATATGATGGAAAATCTGTTTTATTTATTTTGTATTTTATGCTTCGGGCGTTGACTTCTAAGGCCCTAACTATTCGATCTGGTGGAGCAACGCCCTAGAGTGAAGCCTAGGTTGCCCGGCACGTAGAAATGACCATAACTTTCACACTGGTTGCTATCATTCGTTTTATATGATGGAAAAACTGTTGTATTTATATTGTATTTTATGCTTCTGGCGTTCACTTCTTAGGCCCTAACTATTCGATCTGATGGAACAACGGCCTAGAGTGAAGCCTAGGTTGCCCGGAACGTAGAAATGACCATAACTTTCACACTGGTTGCTATCATTCGTTTTATATGATGGATAAACTGTTGTAGTTATATTGTGTTTTATGCTTCTGGCGTTCACTTCTTTGGCCCTAACTATTCGATCTGGTGGAACAACGCCCTAGGGTGAAGCCTAGGTTGCCCGGAACGTAGAAATGACCATAACTTTTACACTGCTAGCATTTATTCGTTTTATACAATGGAAAAGCTGTTCTATTTATTTTGCATTTTATGCTTCGGGCGTTGACTTCTAAGTCCCTAACTGATTGATCTGGAGGAGCAACGCCCTAGAGTGAAGCCTAGATTGCCCGGAACGTCGAAATGACCATAAATTTCACACTGTTTGCTAATATTCGTCTTATACGATGGAAAAACTGTTATATTTATATTGTATTTTATACTTATGGCGTTGAATTCTAAGTCCCAAGCTATTTGACCTGGTGGAGCAACGCCCTAAAGTGAAACCTAGGTTACCCGGGACGTAGAAATGCCCAGTACTTTCACACTGTTTGCAGTTATTCCTGTTATACGATGGAAAAACTGTTGCATCTTTATTGTATTTTATGCTTCTGGCGTTGACTTCTAAGGCCCTAACTATTCGATCAGGTGGAGCAACGCCCTAGAGTGAAGCCTAGGTTGCCCGGAACGTACAAATGACCATTACTTTCACACTGTTTGCAATTATTCATTTTATACGATGGAAATGCAGTTGTATTTAAATTGCATTTTATTCTTCTGGCGTTGACTTTTAAGGCCGTAGCTATTAGATGTGGTGGAGCAACGCTCTAGAGTGTCGCATAGGTTGCCCGGAACGTAGAAATGACCATTACTTTCACAATGTATGCGAATATTCATTTTATACGATGGAAAAACTGTTGTACTTATATTGTATTTTATTCTTCTGGCGTTGAATTCTAAGTCCCTAGCTTTTCGATCTCGTGGAGCAACGCCCTAGAGTGAAACCTAGGTTACCCGGAACGTAGAAATGACCAGTACTTTCACACTGGTTGCAGTTATTCCTGTTATACGATGGAAAAACTGTTGCACCTTTATTGTATTTTATGCTTCTGGCGTTGACATCTAAGGCCCTAACTGTTTGATCTGGTGGAGCAACGCCCTAGAGTGAAGCCTAGGTTGCCCGGAACGTAGAAATGACCATAACTTTCACACTGGTTGCTATTATTCGTTTTATACGATGGAAAAACTGTTATATTTATATTGTATTTTATGCTTCTGGCGTTAACTTCTTAGGCCCTAACTATTCGATCTGGTGGAACAACACCCTAGAGTGAAGCCTAGGTTGCCTGGAACGTAGAAATGACCATCACTTTCACACGGGTTGCAATTATTCCTGTTATAGGATGGAAAGACTGTTGTATTTTTATTGTATTTTATGCTTCACGCGTTGACTTCTGAGGCCGTAGCTATTCGATGTGGTGGATGAACGCCATAGAGTGAAGCCTAGGTTGCCCGGAACGTAGAAATGTCCATATCTTTCACACTGTTTGCAATTATTACTTTTATACGATGGCAATGCTGTTGTATATTTATTGCATTTTATGCTTCGGGCATTGACTTCTAAGGACCTAACTATTCAATCTGTTGGAGCAACGCCATTGGGTGAAGCCTAGGTTGCCCGGAACGTAGAAATGACCATAACTTTCACACTGGTTGCAGTTATTCCTGCTATACGATGGAAAAACTGTTGCATCTTTATTGAATTTTATGCTTCTGGCGCTGACTTCTAAGGCCCTAACTATTCTATCTGGTGGATCAACGCCCTAGAGTGAAGCCTGGGTTGCTCGGAATGTAGAAATGACCATAACATTCACACTGGTTGAAATTATTCGTTTTATACGATGGAAAAACTGTTATATTTATATTGTATTTTATGCTTCTGGCGTTGATTTCTTAGGCCCTAACTATTCAATCTGGTGGAACAACGCCCTAGAGTGAGGCCTAGGTTGCCCGGAACGTAGAAATGACCATCACTTCCATACTGGTAATAATTATTTGTCTTATACGATGGAAAAACTGTTGTGGTTATATTGCATTTTATGCTTCTGGCGTTGACTTCTAATGCACTAACTATTCGATCTGGTGGAGCAACGCCATAGAGTGAAGCCTAGGTTGCCCGGAACGTAGAAACGACCATCACTTTCAAACTTGTTGCAATTATTCCTGTTATAGGATGGAAAGACTGTTGTATTTTTATTGTATTTTATGCTTCAGGCGTTGACTTCTGAGGCTGTAGCTATTCGATGTGGTGGAAGAACGCCATAGAGTAAAGCCTGGATTGCCGGGAACGCAGAAATGACCATAACTTTCATACTGGTTGCAATTATTCGTTTTATAAGATGGAAAAACTGTTGTATTTATATTGTATTTTATGCTTCTGGCGTTGCCTTCTTAGGCCCTAACTGTTCGATCTGGTGGAACAGCGCCCTAGAGTGAAGCCTAGGTTATCCGGAACGTAGAAATGACCAGTACTTTCACACTGTTTGCAGTTATTCCTGCTATACGATGGGAAAACTGTTGCATCATTATTGAATTTTATGCTTCTGGCGCTTTCTTCTAAGGCCCTAACAATTCTATCTGGTGGATCAACGCCCTAGAGTGAAGCCTGGGTTGCTCGGAATGTAGAAATGACCATAACATTCACACTGGTTGAAATTATTCGTTTTATACGATGGAAGAACTGTTATATTTATATTGAATTTTATGCTTCTGGCGTTGATTTCTTAGGCCCTAACTATTCAATCTGGTGAAAAAACGCCCTAGAGTGAGGCCTAGGTTGCCCGGAACGTAGAAATGACCATCACTTCCATACTGGTAGCAATTATTCGTTTCATACGATGGAAAAACTGTTGTGTTTATATTGTATTTTATGCATCTGGCGTTGACTTCTAAGGCACTAACTATTCGATCTGATGGAGCAACGCCGTAGAGTGAAGCCTAGGTTGCCCGGAACGTAGAAATGACCATCACTTTCACACGGGTTGCAATTATTCCTGTTATACGATGGAAAGACTGTTGTATTTTTATTGTATTTTATGCTTCAGGCGTTGACTTCTGAGGCCGTAGCTATTCGATGTGGTGGAAAAACGCCATAGACTGAAGCCTAGGTTGCCCGGAACGTAGAAATGACCATAACTTTCATACTGGTTGCAATTATTCGTTTTATATGATGGAAGAACTGTTGTATTTATATTGTATTTTATGCTGCTGGCGTTCACTTCTTAGGCCCTAACTATTCGATCTGTTGGAACAACGACCTGGGGTGAAGCCTAGGTTGCCTGGAACGTACAAATGACCATCACTTTCACACGGGTTGCAATTATTCCTGTTATATGATGGAAAAACTGTTGTATTTTTATTGCATTTTATACCTCGGGCATTGACTTATAAGGTCCTAACTATTCAATCTGTTAGAGCAACGCCCTAGGGTGAAGCCTAGGTTGCCCGGAAAGTAGGAATGACGTTAACTTTCATACTGGTTGCAATTATTCGTTTTATAAGATGGAAAAACAGATGTATTTATATTGTATTTTATGCTTCTGGCGTTGCCTTCTTAGGCCCTAACTGTTCGATCTGGTGGAACAGCGCCCTAGAGTGAAGCCTAGGTTATCCGGAACGTAGAAATGACCAGTACTTTCACACTGTTTGCAGTTATTCCTGCTATACGATGGAAAAACTGTTGCATATTTATTGAATTTTATGCTCCTGGCGCTGACTTCTAAGGCTCTAACTATTCTATCTGGTGGATCAACGCCCTAGAGTGAAGCCTAGGTTGCTCGGAATGTAGAAATGACCATAAGCATTCACGCTGGTTGAAATTATTCGTTTTATACGATGGAAAAACTGTTATATTTATATTGAATTTTATGCTTCTGGCGTTGATTTCTTAGGCCCAGCTATTCAATCTGGTGGAACAACGCCCTAGAGTGAGGCCTAGGTTGCCCGGAACGTAGAAATGACCATCACTTCCGTAATGGTAGCAATTATTCGTTTTATACGATGGAAAAGCTGTTGTGTTTATATTGTATTTTATGCATCTGGCGTTGACTTCTAAGGCACTAACTATTCGATGTGGTGGAGCAACGCCCTAGAGTGAAGCCTAGGTTGCCCGGAACGTAGAAATGACCATCACTTTCAAACTGGTTGCAATTATTCCTGTTATAGGATGGAAAGACTGTTGTATTTTTGTTGTATTTTATGCTTCAGGCGTTGACTTCTGAGCCCGTAGCTATTCGATGTGGTGGAAGAACGCCATAGAGTGAAGCCTGGGTTGCCCGGAACGTAGAAATGACCATAACTTTCATACTGGTTCCAATTATTCGTTTTATATGATGGAAGAACTGTTGTATTTATATTGTATTTTATGCTGCTGGCGTTCACTTCTTAGGCCCTAACTATTCGATCTGGTGGAACAACGACCTGGGTTGAAGCCTAGGTTGCCTGGAACGTACAAATGACCATCACTTTCACACGGGTTGCAATTATTCCTGTTATATGATGGAAAAACTGTTGTATTTTTATTGCATTTTATGCCTCGGGCATTGACTTATAAGGTCCTAACTATTCAATCTGTTAGAGCAACGCCCTAGGGTGAAGCCTAGGTTGCCCGGAAAGTAGGAATGACGTTAACTTTCATACTGGTTGCAATTATTCGTTTTATAAGATGGAAAAACAGTTGTATTGATATTGTATTTTATGCTTCTGGCGTTGCCTTCTTAGGCCCTAACTGTTCGATCTGGTGGAACAGCGCCCTAGAGTGAAGCCTAGGTTATCCGGAACGTAGAAATGACCAGTACTTTCACACTGTTTGCAGTTATTCCTGCTATACGATGGAAAAACTGTTGCATCTTTATTGAATTTTATGCTTCTGGCGTTGATTTCTTAGGCCCTAACTATTCAATCTGGTGGAACAACGCCCTAGAGTGAGGCCTAGGTTGCCCGGAACGTAGAAATGACCATCACTTCCATACTGGTAGCAATTATTCGTTTTATACGATGGAAAAACTGTTGTGTTTATATTGTATTTTATGCATCTGGCGTTGACTTCTAAGGCACTAACTATTCGATGTGGTGGAGCAACGCCCTAGAGTGAAGCCTAGGTTGCCCGGAACGTAGAAATGACCATCACTTTCAAACTGGTTGCAATTATTCCTGTTATAGGATGGAAAGACTGTTGTATTTCTGTTGTATTTTATGCTTCAGGCGTTGACTTCTGAGCCCGTAGCTATTCGATGTGGTGGAAGAACGCCATAGAGTGAAGCCTGGGTTGCCCGGAACGTAGAAATGACCATAACTTTCATACTGGTTGCAATTATTCGTTTTATATGATGGAAGAACTGTTGTATTTATATTGTATTTTATGCTGCTGGCGTTCACTTCTTAGGCCCTAACTATTCGATCTGGTGGAACAACGACCTGGGGTGAAGCCTAGGTTGCCTGGAACGTACAAATGACCATCACTTTCACACGGGTTGCAATTATTCCTGTTATATGATGGAAAAACTGTTGTATTTTTATTGCATTTTATGCCTCGGGCATTGACTTATAAGGTCCTAACTATTCAATCTGTTAGAGCAACGCCCTAGGGTGAAGCCTAGGTTGCCCGGAAAGTAGGAATGACGTTAACTTTCATACTGGTTGCAATTATTCGTTTTATAAGATGGAAAAACAGTTGTATTTATATTGTATTTTATGCTTCTGGCGTTGCCTTCTTAGGCCCTAACTGTTCGATCCGGTGGAACAGCGCCCTAGAGTGAAGCCTAGGTTATCCGGAACGTAGAAATGACCAGTACTTTCACACTGTTTGCAGTTATTCCTGCTATACGATGGAAAAACTGTTGCATCTTTATTGAATTTTATGCTTCTGGCGCTGACTTCTAAGGCCCTAACTATTCTATCTGGTGGATCAACGCCCTAGAGTGAAGCCTGGGTTGCTCGGAATGTAGAAATGACCATAACATTCACGCTGGTTGAAATTATTCGTTTTATACGATGGAAAAACTGTTATATTTATATTGAATTTTATGCTTCTGGCGTTGATTTCTTAGGCCCAGCTATTCAATCTGGTGGAACAACGCCCTAGAGTGAGGCCTAGGTTGCCCGGAACGTAGAAATGACCATCACTTTCAAACTGGTTGCAATTATTCCTGTTATAGGATGGAAAGACTGTTGTATTTTTGTTGTATTTTATGCTTCAGGCGTTGACTTCTGAGCCCGTAGCTATTCGATGTGGTGGAAGAACGCCATAGAGTGAAGCCTGGGTTGCCCGGAACGTAGAAATGACCATAACTTTCATACTGGTTGCAATTATTCGTTTTATATGATGGAAGAACTGTTGTATTTATATTGTATTTTATGCTGCTGGCGTTCACTTCTTAGGCCCTAACTATTCGATCTGGTGGAACAACGACCTGGGGTGAAGCCTAGGTTGCCTGGAACGTACAAATGACCATCACTTTCACACGGGTTGCAATTATTCCTGTTATGTGATGGAAAAACTGTTGTATATTTATTGCATTTTATGCCTCGGGCATTGACTTATAAGGTCCTAACTATTCAATCTGTTAGAGCAACGCCCTAGGGTGAAGCCTAGGTTGCCCGGAAAGTAGGAATGACGTTAACTTTCATACTGGTTGCAATTATGCGTTTTATAAGATGGAAAAACAGTTGTATTTATATTGTATTTAATGCTTCTGGCGTTGCCTTCTTAGGCCCTAACTGTTCGATCTGGTGGAACAGCGCCCTAGAGTGAAGCCTAGGTTATCCGGAACGTAGAAATGACCAGTACTTTCACACTGTTTGCAGTTATTCCTGCTATACGATGGAAAAACTGTTGCATATTTATTGAATTTTATGCTTCTGGGGCTGACTTCTAAGGCTCTAACTATTCTATCTGGTGGATCAACGCCCTAGAGTGAAGCCTAGGTTGCTCGGAATGTAGAAATGACCATAAGCATTCACGCTGGTTGAAATTATTCGTTTTATACGATGGAAAAACTGTTATATTTATATTGAATTTTATGCTTCTGGCGTTGATTTCTTAGGCCCAGCTATTCAATCTGGTGGAACAACGCCCTAGAGTGAGGCCTAGGTTGCCCGGAACGTAGAAATGACCATCACTTCCGTACTGGTAGCAATTATTCGTTTTATACGATGGAAAAACTGTTGTGTTTATATTGCATTTTATGCATCTGGCGTTGACTTCTAAGGCACTAACTATTCGATGTGGTGGAGCAACGCCCTAGAGTGAAGCCTAGGTTGCCCGGAACGTAGAAATGACCATCACTTTCAAACTGGTTGCAATTATTCCTGTTATAGGATGGAAAGACTGTTGTATTTTTGTTGTATTTTATGCTTCAGGCGTTGACTTCTGAGCCCGTAGCTATTCGATGTGGTGGAAGAACGCCATAGAGTGAAGCCTGGGTTGCCCGGAACGTAGAAATGACCATAACTTTCATACTGGTTGCAATTATTCGTTTTATATGATGGAAGAACTGTTGTATTTATATTGTATTTTATGCTGCTGGCGTTCACTTCTTAGGCCCTAACTATTCGATCTGGTGGAACAACGACCTGGGGTGAAGCCTAGGTTGCCTGGAACGTTCAAATGACCATCACTTTCACACGGGTTGCAATTATTCCTGTTATATGATGGAAAAACTGTTGTATTTTTATTGCATTTTATGCCTCGGGCATTGACTTATAAGGTCCTAACTATTCAATCTGTTAGAGCAACGCCCTAGGGTGAAGCCTAGGTTGCCCGGAAAGTAGGAATGACGTTAACTTTCATACTGGTTGCAATTATTCGTTTTATAAGATGGAAAAACAGTTGTATTTATATTGTATTTTATGCTTCTGGCGCTGACTTCTAAGGCCCTAACTATTCTATCTGGTGGATCAACGCCCTAGAGTGAAGCCTGGGTTGCTCGGAATGTAGAAATGACCATAACATTCACACTGGTTGAAATTATTCGTTTTATACGATGGAAAAACTGTTGTATTTATATTTTATTTTATGCTTCTGGCGTTGAGTTCTAAGGCCCTAGCTATTCGATCTGTTGGAGCAACACCCTAGAGTGAAGCCTAGGTTGCCCGGAATGGAGGAATGACCATCACTTTCAAACTGGTTGCAATTAATCCTGTTATACGATGGAAAAACTGTTGTATTTTTATTGCATTTTATGCTTCTGGCGTTCACTTCTTAGGCCCTAACTATTCGATCTGGTGGAACAAGGGCCTAGGGTGAAGCCTAGCTTGCCCGGAACGTAGAAATGACCATTACTTTCACACTGTTTGCAATTATTCCTTTTATACGATAGAAAAGCTGTTGTATTTATATCGTATTTTATGCTTCTGGCGTTTACTTCTAAGGACCTAACTATTCGATCTGGTGGAGCAACGCCCTAGAGTGAAGCCCAGGTTGCTCGGAATGTGGAAATGACCATAACTTTCACACTGGTTGCAATTATTCGTTTTATACGATGGAAAAACTGTTGCATTTATATTGTATTTTATGCTTCTGGCGTTGACTTCTAAGGCACTATCTATTCGATCTGGTATAGCAACGCCCTAGAGAGAAGCCTAGGTTGCCCGGAACGTAGAACTGACCATTACTTTCACACTGGTTGCAATTATTCGTTTTATACGATGGAAAAGCTGTTGTATTTATATCGTATTTTATGCTTCTGGCGTTGACTTCTTAGGCACTAACAATTCGATCTGGTGGACCAAAGCCCTATAGTTAAGCCTAGGTTGCCTGGAACGTACAAATGACCATCACTTTCACACGGGTTGCAATTATTCCTGTTATAAGATGGAAAGACTGTTGTATTTATATCGTATTTTATGATTCTGGCGTTGACTTCTAATGCCCTAACTATTCAATCTGTTGAAACAACGCCCTAGGGTGAAGCCTAGGTTGCTCGGAAAGTAGAAATGACCACAAGTTTCATACTGGTTGCAATTATTCGTTTTATACGATGGAAAAACTGTTGTATTTATATTGTATTTTATGCTTCTGGCGTTGACTTCTAAGGCCCTAGCTGTTCGATCTAGTGGAGCAACGCCCTAGAGTGAAGCCTAGGTTGCCCGGAAAGGAGAAATGACTATCACGTTCAAACTGGTTGCAATTAATCCTTTTATACGATGGAAAAGCTGTTGTATTTATATCGTATTTTATGCTTCTGGCGTTTACTTCTAAGGACCTAACTATCCGATCTGGTGGAGCAACGCCCTGGAGTGAAGCCTAGGATGCTCGGAATGTGGAAATGACCATAACTTTCACACTGGTTGCAATTATTCGTTTTATACGATGGAAACGCTGTTGTATTTATATTGTATTTTATGCCTCTGGCGTTGACTTCTAAGGCACTAACTATTCCGTCTGGTGGAGCAACGCCCTAGAGTGAAGCCTAGGTTGCCCGGAACGTAGAAATGACCATAACTTTCATACTGGTTGCAATTATTCGTTTTATAAGATGGAAAAACTGTTCTATTTATATTGTATTTTATGCTTCTGGCGTTGACTTCTAAGGCACTATCTATTCGATCTGGTATAGCAACGCCCTAGAGAGAAGCCTAGGTTGCCCGGAACGTAGAAATGACCATTACTTTCACACTGGTTGCAATTATTCGTTTTATACGATGGAAAAGCTGTTGTATTTATATCGTATTTTATGCTTCTGGCGTTGACTTCTTAGGCCGTAACTATTCGGTCTGGTGGACCAACGCCCTGGAGTGAAACCTAGGTTGCCCGGAACGTAGAATTGGCCATCACTTTCAAACTGGTTGCAATTATTCCTGTTATATGATGGAAACACTGTTGTATTTTTTTTGCATTTTATGGTTCGGGCGTTGACTTCTAAGGCCCTAACTATTCAATCCGTTGGAGCAACGCCCTAGGGTGAAGCCTAGGTTGCTCGGAAAGTAGAAATAAGCATATGCTTCATACTGGTTGCAATTATTTGTTTCATACGATGGAAAAACTGTTGTATTTATATTGTATTTTATGCTTCTGGCGTTGACTTCTAAGGCACTAACTATTCGATCTGGTGGAGCAACGCCCTACAGTGAAGCCTAGGTTGCCCGGAACGTAGAATTGGCCATCACTTTCAAACTGGTCGAAATTATTCCTGTTATATGATGGAAACACTCTTGTATTTTTTTTGCATTTTATGGTTCGGGCGTAGACTTCTAAGGCCCTAACTATTCAATCTGTTGGAGCAACGCCCTAGGGTGAAGCCTAGGTTACTCGGAAAGTAGAAATGACCATAATTTTCATACTGGTTGCAATTTTTCGTTTTATACGATGGAAAAACTGTTGTATTTATATCGTGTTTTATGCTTCTGGCGTTGACTTCTTAGGCCGTAGCTATTCGGTCTGGTGGAGCAACGCCCTAGAGTGAAGCCTAGGTTTCCCGGGACGTAGAATTGGCCATCACTTTCAAACTGGTTGCAATTATTCCTGATATATGATGGAAACACTGTTGTATTTTTTTTGCATTTTATGCTTCCGGCGTTGACTTCTAAGGCCCTAACTATTCAATCTGTTGGAGCAACGCCCTAGGGTGAAGCCTAGGTTGCCCGAAAAGTAGAAATGACGTAAACCTTCATACTGGTTGCAATTATTCGTTTTACACGACGGAAAAACTGTTATATTTATATTGTATCTTATGCTTCTGGCGTTGACTTCTTACGCCCTAACAATTCGATCTGGTGGAACAACGCCCTAGAGTGAAACCTAGGTTGCCCGGAACGTAGAAATAACCACAACTTTCATCCTTGCTGCAATTATTCGTTTTATACAATGGAAAAACTGTTATATTTATATTGTATTTTATGCTTCTGGCGTTAACTTCTTAGGCCCTAACTATTCGATCTGGTGGCACAACGCCCTAGGGTGCAGCCTAGGTTGCCGGAACGTAGAAATGACCATAACTTTCACACTGGTAGCAATTATTCGTTATATACAATGGAAAAACTGTTCTATTTATTTTGTATTTTATGCTTCGGGCGTTGACTTCTAAGGCCCTGACTATTCGATCTGGTGGAGCAACGCCCTAGAGTGAAGCCTAGGTTGCCCGGAACGTAGAAATGACCAGAACTTTCACACTGTTTGCTATTATTCGTTTTATACGATGGAAAAACTGTTGTATTTTTATTGTATTATATGCTTCTGGCGTTGACTTCTAAGGCCGTAGCTATTCGATGTGGTGGAGTAACGCCCTAGAGTGACGCCTAGGTTGCCTGGAACGTAGAAATGACCTTTACTTTCACAATGTTTCCAATTATTCATTTTACACGACGGAAAAACTGTTGTACTCATATTGTATTTTATTCTTATGGCGTTGAATTCTAAGTCCCTAGCTATGCGATCTGGTGGAGCAACGCCCTAGAGTGAAACCGAGGTTGCCCGGAACGTAGAAATTACCATAAGTTTCACACTGATAGCAATTATTCGTTTTATACGATGGAACAAGTGTTCTATTTATTTTGTATTTCGTGCTTCGGGCGTTGACTTCTAAGGCCCTAACTATTCAATCTGTTGGAACAACGCCCTAAAGTGAAGCCTTGGTTGCTCGGAATGTAGAAATGACCATAACATTCACACTGGTTGAAATTATTCGTTTTATACGATGGAAAAGCTGTTGCATCTTTATTGTATTTTATGCTTCTGGCGTTGACTTCTAAGGCCCTAACTATTCGATCTGGTGGAGCAACGCCCTAGAGTGAAGCCTAGGTTGCCCGGAACGTAGAAATGACCATCACTTTCAAACTGGTTGCAATTAATCCTTTTATACGATGGAAAAACTGTTGTATTTTTATTGAATTTTATGCTTCCGGCGTTGACTTCTAAGGCCCTAACCATTCAATCTGTTGGAGCAACGCCCTAGGGTGAAGCCTAGGTTGCCCGGAAAGTAGAAATGACGTTAACTTTCGTACTGGTTGCAATTATTCGTTTTATACGATGGAAAAACTGTTGTATTTATATTGTTTTTTATGCTTCTGGCGTTGACTTCAAAGGCACTAACTATTCGATCTGATGGAGCAACGCCCTAGAGTGAAGCCGAGGTTACGCGGAACGTAGAAACGACCAGTACTTTCACACTGTTTGCAGTGACTCCTTTTATACGATGGAAATACTGTTGCATCTTTATTGAATTTTATTCTTCTGGCGTTGACTTCTAAGGCCCTAACTATTCTATTTGGTGTATCAACGCCCTAGAGTGAAGCCTAGGTTGCTCGGAATGTAGAAATGACCATAACATTCACACTGGTTGAAATTACTCGTTTGATACGATGGAAAAGCTGTTGCATCTTTATTGTATTTTATGCTTCTGGCGTTGACTTCTAGGGCCCTAACTATTCGACCTGGTGGAGCAACGCCCTAGGGTGTAGCCTAGGTTGCCCGGAATGTAGAAATGACCAAAACTTTCATACTGGTTGCAATTAATCCTTTTATACGATGGAAAAACTGTTGTATTTTTATTGCAGTTTATGCTTCCGGCGTTGACTTCTAAGGCCCTAACTATTCAATCTGTTGGAGCAACGCCCTAGGGTGAAGCCTAGGTTGCCCGAAAAGTAGAAATGACGTTAACCTTCATACTGGTTGCAATTATTCGTTTTACACGACGGAAAAACTGTTATATTTATATTGTATCTTATGCTTCTGGCGTTGACTTCTTACGCCCTAACAATTCGATCTGGTGGAACAACGACCTAGAGTGAGGCCTAGGTTGTCCGGAACGTAGAACTGACCATAGCTTTTACACTGGTAGCAATTATTCGTTTTATACGATGGAAAAACTGTTGTATTTATATTGTATTTTATGCTTCTGGCGTTGACTTCTAAGGCACTAACTATTCGATCTGGTGGTGCAACGCCCTAGAGTGAAGCCTAGGTTGGCCGGAACGTAGAAATGACCATCTCTTTCAAACTGGTTGCAATTATTCCTGTTATGTGATGGAAAAACTGTTGTATTTTTATTGCATTTTATGCTTCGGGCATTGACTTCTAAGGTCCTAACTATTGAATCTGTTGGAGCAACGCGCTAGGGTGAAGCCTAGGTTGCGCAGAAAGTAGAAATGACAATAACTTTCACACTGGCTGCAATTATTCGTTTTATACGATGGAAAAGCTGTTGCATCTTTATTGTATTTTATGATTCTCTCGTTGACGTCTAAGGCCGTAGCTAGTAGATGTGGTGGAGCAACGCACTAGAGTGACGCCTAGGTTGCCCGGAACGTGGAGTGACCATTACTTTCGCAATGTTTGCAATTATACATTTTATACGATGGAAAAACTGTTATATTTATATTGTATCTTATGCTTCTGGCGTTGACTTCTTAGGCCCTAACAATTCGATCTGGTGGAACAACGCCCTAGTGTGAAGCCTAGGTTGCCCGGAAAGTAGAAATGACCATCACTTTCAAACTGGTTGCAATTATTCCTGTTATATGATGGAAAAACTGTTGTATTTTTATTGCATTTTATGCTTCGGGCATTGACTTCTAAGGTCCTAACTATTGAATCTGTTGGAGCAACGTGCTAGGGTGAAGCCTAGGTTGCGCAGAAAGTAGAAATGACAATAACTTTCACACTGGTTGCAATTATTCGTTTTATACGATGGAAAAGCTGTTGCATCTTTATTGTATTTTATGATTCTCTCGTTGACGTCTAAGGCCGTAGCTAGTAGATGTGGTGGAGCAACGCACTAGAGTGACGCCTAGGTTGCCCGGAACGTGGAGTGACCATTACTTTCGCAATGTTTGCAATTATACATTTTATACGATGGAAAAACTGTTATATTTATATTGTATCTTATGCTTCTGGCGTTGACTTCTTAGGCCCTAACAATTCGATCTGGTGGAACAACGCCCTAGTGTGAAGCCTAGGTTGCCCGGAATGTAGAAATGACCATAACTTTCACACTGGTCCCAATTATTCGTTTTATACGATGGAAAAGCTGTTCTATTTATTTCGTATTTCATGCTTCGGGCGTTGACTTCTATGGCCCTAACTATTCAATCTGTTGGAGCAACGCCCTAGGGTCAAGCCTAGGTTGCCCGGAAAGTAGAAATGACGTTAACTTTCACACTGTTTGCAATTATTCGTTTTATACGATGGAAAAGCTGTTTTATTTTTATTGCATTTTATGCTTCGGGCACTGACTTCTAAGGCCCTAACTATTCAATCTGTTGGAACAACGCCCTAGGGTGAAACGTAGGTTGCTCGGAATGTAGAAATGACCATAACTTTCACACTGGTCCCAATTATTCGTTTTATACGATGGAAAAGCTGTTGTATTTATATCGTATTTTATGCTTCTGCCGTTGACTTCTAAGGACCTAACTATTCGATCTGGTGGAGCAACGCCCTAGAGTGAAACCTAGGTTGCCCGGAACGTAGAAATAACCACAACTTTCATCCTTGCTGCAATTATTCGTTTTATACAATGGAAAAACTGTTATATTTATATTGTATTTTATGCTTCTGGCGTTAACTTCTTAGGCCCTAACTATTCGATCTGGTGGCACAACGCCCTAGGGTGAAGCCTAGGTTGCCGGAACGTAGAAATGACCATAACTTTCACACTGGTAGCAATTATTCGTTATATGCAATGGAAAAACTGTTCTATTTATTTTGTATTTTATGCTTCGGGCGTTGACTTCTAAGGCCCTGACTATTCGATCTGGTGGAGCAACGCCCTAGAGTGAAGCCTAGGTTGCCCGGAACGTAGAAATGACCAGATCTTTCACACTGTTTGCTATTATTCGTTTTATACGATGGAAAAACTGTTGTATTTTTATTGTATTATATGCTTCTGGCGTTGACTTCTAAGGCCGTAGCTGTTCGATGTGGTGGAGTAACGCCCTAGAGTGACGCCTAGGTTGCCTGGAACGTAGAAATGACCTTTACTTTCACAATGTTTCCAATTATTCATTTTACACGACGGAAAAACTGTTGTACTCATATTGTATTTTATTCTTATGGCGTTGAATTCTAAGTCCCTAGCTATGCGATCTGGTGGAGCAACGCCCTAGAGTGAAACCGAGGTTGCCCGGAACGTAGAAATTACCATAAGTTTCACACTGATAGCAATTATTCGTTTTATACGATGGAACAACTGTTCTATTTATTTTGTATTTCGTGCTTCGGGCGTTGACTTCTAAGGCCCTAACTATTCAATCTGTTGGAACAACGCCCTAGGGTGAAGCCTAGGTTGCCCGGAAGTAGAAATGACGTTAACTTTCGTACTGGTTGCAATTATTCGTTTTATACGATGGAAAAACTGTTGTATTTATATTGTTTTTTATGCTTCTGGCGTTGACTTCAAAGGCACTAACTATTCGATCTGATGGAGCAACGCCCTAGAGTGAAGCCGAGGTTACGCGGAACGTAGAAACGACCAGTACTTTCACACTGTTTGCAGTGACTCCTTTTATACGATGGAAATACTGTTGCATCTTTATTGAATTTTATTCTTCTGGCGTTGACTTCTAAGGCCCTAACTATTCTATTTGGTGTATCAACGCCCTAGAGTGAAGCCTAGGTTGCTCGGAATGTAGAAATGACCATAACATTCACACTGGTTGAAATTACTCGTTTGATACGATGGAAAAGCTGTTGCATCTTTATTGTATTTTATGCTTCTGGCGTTGACTTCTAGGGCCCTAACTATTCGACCTGGTGGAGCAACGCCCTAGGGTGTAGCCTAGGTTGCCCGGAATGTAGAAATGACCAAAACTTTCATACTGGTTGCAATTAATCCTTTTATACGATGGAAAAACTGTTGTATTTTTATTGCAGTTTATGCTTCCGGCGTTGACTTCTAAGGCCCTAACTATTCAATCTGTTGGAGCAACGCCCTAGGGTGAAGCCTAGGTTGCCCGAAAAGTAGAAATGACGTTAACCTTCATACTGGTTGCAATTATTCGTTTTACACGACGGAAAAACTGTTATATTTATATTGTATCTTATGCTTCTGGCGTTGACTTCTTACGCCCTAACAATTCGATCTGGTGGAACAACGACCTAGAGTGAGGCCTAGGTTGTCCGGAACGTAGAACTGACCATAGCTTTTACACTGGTAGCAATTATTCGTTTTATACGATGGAAAAACTGTTGTATTTATATTGTATTTTATGCTTCTGGCGTTGACTTCTAAGGCACTAACTATTCGATCTGGTGGTGCAACGCCCTAGAGTGAAGCCTAGGTTGGCCGGAACGTAGAAATGACCATCTCTTTCAAACTGGTTGCAATTATTCCTGTTATGTGATGGAAAAACTGTTGTATTTTTATTGCATTTTATGCTTCGGGCATTGACTTCTAAGGTCCTAACTATTGAATCTGTTGGAGCAACGCGCTAGGGTGAAGCCTAGGTTGCGCAGAAAGTAGAAATGACAATAACTTTCACACTGGCTGCAATTATTCGTTTTATACGATGGAAAAGCTGTTGCATCTTTATTGTATTTTATGATTCTCTCGTTGACGTCTAAGGCCGTAGCTAGTAGATGTGGTGGAGCAACGCACTAGAGTGACGCCTAGGTTGCCCGGAACGTGGAGTGACCATTACTTTCGCAATGTTTGCAATTATACATTTTATACGATGGAAAAACTGTTATATTTATATTGTATCTTATGCTTCTGGCGTTGACTTCTTAGGCCCTAACAATTCGATCTGGTGGAACAACGCCCTAGTGTGAAGCCTAGGTTGCCCGGAAAGTAGAAATGACCATCACTTTCAAACTGGTTGCAATTATTCCTGTTATATGATGGAAAAACTGTTGTATTTTTATTGCATTTTATGCTTCGGGCATTGACTTCTAAGGTCCTAACTATTGAATCTGTTGGAGCAACGTGCTAGGGTGAAGCCTAGGTTGCGCAGAAAGTAGAAATGACAATAACTTTCACACTGGTTGCAATTATTCGTTTTATACGATGGAAAAGCTGTTGCATCTTTATTGTATTTTATGATTCTCTCGTTGACGTCTAAGGCCGTAGCTAGTAGATGTGGTGGAGCAACGCACTAGAGTGACGCCTAGGTTGCCCGGAACGTGGAGTGACCATTACTTTCGCAATGTTTGCAATTATACATTTTATACGATGGAAAAACTGTTATATTTATATTGTATCTTATGCTTCTGGCGTTGACTTCTTAGGCCCTAACAATTCGATCTGGTGGAACAACGCCCTAGTGTGAAGCCTAGGTTGCCCGGAATGTAGAAATGACCATAACTTTCACACTGGTCCCAATTATTCGTTTTATACGATGGAAAAGCTGTTCTATTTATTTCGTATTTCATGCTTCGGGCGTTGACTTCTATGGCCCTAACTATTCAATCTGTTGGAGCAACGCCCTAGGGTCAAGCCTAGGTTGCCCGGAAAGTAGAAATGACGTTAACTTTCACACTGTTTGCAATTATTCGTTTTATACGATGGAAAAGCTGTTTTATTTTTATTGCATTTTATGCTTCGGGCACTGACTTCTAAGGCCCTAACTATTCAATCTGTTGGAACAACGCCCTAGGGTGAAACGTAGGTTGCTCGGAATGTAGAAATGACCATAACTTTCACACTGGTCCCAATTATTCGTTTTATACGATGGAAAAGCTGTTGTATTTATATCGTATTTTATGCTTCTGCCGTTGACTTCTAAGGACCTAACTATTCGATCTGGTGGAGCAACGCCCTAGAGTGAAACCTAGGTTGCCCGGAACGTAGAAATAACCACAACTTTCATCCTTGCTGCAATTATTCGTTTTATACAATGGAAAAACTGTTATATTTATATTGTATTTTATGCTTCTGGCGTTAACTTCTTAGGCCCTAACTATTCGATCTGGTGGCACAACGCCCTAGGGTGAAGCCTAGGTTGCCGGAACGTAGAAATGACCATAACTTTCACACTGGTAGCAATTATTCGTTATATGCAATGGAAAAACTGTTCTATTTATTTTGTATTTTATGCTTCGGGCGTTGACTTCTAAGGCCCTGACTATTCGATCTGGTGGAGCAACGCCCTAGAGTGAAGCCTAGGTTGCCCGGAACGTAGAAATGACCAGATCTTTCACACTGTTTGCTATTATTCGTTTTATACGATGGAAAAACTGTTGTATTTTTATTGTATTATATGCTTCTGGCGTTGACTTCTAAGGCCGTAGCTGTTCGATGTGGTGGAGTAACGCCCTAGAGTGACGCCTAGGTTGCCTGGAACGTAGAAATGACCTTTACTTTCACAATGTTTCCAATTATTCATTTTACACGACGGAAAAACTGTTGTACTCATATTGTATTTTATTCTTATGGCGTTGAATTCTAAGTCCCTAGCTATGCGATCTGGTGGAGCAACGCCCTAGAGTGAAACCGAGGTTGCCCGGAACGTAGAAATTACCATAAGTTTCACACTGATAGCAATTATTCGTTTTATACGATGGAACAACTGTTCTATTTATTTTGTATTTCGTGCTTCGGGCGTTGACTTCTAAGGCCCTAACTATTCAATCTGTTGGAACAACGCCCTAAAGTGAAGCCTTGGTTGCTCGGAATGTAGAAATGACCATAACATTCACACTGGTTGAAATTATTCGTTTTATACGATGGAAAAGCTGTTGCATCTTTATTGTATTTTATGCTTCTGGCGTTGACTTCTAAGGCCCTAACTATTCGATCTGGTGGAGCAACGCCCTAGAGTGAAGCCTAGGTTGCCCGGAACGTAGAAATGACCATCACTTTCAAACTGGTTGCAATTAATCCTTTTATACGATGGAAAAACTGTTGTATTTTTATTGAATTTTATGCTTCCGGCGTTGACTTCTAAGGCCCTAACCATTCAATCTGTTGGAGCAACGCCCTAGGGTGAAGCCTAGGTTGCCCGGAAAGTAGAAATGACGTTAACTTTCGTACTGGTTGCAATTATTCGTTTTATACGATGGAAAAACTGTTGTATTTATATTGTTTTTTATGCTTCTGGCGTTGACTTCAAAGGCACTAACTATTCGATCTGATGGAGCAACGCCCTAGAGTGAAGCCGAGGTTACCCGGAACGTAGAAACGACCAGTACTTTCACACTGTTTGCAGTGACTCCTTTTATACGATGGAAAAACTGTTGCATCTTTATTTAATTTTATTCTTCTGGCGTTGACTTCTAAGGCCCTAACTATTCTATTTGGTGTATCAACGCCCTAGAGTGAATCCTAGGTTGCTCGGAATGTAGAAATGACCATAACATTCACACTGGTTGAAATTACTCGTTTGATACGATGGAAAAGCTGTTGCATCTTTATTGTATTTTATGCTTCTGGCGTTGACTTCTAGGGCCCTAACTATTCGACCTGCTGGAGCAACGCCCTAGGGTGTAGCCTAGGTTGCCCGGAATGTAGAAATGACCACAACTTTCATACTGGTTGCAATTAATCCTTTTATACGATGGAAAAACTGTTGTATTTTTATTGCATTTTATGCTTCCGGCGTTGACTTCTAAGGCCCTAACTATTCAATCTGTTGGAGCAACGCCCTAGGGTGAAGCCTAGGTTGCCCGAAAAGTAGAAATGACGTTAACCTTCATACTGGTTGCAATTATTCGCTTTACGCGACGGAAAAACTGTTATATTTATGTTGTATCTTATGCTTCTGGCGTTGACTTCTTACGCCCTAACAATTCGATCTGGTGGAACAACGACCTAGAGTGAGGCCTAGGTTGTCCGGAACGTAGAACTGACCATAGCTTTTACACTGCTAGCAATTCTTCGTTTTACACAATGGAAAAACTGTTGTATTAGATTGTATTTTATGCTTCTGGCGTGGACTTCTAAGGCACTAACTATTCGATCTGGTGGAGCTACGTCCTAGAGTGAAGCCTAGGTTGCCCGGAACGTAGAAATGACCATAACTTTCACACTGGTTGCTATTATTCGTTCTATACGATGGAAAAACTGTTATATTTATACTGTATCTTATGCTTCTGGCGTTGACTTCTTAGGCCCTAACAATTCGATATGGTGGAACAACGACCTAGGGTGAGGCCTAGGTAGCCCGGAACGTAGAAATGACCATCACTTCCATACTGGTAGCAATTATTCGTTTTATACGATGGAAAAACTGTTGTATTTATATTGTATTTTATGCTTCTGGCGTTGCCTTCTAAGGCACTAACTATTCGATCTGGTGGAACAACGCCCTAGTGTGAAGCCTAGGTTGCCCGGAAAGTAGAAATGACCATCACTTTCAAACTGGTTGCAATTATTCCTGTTATATGATGGAAAAACTGTTGTATTTTTATTGCATTTTATGCTTCGGGCATTGACTTCTAAGGTCCTAACTATTGAATCTGTTGGAGCAACGTGCTAGGGTGAAGCCTAGGTTGCGCAGAAAGTAGAAATGACAATAACTTTCACACTGGTTGCAATTATTCGTTTTATACGATGGAAAAGCTGTTGCATCTTTATTGTATTTTATGATTCTCTCGTTGACGTCTAAGGCCGTAGCTAGTAGATGTGGTGGAGCAACGCACTAGAGTGACGCCTAGGTTCCCCGGAACGTGGAGTGACCATTACTTTCGCAATGTTTGCAATTATACATTTTATACGATGGAAAAACTGTTATATTTATATTGTATCTTATGCTTCTGGCGTTGACTTCTTAGGCCCTAACAATTCGATCTGGTGGAACAACGCCCTAGTGTGAAGCCTAGGTTGCCCGGAAAGTAGAAATGACCATCACTTTCAAACTGGTTGCAATTATTCCTGTTATATGATGGAAAAACTGTTGTATTTTTATTGCATTTTATGCTTCGGGCATTGACTTCTAAGGTCCTAACTATTGAATCTGTTGGAGCAACGTGCTAGGGTGAAGCCTAGGTTGCGCAGAAAGTAGAAATGACAATAACTTTCACACTGGTTGCAATTATTCGTTTTATACGATGGAAAAGCTGTTGCATCTTTATTGTATTTTATGATTCTCTCGTTGACGTCTAAGGCCGTAGCTAGTAGATGTGGTGGAGCAACGCACTAGAGTGACGCCTAGGTTGCCCGGAACGTGGAGTGACCATTACTTTCGCAATGTTTGCAATTATACATTTTATACGATGGAAAAACTGTTATATTTATATTGTATCTTATGCTTCTGGCGTTGACTTCTTAGGCCCTAACAATTCGATCTGGTGGAACAACGCCCTAGTGTGAAGCCTAGGTTGCCCGGAACGTAGAAATGACCATCACTTTCAAACTGGTTGCAATTATTCCTGTTATATGATGGAAAAACTGTCGTATTTTTATTGCATTTTATGCTTCGGGCATTGACTTCTAAGGTCCTAACTATACAATCTGTTGGAGCAACGCCCTAGGGTGAAGCCTAGGTTGCCCGGAAAGTAGAAATGACAATAACTTTCACACTGGTTGCAATTATTCGTTATATACAATGGAAAAACTGTTCTATTTATTTTGTATTATATGCTTCGGGCGTTGACTTCTAAGGCCCTGACTATTCGATCTGGTGGAGCAACGCCCTAGAGTGAAGCCTAGGTTGCCCGGAACGTAGAAATGACCAGAACTTTCACACTGTTTGCTATTATTCGTTTTATACGATGGAAAAACTGTTGTATTTTTATTGTATTATATGCTTCTGGCGTTGACTTCTAAGGCCGTAGCTATTCGATGTGGTGGAGTAACGCTCTAGAGTGACGCCTAGGTTGCCTGGAACGTAGAAATGACCTTTACTTTCACAATGTTTCCAATTATTCATTTTACACGACGGAAAAACTGTTGTACTCATATTGTATTTTATTCTTATGGCGTTGAATTCTAAGTCCCTAGCTATGCGATCTGGTGGAGCAACGCCCTAGAGTGAAACCGAGGTTGCCCGGAACGTAGAAATTACCATAAGTTTCACACTGATAGCAATTATTCGTTTTATACGATGGAACAACTGTTCTATTTATTTTGTATTTCGTGCTTCGGGCGTTGACTTCTAAGGCCCTAACTATTCAATCTGTTGGAACAACGCCCTAAAGTGAAGCCTTGGTTGCTCGGAATGTAGAAATGACCATAACATTCACACTGGTTGAAATTATTCGTTTTATACGATGGAAAAGCTGTTGCATCTTTATTGTATTTTATGCTTCTGGCGTTGACTTCTAAGGCCCTAACTATTCGATCTGGTGGAGCAACGCCCTAGAGTGAAGCCTAGGTTGCCCGGAACGTAGAGATGACCAGAACTTTCACACTGTTTGCTATTATTCGTTTTATACGATGGAAAAACTGTTGTATTTTTATTGTATTATATGCTTCTGGCGTTGACTTCTAAGGCCGTAGCTATTCGATGTGGTGGAGTAACGCCCTAGAGTGACGCCTAGGTTGCCTGGAACGTAGAAATGACCTTTACTTTCACAATGTTTCCAATTATTCATTTTACACGACGGAAAAACTGTTGTACTCATATTGTATTTTATTCTTATGGCGTTGAATTCTAAGGCCCTGACTATTCGATCTGGTGGAGCAACGCCCTAGAGTGAAGCCTAGGTTGCCCGGAACGTAGAAATGACCAGAACTTTCACACTGTTTGCTATTATTCGTTTTATACGATGGAAAAACTGTTGTATTTTTATTGTATTATATGCTTCTGGCGTTGACTTCTAAGGCCGTAGCTATTCGATGTGGTGGAGTAACGCTCTAGAGTGACGCCTAGGTTGCCTGGAACGTAGAAATGACCTTTACTTTCACAATGTTTCCAATTATTCATTTTACACGACGGAAAAACTGTTGTACTCATATTGTATTTTATTCTTATGGCGTTGAATTCTAAGTCCCTAGCTACGCGATCTGGTGGAGCAACGCCCTAGAGTGAAACCGAGGTTGCCCGGAACGTAGAAATTACCATAAGTTTCACACTGATAGCAATTATTCGTTTTATACGATGGAACAACTGTTCTATTTATTTTGTATTTCGTGCTTCGGGCGTTGACTTCTAAGGCCCTAACTATTCAATCTGTTCTAGCACCGCCCTAGGGTGAAGCCTAGGTTACCCGGAACGTAGAAATGGCCAGTACTTTCACACTGTTCGCAGTGACTCCTGTTATACGATGGAAAAACTGTTGCATCTTTATTGAATTTTATGCTTCTGGCGTTGACTTCTAAGGCCCTAACTATTCTATCTGGTGTATCAACGCCCTAGAGTGAAGCCTAGGTTGCTGGGAATTTAAAAATGACCATAACATTCACACTAGTTGAAATTATTCGTTTTATACGATGGAAAAACTGTTATATTTAAATTGTATTTTATGTTTCTGGCGTTGATTTCTTAGGCCCTAACTATTCAATCTGGTGGAACAACACCCTAGAGTGAGGCCTAGGTTGCCCGGAACGTAGAAATGACCATCACTTCCATACTGGTAGCAATCATTCGTTTTATACGATGGAAAAACTGTTGTATTTATATTGTATTTTATGCTTCTGGCGTCGACTTCTAAGGCGCAAACTATTCAATCTGTTGGGTCAACGCCCTAGAATGAAGCCTAGGTTGCTCGGAATGTAGAAATGACCATAAGATTCACACTGGTTGAAATTATTCGTTTTATACGATGGAAAAGCTGTAGCATCTTTATTGTATTTTATGCTTCTGGCGTTGACTTCTAAGGCCCTAACTATTCGATCTGGTGGAGCAACGCCCTAGAGTGAAGCCTAGGTTGCCCGGAACGTAGGAATGACCATCACTTTCAAACTGGTTGCAATTAATCCTTTTATACGATGGAAAAACTGTTGTATTTTTACTGCATTTTATGCTTCGGGCGTTGACTTCTAAGGCCCTAACTATTCAATCTGTTGGGTCAACGCCCTAGAGTGAAGCCTAGGTTGCTCGGAATGTAGAAATGACCATAACATTCACACTGGTTGAAATTATTCGTTTTATACGATGGAAAAGCTGTTGCATCTTTATTGTATTTTATGCTTCTGGCGTCGACTTCTAAGGCCCTAACTATTCGATCTGGTGGAGCAACGCCCTAGAGTGAAGCCTAGGTTGCACGGAAAGTAGAAATGACCACAACTTTCATACTGGTTGCAATTACTCGTTTTATATGATGGAAAAACTGTTGAATTTATATTGTATTTTATGCTTCTGGCGTTCACTTCTTAGGCCCTAACTATTCGATCTGGTGGAACAACGCCCTAGGGTGAAGCCTAGGTTGCCCGGAACGTAGAAATGACCATAACTTTTACACTGGTAGCAATTATTCGTTTTATACAATGGAAAAACTGTTGTATTTATTTTGTATTTTATGCTTCGGGCGTTGACTTCTAAGGCCCTAAATGTTTGATCTGGTGGAGCAACGCCCTTGAGTGAAGCCTAGGTTGCCCGGAACGTAGAAATGACCATAACTTTCACACTGGTTGCTATTATTCGTTTTATACGATGGAAAAACTGCTCTATTAATTTTGTATTTTATGCTTCAGGCGTTGACTTCTAAGGCCCTAACTATTCAATCTGTTGGAGCAACGCCCTAGGGTGTAGCCTAGGTTGCCCGGAAAGTAGAAATGACCACAACTTTCATACTGGTTGCAATTACTCGTTTTATATGATGGAAAAGCTGTTGTATTCATATTGTATTTTATGCTTCTGGCGTTCACTTCTTAGGCCCTAACTATTCGATCAGGCGGAACAACGCCCTAGGGTGGATCCCAGGTTGCCCGGAAAGTAGAAATGACCATAACTTTCATACTGGTTGCAATTATTCGTTTTATACGATGGAAAAGCTGTTGTACTTATATTGCATTTTATTCTTATGGCGTTGAATTCTAAGTCCCTAGCTATGCGATCGGGTGGAGCAACGCCCCAGAGTGAAGCCGAGGTTGACCAGAACGTAGAAATGACCATCACTTTCAAACTGGTTGCAATTATTCCTGTTATGTGATGGAAAAACTGTTGTATTTTTATTGCATTTTATGCTTCGGGCATTGACTTCTAAGGTCCTAACTATTGAATCTGTTGGAGCAACGCGCTAGGGTGAAGCCTAGGTTGCGCAGAAAGTAGAAATGACCATAACTTTCAGACTGGTTGCAATTATTCGTTTTATACGATGGAAAAACTGTTATATTTATACTGTATCTTATGCTTCTGGCGTTGACTTCTTAGGCCCTAACAATTCGATCTGGTGGAACAACGACCTAGGGTGAGGCCTAGGTAGCCCGGAACGTAGAAATGACCATCACTTCCATACTGGTAGCAATTATTCGTTTTATACGATGGAAAAGCTGTAGCATCTTTATTGTATTTTATGCTTCTGGCGTTGACTTCTAAGGCCCTAACTATTCGATCTGGTGGAGCAACGCCCTGGAGTGAAGCCTAGGTTGCCCGGAACGTAGGAATGACCATCACTTTCAAACTGGTTGCAATTAATCCTTTTATACGATGGAAAAACTGTTTTATTTTTACTGCATTTTATGCTTCGGGCGTTGACTTCTAAGGCCCTAACTATTCAATCTGTTGGATCAACGCCCTAGAGTGAAGCCTAGGTTGCTCGGAATGTAGAAATGACCATAACATTCACACTGGTTGAAATTATTCGTTTTATACGATGGAAAAGCTGTTGCATCTTTATTGTATTTTATGCTTCTGGCGTCGACTTCTAAGGCCGTAGCTAGTAGATGTGGTGGAGCAACGCACTAGAGTGACGCCTAGGTTCCCCGGAACGTGGAGTGACCATTACTTTCGCAATGTTTGCAATTATACATTTTATACGATGGAAAAACTGTTATATTTATATTGTATCTTATGCTTCTGGCGTTGACTTCTTAGGCCCTAACAATTCGATCTGGTGGAACAACGCCCTAGTGTGAAGCCTAGGTTGCCCGGAAAGTAGAAATGACCATCACTTTCAAACTGGTTGCAATTATTCCTGTTATATGATGGAAAAACTGTTGTATTTTTATTGCATTTTATGCTTCGGGCATTGACTTCTAAGGTCCTAACTATTGAATCTGTTGGAGCAACGTGCTAGGGTGAAGCCTAGGTTGCGCAGAAAGTAGAAATGACAATAACTTTCACACTGGTTGCAATTATTCGTTTTATACGATGGAAAAGCTGTTGCATCTTTATTGTATTTTATGATTCTCTCGTTGACGTCTAAGGCCGTAGCTAGTAGATGTGGTGGAGCAACGCACTAGAGTGACGCCTAGGTTGCCCGGAACGTGGAGTGACCATTACTTTCGCAATGTTTGCAATTATACATTTTATACGATGGAAAAACTGTTATATTTATATTGTATCTTATGCTTCTGGCGTTGACTTCTTAGGCCCTAACAATTCGATCTGGTGGAACAACGCCCTAGTGTGAAGCCTAGGTTGCCCGGAACGTAGAAATGACCATCACTTTCAAACTGGTTGCAATTATTCCTGTTATATGATGGAAAAACTGTCGTATTTTTATTGCATTTTATGCTTCGGGCATTGACTTCTAAGGTCCTAACTATACAATCTGTTGGAGCAACGCCCTAGGGTGAAGCCTAGGTTGCCCGGAAAGTAGAAATGACAATAACTTTCACACTGGTTGCAATTATTCGTTATATACAATGGAAAAACTGTTCTATTTATTTTGTATTATATGCTTCGGGCGTTGACTTCTAAGGCCCTGACTATTCGATCTGGTGGAGCAACGCCCTAGAGTGAAGCCTAGGTTGCCCGGAACGTAGAAATGACCAGAACTTTCACACTGTTTGCTATTATTCGTTTTATACGATGGAAAAACTGTTGTATTTTTATTGTATTATATGCTTCTGGCGTTGACTTCTAAGGCCGTAGCTATTCGATGTGGTGGAGTAACGCTCTAGAGTGACGCCTAGGTTGCCTGGAACGTAGAAATGACCTTTACTTTCACAATGTTTCCAATTATTCATTTTACACGACGGAAAAACTGTTGTACTCATATTGTATTTTATTCTTATGGCGTTGAATTCTAAGTCCCTAGCTATGCGATCTGGTGGAGCAACGCCCTAGAGTGAAACCGAGGTTGCCCGGAACGTAGAAATTACCATAAGTTTCACACTGATAGCAATTATTCGTTTTATACGATGGAACAACTGTTCTATTTATTTTGTATTTCGTGCTTCGGGCGTTGACTTCTAAGGCCCTAACTATTCAATCTGTTGGAACAACGCCCTAAAGTGAAGCCTTGGTTGCTCGGAATGTAGAAATGACCATAACATTCACACTGGTTGAAATTATTCGTTTTATACGATGGAAAAGCTGTTGCATCTTTATTGTATTTTATGCTTCTGGCGTTGACTTCTAAGGCCCTAACTATTCGATCTGGTGGAGCAACGCCCTAGAGTGAAGCCTAGGTTGCCCGGAACGTAGAGATGACCAGAACTTTCACACTGTTTGCTATTATTCGTTTTATACGATGGAAAAACTGTTGTATTTTTATTGTATTATATGCTTCTGGCGTTGACTTCTAAGGCCGTAGCTATTCGATGTGGTGGAGTAACGCCCTAGAGTGACGCCTAGGTTGCCTGGAACGTAGAAATGACCTTTACTTTCACAATGTTTCCAATTATTCATTTTACACGACGGAAAAACTGTTGTACTCATATTGTATTTTATTCTTATGGCGTTGAATTCTAAGGCCCTGACTATTCGATCTGGTGGAGCAACGCCCTAGAGTGAAGCCTAGGTTGCCCGGAACGTAGAAATGACCAGAACTTTCACACTGTTTGCTATTATTCGTTTTATACGATGGAAAAACTGTTGTATTTTTATTGTATTATATGCTTCTGGCGTTGACTTCTAAGGCCGTAGCTATTCGATGTGGTGGAGTAACGCTCTAGAGTGACGCCTAGGTTGCCTGGAACGTAGAAATGACCTTTACTTTCACAATGTTTCCAATTATTCATTTTACACGACGGAAAAACTGTTGTACTCATATTGTATTTTATTCTTATGGCGTTGAATTCTAAGTCCCTAGCTACGCGATCTGGTGGAGCAACGCCCTAGAGTGAAACCGAGGTTGCCCGGAACGTAGAAATTACCATAAGTTTCACACTGATAGCAATTATTCGTTTTATACGATGGAACAACTGTTCTATTTATTTTGTATTTCGTGCTTCGGGCGTTGACTTCTAAGGCCCTAACTATTCAATCTGTTCTAGCACCGCCCTAGGGTGAAGCCTAGGTTACCCGGAACGTAGAAATGGCCAGTACTTTCACACTGTTCGCAGTGACTCCTGTTATACGATGGAAAAACTGTTGCATCTTTATTGAATTTTATGCTTCTGGCGTTGACTTCTAAGGCCCTAACTATTCTATCTGGTGTATCAACGCCCTAGAGTGAAGCCTAGGTTGCTGGGAATTTAAAAATGACCATAACATTCACACTAGTTGAAATTATTCGTTTTATACGATGGAAAAACTGTTATATTTAAATTGTATTTTATGTTTCTGGCGTTGATTTCTTAGGCCCTAACTATTCAATCTGGTGGAACAACACCCTAGAGTGAGGCCTAGGTTGCCCGGAACGTAGAAATGACCATCACTTCCATACTGGTAGCAATCATTCGTTTTATACGATGGAAAAACTGTTGTATTTATATTGTATTTTATGCTTCTGGCGTCGACTTCTAAGGCGCAAACTATTCAATCTGTTGGGTCAACGCCCTAGAATGAAGCCTAGGTTGCTCGGAATGTAGAAATGACCATAAGATTCACACTGGTTGAAATTATTCGTTTTATACGATGGAAAAGCTGTAGCATCTTTATTGTATTTTATGCTTCTGGCGTTGACTTCTAAGGCCCTAACTATTCGATCTGGTGGAGCAACGCCCTAGAGTGAAGCCTAGGTTGCCCGGAACGTAGGAATGACCATCACTTTCAAACTGGTTGCAATTAATCCTTTTATACGATGGAAAAACTGTTGTATTTTTACTGCATTTTATGCTTCGGGCGTTGACTTCTAAGGCCCTAACTATTCAATCTGTTGGGTCAACGCCCTAGAGTGAAGCCTAGGTTGCTCGGAATGTAGAAATGACCATAACATTCACACTGGTTGAAATTATTCGTTTTATACGATGGAAAAGCTGTTGCATCTTTATTGTATTTTATGCTTCTGGCGTCGACTTCTAAGGCCCTAACTATTCGATCTGGTGGAGCAACGCCCTAGAGTGAAGCCTAGGTTGCACGGAAAGTAGAAATGACCACAACTTTCATACTGGTTGCAATTACTCGTTTTATATGATGGAAAAACTGTTGAATTTATATTGTATTTTATGCTTCTGGCGTTCACTTCTTAGGCCCTAACTATTCGATCTGGTGGAACAACGCCCTAGGGTGAAGCCTAGGTTGCCCGGAACGTAGAAATGACCATAACTTTTACACTGGTAGCAATTATTCGTTTTATACAATGGAAAAACTGTTGTATTTATTTTGTATTTTATGCTTCGGGCGTTGACTTCTAAGGCCCTAAATGTTTGATCTGGTGGAGCAACGCCCTTGAGTGAAGCCTAGGTTGCCCGGAACGTAGAAATGACCATAACTTTCACACTGGTTGCTATTATTCGTTTTATACGATGGAAAAACTGCTCTATTAATTTTGTATTTTATGCTTCAGGCGTTGACTTCTAAGGCCCTAACTATTCAATCTGTTGGAGCAACGCCCTAGGGTGTAGCCTAGGTTGCCCGGAAAGTAGAAATGACCACAACTTTCATACTGGTTGCAATTACTCGTTTTATATGATGGAAAAGCTGTTGTATTCATATTGTATTTTATGCTTCTGGCGTTCACTTCTTAGGCCCTAACTATTCGATCAGGCGGAACAACGCCCTAGGGTGGATCCCAGGTTGCCCGGAAAGTAGAAATGACCATAACTTTCATACTGGTTGCAATTATTCGTTTTATACGATGGAAAAGCTGTTGTACTTATATTGCATTTTATTCTTATGGCGTTGAATTCTAAGTCCCTAGCTATGCGATCGGGTGGAGCAACGCCCCAGAGTGAAGCCGAGGTTGACCAGAACGTAGAAATGACCATCACTTTCAAACTGGTTGCAATTATTCCTGTTATGTGATGGAAAAACTGTTGTATTTTTATTGCATTTTATGCTTCGGGCATTGACTTCTAAGGTCCTAACTATTGAATCTGTTGGAGCAACGCGCTAGGGTGAAGCCTAGGTTGCGCAGAAAGTAGAAATGACCATAACTTTCAGACTGGTTGCAATTATTCGTTTTATACGATGGAAAAACTGTTATATTTATACTGTATCTTATGCTTCTGGCGTTGACTTCTTAGGCCCTAACAATTCGATCTGGTGGAACAACGACCTAGGGTGAGGCCTAGGTAGCCCGGAACGTAGAAATGACCATCACTTCCATACTGGTAGCAATTATTCGTTTTATACGATGGAAAAGCTGTAGCATCTTTATTGTATTTTATGCTTCTGGCGTTGACTTCTAAGGCCCTAACTATTCGATCTGGTGGAGCAACGCCCTGGAGTGAAGCCTAGGTTGCCCGGAACGTAGGAATGACCATCACTTTCAAACTGGTTGCAATTAATCCTTTTATACGATGGAAAAACTGTTTTATTTTTACTGCATTTTATGCTTCGGGCGTTGACTTCTAAGGCCCTAACTATTCAATCTGTTGGATCAACGCCCTAGAGTGAAGCCTAGGTTGCTCGGAATGTAGAAATGACCATAACATTCACACTGGTTGAAATTATTCGTTTTATACGATGGAAAAGCTGTTGCATCTTTATTGTATTTTATGCTTCTGGCGTCGACTTCTAAGGCCCTAACTATTCGATCTGGTGGAGCAACGCCCTAGAGTGAAGCCTAGGTTGCACGGAAAGTAGAAATGACCACAACCTTCATACTGGTTGCAATTACTCGTTTTATATGATGGAAAAACTGTTGAATTTATATTGTATTTTATGCTTCTGGCGTTCACTTCTTAGGCCCTAACTATTCGATCTGGTGGAACAATGCCCTAGGGTGAAGCCTAGGTTGCCCGGAACGTAGAAATGACCATAACTTTTACACTGGTAGCAATTATTCGTTTTATACAATGGAAAAACTGTTGTATTTATTTTGTATTTTATGCTTCGGGCGTTGACTTCTAAGGCCCTAAATGTTTGATCTGGTGGAGCAACGCCCTTGAGTGAAGCCTAGGTTGCCCGGAACGTAGAAATGACCATAACTTTCACACTGGTTGCTATTATTCGTTCTATACGATGGAAAAATTGTTATATTTATATTGTATCTTATGCATCTGGCGTTGACTTCTTAGGCCCTAACAATTCGATCTGGTGGAACAACGCCCTAGAGTGAAGCCTAGGTTGCCTGGAACGTACAAATGACCATCACCTTCACACGGGTTGCAATTATTCCTGTTATAGGATGGAAAGACTGTTGTATTTTTATTGTATTTTATGCTTCAGGCGTTGACTTCTCATGCCGCAGCTATTCGATGTGGTGGAAGAACGCCATAGAGTGAAGCCTAGGTTGCCCGGAACGTAGAAATGACCATAACTTTCATACTTGTTGCAATTACTCGTTTTATATAATGGAAGAACTGTTGTATTTATATTGTATTTTATGCTGCTGGCGTTCACTTCTTAGGCCCTAACTATTCGATCTGGTGGAACAACGCCCTGGGGTGAAGCCCAGGTTGCCCGGAACGTAGAAATGACCATAACTTTGACACTGGTTGCTATTATTCGTTTTATACGATGGAAAAACTGTTCTATTAATTTTGTATTTTATGCTTCAGGCGTTGACTTCTAAGGCCCTAACTATTCGATCTGGTGGAGCAACGCCGTAGAGTGAAGCCTAGGTTGCCCGGAAAGTAGAAATGACCACAGCTTTCATACTGGTTGCAATTACTCGTTTTATATTATGGAAAAGCTGTTGTACTTATATTGCATTTTATTCTTATGGCGTTGAATTCTAAGTCCCTAGCTATGCGATCTGGTGGAGCAACGCCCCAGAGTGAAGCCGAGGTTGACCAGAACGTAGAAATGACCATCACTTTCAAACTGGTTGCAATTATTCCGGTTATATGATGGAAAGACTGTTGTATTTTTATTGCATTTTATGCTTCGGGCATTGACTTCTAAGGCCCTAACTATTCAATCTGTTGCACCAACGCCCTAGGGTGTAGCCTAGGTTGCCCGGAAAGTAGAAATGACCACAGCTTTCATACTGGTTGCAATTACTCGTTTTATATTATGGAAAAGCTGTTGCATCTTTATTGTATTTTATGCTTCTGGCGTTGACTTCTAAGGCCCTAACTATTCGATCTGGTGGAGCAACGCCGTAGAGTGAAGCCTAGGTTGACCAGAACGTAGAAATGACCATCACTTTCAAACTGGTTGCAATTAATCCTTTTATACGATAGAAACACTGTTGTATTTTTACTGCATTTTATGCTTCGGGCGTTGACTTCTAAGGCCCTAACTATTCAATCTGTTGGGTCAACGCTCTAGAGTGAAGCCTAGGTTGCTCGGAATGTAGAAATGACCATAACATTCACACTGGTTGAAATTATTCGTTTTATACGATGGAAAAGCTGTTGCATCTTTATGGTATTTTATGCTTCTGGCGTTGACTTCTAAGGCCCTAACTATTCGATCTGGTGGTGCAGCGCCCTAGAGTGAAGCCTAAGTTGCCCGGAACGTAGAAATGACCATCACTTTCACACTGGTTGCTATTATTCGTTTTATACGATGGAAAAACTGTTGCATTTTTATTGCATTTTATGCTTCGGGCACTGACTTCTAAGGTCCTAACTATTCAATCTGTTGGAGCAGGGCCCTAGGGTGAAGCCTAGGTTGCGCGGGAAGTAGAAATGACAATAACTTTCACACTGGTTGCAATTATTCTTTTTATACGATGGAAAAGTTGTTGCATCTTTATTGTATTTTATGCTTCTGTCGTTGACGTCTAAGGCCGTAGCTATTAGATGTGGTGGAGCAACGCACTAGAGTGACGCCTAGGTTTCCCGGAACGTGGAATGACCATTACTTTCGCAATTTTTGCAATTATTCATTTTATACGATGGAAAAACTGTTGTACTTAAATTGTATTTTATGCTTCTGGCGTTGACGTCTTATGCCCTAACTATTCCATCTGGTGGAACAACGCCCTAGGGTGAAGCCTAGGCTGCCCGCAACGTAGAAATGGAAATAACTTTCACACCGGTAGCAATTATTCGTTTTATACGATAGAAAAACAGTTCTATTTATTTTGTATTTTATGCTTCGGCCGTTGACTTCTAAGGCCCTAACTATTCGATCTGTTCTAGCAACGCCCTAGGGTCAAGCCTAGGTTACCCGGAACGTAGAAATGACCAGTACTTTCGCACTGTTCGCAGTGACTCCTGTTATACGATGGAAAAACTGTTGCACCTTTATTGAATTTTATGCTTCTGGCGTTGACTTCTAAGGCCCTAACTATTCTATCTGGTGTATCAACGCCCTAGAGTGAAGCCTAGGTTGCTCGGAATGTAAAAATGACCGTAACATTCACACTGGTTGAAAATATTCGTTTTATACGATGGAAAAACTGTTATATTTAAATTGTATTTTATGCTTCTGGCGTTGATTTCTTAGGCCCTAACTATTCAATCTGGTGGAACAACACCCTAGAGTGAGGCCTAGGTTGCCCGGAACGTAGAAATGACCATCACTTCCATACTGGTAGCAATCATTCGTTTTATACGATGGAAAAACTGTTGTATTTATATTGTATTTTATGCTTCTGGCGTTGACTTCTAAGGCACAAACTATTCAATCTGTTGGGTCAACGCCCTAGAGTGAAGCCTAGGTTGCCAGGAACGTAGAAATGACAATAACTTTCATACTGGTTGCAATTATTCGTTTTATATGATGGAAGAACTGTTGTATTTATATTGTATTTTATGCTGCTGGCGTTCACTTCTTAGGCCCTAACTATTCGATCTGGTGGAGCAACGCGCTGGAGCGAAGCATAGGTTGCCCGGAACGTAGAAATAACCATTACTTTCACACTGTTTGCAATTATTCATTTTATACGATGGAAAAGCTGTTGTATTTATATTGCATTTTATTCTTCTGGCGTTGACTTTTGATGCCGTAGCTATTAGATGTGGTGGAGCAACGCCGTAGAGTGTGGCATAGGTTGCCCGGAACGTAGAAATGACCATTACTTTCACAATGTTTGCAAATATTCAATTTATACGATGGAAAAACTGTTGTACTTATATTGTATTTTGTTCTTCTGGCGTTGAATTCTAAGTACCTAGCTTTTGGAACTCGTGGAGCAACGCCCTAGAGTGAAGTCTAGCTTACCCGGAATGTAGAAATGACCAGTACTTTCACACTGGTTGCAGTTATTCCTGTTATACGATGGAAAAACTGTTGCACCTTTATTGTATTTTATGCTTCTGGCGTTGACATCTAAGGCCCTAACTGTTTGATCTGGTGGAGCAACGCCCTAGAGTGAAACCTAGGTTGCCCGGAATGCAGAAAGTACCATAACTTTCAGACTGGTAGCAATTATTCGTTTTATACGATGGAACAACTGTTCTATTTATTTTGTATTTCATGCTTTGGGCGTTGACTTCTAAGGCCCTAACTATTCAATCTGTTGGAGCAACGCCCTAGGGTCAAGCCTAGGTTGCCCGGAAAGTAGAAATGACGTTAACTTTCACACTGGTTGCAATTATTCGTTTTATACGATGGAAAAGCTGTTTTATTTTTATTGCATTTTATGCTTCGGGCATTGACTTCTAAGGACCTAACTATTCAATCTGTTGGAGCAACGCCCTAGGGTGTAGCCTAGGTTGCCCCGAAAGTAGAAATGACCATAACTTTCATACAGGTTGCAATTATACGTTTTATACGATGGAAAAGCTGTTGTATTTATACCGTATTTAATGCTTCTGGCGTTGACTTCTTTTGGGCTAACTATTCGATCTGGTGGAACAACGCCCTAGGGTGAAGCCAAGGTTGCCCGGAACGTTGAAATGACCATAACTTTCAAACTGGTAGCAATTATTCGTTTTATACAATGGAAAAAACTGTTCTATTTATTTTGTAGTTTATGCTTCGGGCGGTTACTTCTAATGCCCTAACTATTCGACCTGGTGGTGCAACGCCCTAGAGTGAGGCCTAGGTTGCCCGGAACGTGGAAATGACCATAACTTTCATACTGGTTGCAATTATTCGTTTTATACGATCGAAAAAATGTTGTATTTATATTGTATTTTATGCTTCTGGCGTTGACTTCTAAGGCACTAACTATTCGATCTGGTGGAGCAACGCACTAGGGTGAAGCCTAGGTTGCCCGGAACGTAGAAATGACCTTAACTTTCACACTGGTCCCAATTATTCGTTTTATACAATGGAAAAGCTGTTCTATTTATTTCGTATTTCATGCTTCGGGCGTTGACTTCTAAGGCCCTAACTATTCAATCTGTTGGAGCAACGCCCTAGGGTCAAGCCTAGGTTGCCCGGAAAGTAGAAATGACGTTAACTTTCACACTGTTTGCACTTATTCGTTTTATACGATGGAACAGCTGTTTTATTTTTATTGCATTTTATGCTTCGGGCATTGACTTCTAAGGCCCTAACTATTCAATCTGTTGGAGCAACGCCCTAGGGTGTAGCCTAGGTTGCCCCGAAAGTAGAAATGACCATAACTTTCATACAGGTTGCAATTATACGTTTTATACGATGGAAAAGCTGTTGTATTTATACCGTATTTAATGCTTCTGGCGTTGACTTCTTTTGGGCTAACTATTCGATCTGGTGGAACAACACCCTAGAGTGAAGCCTAGGTTGCCCGGAACGTAGAAATGACCAGAACTTTCACACTGTTTGCTATTATTCGTTTTATACGATGCACAAACTGTTGTATTTTTATTGTATTATATGCTTCTGGCGTTGACTTCTAAGGCCGTAGCTATTCGATCTGATGGAGCAACGCCCTAGAGTGAAGCCGAGGTTACCCGGAACGTAGAAACGACCAGTACTTTCACACTGTTTGGAGTGACTCCTTTTATACGATGGAAAAACTGTTGCATCTTTATTGAATTTTATTCTTCTGGCGTTGACTTCTAAGGCCCTAACTATTCTATTTGGTGTATCAACGCCCTAGAGTGAAGCCTAGGTTGCTCGGAATGTAGAAATGACCATAACATTCACACTGGTTGAAATTACTCGTTTGATACGATGGAAAAGCTGTTGCATCTTTATTGTATTTTATGCTTCTGGCGTTGACTTCTAAGGCCCTAACTATTCGATCTGGTGGAGCAACGCCCTAGAGTGAAGCCTAGGTTGCCCGGAACGTAGAAATGACCATCACTTTCAAACTGGTTGCAATTAATCCTTTTATACGATGGAAAAACTGTTGTATTTTTATTGCATTTTATGCTTCCGGCGTTGACTTCTAAGGCACAAACTATTCAATCTGTTGGGTCAACGCCCTAGAGTGAAGCCTAGGTTGCCCGGAACGTAGAAATGACAATAACTTTCATACTGGTTGCAATTATTCGTTTTATATGATGGAAGAACTGTTGTATTTATATTGTATTTTATGCTGCTGGCGTTCACTTCTTAGGCCCTAACTATTCGATCTGGTGGAACAACGCCCTGGGGTGAAGCCTAGGTTGCCCGGAACGTAGAAATGACCATAACTTTGTCACTGGTTGCTATTATTCGTTTTATACGATGGAAAAACTGTTATATTTAAATTGTATTTTATGCTTCTGGCGTTGATATCTTAGGCCCTAACTATTCGACCTGGTGGAACAACGCCCTAGGGTGAAGCCTAGGTTGCCCGGAACGTAGAAATGACCATAACTTTTACACTGGTAGCAATTATTCGTTTTATACAATGGAAAAACTGTTCTATTTATTTTACATTTTATGCTTCGGGCGTTGACTTCTAAGGCCCTAACTGTTTCATCTGGTGGAGCAACGCCCTAGATTAAAGCCTAGGTTGCCCGGAACGTAGAAATGACCATAACTTTCACACTGGTTGCTATTATTCGTTTTATACGATTCAAAAGCTGTTGTACTTATATCGTATTTTATGCTTCTGGCGTTGACTTCTAAGGCCCTCAACTATTCGATCTGGTGGAGCAACGCGCTAGAGCGAAGCATAGGTTGCCCGGAACGTAGAAATAACCATTACTTTCACACTGTTTGCAATTATTCATTTTATACGATGGAAAAGCTGTTGTATTTATATTGCATTTTATTCTTCTGGCGTTGACTTTTGATGCCGTAGCTATTAGATGTGGTGGAGCAACGCCGGAGAGTGTCGCATAGGTTGCCCGGAACGTAGAAATGACCATTACTTTCACAATGTTTGCAAATATTCAATTTATACGATGGAAAAACTGTTGTACTTATATTGTATTTTATTCTTCTGGCGTTGAATTCTAAGTACCTAGCTTTTCGAACTCGTGGAGCAACGCCCTAGAGTGAAGCCTAGCTTACCCGGAATGTAGAAATGACCAGTACTTTCACACTGGTTGCAGTTATTCCTGTTATACGATGGAAAAACTGTTGCACCTTTATTGTATTTTATGCTTCTGGCGTTGACATCTAAGGCCCTAACTGTTTGATCAGGTGGAGCAACGCCCTAGAGTGAAACCTAGGTTGCCCGGAATGCAGAAAGTACCATAACTTTCAGACTGGTAGCAATTATTCGTTTTATACGATGGAACAACTGTTCTATTTATTTTGTATTTCATGCTTCGGGCGTTGACTTCTAAGGCCCTAACTATTCAATCTGTTGGAGCAACGCCCTAGGGTCAAGCCTAGGTTGCCCGGAAAGTAGAAATGACGTTAACTTTCACACTGGTTGCAATTATTCGTTTTATACGATGGAAAAGCTGTTTTATTTTTATCGCATTTTATGCTTCGGGCATTGACTTCTAAGGCCCTAACTATTCAATCTGTTGGAGCAACGCCCCAGGGTGTAGCCTAGGTTGCCCGGAAAGTAGAAATGACCATAACTTTCATACAGGTTGCAATTATACGTTTTATACGATGGAAAAGCTGTTGTATTTATACCGTATTTAATGCTTCTGGCGATGACTTCTTTTGGGCTAACTATTCGATCTGGTGGAACAACGCCCTAGGGTGAAGCCAAGGTTGCCCGGAACGTTGAAATGACCATAACTTTCAAACTGGTAGCAATTATTCGTTTTATACAATGGAAAAAACTGTTCTATTTATTTTGTAGTTTATGCTTCGGGCGGTTACTTCTAATGCCCTAACTATTCGACCTGGTGGTGCAACGCCCTAGAGTGAGGCCTAGGTTGCCCGGAACGTGGAAATGACCATAACTTTCATACTGGTTGCAATTATTCGTTTTATACGATCGAAAAAATGTTGTATTTATATTGTATTTTATGCTTCTGGCGTTGACTTCTAAGGCACTAACTATTCGATCTGGTGGAGCAACGCACTAGGGTGAAGCCTAGGTTGCCCGGAACGTAGAAATGACCTTAACTTTCACACTGGTCCCAATTATTCGTTTTATACGATGGAAAAGCTGTTCTATTTATTTCGTATTTCATGCTTCGGGCGTTGACTTCTAAGGCCCTAACTATTCAATCTGTTGGAGCAACGCCCTAGGGTCAAACCTAGGTTGCCCGGAAAGTAGAAATGACGTTAACTTTCACACTGGTTGCAATTATTCGTTTTATATGATGGAAGAACTGTTGTATTTATATTGTATTTTATGCTGCTGGCGTTCACTTCTTAGGCCCTAACTATTCGATCTGGTGGAACAACGCCCTAGGGTGAAACCTAGGTTGCTCGGAATGTAGAAATGACCATAACTTTCACACTGGTCCCAATTATTCGTTTTGTACGATGGAAAAGCTGTTGCATTTATATCGTATTTTATGCTTCTGGCGTTGACTTCTAAGGACCTAACTATTCGATCTGGTGGAGCAACGCCCTAGAGTGAAACCTAGGTTGCCCGGAACGTAGAAATAACCACAACTTTCATCCTTGCTGCAATTATTCGTTTTATACGATGGAAAAACTGTTATATTTATATTGTATTTTATGCGTCTGGCGTTAACTTCTTAGGCCCTAACTATTCGATCTGGTGGCACAACGCCCTAGGGTGAAGCCTAGGTTGCCAGAACGTAGAAATGACCATAACTTTCACACTGGTAGCAATTATTCGTTATATACAATGGAAAAACTGTTCTATTTATTTTGTATTTTATGCTTCGGGCGTTGACTTCTAAGGCCCTGACTATTCGATCTGGTGGAGCAACACCCTAGAGTGAAGCCTAGGTTGCCCGGAACGTAGAAATGACCAGAACTTTCACACTGTTTGCTATTATTCGTTTTATACGATGGACAAACTGTTGTATTTTTATTGTATTATATGCTTCTGGCGTTGACTTCTAAGGCCGTAGCTATTCGATCTGATGGAGCAACGCCCTAGAGTGAAGCCGAGGTTACCCGGAACGTAGAAACGACCAGTACTTTCACACTGTTTGCAGTGACTCCTTTTATACGATGGAAAAACTGTTGCATCTTTATTGAATTTTATTCTTCTGGCGTTGACTTCTAAGGCCCTAACTATTCTATTTGGTGTATCAACGCCCTAGAGTGAAGCCTAGGTTGCTCGGAATGTAGAAATGACCATAACATTCACACTGGTTGAAATTACTCGTTTGATACGATGGAAAAGCTGTTGCATCTTTATTGTATTTTATGCTTCTGGCGTTGACTTCTAAGGCCCTAACTATTCGATCTGGTGGAGCAACGCCCTAGAGTGAAGCCTAGGTTGCCCGGAACGTAGAAATGACCATCACTTTCAAACTGGTTGCAATTAATCCTTTTATACGATGGAAAAACTGTTGTATTTTTATTGCATTTTATGCTTCCGGCGTTGACTTCTAAGGCACAAACTATTCAATCTGTTGGGTCAACGCCCTAGAGTGAAGCCTAGGTTGCCCGGAACGTAGAAATGACAATAACTTTCATACTGGTTGCAATTATTCGTTTTATATGATGGAAGAACTGTTGTATTTATATTGTATTTTATGCTGCTGGCGTTCACTTCTTAGGCCCTAACTATTCGATCTGGTGGAACAACGCCCTGGGGTGAAGCCTAGGTTGCCCGGAACGTAGAAATGACCATAACTTTGTCACTGGTTGCTATTATTCGTTTTATACGATGGAAAAACTGTTATATTTAAATTGTATTTTATGCTTCTGGCGTTGATATCTTAGGCCCTAACTATTCGACCTGGTGGAACAACGCCCTAGGGTGAAGCCTAGGTTGCCCGGAACGTAGAAATGACCATAACTTTTACACTGGTAGCAATTATTCGTTTTATACAATGGAAAAACTGTTCTATTTATTTTACATTTTATGCTTCGGGCGTTGACTTCTAAGGCCCTAACTGATTGATCTGGAGGAGCAACGCCCTAGTGTGATTCCTAGGTTGCCCAGAACGTAGAAAAGACCATAACTTTTACACTGGTAGCAATTATTCGTTTTATACAGTGGAAAAACCGTTCTATTTATTTTGTATTTTATGGTTCGGGCGTTGACTTCTAAGGCCCTAACTGTTTGATCTGGTGGAGCAACGCCCTAGATTAAAGCCTAGGTTGCCCGGAACGTAGAAATGACCATAACTTTCACACTGGTTGCTATTATTCGTTTTATACGATTCAAAAGCTGTTGTACTTATATCGTATTTTATGCTTCTGGCGTTGACTTCTAAGGCCCTCAACTATTCGATCTGGTGGAGCAACGCGCTAGAGCGAAGCATAGGTTGCCCGGAACGTAGAAATAACCATTACTTTCACACTGTTTGCAATTATTCATTTTATACGATGGAAAAGCTGTTGTATTTATATTGCATTTTATTCTTCTGGCGTTGACTTTTGATGCCGTAGCTATTAGATGTGGTGGAGCAACGCCGGAGAGTGTCGCATAGGTTGCCCGCAACGTAGAAATGACCATTACCTTCACAATGTTTGCAAATATTCAATTTATACGATGGAAAAACTGTTGTACTTATATTGTATTTTATTCTTCTGGCGTTGAATTCTAAGTACCTAGCTTTTCGAACTCGTGGAGCAACGCCCTAGAGTGAAGCCTAGCTTACCCGGAATGTAGAAATGACCAGTACTTTCACACTGGTTGCAGTTATTCCTGTTATACGATGGAAAAACTGTTGCACCTTTATTGTATTTTATGCTTCTGGCGTTGACATCTAAGGCCCTAACTGTTTGATCAGGTGGAGCAACGCCCTAGAGTGAAACCTAGGTTGCCCGGAATGCAGAAAGTACCATAACTTTCAGACTGGTAGCAATTATTCGTTTTATACGATGGAACAACTGTTCTATTTATTTTGTATTTCATGCTTCGGGCGTTGACTTCGAAGGCCCTAACTATTCAATCTGTTGGAGCAACGCCCTAGGGTCAAGCCTAGGTTGCCCGGAAAGTAGAAATGACGTTAACTTTCACACTGGTTGCAATTATTCGTTTTATACGATGGAAAAGCTGTTTTATTTTTATCGCATTTTATGCTTCGGGCATTGACTTCTAAGGCCCTAACTATTCAATCTGTTGGAGCAACGCCCCAGGGTGTAGCCTAGGTTGCCCGGAAAGTAGAAATGACCATAACTTTCATACAGGTTGCAATTATACGTTTTATACGATGGAAAAGCTGTTGTATTTATACCGTATTTAATGCTTCTGGCGATGACTTCTTTTGGGCTAACTATTCGATCTGGTGGAACAACGCCCTAGGGTGAAGCCAAGGTTGCCCGGAACGTTGAAATGACCATAACTTTCAAACTGGTAGCAATTATTCGTTTTATACAATGGAAAAAACTGTTCTATTTATTTTGTAGTTTATGCTTCGGGCGGTTACTTCTAATGCCCTAACTATTCGACCTGGTGGTGCAACGCCCTAGAGTGAGGCCTAGGTTGCCCGGAACGTGGAAATGACCATAACTTTCATACTGGTTGCAATTATTCGTTTTATACGATCGAAAAAATGTTGTATTTATATTGTATTTTATGCTTCTGGCGTTGACTTCTAAGGCACTAACTATTCGATCTGGTGGAGCAACGCACTAGGGTGAAGCCTAGGTTGCCCGGAACGTAGAAATGACCTTAACTTTCACACTGGTCCCAATTATTCGTTTTATACGATGGAAAAGCTGTTCTATTTATTTCGTATTTCATGCTTCGGGCGTTGACTTCTAAGGCCCTAACTATTCAATCTGTTGGAGCAACGCCCTAGGGTCAAGCCTAGGTTGCCCGGAAAGTAGAAATGACGTTAACTTTCACACTGTTTGCAATTATTCGTTTTATACGATGGAAATGCTGTTTTATTTTTATTGCATTTTATGCTTCGGGCATTGACTTCTAAGGCCCTAACTATTCAATCTGTTGGAACAACGCCCTAGGGTGAAACCTAGGTTGCTCGGAATGTAGAAATGACCATAATTTTCACACTGGTCCCAATTATTCGTTTTGTACGATGGAAAAGCGGTTGCATTTATATCGTATTTTATGCTTCTGGCGTTGACTTCTAAGGACCTAACTATTCGATCTGGTGGAGCAACGCCCTAGAGTGAAACCTAGGTTGCCCGGAACGTAGAAATAACCACAACTTTCATCCTTGCTGCAATTATTCGTTTTATACGATGGAAAAACTGTTATAATTATATTGTATTTTATGCTTCTGGCGTTAACTTCTTAGGCCCTAACTATTCGATCTGGTGGCACAACGCCCTAGGGTGAAGCCTAGGTTGCCAGAATGTAGAAATGACCATAACTTTCACACTGGTAGCAATTATTCGTTATATACAATGGAAAAACTGTTCTATTTATTTTGTATTTTATGCTTCGGGCGTTGACTTCTAAGGCCCTGACTATTCGATCTGGTGGAGCAACGCCCTAGAGTGAAGCCTAGGTTGCCCGGAACGTAGAAATGACCAGAACTTTCACACTGTTTGCTATTATTCGTTTTATACGATGGACAAACTGTTGTATTTTTATTGTATCATATGCTTCTGGCGTTGACTTCTAAGGCCGTAGCTATTCGATCTGATGGAGCAACGCCCTAGAGTGAAGCCGTGGTTACCCGGAACGTAGAAACGACCAGTACTTTCACACTGTTTGCCGTGACTCCTTTTATACGATGGAAAAACTGTTGCATCTTTATTGAATTTTATTCTTCTGGCGTTGACTTCTAAGGCCCTAACTATTCTATTTGGTGTATCAACGCCCTAGAGTGAAGCCTAGGTTGCTCGGAATGTAGAAATGACCATAACATTCACACTGGTTGAAATTACTCGTTTGATACGATGGAAAAGCTGTTGCATCTTTATTGTATTTTATGCTTCTGGCGTTGACTTCTAAGGCCCTAACTATTCGATCTGGTGGAGCAACGCCCTAGAGTGAAGCCTAGGTTGCCCGGAACGTAGAAATGACCATCACTTTCAAACTGGTTGCAATTAATCCTTTTATACGATGGAAAAACTGTTGTATTTTTATTGCATTTTATGCTTCCGGCGTTGACTTCTAAGGCCCTAACTATTCGACCTGGTGGAGCAACGCCCTAGGGTGTAGCCTAGGTTGCCCGGAATGTAGAAATGACCACAACTTTCATACTGGTTGCAATTAATCCTTTTATACGATGGAAAATCTGTTGTATTTTTATTGCATTTTATGCTTCCGGCGTTGACTTCTAAGGCCCTAACTATTCAATCTGTTGGAGCAACGCCCTAGGGTGAAGCCTAGGTTGCCCGAAAAGTAGAAATGACGTTAACCTTCATACTGGTTGCAATTATTCGTTTTACACGACGGAAAAACTGTTATATTTATATTGTATCTTATGCTTCTGGCGTTGACTTCTTACGCCCTAACAATTCGATCTGGTGGAACAACGACCTAGAGTGAGGCCTAGGTTGTCCGGAACGTAGAACTGACCATAGCTTTTACACTGGTAGCAATTATTCGTTTTATACAATGGAAAAACTGTTGTATTTATATTGTATTTTATGCTTCTGGCGTTGACTTCTAAGGCACTAACTATTCGATCTGGTGGAGCTACGTCCTAGAGTGAAGCCTAGGTTGCCCGGAACGTGGAAATGACCATAACTTTCACACTGGTTGCTATTATTCGTTCTATACGATGGAAAAACTGTTATATTTATACTGTATCTTATGCTTCTGGCGTTGACTTCTTAGGCCCTAACAATTCGATCTGGTGGAACAACGACCTAGGGTGAGGCCTAGGTAATCCGGAACGTAGAAATGACCATCACTTCCATACTGGTAGCAATTATTCGTTTTATACGATGGAAAAACTGTTGTATTTATATTGTATTTTATGCTTCTGGCGTTGACTTCTAAGGCACTAACTATTCGATCCGGTGGTGCAACGCCTTAGAGTGAAGCCTAGGTTGCCCGGAACGTAGAAATGACCATCTCTTTCAAACTGGTTGCAATTATTCCTGTTATGTGATGGAAAAACTGTTGTATTTTTATTGCATTTTATGCTTCGGGCATTGACTTCTAAGGTCCTAACTATTGAATCTGTTGGAGCAACGCGCTAGGGTGAAGCCTAGGTTGCGCAGAAAGTAGAAATGACAATAACTTTCACACTGGTTGCAATTATTCGTTTTATATGATGGAAAAGCTGTTGCATCTTTATTGTATTTTATGATTCTCTCGTTGACGTCTAAGGCCGTAGCTAGTGGATGTGGTGGAGCAACGCACTAGAGTGACGCCTAGGCTGCCCGGAACGTGGAGTGACCATTACTTTCGCAATGTTTGCAATTATACATTTTATACGATGGAAAAACTGTTATATTTATATTGTATCTTATGCTTCTGGCGTTGACTTCTTAGGCCCTAACAATTCGATCTGGTGGAACAACGCCCTAGGGTGGATCCTAGGTTGCCCGGAAAGTAGAAATGACCATAACTTTCATACTGGTTGCAATTATTCGTTTTATACGATGGAAAAACTGTTGTACTTATATTGTATTTTATCCATCTGGCGTTGACTTCTAAGGCCGTAGCGATTAGATGTGGTGGAGCATCGCCCTAGAGTGACGCCTAGGGTGCTCGGAACGTAGAAATGACCATTACTTTCACTCTGTTTGCAATTATTCATTTTATACGATGGAAAAGCTGTTCTATTTATTTTGTATTTTATGCTTCGGGCGTTGACTTCTAAGCCCCTAGCTATTCGATCTGGTGGTGCAACGCACTAGAGTGAAGCCTAGGTTGCCTGGAACGGAGAAATAACCATAACTTTCGCACTGGTTGCTATTATTCGTTTTATACGATGGAAAAACTGTTATATTTATATTGTATTTTAAGCTTCTGGCGTTGACTTCTTAAGCCCTAACTATTCTATCTGGTGGAACAACGCCCTAGAGTGAAGCCTAGGTTGCCCGGAACGTAGAAATGACCACCACATTCACACTGGTTGCAATTATTCCTGTTATACGATGGAAAAACTCTTGTATATTTATTGCATTTTATGCTTCTGGCGTTGAGTTCTAAGGCCCTAACTATACGATCTGGTGGAGCAACGCCCTAGAGTGAAGCATAGGTTGCGCGGAACGTAGAAATGACCATCACCTTCACACTGGTTGCAATTATTCGTTTTATACGATGGAAAAACTCTTGTATATTTATTGTATTTTATGCTTCGGGCGTTGACTTCTATGGCACTACCTATTCGATCTGGTGGAGCAAGACCCTACAGTGAAGCCTAGGCTGACCGTAACGTAGAAATGAACATAACTTTCACACTGTTTGCAATTTTTCATTTTATGCGATGGCAAAGCTGTTGTATTTATATTGTATTTTATGCTTCTGGCGTTGACTTCTAAGGCCGTAGCTATTAGATGTGCTGGAGCAACGCCGTAGAGTGACGCCCAGGACGCCCGGAACGTAGAAATGTCCATTACTTTCACACTGGTTGCTATTATTCGTTTTATACGATGGAAAAACACTTGTATATTTATTGTATTTTATGCTTCGGGCGTTGACTTCTATGGCCCTACGTATTCGATCTGGTGGAGCAAGACCCTACAGTGAAGCCTAGGTTGACCGGAACGTGGAAATGAACATAACTTTCACACTGTTTGCAATTTTTCATTTTATGCGATGGCAAAGCTGAGGTGTATATATTGTATTTTATGCTTCTGGCGTTAACTTCTTAGGCCCTGACTATTCGATCTGGTGGAACAACGCCCTAGAGTGAAGCCTAGGTTGCCCGGCACGTAGGACATACCATTACATTCACACTGGCTGCAATTACTCCTGTTATACGATGGAAAAACTGTTGTATTTTTATTGTATTTTATGCTTCTGGCGTTTAATTCTAAGTCCCTAGCTATTCGATCTGGTGGAGCAACACCCTGCAGTGAAGCCTAGGTTGCCCGGAACGTATATATGACCATAACCTACACACAGGTTGCAATTATCCGTTTTATACGATGGAGAGACTGTTCCATTTATTTTGTAGTTTATGCTTCTGGCGCTGACTTCTACGGCCCTAACTCTTCGATCTGGTGTAATAATGCCTCAGAGTTAAGTCTAGGATGCCCGGAACGGAGAAATGACCATAACCTTCACACTGGTTGCAATAATTCGTTTTATACGATGGAAAGCTGTTGTATTTATATCGTGTTTTATGTTCCTGGCGTTGACTTCTTAGGCCCTAACAATAAGATCTGGTGGAAGAACGCCCAAGAGTGAAGCCTAGGTTGCCTGGAACGTACAAATGACCATCACTTTCACACGGTTTGCAATTATTCCTGTTATAGGGTGGAAAGACTGTTGTATTTTTATTGTATTTTATGCTTCACGCGTTGACTTCCGAGGCCGTAGCTATTCGATGTGGCGGAAGAACGCCACAGAGTGAAGCCTAGGTTGCCCGGAACGTAGAAATGACCATAACTTTCACACTGGTTGCAATTATTCGTTTTATACGATGGAAAAGCTGTTTTATTTTTATCGCATTTTATGCTTCGGGCATTGACTTCTAAGGCCCTAACTATTCAATCTGTTGGAGCAACGCCCCAGGGTGTAGCCTAGGTTGCCCGGAAAGTAGAAATGACCATAACTTTCATACAGGTTGCAATTATACGTTTTATACGATGGAAAAGCTGTTGTATTTATACCGTATTTAATGCTTCTGGCGATGACTTCTTTTGGGCTAACTATTCGATCTGGTCGAACAACGCCCTAGGGTGAAGCCAAGGTTGCCCGGAACGTTGAAATGACCATAACTTTCAAACTGGTAGCAATTATTCGTTTTATACAATGGAAAAAACTGTTCTATTTATTTTGTAGTTTATGCTTCGGGCGGTTACTTCTAATGCCCTAACTATTCGACCTGGTGGTGCAACGCCCTAGAGTGAGGCCTAGGTTGCCCGGAACGTGGAAATGACCATAACTTTCATACTGGTTGCAATTATTCGTTTTATACGATCGAAAAAATGTTGTATTTATATTGTATTTTATGCTTCTGGCGTTGACTTCTAAGGCACTAACTATTCGATCTGGTGGACCAACGCACTAGGGTGAAGCCTAGGTTGCCCGGAACGTAGAAATGACCTTAACTTTCACACTGGTCCCAATTATTCGTTTTATACGATGGAAAAGCTGTTCTATTTATTTCGTATTTCATGCTTCGGGCGTTGACTTCTAAGGCCCTAACTATTCAATCTGTTGAAGCAACGCCCTAGGGTCAAGCCTAGGTTGCCCGGAAAGTAGAAATGACGTTAACTTTCACACTGTTTGCAATTATTCGTTTTATACGATGGAAATGCTGTTTTATTTTTATTGCATTTTATGCTTCGGGCATTGACTTCTAAGGCCCTAACTATTCAATCTGTTGGAACAACGCCCTAGGGTGAAACCTAGGTTGCTCGGAATGTAGAAATGACCATAATTTTCACACTGGTCCCAATTATTCGTTTTGTACGATGGAAAAGCGGTTGCATTTATATCGTATTTTATGCTTCTGGCGTTGACTTCTAAGGACCTAACTATTCGATCTGGTGGAGCAACGCCCTAGAGTGAAACCTAGGTTGCCCGGAACGTAGAAATAACCACAACTTTCATCCTTGCTGCAATTATTCGTTTTATACGATGGAAAAACTGTTATAATTATATTGTATTTTATGCTTCTGGCGTTAACTTCTTAGGCCCTAACTATTCGATCTGGTGGCACAACGCCCTAGGGTGAAGCCTAGGTTGCCAGAATGTAGAAATGACCATAACTTTCACACTGGTAGCAATTATTCGTTATATACAATGGAAAAACTGTTCTATTTATTTTGTATTTTATGCTTCGGGCGTTGACTTCTAAGGCCCTGACTATTCGATCTGGTGGAGCAACGCCCTAGAGTGAAGCCTAGGTTGCCCGGAACGTAGAAATGACCAGAACTTTCACACTGTTTGCTATTATTCGTTTTATACGATGGACAAACTGTTGTATTTTTATTGTATCATATGCTTCTGGCGTTGACTTCTAAGGCCGTAGCTATTCGATCTGATGGAGCAACGCCCTAGAGTGAAGCCGAGGTTACCCGGAACGTAGAAACGACCAGTACTTTCACACTGTTTGCAGTGACTCCTTTTATACGATGGAAAAACTGTTGCATCTTTATTGAATTTTATTCTTCTGGCGTTGACTTCTAAGGCCCTAACTATTCTATTTGGTGTATCAACGCCCTAGAGTGAAGCCTAGGTTGCTCGGAATGTAGAAATGACCATAACATTCACACTGGTTGAAATTACTCGTTTGATACGATGGAAAAGCTGTTGCATCTTTATTGTATTTTATGCTTCTGGCGTTGACTTCTAAGGCCCTAACTATTCGATCTGGTGGAGCAACGCCCTAGAGTGAAGCCTAGGTTGCCCGGAACGTAGAAATGACCATCACTTTCAAACTGGTTGCAATTAATCCTTTTATACGATGGAAAAACTGTTGTATTTTTATTGCATTTTATGCTTCCGGCGTTGACTTCTAAGGCCCTAACTATTCGACCTGGTGGAGCAACGCCCTAGGGTGTAGCCTAGGTTGCCCGGAATGTAGAAATGACCACAACTTTCATACTGGTTGCAATTAATCCTTTTATACGATGGAAAATCTGTTGTATTTTTATTGCATTTTATGCTTCCGGGGTTGACTTCTAAGGCCCTAACTATTCAATCTGTTGGAGCAACGCCCTAGGGTGAAGCCTAGGTTGCCCGAAAAGTAGAAATGACGTTAACCTTCATACTGGTTGCAATTATTCGTTTTACACGACGGAAAAACTGTTATATTTATATTGTATCTTATGCTTCTGGCGTTGACTTCTTACGCCCTAACAATTCGATCTGGTGGAACAACGACCTAGAGTGAGGCCTAGGTTGTCCGGAACGTAGAACTGACCATAGCTTTTACACTGGTAGCAATTATTCGTTTTATACAATGGAAAAACTGTTGTATTTATATTGTATTTTATGCTTCTGGCGTTGACTTCTAAGGCACTAACTATTCGATCTGGTGGAGCTACGTCCTAGAGTGAAGCCTAGGTTGCCCGGAACGTAGAAATGACCATAACTTTCACACTGGTTGCTATTATTCGTTCTATACGATGGAAAAACTGTTATATTTATACTGTATCTTATGCTTCTGGCGTTGACTTCTTAGGCCCTAACAATTCGATCTGGTGGAACAACGACCTAGGGTGAGGCCTAGGTAATCCGGAACGTAGAAATGACCATCACTTCCATACTGGTAGCAATTATTCGTTTTATACGATGGAAAAACTGTTGTATTTATATTGTATTTTATGCTTCTGGCGTTGACTTCTAAGGCACTAACTATTCGATCCGGTGGTGCAACGCCTTAGAGTGAAGCCTAGGTTGCCCGGAACGTAGAAATGACCATCTCTTTCAAACTGGTTGCAATTATTCCTGTTATGTGATGGAAAAACTGTTGTATTTTTATTGCATTTTATGCTTCGGGCATTGACTTCTAAGGTCCTAACTATTGAATCTGTTGGAGCAACGCGCTAGGGTGAAGCCTAGGTTGCGCAGAAAGTAGAAATGACAATAACTTTCACACTGGTTGCAATTATTCGTTTTATATGATGGAAAAGCTGTTGCATCTTTATTGTATTTTATGATTCTCTCGTTGACGTCTAAGGCCGTAGCTAGTGGATGTGGTGGAGCAACGCACTAGAGTGACGCCTAGGCTGCCCGGAACGTGGAGTGACCATTACTTTCGCAATGTTTGCAATTATACATTTTATACGATGGAAAAACTGTTATATTTATATTGTATCTTATGCTTCTGGGGTTGACTTCTTAGGCCCTAACAATTCGATCTGGTGGAACAACGCCCTAGGGTGGATCCTAGGTTGCCCGGAAAGTAGAAATGACCATAACTTTCATACTGGTTGCAATTATTCGTTTTATACGATGGAAAAACTGTTGTACTTATATTGTATTTTATCCATCTGGCGTTGACTTCTAAGGCCGTAGCGATTAGATGTGGTGGAGCATCGCCCTAGAGTGACGCCTAGGGTGCTCGGAACGTAGAAATGACCATTACTTTCACTCTGTTTGCAATTATTCATTTTATACGATGGAAAAGCTGTTCTATTTATTTTGTATTTTATGCTTCGGGCGTTGACTTCTAAGCCCCTAGCTATTCGATCTGGTGGTGCAACGCACTAGAGTGAAGCCTAGGTTGCCTGGAACGGAGAAATAACCATAACTTTCGCACTGGTTGCTATTATTCGTTTTATACGATGGAAAAACTGTTATATTTATATTGTATTTTAAGCTTCTGGCGTTGACTTCTTAAGCCCTAACTATTCTATCTGGTGGAACAACGCCCTAGAGTGAAGCCTAGGTTGCCCGGAACGTAGAAATGACCACCACATTCACACTGGTTGCAATTATTCCTGTTATACGATGGAAAAACTCTTGTATATTTATTGCATTTTATGCTTCTGGCGTTGAGTTCTAAGGCCCTAACTATACGATCTGGTGGAGCAACGCCCTAGAGTGAAGCATAGGTTGCGCGGAACGTAGAAATGACCATCACCTTCACACTGGTTGCAATTATTCGTTTTATACGATGGAAAAACTCTTGTATATTTATTGTATTTTATGCTGCGGGCGTTGACTTCTATGGCACTACCTATTCGATCTGGTGGAGCAAGACCCTACAGTGAAGCCTAGGCTGACCGTAACGTAGAAATGAACATAACTTTCACACTGTTTGCAATTTTTCATTTTATGCGATGGCAAAGCTGTTGTATTTATATTGTATTTTATGCTTCTGGCGTTGACTTCTAAGGCCGTAGCTATTAGATGTGCTGGAGCAACGCCGTAGAGTGACGCCCAGGACGCCCGGAACGTAGAAATGTCCATTACTTTCACACTGGTTGCTATTATTCGTTTTATACGATGGAAAAACACTTGTATATTTATTGTATTTTATGCTTCGGGCGTTGACTTCTATGGCCCTACGTATTCGATCTGGTGGAGCAAGACCCTACAGTGAAGCCTAGGTTGACCGGAACGTGGAAATGAACATAACTTTCACACTGTTTGCAATTTTTCATTTTATGCGATGGCAAAGCTGAGGTGTATATATTGTATTTTATGCTTCTGGCGTTAACTTCTTAGGCCCTGACTATTCGATCTGGTGGAACAACGCCCTAGAGTGAAGCCTAGGTTGCCCGGAACGTAGGACATACCATTACATTCACACTGGCTGCAATTACTCCTGTTATACGATGGAAAAACTGTTGTATTTTTATTGTATTTTATGCTTCTGGCGTTTAATTCTAAGTCCCTAGCTATTCGATCTGGTGGAGCAACACCCTGCAGTGAAGCCTAGGTTGCCCGGAACGTATATATGACCATAACCTACACACAGGTTGCAATTATCCGTTTTATACGATGGAGAGACTGTTCCATTTATTTTGTAGTTTATGCTTCTGGCGCTGACTTCTACGGCCCTAACTCTTCGATCTGGTGTAATAATGCCTCAGAGTTAAGTCTAGGATGCCCGGAACGGAGAAATGACCATAACCTTCACACTGGTTGCAATAATTCGTTTTATACGATGGAAAGCTGTTGTATTTATATCGTGTTTTATGTTCCTGGCGTTGACTTCTTAGGCCCTAACAATAAGATCTGGTGGAAGAACGCCCAAGAGTGAAGCCTAGGTTGCCTGGAACGTACAAATGACCATCACTTTCACACGGTTTGCAATTATTCCTGTTATAGGGTGGAAAGACTGTTGTATTTTTATTGTATTTTATGCTTCACGCGTTGACTTCCGAGGCCGTAGCTATTCGATGTGGCGGAAGAACGCCACAGAGTGAAGCCTAGGTTGCCCGGAACGTAGAAATGACCATAACTTTCAAACTGGTTGCAATTATTCGTTTTATATGATGGAAGTACTGTTGTATTTATATTGTATTTTATGCTGCTGGCGTTCACTTCTTAGGCCCTAACTATCCGATCTGGTGGAACAACGCCCTGGGGTGAAGCCTAGGTTGCCCGGAACGTAGAAATGACCATAACTTTCACGCTGGTTGCTATTATTCGTTTTATACGATGGAAAAACTGTTATATTTATATTGTATTTTATGCTTCTGGCGTTGCCATCTTAGCCCCTAACTGTTCGATCTGGTGGAACAACGCCCTAGAGTGAAGCCTAGGTTACCCGGAACGTAGAAGTGACCAGTACTTTCACACTGTTTGCAATTATTCATTTTATACGGTGGAAAGGCTGTTGTATTGATATTGTATTTTATGCTTCTGGCGTTGACTTCTAAGGCCGTAGCTATTAACTGTGTTGGAGCAACGCCCTACAGTGACGCCTAGGTTGCCCGGACCGTAGAAATTACCATAAGTTTCACACTGATTGCAATTATTCGTTTTATACGATGGAACAACTGTTGTATTTATGTTGTACTTCATGCTTCGGGCGTTGACTTCTAAGGCCCTAACTACTCAATCTGTTGGATCAACGCGCTAGAGTGAAGCCTAGGTTGCTCCGAATGTAGAAATGACCATAACATTCACACTGGTTGAAATTATTCGTTTTATATGATGGAAAAGCTGTTGTATTTATATTGTATCTTATGCTTCTGGCGTTGACTTCTTAGGCCCTAACAATAAGATCTGGTGGAAGTACGCCCCAGAGTGAAGCCTAGGTTGCCTGGAACGTACAAGTGACCATCACTTTCAGAAGGGTTGCAATTATTCCTGTTATAGGATGGAAAGACTGTTGTATTTTTATTATATTTTATGCTTCACGCGTTGACTTCCGAGGCCGTAGCTATTCGATGTGGCGGAAGAACGCCATAGAGTGAAGCCTAGGTTGCCCGGAACGTAGAAATGACCATAACTTTCAAACTGGTTGCAATTATTCGTTTTATATGATGGAAGAACTGTTGTATTTATATTGTATTTTATGCTGCTGGCGTTCACTTCTTAGGCCCTAACTATCCGATCTGGTGGAACAACGCCCTGGGGTGAAGCCTAGGTTGCCCGGAACGTAGAAATGACCATAACTTTCACGCTGGTTGCTATTATTCGTTTTATACGATGGAAAAACTGTTATATTTATATTGTATTTTATGCTTCTGGCGTTGCCATCTTAGGCCCTAACTGTTCGATCTGGTGGAACAACGCCCTAGAGTGAAGCCGAGGTTGCCCGGAACGTAGAAATGACCATCACTTTCAAACTGGTTGCAATTATTCCGGTTATATGATGGAAGAACTGTTGTATTTTTATTGCATTTTATGCTTCGGGCATTGACTTCTAAGGCCCTAACTATTCAACCTGTTGGAGCAACGCCCTAGGGTGTAGCCTAGGTTGCCCGGAAAGTAGAAATGACCACAACTTTCATAGTGGTTGCAATTACTCGTTTTATATGATGGAAAAACTGTTGTATTTATATTGTATTTTATGCTACTGGCGTTCACTTCTTAGGCCCTAACTATTCGATCTGGTCGAACAACGCCCTAGGGTGAAGCCTAGGTTGCCAGAATGTAGAAATGACCATAACTTTCACACTGGTAGCAATTATTCGTTATATACAATGGAAAAACTGTTCTATTTATTTGGTATTTTATGCTTCGGGCGTTGACTTCTAAGGCCCTGACTATTCGATCTGGTGGAGCAACGCCCTAGAGTGAAGCCTAGGTTGCCCGGAACGTAGAAATGACCAGAACTTTCACACTGTTTGCTATTATTCGTTTTATACGATGGACAAACTGTTGTATTTTTATTGTATCATATGCTTCTGGCGTTGACTTCTAAGGCCGTAGCTATTCGATCTGATGGAGCAACGCCCTAGAGTGAAGCCGAGGTTACCCGGAACGTAGAAACGACCAGTACTTTCACACTGTTTGCAGTGACTCCTTTTATACGATGGAAAAACTGTTGCATCTTTATTGAATTTTATTCTTCTGGCGTTGACTTCTAAGGCCCTAACTATTCTATTTGGTGTATCAACGCCCTAGAGTGAAGCCTAGGTTGCTCGGAATGTAGAAATGACCATAACATTCACACTGGTTGAAATTACTCGTTTGATACGATGGAAAAGCTGTTGCATCTTTATTGTATTTTATGCTTCTGGCGTTGACTTCTAAGGCCCTAACTATTCGATCTGGTGGAGCAACGCCCTAGAGTGAAGCCTAGGTTGCCCGGAACGTAGAAATGACCATCACTTTCAAACTGGTTGCAATTAATCCTTTTATACGATGGAAAAACTGTTGTATTTTTATTGCATTTTATGCTTCCGGCGTTGACTTCTAAGGCCCTAACTATTCAATCTGTTGGAGCAACGCCCTATGGTGAAGCCTAGGTTGCCCGGAAAGTAGAAATGACGTTAACCTTCACACTGGTTGAAATTATTCGTTTTATACGATGGAAAAGCTGTTGCATATTTATGTATTTTATGCTTCGGGAGTTGACTTCTAAGGCCCTAACTATTCAATCTGTTGGGTCAACGCCCTAGGGTGAAGCCTAGGTTGCCCGGAAAGTAGAAATGACGTTAACTTTCACACTGTTTGCAATTATTCGTTTTATACGATGGAAATGCTGTTTTATTTTTATTGCATTTTATGCTTCGGGCATTGACTTCTAAGGCCCTAACTATTCAATCTGTTGGAACAACGCCGTAGGGTGAAACCTAGGTTGCTCGGAATGTAGAAATGACCATAATTTTCACACTGGTCCCAATTATTCGTTTTGTACGATGGAAAAGCTGTTGCATTTATATCGTATTTTATGCTTCTGGCGTTGACTTCTAAGGACCTAACTATTCGATCTGGTGGAGCAACGCCCTAGAGTGAAACCTAGGTTGCCCGGAACGTAGAAATAACCACAACTTTCATCCTTGCTGCAATTATTCGTTGTATACGATGGAAAAACTGTTATATTTATATTGTATTTTATGCTTCTGGCGTTAACTTCTTAGGCCCTAACTATTCGATCTGGTGGCGCAACGCCCTAGGGTGAAGCCTAGGTTGCCAGAACGTAGAAATGACCATAACTTTCACACTTGTAGCAATTATTCGTTATATACAATGGAAAAACTGTTCTATTTATTTTGTATTTTATGCTTCGGGCGTTGACTTCTAAGGCCCTGACTATTCGATCTGGTGGAGCAACGCCCTAGAGTGAAGCCTAGGTTGCCCGGAACGTAGAAATGACCAGAACTTTCACACTGTTTGCTATTATTCGTTTTATACGATGGAAAAACTGTTGTATTTTTATTGTATTATATGCTTCTGGCGTTGACGTCTAAGGCCGTAGCTATTCGATCTGATGGAGCAACGCCCTAGAGTGAAGCCGAGGTTACCCGGAACGTAGAAACGACCAGTACTTTCACACTGTTTGCAGTGACTCCTTTTATACGATGGAAAAACTGTTGCATCTTTATTGAATTTTATTCTTCTGGCGTTGACTTCTAAGGCCCTAACTATTCTATTTGGTGTATCAACGCCCTAGAGTGAAGCCTAGGTTGCTCGGAATGTAGAAATGACCATAACTTTCACACTGGTTGAAATTACTCGTTTGATACGATGGAAAAGCTGTTGCATCTTTATTGTATTTTATGCTTCTGGCGTTGAATTCTAAGGCCCTAACTATTCGATCTGGTGGAGCAACGCCCTAGAGTGAAGCCTAGGTTGCCCGGAACGTAGAAATGACCATCACTTTCAAACTGGTTGCAATTAATCCTTTTATACGATGGAAAAACTGTTGTATTTTTATTGCATTTTATGCTTCCGGCGTTGACTTCTAAGGCCCTAACTATTCAATCTGTTGGAGCAACGCCCTAGGGTGAAGCCTAGGTTGCCCGGAAAGTAGAAATGACGTTAACCTTCACACTGGTTGAAATTATTCGTTTTATACGATGGAAAAGCTGTTGCATATTTATGTATTTTATGCTTCGGGCGTTGACTTCTAAGGCCCTAACTATTCAATCTGTTGGGTCAACGCCCTAGGGTGAAGCCTAGGTTGCTCGGAATGTAGAAATGACCATAACATTCACACTGGTTGAAATTATTCGTTTTATACGATGGAAAAGCTGTTGCATCTTTATTGTATTTTATGCTTCTGGCGTTGACTTCTAAGGCCCTAACTATTCGACCTGGTGGAGCAACGCCCTAGGGTGTAGCCTAGGTTGCCCGGAATGTAGAAATGACCACAACTTTCATACTGGTTGCAATTAATCCTTTTATACGATGGAAAATCTGTTGTATTTTTATTGCATTTTATGCTTCCGGCGTTGACTTCTAAGGCCCTAACTATTCAATCTGTTGGAGCAACGCCCTAGGGTGAAGCCTAGGTTGCCCGAAAAGTAGAAATGACGTTAACCTTCATACTGGTTGCAATTATTCGTTTTACACGACGGAAAAACTGTTATATTTATATTGTATCTTATGCTTCTGGCGTTGGCTTCTTACGCCCTAACAATTCGATCTGGTGGAACAACGACCTAGAGTGAGGCCTAGGTTGTCCGGAACGTAGAACTGACCATAGCTTTTACACTGGTAGCAATTATTCGTTTTATACAATGGAAAAACTGTTGTATTTATATTGTATTTTATGCTTCTGGCGTTGACTTCTAAGGCACTAACTATTCGATCTGGTGGAGCTACGTCCTAGAGTGAAGCCTAGGTTGCCCGGAACGTAGAAATGACCATAACTTTCACACTGGTTGCTATTATTCGTTCTATACGATGGAAAAACTGTTATATTTATACTGTATCTTATGCTTCTGGCGTTGACTTCTTAGGCCCTAACAATTCGATCTGGTGGAACAACGACCTAGGGTGAGGCCTAGGTAATCCGGAACGTAGAAATGACCATCACTTCCATACTGGTAGCAATTATTCGTTTTATACGATGGAAAAACTGTTGTATTTATATTGTATTTTATGCTTCTGGCGTTGACTTCTAAGGCACTAACTATTCGATCTGGTGGTGCAACGCCTTAGAGTGAAGCCTAGGTTGCCCGGAACGTAGAAATGACCATCTCTTTCAAACTGGTTGCAATTATTCCTGTTATGTGATGGAAAAACTGTTGTATTTTTATTGCATTTTATGCTTCGGGCATTGACTTCTAAGGTCCTAACTATTGAATCTGTTGGAGCAACGCGCTAGGGTGAAGCCTAGGTTGCGCAGAAAGTAGAAATGACAATAACTTTCACACTGGTTGCAATTATTCGTTTTATACGATGGAAAAGCTGTTGCATCTTTATTGTATTTTATGATTCTCTCGTTGACGTCTAAGGCCGTAGCTAGTGGATGTGGTGGAGCAACGCACTAGAGTGACGCCTAGGTTGCCCGGAACGTGGAGTGACCATTACTTTCGCAATGTTTGCAATTATACATTTTATACGATGGAAAAACTGTTATATTTATATTGTATCTTATGCTTCTGGCGTTGACTTCTTAGGCCCTAACAATTCGATCTGGTGGAACAACGCCCTAGGGTGGATCCTAGGTTGCCCGGAAAGTAGAAATGACCATAACTTTCATACTGGTTGCAATTATTCGTTTTATACGATGGAAAAACTGTTGTACTTATATTGTATTTTATCCATCTGGCGTTGACTTCTAAGGCCGCAGCGATTAGATGTGGTGGAGCATCGCCCTAGAGTGACGCCTAGGGTGCTCGGAACGTAGAAATGACCATTACTTTCACTTCGTTTGCAATTATTCATTTTATACGATGGAAAAGCTGTTCTATTTATTTTGTATTTTATGCTTCGGGCGTTGACTTCTAAGCCCCTAGCTATTCGATATGGTGGTGCAACGCACTAGAGTGAAGCCTAGGTTGCCTGGAACGGAGAAATAACCATAACTTTCGCACTGGTTGCTATTATTCGTTTTATACGATGGAAAAACTGTTATATTTATATTGTATTTTAAGCTTCTGGCGTTGACTTCTTAAGCCCTAACTATTCTATCTGGTGGAACAACGCCCTAGAGTGAAGCCTAGGTTGCCCGGAACGTAGAAATGACCACCACATTCACACTGGTTGCAATTATTCCTGTTATACGATGGAAAAACTCTTGTATATTTATTGCATTTTATGCTTCTGGCGTTGAGTTCTAAGGCCCTAACTATACGATCTGGTGGAGCAACGCCCTAGAGTGAAGCATAGGTTGCGCGGAACGTAGAAATGACCATCACCTTCACACTGGTTGCAATTATTCGTTTTATACGATGGAAAAACTCTTGTATATTTATTGTATTTTATGCTTCGGGCGTTGACTTCTATGGCACTACCTATTCGATCTGGTGGAGCAAGACCCTACAGTGAAGCCTAGGCTGACCGTAACGTAGAAATGAACATAACTTTCACACTGTTTGCAATTTTTCATTTTATGCGATGGCAAAGCTGTTGTATTTATATTGTATTTTATGCTTCTGGCGTTGACTTCTAAGGCCGTAGCTATTAGATGTGCTGGAGCAACGCCGTAGAGTGACGCCCAGGATGCCCGGAACGTAGAAATGTCCATTACTTTCACACTGGTTGCTATTATTCGTTTTATACGATGGAAAAACACTTGTATATTTATTGTATTTTATGCTTCGGGCGTTGACTTCTATGGCCCTACGTATTCGATCTGGTGGAGCAAGACCCTACAGTGAAGCCTAGGTTGACCGGAACGTGGAAATGAACATAACTTTCACACTGTTTGCAATTTTTCATTTTATGCGATGGCAAAGCTGAGGTGTATATATTGTATTTTATGCTTCTGGCGTTAACTTCTTAGGCCCTGACTATTCGATCTGGTGGAACAACTCCCTAGAGTGAAGCCTAGGTTGCCCGGAACGTAGGACATACCATTACATTCACACTGGCTGCAATTACTCCTGTTATACGATGGAAAAACTGTTGTATTTTTATTGTATTTTATGCTTCTGGCGTTTAATTCTAAGTCCCTAGCTATTCGATCTGGTGGAGCAACACCCTGCAGTGAAGCCTAGGTTGCCCGGAACGTATATATGACCATAACCTACACACAGGTTGCAATTATCCGTTTTATACGATGGAGAGACTGTTCCATTTATTTTGTAGTTTATGCTTCTGGCGCTGACTTCTACGGCCCTAACTCTTCGATCTGGTGTAGCAATGCCTCAGAGTTAAGTCTAGGATGCCCGGAACGGAGAAATGACCATAACCTTCACACTGGTTGCAATAATTCGTTTTATACGATGGAAAGCTGTTGTATTTATATCGTGTTTTATGTTCCTGGCGTTGACTTCTTAGGCCCTAACTTTTCCATCTGGTGGAACAACGCCTTAGGGTGAAGCCTAGGTTGCCCGGAACGTAGAAATGACCATAACTTTCACACTGGTTGCAACTATCCATGCTATACAATGGAATAACTGTTGCATCTTTATTGTATTTTATGCTTCTGGCGTTGACTTCTTAGGCCCTAACTATTCCATCTGGTGGAAGGACGCCCTAGAGTGAAGCCTAGGTTGCCGAGAACGTTGAAATGACCATCACTTTCACACTGGTTGCAATTATTGCTGTTATACGATGGAAAGACTCTTGTATATTTATTGTATTTTATGCTTCGGGCGTTGACTTCTATGGCCCTACCTATTCGATTTGGTGGAGCAACACCCTACAGTGAAGCCTAGACTGTCAGAAACGTAGAAATGAACATAACTTTCACACTGGTAGCAATTATTCGTTTTATACAATGGAAAAACTGTTCTATTTATTTTGTATTTTATGCTTCGGGCGTTGACTTCTAAGGCCCTAACTATTCGATCTGGAGGAGCAACGCCCTAGAGTGAAGCCTAGGTTGCCCGGGACGTAGAAATGACCATTACTTTCACACTGGTTGCAATTATTCCTGTTATACGATGGAAAAGCTGTTGTATTTATATTGTATTTTATGCTTCTGTCGTTGACTTCTAAGGCCGTAGCTATTAGCTGTGGTGGAGCAACACCCTAGAGTGACGCCTAGGTTGCCGGAACTTAGAAATGACCATTACTTTCACAATGTTTGCAATTATTCATTTTATACGATGGAAAAACAGTTGTACTTATATTGTATTTTATTCTTCTGGCGTTGAATTCTATGTCCCTAGCTATTCGATCTGGTGGAGCTACGCCCTAGGTTACACGGAACGTAGAAATGACCAGTAGTTTCACACTGTTTGCAGTCATTCCTGTTATTCGATGGAAAAACTGTTGCATCTTTATTGTATTTTATGCTTCTGGTGCTGACTTCTAAGGCCCTAACTATTCGATCTGGTGGAGTAACGCCCTAGAGTGAAGCCTAGGTTGCCCAGAACGTAGAAATGACCATCACTTTCACACTGGTTGCAATTATTCCTGTTATACCAAGGAAAAACTCTTGTATATTTATTGTATTTTATGATTCGGGCGTTGACTTCTATGGCCCTACCTATTCGCTTTGGTGGAGCAACGCCCTAGAGTGAAGCATAGGTTGCCCGGAACGTAGAAATGACCAGAACTTTCACACTGGTTGCTATTATTCGTTTTATACGATGGAAAAACTGTTATATTTATATTGTATTTTATGCTTCTGGCGTTGACTTCTTAGGCCCTAACTTTTCGATCTGGTGGAGCAACGACCTAGAGTGAAGCCTAGGTTGTCCGGAACGTAGAAATGACCATAAGTTTCACACTGGTTGCAATTATTCGTTTTATACGACGGAAAAGCTGTGGTATTTATATCGTATTTTATGTTTCTGGCGTTGACTTCATAGGCCCTAACTATTCGATCTGGTGGAGCAACGCCCTAGAGTGAAGCCTAGGTTGCCTGGAACGTAGAAATGACCAGAACATTCACACTGTTTGCTATTATTCGTTTTATACGATGGAAAAACTGTTATATTTATATTGTATTTTATGCTTCTGGCGTTGATTTCTTAGGCCCTAACTTTTCGATCTGGTGGAAGAACGCCCTAGAGTGAAGCCTAGGTTGCCCGGAACGTAGATATGACCATCACTTTCACACTGGTTGCAATTATTCCTGTTATGCGATGGAAAAGCTCTTGTATATTTAATGTATTTTATGCTTCGGGCGTTGACTTCTAAGGCCGTAGCTATTCGATGTGGTGGAGCAGTGCCATAGAGTGCAACGTAGGTTGCCCAGAACGTAGAAATGACCATTACTTTCACACTGGTTTCAATTATTCCTCTTATACGATGGAAAAACTGTTGTATTTTTATTGTATTTTATGCTTCCGGCGTTGAATTCTAAGTCCATAGCTATTCGATCTGGTGGAACAACGCACTAGAGTGAAGCCTAGGTTGACCGGAACGTGGAAATGAACATAACTTTCACACTGTTTGCAATTTTTCATTTTATGCGATGGCAAAGCTGAGGTATATATATTGTATTTTATGCTTCTGGCGTTGACTTCTTAGGCCCTAACAATAAGATCTGGTGGAAGAACGCCCAAGAGTGAAGCCTAGGTTGCCTGGAACGTACAAATGACCATCACTTTCACACGGTTTGCAATTATTCCTGTTATAGGGTGGAAAGACTGTTGTATTTTTATTGTATTTTATGCTTCACGCGTTGACTTCCGAGGCCGTAGCTATTCGATGTGGCGGAAGAACGCCATAGAGTGAAGCCTAGGTTGCCCGGAACGTAGAAATGACCATAACTTTCAAACTGGTTGCAATTATTCGTTTTATATGATGGAAGAACTGTTGTATTTATATTGTATTTTATGCTGCTGGCGTTGACTTCTAAGGCCCTAACTACTCAATCTGTTGGAACAACGCCCTAGGGTGAAGCCTAGGTTGCCCGGAAAGTAGAGATGACCATAACTTTCATACTGCTCGCAATTATTCGTTTTATACGATGAAAAAACTGTTGTATTTATATTGTATTTTATACTTCGGGCGTTGACTTCTAAGGCCCTAAATATTCAATCTGTTGGATCAACGCGCTAGAGTGAAGCCTAGGTTGCTTCGAATGTAGAAATGACCATAACATTCACACTGGTTGAAATTATTCGTTTTATATGATGGAAAAGCTGTTGTATTTATATTGTATCTTATGCTTCTGGCGTTGACTTCTTAGGCCCTAACAATAAGATCTGGTGGAAGAACGCCCCAGAGTGAAGCCTAGGTTGCCTGGAACGTACAAATGACCATCACTTTCAGAAGGGTTGCAATTATTCCTGTTATAGGGTGGAAAGACTGTTGTATTTTTATTGTATTTTATGCTTCACGCGTTGACTTCCGAGGCCGTAGCTATTCGATGTGGCGGAAGAACGCCATAGAGTGAAGCCTAGGTTGCCCGGAACGTAGAAATGACCATAACTTTCAAACTGGTTGCAATTATTCGTTTTATATGATGGAAGAACTGTTGTATTTATATTGTATTTTATGCTGCTGGCGTTCACTTCTTAGGCCCTAACTATCCGATCTGGTGGAACAACGCCCTGGGGTGAAGCCTAGGTTGCCCGGAACGTAGAAATGACCATAACTTTCACGCTGGTTGCTATTATTCGTTTTATACGATGGAAAAACTGTTATATTTATATTGTATTTTATGCTTCTGGCGTTGCCATCTTAGGCCCTAACTGTTCGATCTGGTGGAACAACGCCCTAGAGTGAAGCCGAGGTTGCCCGGAACGTAGAAATGACCATCACTTTCAAACTGGTTGCTATTATTCCGGTTATATGATGGAAGAACTGTTGTATTTTTATTGCATTTTATGCTTCGGGCATTGACTTCTAAGGCCCTAACTATTCAACCTGTTGGAGCAACGCCCTAGGGTGTAGCCTAGGTTGCCCGGAAAGTAGAAATGACCACAACTTTCATAGTGGTTGCAATTACTCGTTTTATATGATGGAAAAACTGTTGTATTTATATTGTATTTTATGCTACTGGCGTTCACTTCTTAGGCCCTAACTATTCGATCTGGTCGAACAACGCCCTGGGGTGAAGCCTAGGTTGCCCGGAACGTAGAAATGACCATCACTTTCAAACTGGTTGCAATTAATCCTTTTATACGATAGAAAAACTGTTGTATTTTTATTGCATTTTATGCTTCCGGCGTTGACTTCTAAGGCCCTAACTATTCAATCTGTTGGAGCAACGCCCTAGGGTGAAGCCTAGGTTGCCCGGAAAGTAGAAATGACGTTGACTTCCATACTGGTTGCAATTATTCGTTTTATACGATGGAAAAACTGTTGTATTTATATTGTATTTTATGCTTCTGGCGTTGACTTCTAAGGCACTAACTATTCGACCTAGTGGAGCAACGCCCTAGAGTGAGGCCTAAGTTGCCCGGAACGTAGAAATTACCATCACTTTCAAACTGGTTGCAATTAATCCTTTTATACGATGGAAAAACTGTTGTATTTTTATTGCATTTTATGCTTCCGGCGTTGACTTCTAAGGCCCTAACTATTCAATCGGTTGGAGCAACGCCCTATGGTGAAGCCTAGGTTGCCCGGAAAGTAGAAATGAGGTTAATCTTCATACTGGTTGCAATTATTCGTTTTATACGATGGAAAAACTGTTGTATTTATATTGTTTTTTATGCTTCTGGCGTTGACTTCTAAGACACTAACTATTCGATCTGGTGGAGCAACGCCCTAGAGTGAAGCCGAGGTTGCCCGGAACGTAGAAATGACCATCACTTTCAAACTGGTTGCAATTATTCCGGTTATATGATGGAAGAACTGTTGTATTTTTATTGCATTTTATGCTTCGGGCATTGACTTCTAAGGCCCTAACTATTCAACCTGTTGGAGCAACGCCCTAGGGTGTAGCCTAGGTTGCCCGGAAAGTAGAAATGACCACAACTTTCATAGTGGTTGCAATTACTCGTTTTATATGATGGAAAAACTCTTGTATTTATATTGTATTTTATGCTACTGGCGTTCACTTCTTAGGCCCTAACTATTCGATCTGGTCGAACAACGCCCTAGGGTGAAGCCTAGGTTGCCCGGTACGTAGAAATGACCATCACTTTCAAACTGGTTGCAATTAATCCTTTTATACGATGGAAAAGCTGTTGTATTTATATTGTATCTTATGCTTCTGGCGTTGACTTCTTAGGCCCTAACAATTCGATCTGGTGGAAGAACGCCCCAGAGTGAAGCCTAGGTTGCCTGGAACGTACAAATGACCATCACTTTCAAACTGGTTGCAATTATTCCTGTTATAGGATGGAAAGACTGTTGTATTTTTATTGTATTTTATGCTTCACGCGTTGACTTCCGAGGCCGTAGCTATTCGATGTGGTGGAAGAACGCCATAGAGTGAAGCCTAGGTTGCCCGGAACGTAGAAATGACCATAACTTTCAAACTGGTTGCAATTATTCGTTTTATATGATGGAAGAACTGTTGTATTTATATTGTATTTTATGCTGCTGGCGTTCACTTCTTAGGCCCTAACTATCCGATCTGGTGGAAGAACGCCCTGGGGTGAAGCCTAGGTTGCCCGGAACGTAGAAATGATCATAACTTTCACGCTGGTTGCTATTATTCGTTTTATACGATGGAAAAACTGTTATATTTATATTGTATTTTATGCTTCTGGCGTTGCCATCTTAGGCCCTAACTGTTCGATCTGGTGGAACAACGCCCTAGAGTGAAGCCTAGGTTACCCGGAACGTAGAAATGACCAGTACTTTCACACTGTTTGCAATTATTCATTTTATACGGTGGAAAAGCTGTTGTATTGATATTGTATTTTATGCTTCTGGCGTTGACTTCTAAGGCCGTAGCTATTAGCTGTTTTGGAGCAACGCCCTACAGTGACGCCTAGGTTGCCCGGAACGTAGAAATGACCATTAATTTCACAATGTTTGCAATTATTCATTTTATACAATGGGAAATCGGTTGTACTTATATTGTGTTTTATTCTTCTGGCGTTGAATTCCAAGTCCCTAGCTATTCGATCTGGTGGAGCAACGCCCTAGAGTGAAACCTAGATTGCTCGGAACGTTGAAATGACTTTAATTTTCACACTGCTCCCAATTATTCGTTTTATACGATGGAAGAACTGTTGTATTTATATTGTATTTTATGCTGCTGGCGTTCACTTCCTAGGCCCTAACTATCCGATCTGGTGGAAGAACGCCCTGGGGTGAAGCCTAGGTTGCCCGGAACGTAGAAATGACCATAACTTTCACGCTGGTTGCTATTATTCGTTTTATACGATGGAAAAACTGTTATATTTATATTGTATTTTATGCTTCGGGCGTTGACTTCTAAGCCCCTAACTATTCGATCTGGTGGTGCAACGCACTAGAGTGAAGCCTAGGTTGCCTGGAACGGAGAAATAACCATAACTTTCACACTGGTTGCTATTATTCGTTTTATACGATCGAAAACCTGTTATACTTATATTGTATTTTATGCTACTGGCGTTGACTTCTTAAGCCCTAACTATTCTAACTGGTGGAACAACGCCCTAGAGTGAAGCCTAGGTTGCCCGGAACGTAGAAATGACCACCACATTCACACTGGTTGCAATTATTCCTGTTATACGATGGAAAAACTCTTGTATATGTATTGCATTTTATGCTTCTCGCGTTGACTTCTAAGGCCCTAACTATACGATCTGGTGGAGCAACGCCCTAGAGTGAAGCCTAGGTTGCCCGGAACGTAGAAATGATCATCACTTTCACACTGGTTGCAATTATTCCTGTTATACGATGGAAAAACTCTTGTATATTTATTGTATTTTATGCTCCGGGCGTTGACTTCTATGGCCCTACCTATTCGATCTGTTGGAGCAACACCCTACAGTTAAGCGTTGGTTGCCCGGAACGTAGAAATAAACATAACCTTCACACTGGCAGCAATTATTCGCTTTATACAATGGAAAAACTGTTCTATTTATTTTGTATTTTATGCTTCGGCCGTGGACTTCTAAGGCCCTAACTACTCGATCTGGTGGAGCAACGCCGTAGAGTGAAGCATGGGTTGCCCGGAACGTAGAAATGACCTTTACTTTCACACTGGTTGCAATTATTCCTGTTATACGATGGAAAAGCTGTTGTATTTATATTGTATTTTATGCTTCTGTCGTTGACCTCTAAGGCCGTAGCAATTAGTTGTGGTGGAGCAACGCCCTAGAGTGAAGCCTAGGTTGCCCGGAACGTAGAAATGACCACCACATTCACAATGGTTGCAATTATTCCTGTTATACGATGGAAAAACTCTTGTATATTTATTGTATTTTATGATTCTCTGGCGTTGACTTCTAAGGCCCTAACTATACGATCTGGTGGAGCAACGCCCTGGAGTGAAGCCTAGGTTGCCCAGAGCGTAGGACATACCTTTACCTTCACACTGGTTACAATTATTCCTGTTATACGATGGAAAAACTGTTGTATTTATATCGTATTTTATGCTTCATGCGTAGACTGCTGAGAATCTAGCTATTCGATATGGTGGAGCAATGCCCTAGAGTGAAGCCTAGGTTGCCCGGATCGTAGAAATGACCATTACTTTCACACTGGTTGCAATTATTCATTTTATACGATGGAAAAGCAGTTGTATTTATATTGTACTTTATGCTTCTGGCGTTGACTTCTAAGGCCGTAGCTATTAGATGTGGTGGAGCAACGTCCTAGAGTGACGGCTAGGTTGCCGGGAACGTAGAAATGACCATTACTTTCAGAATGTTTGCAATCATTCATTTTATACGATGGAAAAACTGTTGTACTTATATTGTATTTTATCCATCTGGCGTTGAGTTCTAAGTCCCTAGCTACTAGATCTGGTGGAGCTACGCCCTAGAGTGAAACCTCGGTTACCCGGAACGTAGAAATGACCAGTAGTTTCACGCTGTTTGCAGTTATTCCTGTTATTCGATGGAAAAACTGTTGCAACTTTATTGTATTTTATGCTTCTGGCTTTGACTTCTAAGGTCGTAGCTATTCCACCTGGTGGAGCAATGCCTCAGAGTTAAGTCTAGGATGCCCGGAACGGAGAAATGACCATAACTTTCACACTGGTTGCAATAATTCGTCTTATACGATGGAAAGCTGTTGTATTTTTATCGTGTTTTATGTTTCTGGCGTTGACTTCTTAGGCCCTAACTTTCCCATCTGGTGGAACAACGCCCTAGGGCGAAGCCTAGGTTGCCCGGAACGTAGAAGTGACAATATCTTTCACACTGGTTGCAACTATCCATGCTATACAATGGAATAACTGTTGCATCTTTATTGTATTTTATGCTTCTGGCGTTGACTTCTTAGGCCCTAGCTATTCCATCTGGTGGAACGACGCCCTAGAGTGAAGCCTAGGTTGCCGAGGACGTTGAAATGACCATCACTTTCACACTGGTTGCAATTATTGCTGTTATACGATGGAAAAACTCTTGTATATTTATTGTATTTTATGCTTCGGGCGTTGACTTCTATGGCCGTAGCTATTCGATGTGGTGGAGCAACGCCCTAGAGTGACGCCTATGTTGCCTGGAACGTAGAAATGACCATTACTTTCACAATGTTTCCAATTATTCATTTTATACGATGGAAAAACTGTTGCATTTATATTGTATTTTATTCTTATGGCGTTGACTTCTATGGCCCTACCTATTCGATTTGGTGGAGCAACACCCTACAGTCAAGCCTAGGTTGTCAGGAACGTAGAAATGAACATAACTTTCACACTGGTAGCAATTATTCGTTTTATACAATGGAAATACTGTTCTATTTATTTTGTATTTTTTGCTTAGGGCGTTGACTTCTAAGGCCCTAACTTTTCGATCTGGTAGAACAACGCCCTAGAGTGAAGCCTAGGTTGCCCGGAACGTAGAAATGACCAGAACTCTCACACTGGTTGCAATTAATCCTGTTATACGATGGAAAAACTGTTGTATTTATATTGCATTTTATGCTTCTGGCGTTCACTTCCTAGGCCCCAACTATTCGATCTGGTGGAACAACGGCCTAGGGTGAAGCCTAGGTTGCCCGGAACGTAGAAATGACCATAACTTTTACACTGGTAGCAATTATTCGTATTATACAATGGAAAAACTGTTATATTTATATTGTATTTTATGCTGCTGGCGTTCACTTCTTAGGCCCTAACTATCCGATCTGGTGGAAGAACGCCCTGGGGTGAAGCCGAGGTTGCCCGGAACGTAGAAATGACCATCACTTTCAAACTGGTGGCAATTATTCCGGTTATATGATGGAAAAACTGTTGTATTTTTATTGCATTTTATGCTTCGGGCATTGACTTCTAAGGCCCTAACTATTCAACCTGTTGGAGCAACGCCCTAGGGTGTAGCCTAGGTTGCCCGGAAAGTAGAAATGACCACAACTTTCATACTGGTTGCAACTACTCGTTTTAGATGATGGAAAAACTGTTGTATTTATATTGTATTTTATGCTTTTGGCGTCCACTTCTTAGGCCCTAACTATACGATCTGGTCGGACAACGCCCTAGGGTGAAGCCTAGGTTGCCCGGCACGTAAAAATGACCATCACTTTCAAACTGGTTGCAATTAATCCTTTTATACGATGGAAAAACTGTTGTATTTTTATTGCATTTTATGCTTCCGGCGTTGACTTCTAAGGCCCTAACTATTCAATCTGTTGGAGCAACGCCCTAGGGTGAAGCCTCGGTTGCCCGGAAAGTAGAAATGACGTTGACTTCAATACTGGTTGCAATTATTCGTTTTATACGATTGAAAAACTGTTGTATTTATATTGTATTTTATGCTTCTGGCGTTGACTCCTAAGGCCCTAACTATTCAATCTGTTGGAGCAACGCCCTAGGGTGAAGCCTAGGTTGCCCGGAACGTAGGAATGACCATCGCTTTCAAACTGGTTGCAATTATTCCTGTTATATGATGGATAACTGTTGTATTTTTATTGCATTTTATGCTTCGGGCACTGACTTCTAAGGTCCTAACTATTCAATCTGTTGGAGCAACGCCCTAGGGTGAAGCCTAGGTTGCGCGGGAAGTAGAAATGACAATAACTTTCACACTGGATGCAATTATTCGTTTTATACGATGGAAAAGCTGTTGCATCTGTATTGTATGTTATGATTCTGTCGTTGACGTCTAAGGCCGTAGCTATTAGATGTGGTGGAGCAACACACTAGAGTGACGCCTAGGTTGCCTGGAACGTGGAATGACCATTACCTTCGCAATATTTGCAATTATTCATTCTATACGATGGAAAAACTGTTGTACTTATATTGTATTTTATGCTTCTGGCGTTGACTTCTTATGCCCTAACTATTCCATCTGGTGGAACAACGCCCTAGGGTGAAGCCTAGGTTGCCCGCAACGTAGAAATGGATATAACTTTCACACCGGTAGCAATTATTCGTTTTATACGATAGAAAAACAGTTCCATTTATTTTATATTTTATGCTTCGGCCGTTGACATCTAAGGCCCTAACTATTCAATCTGTTGGAGCAACGCCCTAGGGTGAAGCCTAGGTTGCCCGGAAAGTAGAAATGAACATAACTTTCATACTGCTCGCAATTATTCGTTTTATACGATGAAAAAACTGTTGTATTTATATTGTATTTTATGCTTCTGGCGTTGACTTCTAAGGCCGTAGCTATTAGATGTGGTGGAGCAACGTCCTAGAGTGACGGCTAGGTTGCCGGGAACGTAGAAATGACCATTACTTTCAGAATGTTTGCAATCATTCATTTTATACGATGGAAAAACTGTTGTACTTATATTGTATTTTATCCATCTGGCGTTGAGTTCTAAGTCCCTAGCTATTAGATCTGGTGGAGCTACGCCCTAGAGTGAAACCTCGGTTACCCGGAACGTAGAAATGGCCAGTAGTTTCACGCTGTTTGCAGTTATTCCTGTTATTCGATGGAAAAACTGTTGCAACTTTATTGTATTTTATGCTTCTGGCTTTGACTTCTCAAGGTCGTAGCTATTCCACCTGGTGGAGCAATGCCTCAGAGTTAAGTCTAGGATGCCCGGAACGGAGAAATGACCATAACTTTCACACTGGTTGCAATAATTCGTTTTATACGATGGAAAGCTGTTGTATTTTTATCGTGTTTTATGTTTCTGGCGTTGACTTCTTAGGCCCTAACTTTCCCATCTGGTGGAACAACGCCCTAGGGCGAAGCCTAGGTTGCCCGGAACGTAGAAGTGACAATAACTTTCACACTGGTTGCAACTATCCATGCTATACAATGGAATAACTGTTGCATCTTTATTGTATTTTATGCTTCTGGCGTTGACTTCTTAGGCCCTAGCTATTCCATCTGGTGGAACGACGCCCTAGAGCGAAGCCTAGGTTGCCGAGAACGTTGAAATGACCATCACTTTCACACTGGTTGCAATTATTGCTGTTATACGATGGAAAAACTCTTGTATATTTATTGTATTTTATGCTTCGGGCGTTGACTTCTATGGCCGTAGCTATTCGATGTGGTGGAGCAAGGCCCTAGAGTGACGCCTAGGTTGCCTGGAACGTAGAAATGACCATTACTTTCACAATGTTTCCAATTATTCATTTGATACGATGGAAAAACTGTTGTACTTATATTGTATTTTATTCTTATGGCGTTGACTTCTATGGCCCTACCTATTCGATTTGGTGGAGCAACACCCTACAGTCAAGCCTAGGTTGTCAGGAACGTAGAAATGAACATAACTTTCACACTGGTAGCAATTATTCGTTTTATACAATGGAAATACTGTTCTATTTATTTTGTATTTTTTGCTTAGGGCGTTGACTTCTAAGGCCCTAACTTTTCGATCTGGTAGAGCAACGCCCTAGAGTGAAGCCTAGGTTGCCCGGAACGTAGAAATGACCAGAACTCTCACACTGGTTGCAATTAATCCTGTTATACGATGGAAAAACTGTTGTATTTGTATTGCATTTTATGCTTCTGGCGTTCACTTCCTAGGCCCCAACTATTCGATCTGGTGGAACAACGGCCTAGGGTGAAGCCTAGGTTGCCCGGAACGTAGAAATGACCATAACTTTTACACTGGTAGCAATTATTCGTATTATACAATGGAAAAACTGTTCTATTTATCTTGTATTTAGTGCTTCGGGCGTTGGCTTCTAAGGCCCTAACTGTTTGATCTGGTGGAGCAACGCCCTAGAGTGAAGCCTAGGTTGCCCGGAACGTAGAAATGACCATAACTTTCACACTGGCTGCTATTGTTCGTTTTATACGATGGAAAAACTGTTATATTTATATTGTATTTTATGCTTCAGGCGTTGACTTCTTAGGCCCTAACTATTCGATCTGGAGGAACAACGCGCTAGGGTGAAGCCTAGGTTGCCGGAACGTACAAATGACCATAACTTTCACACTGGTAGCAATTATTCGTTATATACAATAGAAAAACTGTTCTATTTATTTTGTATTTTACGCTTCGGGCGTTGACTTCTAAGGCCCTAACTATTCGATCTGGTGGAGCAACGCCCTAGAGTGAAGCCTAGGTTGCCCGGAACGTAGAAATGACCAGAACTTTCACACTGGTTGCTATTATTCGTTTTATACGATGGAAAAACTGTTACATTTATATTGTATTTTATGGTTCTGGCGTTGACTTCTTAGGCCCTAACTTCTCGATCTGGTGGAACAACGCCGTAGAGTGATGCCTAGGTTGCCCGGAACGTAGAAATGACGTTCACTTTCATACTGGTTGCAATTATTCGTTTTATACGATGGAAAGACTGTTGTATTTATATTGTATTTCATGCTTCTGGCGTTGACTTCTAAGGCCCTAACAGTTTGATCTGGTGGAGCAACGCAGTAGAGTGAAGCCTAGGTTGCCCGGAACAATGATATGCCATTACTTTCACACTGGTTGCAATTATTCCTGATATACGATGGAAAAACTGTTGCATCTTTATTGTATTTTATGCTTCTGGCGTTGACTTCTAAGGCCCTCACTATTCGATCTGGTGGAGCAACACCCTACAGTGAAGCCTAGGTTGCACGGAACGCAGACATGACCACAACCTTCACACAGGTTGCAATTATTCGTTTTCTACGATGGAAAAACTGTTGTATTTATTTTGTATTTTATGCTAGGGGCGTTGACTTCTAAGGCCCTAACTATTCAATCTGTTGGAGCAACGCGCTAGGGTGAAGCCTAGGTTGCACGGAAAGTAGAAAAGACCATAACTTTCATACTAGTTGCAATTATTCGTTTTATACGATGGAAAAACTGTTGTTTTTATATCGTATTTTATTCTTCTGGCGTTGACTTCTTATGCCGTAACTATTCCATCTGCTGGAACAACGCCCTAGAGTGAAGCCTAGGTTGCCCGGAACGTAGAAATGGAAATAACTTTCACAACGGTATCAATTATTCGTTTTCTACAATGGAAAAACAGTTCTATTTATTTTGTATTTTATGCTTCGGCCGTTGACTTCTAAGGCCCTAACTATTCGATCTTTTGGAGCAACGCCCTAGGGTGTAGCCTAGGTTGCCCGGAAAGTAGAAATGACCACAACTTTCATACTGGTTGCAATTACTCGTTTTATATGAGGGAAGAACTGTTGTATTTATATTGTATTTTATGCTTCTGGCGTTCACTTCTTAGACCTCAACTATTCGATCTGGTGGAACAACGCCCTAGGGTGAAGCCTAGGTTGCCCGGAACGTAGAAATGACCATAACTTTTACACTGGTAGCAATTATTCGTTTTATACAATGAAAAAACTGTTCTATTTATTTTGTATTTTATGCTTCGGGCGTTGTTTTCTAAGGCCCTAAGTGCTTGATCTGGTGGAGCAACGCCCTAGAGTGAAGCCTAGGTTGCCCGGAACGTAGAAATGACAATAACTTTCACACGGGTTGCAATTATTCGTTCTATACCATGGAAAATCTGTTACACTTATATTGTATCTTATGCGTCTGGCGTTGACTCCTTAGGCCCTAACAATTCGATCTGGTGGAACAACGCCCCAGAGTGAAGCCTAGGTTGCCTGGAACGTACAAATGACCATCACTTTCACACGGGTTGCAATTATTCCTGTTATAGGATGGCAAGACTGTTGTATTTTTATTGTATTTTATGCTTCACGCGTTGACTTCTGAGGCCGTAGCTATTCGATGTGATGGAAGAACGCCATAGAGTGAAGCCTAGGTTGCCCGGAACGTAGAAATGACCATAACTTTCAAACTGGATGCAATTATTCGTTTTATATGATGGAAGAACTGTTGTATTTATATTGTATTTTATGCTGCTGGCGTTCACTTCTTAGGCCCTAACTATTCGATCTGGTGGAACAACGACCTGGGGTGAAGCCTAGGTTGCCCGGAACGTAGATACGACCATAACTTTCACGCTGGTTGCTATTATTCATTTTATACGATGGAAAAACTGTTATATTTATATTGTATTTTATGCTTCTGGCGTTGCCATCTTAGGCCCTAACTGTTCGATCTGGTGGAACAACGCCCTAGAGTGAAGCCTAGGTTACCCGGAACGTAGAAATGACCAGTACTTTCAAACTGTTTGCAGTTATTCCTGTTATACGATGGAAAAACTTTTGCATGTTTCTTGTATTTTATGCTTCTGGCGTTGACTTCTAAGGCCCTAGCTATTCGATTTGGTGGAGCAACGCCCTAGAGTGGAATCTAGGTTGCCCGGTACGTAGAAATGACCATTACTTTCACACTGTTTGCAAATATACATTATATACGATGGAAAGTCTGTTGTATTTATGTTGTATTTTATGCTTCGGGCGTTGACTTCTTAGACCCTAACTATTTAATCTGGTGGAGCACTAACCTAGAGTGAAGCCTAGGTTGCCCAGAAAGTAGAAATGATCATAACGTTCATACTGTTTGCAATTATTCGTTTTATATGATGGATAAACTGTTGTATTTATATTGTATTTTATGCTTCTGGCGTTCACTTCTTAGGTCCTAACTATTCGATCTGGTGGAACAACGCCCTAGGGTGAAGCCTAGGTTGCCCGGAACGTAGAAATGACCATAACTTTTACACTGGTAGCAATTATTCGTTTTATACGATGGAAGAGCTGTTGTATTTATATTGTATTTTATGCCTCTGGAGTTGACTTCTAAGGCCGTAGCTATTAGATGTGGTGGACCAACGCCCTAGAGTGACACCTAGGGTAATGGGAACGTAGAAATGAACATTACTTTCACACTGGTTGCAATTATTTGTTTTATACGATAGAAAAGCTGTTGTATTTATATCGTATTTTATACTTCTGGCGTTGACTTCTTAGGCCGTAACTGTTCGATCTGGTGGAACAATGCCGTAGAGTGAAGCCTAGGTTGCCCGGATCGTAGAAATGACCATTACTTTCACACTGTTTGCAATTATTCCTTTTATACGATGGAAAAGCTGTTGTATTTATATCGTATTTTATGCTCCTGGCGTTGACTTCTAAGGACCTAACTATTCGATCTGGTGGAGCAACGCCCTAGAGTGAAGCCTAGGTTGCCGGAAACGTAAAAATGACCATTACTTACACAATGTTTGCAATTATTCGTTTTATACGATGGAAAAACTGTTGTGCTTATATTGTATTTTATCCATCTGGCGTTGACTTCTAAGGCCGTAGCTATTAGATGTGGTGGAGCATCGCCCTAGAGTGACGCATAGGGTGCTCGGAACGTAGAAATGGCCATAACTTTCAGACTGTTTTCAATTATTCATTTTATACGATGGAAAAGCTGTTCTATTTATTTTGTATTTTATGCTTCGGGCGTTGACTTCTAAGCCCCTAACTATTCGATCTGGTGGTGCAACGCACTAGAGTGAAGCCTAGGTTGCCTGGAACGGAGAAATAACCATAACTTTCACACTGGTTGCAATTATTCGTTTTATACGATGGAAAAGCTGTTGTATTTTTATTGCATTTTATGCATCGGGCGTTGACTTCTCAGGCCCTAACTATTCGATCTGGTGGAGCAACGCCCTAGAGTGAAGCCTAGGTTGCCCGGAACGTAGAAATGACCAGAACTTTCACACTGTTTGCTATTATTCGTTTTATACGATGGAAGAACTGTTATATTTATATTGTATTTTATGATTCTGGCGTTGATTTCTTAGGCCCTAACTATTCAACCTGTTGGGCCAACGCCCTAGCGTGAAGCCTAGGTTGCCCGGAAACTAGAAATGACCATAACTTTCGTACTGGTCGCAATTATTCGTTTTATAGGATGGAAAAACTGTTGTATTTATATTGTATTTTATGCTTCTGGCGTTGACTTGTAAGGCCCTAAGAGTTTGATCTGGTGGAGCAACGCAGTAGAGTGAAGCCTAGGTTGCCCGGAACAATGATATGCCATTACTTTCACACTGGTTGCAATTATTCCTGATATACGATGGAAAAACTGTTGCATCTTTATTGTATTTTATGCTTCTGGCGTTGACTTCTAAGGCCCTCACTATTCGATCTGGTGGAGCAACGCCCTACAGTGAAGCCTAGGTTGACCGGAACGTAGAAATGAACATAACTTTCACACTGTTTGCAATTTTTCATTTTATGCAGGCAAAGCTGTTGTATTTATTTTGTATTTTATGCTTCTGGAGTTAACTTCTAAGGCCTGACTATTCGATCTGGTGGAGCAACGCCCTAGAGTGAAACCTAGTTTGCCCGGAACGTAGAACTGACCATTACTTTCACACTGGTTGCAATTACTCTTTTTATATGATGGAAAAACTGTTATATTTATATTGTATTTTATGATTCTGGCGTTGATTTCTTAGGCCCTAACTATTCAACCTGTTGGGCCAACGCCCTAGCGTGAAGCCTAGGTTGCCCGGAAAGTAGAAATGACCATAACTTTCGTACTGGTCGCAATTATTCGTTTTATAGGATGGAAAAACTGTTGTATTTATATTGAATGTTATGCTTCTGGCGTTAACTTCTTAGGCCCTAACTATTCGATCTGGTGGAACAACGCCCTATGGTGAAGCCTAGGTTGCCGGAACGTACAAATGACCATAACTTTCACACTGGTAGCAATTATTCGTTATATACAATGGAAAAACTGTTCTATTTATTTTGTATTTTACGCTTCGGGCGTTGACTTCTAAGGCCCTAACTATTCGATCTGGTGGAGCAACGCCCTAGAGTGAAGCCTAGGTTGCCTGGAACGTACAAATGACCATCACTTTCACACGGGTTGCAATTATTCCTGTTATAGGATGGCAAGACTGTTGTATTTTTATTGTAATTTATGCTTCACGCGTTGACTTCTGAGGCCGTAGCTATTCGATGTGATGGAAGAACGCCATAGAGTGAAGCCTAGGTTGCCCGGAACGTAGAAATGACCATAACTTTCAAACTGGTTGCAATTATTCGTTTTATATGATGGAAGAACTGTTGTATTTATATTGTATTTTATGCTGCTGGCGTTCACTTCTTAGGCCCTAACTATTCGATCTGGTGGAACAACGACCTGGGGTGAAGCCTAGGTTGCCCGGAACGTAGATACGACCATAACTTTCACGCTGGTTGCTATTATTCATTTTATACGATGGAAAAACTGTTATATTTATATTGTATTTTATGCTTCTGGCGTTGCCATCTTAGGCCCTAACTGTTCGATCTGGTGGAACAACGCCCTAGAGTGAAGCCTAGGTTACCCGGAACGTAGAAATGACCAGTACTTTCAAACTGTTTGCAGTTATTCCTGTTATACGATGGAAAAACTTTTGCATGTTTCTTGTATTTTATGCTTCTGGCGTTGACTTCTAAGGCCCTAGCTATTCGATTTGGTGGAGCAACGCCCTAGAGTGGAATCTAGGTTGCCCGGTACGTAGAAATGACCATTACTTTCACACTGTTTGCAAATATACATTATATACGATGGAAAGTCTGTTGTATTTATGTTGTATTTTATGCTTCGGGCGTTGACTTCTTAGACCCTAACTATTTAATCTGGTGGAGCACTAACCTAGAGTGAAGCCTAGGTTGCCCAGAAAGTAGAAATGATCATAACGTTCATACTGTTTGCAATTATTCGTTTTATATGATGGATAAACTGTTGTATTTATATTGTATTTTATGCTTCTGGCGTTCACTTCTTAGGTCCTAACTATTCGATCTGGTGGAACAACGCCCTAGGGTGAAGCCTAGGTTGCCCGGAACGTAGAAATGACCATAACTTTTACACTGGTAGCAATTATTCGTTTTATACAATGGAAAAACTGTTCTATTTATTTTGCATTTTATGCTTCGGGCGTTGACTTCTAAGGGCCTAACTGATTGATCTGGAGGAGCAACGCCCTAGTGTGAAGCCTAGATTGCCCAGAACGTTCAAATGACCATAACTTTCACTCTAGTTGCTAATATTCGTTTTATACGATGGAAAAACTGTTATATTTATATTGTATTTTATTCTTATGGCGTTGACTTTTAAGGCCGTAGCTATTAGATGTGGTGGAGCAACGCTCTAGAGTGTCGCATAGGTTGCCCGGAACGTAGAAATGACCATTACTTTCACAATGTTTGCAAATATTCATTTTATACGATGAAAAAACTGTTGTACTTATATTGTATTTTATTCTTCTGGCGTTGAATTCTAAGTCCCTAGCTTTTCGATCTCGTGGAGGAACGCCCTAGAGTGAAACCTAGGTTACCCGTAACGTAGAAATGACCAGTACTTTCACACTGGTTGCAGTTATTCCTGTTATACGATGGAAAAACTGTTGCACCTTTATTGTATTTTATGCTTCTGGCGTTGACATCTAAGGCCCTAACTGTTTGATCTGGTGGAGCAACGCCCTAGAGTGAAGCCTAGGTTGCCCGGAACGTAGAAATGGCCATAACTTTCACACCGCTTGCTATTATTCGTTTTATACGATGGAAAAACTGTTGTACTTATATTGTATTTTATGCTTCTGGCGTTCACTTCTTAGGCGCTAACTATTCGATCTGGTGGAACAACGCCATAGAGTGAAGCCTAGGTTGCTCGAAATGTAGAAATGGCCATAACTTTCACACTGGTTGCAATTATTCATTCTATACGATGGAAAAACTGTTGTATTTATGTTGTATTTTATCCTTCTGGCGTTGACTTCTTAGGCCCTAACATTTCGATCTGGTGGAGCAACGCCCTTGGGTGAAGCCTAGGTTGCCCGGAACGTAGAAATGACCATAACTTTTACACTGGTAGCAATTATTCGTTTTATACGATGGAAGAGCTGTTGTATTTATATTGTATTTTATGCCTCTGGAGTTGACTTCTAAGGCCGTAGCTATTAGATGTGGTGGACCAACGCCCTAGAGTGACACCTAGGGTAATGGGAACGTAGAAATGAACATTACTTTCACACTGGTTGCAATTATTTGTTTTATACGATAGAAAAGCTGTTGTATTTATATCGTATTTTATACTTCTGGCGTTGACTTCTTAGGCCGTAACTGTTCGATCTGGTGGAACAATGCCGTAGAGTGAAGCCTAGGTTGCCCGGATCGTAGAAATGACCATTACTTTCACACTGTTTGCAATTATTCCTTTTATACGATGGAAAAGCTGTTGTATTTATATCGTATTTTATGCTCCTGGCGTTGACTTCTAAGGACCTAACTATTCGATCTGGTGGAGCAACGCCCTAGAGTGAAGCCTAGGTTGCCGGAAACGTAAAAATGACCATTACTTACACAATGTTTGCAATTATTCGTTTTATACGATGGAAAAACTGTTGTGCTTATATTGTATTTTATCCATCTGGCGTTGACTTCTAAGGCCGTAGCTATTAGATGTGGTGGAGCATCGCCCTAGAGTGACGCATAGGGTGCTCGGAACGTAGAAATGGCCATAACTTTCAGACTGTTTTCAATTATTCATTTTATACGATGGAAAAGCTGTTCTATTTATTTTGTATTTTATGCTTCGGGCGTTGACTTCTAAGCCCCTAACTATTCGATCTGGTGGTGCAACGCACTAGAGTGAAGCCTAGGTTGCCTGGAACGGAGAAATAACCATAACTTTCACACTGGTTGCAATTATTCGTTTTATACGATGGAAAAGCTGTTGTATTTTTATTGCATTTTATGCATCGGGCGTTGACTTCTAAGGCCCTAACTATTCGATCTGGTGGAGCAACGCCCTAGAGTGAAGCCTAGGTTGCCCGGAACGTAGAAATGACCAGAACTTTCACACTGTTTGCTATTATTCGTTTTATACGATGGAAGAACTGTTATATTTATATTGTATTTTATGATTCTGGCGTTGATTTCTTAGGCCCTAACTATTCAACCTGTTGGGCCAACGCCCTAGCGTGAAGCCTAGGTTGCCCGGAAACTAGAAATGACCATAACTTTCGTACTGGTCGCAATTATTCGTTTTATAGGATGGAAAAACTGTTGTATTTATATTGTATTTTATGCTTCTGGCGTTGACTTGTAAGGCCCTAAGAGTTTGATCTGGTGGAGCAACGCAGTAGAGTGAAGCCTAGGTTGCCCGGAACAATGATATGCCATTACTTTCACACTGGTTGCAATTATTCCTGATATACGATGGAAAAACTGTTGCATCTTTATTGTATTTTATGCTTCTGGCGTTGACTTCTAAGGCCCTCACTATTCGATCTGGTGGAGCAACGCCCTACAGTGAAGCCTAGGTTGACCGGAACGTAGAAATGAACATAACTTTCACACTGTTTGCAATTTTTCATTTTATGCTGGCAAAGCTGTTGTATTTATTTTGTATTTTATGCTTCTGGAGTTAACTTCTAAGGCCTGACTATTCGATCTGGTGGAGCAACGCCCTAGAGTGAAGCCTAGGTTGCCCGGAAAGTAGAAATGACCATAACTTTCGTACTGGTCGCAATTATTCGTTTTATAGGATGGAAAAACTGTTGTATTTATATTGAATGTTATGCTTCTGGCGTTAACTTCTTAGGCCCTAACTATTCGATCTGGTGGAACAACGCCCTATGGTGAAGCCTAGGTTGCCGGAACGTACAAATGACCATAACTTTCACACTGGTAGCAATTATTCGTTATATACAATGGAAAAACTGTTCTATTTATTTTGTATTTTACGCTTCGGGCGTTGACTTCTAAGGCCCTAACTATTCGATCTGGTGGAGCAACGCCCTAGAGTGAAGCCTAGGTTGCCCAGAACGTAGAAATGACGTTTACTTTCATACTGGTTGCAATTATTCGTTTTATACGATGGAAAGACTGTTGTATTTAAATTGTATTTTATGCTTCTGGCGTTGACTTCTAAGGCCCTAACAGTTTGATCTGGTGGAGCAACGCAGTAGAGTGAAGCCTAGGTTGCCCGGAACAATGATATGCCATTACTTTCACACTGGTTGCAATTATTCCTGATATACGATGAAAAACTGTTGCATCTTTATTGTATTTTATGCTTCTGGCGTTGACTTCTAAGGCCCTCACTATTCGATCTGGTGGAGCAACGCCCTACAGTGAAGCCTAGGTTGACCGGAACGTAGAAATGAACATAACTTTCACACTGTTTGCAATTTTTCATTTTATGCTGGAAAAACTGTTCTATTTATTTTGTATTTTATGCTTCGGGCGTTGACTTCTAAGGCCCTAACTGTTTGATCTGGTGGAGCAACGCCCTAAAGTGAAGCCTAGGTTGCCCCGAACGTAGAAATGACCATAACTTTCACACTGGTTGCTATTATTCGTGCTATACCTTGGAAAATCGGTTATATTTATATTGTATCTTATGCTTCTGGCGTTGACTTCTTAGGACCTAATAATTCGATCTGGTGGAACAACGCCCCAGAGTGAAGCCTAGGTTGCCTGGAACGTACAAATGACCATCACTTTCACACGGGTTGCAATTACTCCTGTTATAGGGTGGAAAGACTGTTGTATTTTTATTGTATTTTATGCTTCACGCCTTGGCTTCTGAGGCCGTAGCTATTCGATGTGGTGGAAGAACGCCATAGAGTGAAGCCTAGGTTGCCCGGAACGTAGAAATGACCATAACTTTCAAACTGGTTGCAATTATTCGTTTTATATGATGGAAGAACTGTTGTATTTATATTGTATTTTATGCTGCTGGCGTTCACTTCTTAGGCCCTAACTATTCGATCTGGTGGAACAACGCCCTGGGGTGAAGCATAGGTTGCCCGGAACGTAGAAATGACCATAACTTTCACGCTGGTCGCTATTATTCGGTTTATACGATGGAAAAACTGTTATATTTATATTGTATTTTATGCTTCTGGCGTTGCCATCTTAGGCCCTAACTGTTCGATCTGGTGGAACAACGCCCTCGAGTGAAGCCTAGGTTACCCGGAACGTAGAAATGACCAGTACTTTCACACTGTTTGCAATTATTCATTTTATACGGTGGAAAAGCTGTTGTATTGATATTGTATTTTATGCTTCTGGCGTTGACTTCTAAGGCCGTAGCTATTAACTGTGGTGGAGCAACGCCCTACAGTGAAGCCTAGGTTGCCCGGAACGTAGAAATGTCCATTAATTTCACAATGTTTGCAATTATTCATTTTATACAATGGAAAAACGGTTGTACTTATATTGTGTTTTATTCTTCTGGCGTTGAATTCCAAGTCCCTAGCTATTCGATCTGGTGGAGCAACGCCCTAGAGTGAAACCTAGGTTGCTCGGAACGCTGAAATGACTTTAACTTTCACACTGGTCCCAATTATTCGTTTTATACGATGGAGAAGCTGTTGTATTTTGTATCGTAAGTTATGCTTCGGGCGTTTACTTCTAAGGCCCTCACTATTCGATCTGGTGGAGCAACGCCCTAGAGTGAAACCTAGGTTGCCCGGAACATAGAAATAACCACAACTTTCATACTTGTTGCAATTATTCGTTTTATACGATGGAAGAACTGTTGTATTTATAGTGTTTTTTATGCTTCTGGCGTTGACTTCTAAGGCCCTAACTATTCAATCTGTTGGAGCAACGCCCTAGCGTGTAGCCTAGGTTGCCCGGAATGTAGAAATGACCACAACTTTCATACTGGTTGCAATTACTCGTTTTATATGATGGAAAAACTGTTGTATTTATATTGTATTTTATGCTTCTGGCGTTCACTTCTTAGACCCTAACTATTCGATCTGGTGGAACAACGCCCTAGGGTGAAGCCTAGGTTGCCCGGAACGTAGAAATGACCATAACTTTTACACTGGTAGCAATTATTCGTTTTATACAATGGAAAAACTGTTCTATTTATTTTGCATTTTATGCTTCGGGCGTTGACTTCTAAGGGCCTAACTGATTGATCTGGAGGAGCAACGCCCTAGTGTGAAGCCTAGATTGCCCAGAACGTTCAAATGACCATAACTTTCACTCTAGTTGCTAATATTCGTTTTATACGATGGAAAAACTGTTATATTTATATTGTATTTTATTCTTATGGCGTTGACTTTTAAGGCCGTAGCTATTAGATGTGGTGGAGCAACGCTCTAGAGTGTCGCATAGGTTGCCCGGAACGTAGAAATGACCATTACTTTCACAATGTTTGCAAATATTCATTTTATACGATGAAAAAACTGTTGTACTTATATTGTATTTTATTCTTCTGGCGTTGAATTCTAAGTCCCTAGCTTTTCGATCTCGTGGAGGAACGCCCTAGAGTGAAACCTAGGTTACCCGTAACGTAGAAATGACCAGTACTTTCACACTGGTTGCAGTTATTCCTGTTATACGATGGAAAAACTGTTGCACCTTTATTGTATTTTATGCTTCTGGCGTTGACATCTAAGGCCCTAACTGTTTGATCTGGTGGAGCAACGCCCTAGAGTGAAGCCTAGGTTGCCCGGAACGTAGAAATGGCCATAACTTTCACACCGCTTGCTATTATTCGTTTTATACGATGGAAAAACTGTTGTACTTATATTGTATTTTATGCTTCTGGCGTTCACTTCTTAGGCGCTAACTATTCGATCTGGTGGAACAACGCCATAGAGTGAAGCCTAGGTTGCTCGAAATGTAGAAATGGCCATAACTTTCACACTGGTTGCAATTATTCATTCTATACGATGGAAAAACTGTTGTATTTATGTTGTATTTTATCCTTCTGGCGTTGACTTCTTAGGCCCTAACATTTCGATCTGGTGGAGCAACGCCCTTGGGTGAAGCCTAGGTTGCCCGGAACGTAGAAATGACCATAACTTTTACACTGGTAGCAATTATTCGTTTTATACGATGGAAGAGCTGTTGTATTTATATTGTATTTTATGCCTCTGGAGTTGACTTCTAAGGCCGTAGCTATTAGATGTGGTGGACCAACGCCCTAGAGTGACACCTAGGGTAATGGGAACGTAGAAATGAACATTACTTTCACACTGGTTGCAATTATTTGTTTTATACGATAGAAAAGCTGTTGTATTTATATCGTATTTTATACTTCTGGCGTTGACTTCTTAGGCCGTAACTGTTCGATCTGGTGGAACAATGCCGTAGAGTGAAGCCTAGGTTGCCCGGATCGTAGAAATGACCATTACTTTCACACTGTTTGCAATTATTCCTTTTATACGATGGAAAAGCTGTTGTATTTATATCGTATTTTATGCTCCTGGCGTTGACTTCTAAGGACCTAACTATTCGATCTGGTGGAGCAACGCCCTAGAGTGAAGCCTAGGTTGCCGGAAACGTAAAAATGACCATTACTTACACAATGTTTGCAATTATTCGTTTTATACGATGGAAAAACTGTTGTGCTTATATTGTATTTTATCCATCTGGCGTTGACTTCTAAGGCCGTAGCTATTAGATGTGGTGGAGCATCGCCCTAGAGTGACGCATAGGGTGCTCGGAACGTAGAAATGGCCATAACTTTCAGACTGTTTTCAATTATTCATTTTATACGATGGAAAAGCTGTTCTATTTATTTTGTATTTTATGCTTCGGGCGTTGACTTCTAAGCCCCTAACTATTCGATCTGGTGGTGCAACGCACTAGAGTGAAGCCTAGGTTGCCTGGAACGGAGAAATAACCATAACTTTCACACTGGTTGCAATTATTCGTTTTATACGATGGAAAAGCTGTTGTATTTTTATTGCATTTTATGCATCGGGCGTTGACTTCTAAGGCCCTAACTATTCGATCTGGTGGAGCAACGCCCTAGAGTGAAGCCTAGGTTGCCCGGAACGTAGAAATGACCAGAACTTTCACACTGTTTGCTATTATTCGTTTTATACGATGGAAGAACTGTTATATTTATATTGTATTTTATGATTCTGGCGTTGATTTCTTAGGCCCTAACTCTTCAACCTGTTGGGCCAACGCCCTAGCGTGAAGCCTAGGTTGCCCGGAAACTAGAAATGACCATAACTTTCGTACTGGTCGCAATTATTCGTTTTATAGGATGGAAAAACTGTTGTATTTATATTGTATTTTATGCTTCTGGCGTTGACTTGTAAGGCCCTAAGAGTTTGATCTGGTGGAGCAACGCAGTAGAGTGAAGCCTAGGTTGCCCGGAACAATGATATGCCATTACTTTCACACTGGTTGCAATTATTCCTGATATACGATGGAAAAACTGTTGCATCTTTATTGTATTTTATGCTTCTGGCGTTGACTTCTAAGGCCCTCACTATTCGATCTGGTGGAGCAACGCCCTACAGTGAAGCCTAGGTTGACCGGAACGTAGAAATGAACATAACTTTCACACTGTTTGCAATTTTTCATTTTATGCTGGCAAAGCTGTTGTATTTATTTTGTATTTTATGCTTCTGGAGTTAACTTCTAAGGCCTGACTATTCGATCTGGTGGAGCAACGCCCTAGAGTGAAGCCTAGGTTGCCCGGAAAGTAGAAATGACCATAACTTTCGTACTGGTCGCAATTATTCGTTTTATAGGATGGAAAAACTGTTGTATTTATATTGAATGTTATGCTTCTGGCGTTAACTTCTTAGGCCCTAACTATTCGATCTGGTGGAACAACGCCCTATGGTGAAGCCTAGGTTGCCGGAACGTACAAATGACCATAACTTTCACACTGGTAGCAATTATTCGTTATATACAATGGAAAAACTGTTCTATTTATTTTGTATTTTACGCTTCGGGCGTTGACTTCTAAGGCCCTAACTATTCGATCTGGTGGAGCAACGCCCTAGAGTGAAGCCTAGGTTGCCCAGAACGTAGAAATGACGTTTACTTTCATACTGGTTGCAATTATTCGTTTTATACGATGGAAAGACTGTTGTATTTAAATTGTATTTTATGCTTCTGGCGTTGACTTCTAAGGCCCTAACAGTTTGATCTGGTGGAGCAACGCAGTAGAGTGAAGCCTAGGTTGCCCGGAACAATGATATGCCATTACTTTCACACTGGTTGCAATTATTCCTGATATACGATGAAAAACTGTTGCATCTTTATTGTATTTTATGCTTCTGGCGTTGACTTCTAAGGCCCTCACTATTCGATCTGGTGGAGCAACGCCCTACAGTGAAGCCTAGGTTGACCGGAACGTAGAAATGAACATAACTTTCACACTGTTTGCAATTTTTCATTTTATGCTGGAAAAACTGTTCTATTTATTTTGTATTTTATGCTTCGGGCGTTGACTTCTAAGGCCCTAACTGTTTGATCTGGTGGAGCAACGCCCTAAAGTGAAGCCTAGGTTGCCCCGAACGTAGAAATGACCATAACTTTCACACTGGTTGCTATTATTCGTGCTATACCTTGGAAAATCGGTTATATTTATATTGTATCTTATGCTTCTGGCGTTGACTTCTTAGGACCTAATAATTCGATCTGGTGGAACAACGCCCCAGAGTGAAGCCTAGGTTGCCTGGAACGTACAAATGACCATCACTTTCACACGGGTTGCAATTACTCCTGTTATAGGGTGGAAAGACTGTTGTATTTTTATTGTATTTTATGCTTCACGCCTTGGCTTCTGAGGCCGTAGCTATTCGATGTGGTGGAAGAACGCCATAGAGTGAAGCCTAGGTTGCCCGGAACGTAGAAATGACCATAACTTTCAAACTGGTTGCAATTATTCGTTTTATATGATGGAAGAACTGTTGTATTTATATTGTATTTTATGCTGCTGGCGTTCACTTCTTAGGCCCTAACTATTCGATCTGGTGGAACAACGCCCTGGGGTGAAGCATAGGTTGCCCGGAACGTAGAAATGACCATAACTTTCACGCTGGTCGCTATTATTCGGTTTATACGATGGAAAAACTGTTATATTTATATTGTATTTTATGCTTCTGGCGTTGCCATCTTAGGCCCTAACTGTTCGATCTGGTGGAACAACGCCCTCGAGTGAAGCCTAGGTTACCCGGAACGTAGAAATGACCAGTACTTTCACACTGTTTGCAATTATTCATTTTATACGGTGGAAAAGCTGTTGTATTGATATTGTATTTTATGCTTCTGGCGTTGACTTCTAAGGCCGTAGCTATTAACTGTGGTGGAGCAACGCCCTACAGTGAAGCCTAGGTTGCCCGGAACGTAGAAATGTCCATTAATTTCACAATGTTTGCAATTATTCATTTTATACAATGGAAAAACGGTTGTACTTATATTGTGTTTTATTCTTCTGGCGTTGAATTCCAAGTCCCTAGCTATTCGATCTGGTGGAGCAACGCCCTAGAGTGAAACCTAGGTTGCTCGGAACGTTGAAATGACTTTAACTTTCACACTGGTCCCAATTATTCGTTTTATACGATGGAGAAGCTGTTGTATTTTGTATCGTAAGTTATGCTTCGGGCGTTTACTTCTAAGGCCCTCACTATTCGATCTGGTGGAGCAACGCCCTAGAGTGAAACCTAGGTTGCCCGGAACATAGAAATAACCACAACTTTCATACTTGTTGCAATTATTCGTTTTATACGATGGAAGAACTGTTGTATTTATAGTGTTTTTTATGCTTCTGGCGTTGACTTCTAAGGCCCTAACTATTCAATCTGTTGGAGCAACGCCCTAGCGTGTAGCCTAGGTTGCCCGGAATGTAGAAATGACCACAACTTTCATACTGGTTGCAATTACTCGTTTTATATGATGGAAAAACTGTTGTATTTATATTGTATTTTATGCTTCTGGCGTTCACTTCTTAGACCCTAACTATTCGATCTGGTGGAACAACGCCCTAGGGTGAAGCCTAGGTTGCCCGGAACGTAGAAATGACCATAACTTTTACACTGGTAGCAATTATTCGTTTTATACAATGGAAAAACTGTTCTATTTATTTTGCATTTTATGCTTCGGGCGTTGACTTCTAAGGGCCTAACTGATTGATCTGGAGGAGCAACGCCCTAGTGTGAAGCCTAGATTGCCCAGAACGTTCAAATGACCATAACTTTCACTCTAGTTGCTAATATTCGTTTTATACGATGGAAAAACTGTTATATTTATATTGTATTTTATTCTTATGGCGTTGACTTTTAAGGCCGTAGCTATTAGATGTGGTGGAGCAACGCTCTAGAGTGTCGCATAGGTTGCCCGGAACGTAGAAATGACCATTACTTTCACAATGTTTGCAAATATTCATTTTATACGATGAAAAAACTGTTGTACTTATATTGTATTTTATTCTTCTGGCGTTGAATTCTAAGTCCCTAGCTTTTCGATCTCGTGGAGGAACGCCCTAGAGTGAAACCTAGGTTACCCGTAACGTAGAAATGACCAGTACTTTCACACTGGTTGCAGTTATTCCTGTTATACGATGGAAAAACTGTTGCACCTTTATTGTATTTTATGCTTCTGGCGTTGACATCTAAGGCCCTAACTGTTTGATCTGGTGGAGCAACGCCCTAGAGTGAAGCCTAGGTTGACCGGAACGTAGAAATGGCCATAACTTTCACACCGCTTGCTATTATTCGTTTTATACGATGGAAAAACTGTTGTACTTATATTGTATTTTATGCTTCTGGCGTTCACTTCTTAGGCGCTAACTATTCGATCTGGTGGAACAACGCCATAGAGTGAAGCCTAGGTTGCTCGAAATGTAGAAATGGCCATAACTTTCACACTGGTTGCAATTATTCATTCTATACGATGGAAAAACTGTTGTATTTATGTTGTATTTTATCCTTCTGGCGTTGACTTCTTAGGCCCTAACATTTCGATCTGGTGGAGCAACGCCCTTGGGTGAAGCCTAGGTTGCCCGGAACGTAGAAATGACCATAACTTTTACACTGGTAGCAATTATTCGTTTTATACGATGGAAGAGCTGTTGTATTTATATTGTATTTTATGCCTCTGGAGTTGACTTCTAAGGCCGTAGCTATTAGATGTGGTGGACCAACGCCCTAGAGTGACACCTAGGGTAATGGGAACGTAGAAATGAACATTACTTTCACACTGGTTGCAATTATTTGTTTTATACGATAGAAAAGCTGTTGTATTTATATCGTATTTTATACTTCTGGCGTTGACTTCTTAGGCCGTAACTGTTCGATCTGGTGGAACAATGCCGTAGAGTGAAGCCTAGGTTGCCCGGATCGTAGAAATGACCATTACTTTCACACTGTTTGCAATTATTCCTTTTATACGATGGAAAAGCTGTTGTATTTATATCGTATTTTATGCTCCTGGCGTTGACTTCTAAGGACCTAACTATTCGATCTGGTGGAGCAACGCCCTAGAGTGAAGCCTAGGTTGCCGGAAACGTAAAAATGACCATTACTTACACAATGTTTGCAATTATTCGTTTTATACGATGGAAAAACTGTTGTGCTTATATTGTATTTTATCCATCTGGCGTTGACTTCTAAGGCCGTAGCTATTAGATGTGGTGGAGCATCGCCCTAGAGTGACGCATAGGGTGCTCGGAACGTAGAAATGGCCATAACTTTCAGACTGTTTTCAATTATTCATTTTATACGATGGAAAAGCTGTTCTATTTATTTTGTATTTTATGCTTCGGGCGTTGACTTCTAAGCCCCTAACTATTCGATCTGGTGGTGCAACGCACTAGAGTGAAGCCTAGGTTGCCTGGAACGGAGAAATAACCATAACTTTCACACTGGTTGCAATTATTCGTTTTATACGATGGAAAAGCTGTTGTATTTTTATTGTATTTTATGCATCGGGCGTTGACTTCTAAGGCCCTAACTATTCGATCTGGTGGAGCAACGCCCTAGAGTGAAGCCTAGGTTGCCCGGAACGTAGAAATGACCAGAACTTTCACACTGTTTGCTATTATTCGTTTTATACGATGGAAGAACTGTTATATTTATATTGTATTTTATGATTCTGGCGTTGATTTCTTAGGCCCTAACTATTCAACCTGTTGGGCCAACGCCCTAGCGTGAAGCCTAGGTTGCCCGGAAACTAGAAATGACCATAACTTTCGTACTGGTCGCAATTATTCGTTTTATAGGATGGAAAAACTGTTGTATTTATATTGTATTTTATGCTTCTGGCGTTGACTTGTAAGGCCCTAAGAGTTTGATCTGGTGGAGCAACGCAGTAGAGTGAAGCCTAGGTTGCCCGGAACAATGATATGCCATTACTTTCACACTGGTTGCAATTATTCCTGATATACGATGGAAAAACTGTTGCATCTTTATTGTATTTTATGCTTCTGGCGTTGACTTCTAAGGCCCTCACTATTCGATCTGGTGGAGCAACGCCCTACAGTGAAGCCTAGGTTGACCGGAACGTAGAAATGAACATAACTTTCACACTGTTTGCAATTTTTCATTTTATGCTGGCAAAGCTGTTGTATTTATTTTGTATTTTATGCTTCTGGAGTTAACTTCTAAGGCCTGACTATTCGATCTGGTGGAGCAACGCCCTAGAGTGAAGCCTAGGTTGCCCGGAAAGTAGAAATGACCATAACTTTCGTACTGGTCGCAATTATTCGTTTTATAGGATGGAAAAACTGTTGTATTTATATTGAATGTTATGCTTCTGGCGTTAACTTCTTAGGCCCTAACTATTCGATCTGGTGGAACAACGCCCTATGGTGAAGCCTAGGTTGCCGGAACGTACAAATGACCATAACTTTCACACTGGTAGCAATTATTCGTTATATACAATGGAAAAACTGTTCTATTTATTTTGTATTTTACGCTTCGGGCGTTGACTTCTAAGGCCCTAACTATTCGATCTGGTGGAGCAACGCCCTAGAGTGAAGCCTAGGTTGCCCAGAACGTAGAAATGACGTTTACTTTCATACTGGTTGCAATTATTCGTTTTATACGATGGAAAGACTGTTGTATTTAAATTGTATTTTATGCTTCTGGCGTTGACTTCTAAGGCCCTAACAGTTTGATCTGGTGGAGCAACGCAGTAGAGTGAAGCCTAGGTTGCCCGGAACAATGATATGCCATTACTTTCACACTGGTTGCAATTATTCCTGATATACGATGAAAAACTGTTGCATCTTTATTGTATTTTATGCTTCTGGCGTTGACTTCTAAGGCCCTCACTATTCGATCTGGTGGAGCAACGCCCTACAGTGAAGCCTAGGTTGCCCCGAACGTAGAAATGACCATAACTTTCACACTGGTTGCTATTATTCGTGCTATACCTTGGAAAATCGGTTATATTTATATTGTATCTTATGCTTCTGGCGTTGACTTCTTAGGACCTAATAATTCGATCTGGTGGAACAACGCCCCAGAGTGAAGCCTAGGTTGCCTGGAACGTACAAATGACCATCACTTTCACACGGGTTGCAATTACTCCTGTTATAGGGTGGAAAGACTGTTGTATTTTTATTGTATTTTATGCTTCACGCCTTGGCTTCTGAGGCCGTAGCTATTCGATGTGGTGGAAGAACGCCATAGAGTGAAGCCTAGGTTGCCCGGAACGTAGAAATGACCATAACTTTCAAACTGGTTGCAATTATTCGTTTTATATGATGGAAGAACTGTTGTATTTATATTGTATTTTATGCTGCTGGCGTTCACTTCTTAGGCCCTAACTATTCGATCTGGTGGAACAACGCCCTGGGGTGAAGCATAGGTTGCCCGGAACGTAGAAATGACCATAACTTTCACGCTGGTCGCTATTATTCGGTTTATACGATGGAAAAACTGTAATATTTATATTGTATTTTATGCTTCTGGCGTTGGCATCTTAGGCCCTAACTGTTCGATCTGGTGGAACAACGCCCTCGAGTGAAGCCTAGGTTACCCGGAACGTAGAAATGACCAGTACTTTCACACTGTTTGCAATTATTCATTTTATACGGTGGAAAAGCTGTTGTATTGATATTGTATTTTATGCTTCTGGCGTTGACTTCTAAGGCCGTAGCTATTAACTGTGGTGGAGCAACGCCCTACAGTGAAGCCTAGGTTGCCCGGAACGTAGAAATGTCCATTAATTTCACAATGTTTGCAATTATTCATTTTATACAACGGAAAAACGGTTGTACTTATAATGTGTTTTATTCTTCTGGCGTTGAATTCCAAGTCCCTAGCTATTCGATCTGGTGGAGCAACGCCCTAGAGTGAAACCTAGGTTGCTCGGAACGTTGAAATGACTTTAACTTTCACACTGGTCCCAATTATTCGTTTTATACGATGGAGAAGCTGTTGTATTTTGTATCGTAAGTTATGCTTCGGGCGTTTACTTCTAAGGCCCTCACTATTCGATCTGGTGGAGCAACGCCCTAGAGTGAAACCTAGGTTGCCCGGAACATAGAAATAACCACAACTTTCATACTTGTTGCAATTATTCGTTTTATACGATGGAAGAACTGTTGTATTTATAGTGTTTTTTATGCTTCTGGCGTTGACTTCTAAGGCCCTAACTATTCAATCTGTTGGAGCAACGCCCTAGCGTGTAGCCTAGGTTGCCCGGAATGTAGAAATGACCACAACTTTCATACTGGTTGCAATTACTCGTTTTATATGATGGAAAAACTGTTGTATTTATATTGTATTTTATGCTTCTGGCGTTCACTTCTTAGACCCTAACTATTCGATCTGGTGGAACAACGCCCTAGGGTGAAGCCTAGGTTGCCCGGAACGTAGAAATGACCATAACTTTTACACTGGTAGCAATTATTCGTTTTATACAATGGAAAAACTGTTCTATTTATTTTGTATTTTATGCTTCGGGCGTTGACTTCTTAGGCCCTAATAATTCGATCTGGTGGAACAACGCCCCAGAGTGAAGCCCAGGTTGCCTGGAACGTACAAATGACCATCACTTTCTCACGGGTTGCAATTATTCCTGGTATAGGATGGAAAGACTGTTGTATTTTTATTGTATTTTATGCTTCACGCGTTGACTTCTGAGGCCGTAGCTATTCGATGTGGTGGAAGAACGCCATAGAGTGAAGCCTAGGTTGCCCGGAACGTAGAAATGACCATAACTTTCAAACTGGTTGCAATTATTCTTTTTATATGATGGAAGAACTGTTCTATTTATTTTGTATTTCATGCTTCGGGCGTTGACTTCTACGGCCCTAACTATTCAATCTGCTGGAACAACGCCCTAGGGTGAAGCCTAGGTTGCCCGGAAAGTAGAAATGACCATAACTTTCATACTGGTTGCAATTATTCGTTTTTCACGATGGAAAAACTGTTATATTTATATTGTATTTTATGCTTCTGGCGTTGACTTCTTAGGCCCTAACAGTTTGATCTGGTGGAGCAACGCAGTAGAGTGAAGCCTAGGTTGCCCGGAACAATGATATGCCATTAGTTTCACACTGGTTGCAATTATTCCTGATATACGATGGAAAAACTGTTGCATCTTTATTGTATTTTATGCTTCTGGCGTTGACTTCTAAGGCCCTCACTATTCGATCTGGTGGAGCAACGCCCTACAGTGAAGCCTAGGTTGACCGGAACGTAGAAATGAACATAACTTTCACACTGTTTGCAATTTTTCATTTTATGCTGGAAAAACTGTTCTATTTATTTTGTATTTTATGCTTCGGGCGTTGACTTCTAAGGCCCTAACTGTTTGATCTGGTGGAGCAACGCCCTAAAGTGAAGCCTAGGTTGCCCAGAACGTAGAAATGACCATAACTTTCACACTGGTTGCTATTATTCGTGCTATACCTTGGAAAATCGGTTATATTTATATTGTATCTTGTGCTTCTGGCGTTGACTTCTTAGGCCCTAATAATTCGATCTGGTGGAACAACGCACCAGAGTGAAGCCTAGGTTGCCTGGAACGTACAAATGACCATCACTTTCACACGGGTTGCAATTATTCCTGTTATAGGGTGGAAAGACTGTTGTATTTTTATTGTATTTTATGCTTCACGCCTTGACTTCTGAGGCCGTAGCTATTCGATGTGGTGGAAGAACGCCATAGAGTGAAGCCTAGGTTGCCCGGAACGTAGATATGACCATAACTTTCAAACTGGTTGCAATTATTCGTTTTATATGATGGAAGAACTGTTGTATTTATATTGTATTTTATGCTGCTGGCGTTCACTTCTTAGGCCCTAACTATTCGATCTGGTGGAACAACGCCCTGGGGTGAAGCATAGGTTGCCCGGAACGTAGAAATGACCATAACTTTCACGCTGGTTGCTATTATTCGTTTTATACGATGGAAAAACTGTTATATTTATATTGTATTTTATGCTTCTGGCGTTGCCATCTTAGGCCCTAACTGTTCGATCTGGTGGAACAACGCCCTCGAGTGAAGCCTAGGTAACCCGGAACGTAGAAATGACCAGTACTTTCACACTGTTTGCAATTATTCACTTTATACGGTGGAAAAGCTGTTGTATTGATATTGTATTTTATGCTTCTGGCGTTGACTTCTAAGGCCGTAGCTATTAACTGTGGTGGAGCAACGCCCTACAGTGAAGCCTAGGTTGCCCGGAACGTTGAAATGACTTTAACTTTCACACTGGTCCCAATTATTCGTTTTATACGATGGAGAAGCTGTTGTATTTTGTATCGTAAGTTATGCTTCGGGCGTTTACTTCTAAGGCCCTCACTATTCGATCTGGTGGAGCAACGCCCTATAGTGAAGCCTAGGTTGCCCGGAACGTAGAAATGACCATCACTTTCACACTGGATGCTATTATTCGTTCTATACGATGGAAAAACTGTTATATTTATATTGTATCTTATGCTGCTGGCGTTGACTTCTTAGGCCCTAACAATTCGATCTGGTGGTACAACGCCCTAGAGTGATGCCTAGGTTGCCTGGAACGAACAAATGACCATCACTTTCACACGGGTTGCAATTATTCCTGTTACAGGATGGAAAGACTGTTGTATTTTTATTGTATTTTATGCTTCAGGCGTTGACTTCTGAGGCCGTAGCTATTCGATGTGGTGGAAGAACGCCATAGAGTGAAGCCTAGGTTGCCCGGAACGTAGAAATGACCAGAACTTTCACACTGGTTGCTATTATTCGTTTTATACGATGGAAAAACTGTTATATTTATATTGTATTTTATGCTTCTGGCGTTGACTTCTTAGGCCCTAACTTCTCGATCTTGCGGGAGAACGCCCTAGAGTGAAGCCTAGGTTGCCCGGAACGTAGAAATGACCATCAGTTTCACACTGGTTGCAATTATTCCTGTTATACGATGGAAAAGCTCCTGTATATTTAGTGTATTTTATGCTTCGGGCGTTGACTTCTATGGCCCTACCTATTCGATTTGGTGGAGCAACACTCTACAGTCAAGCCTAGGTTGCCCGGAACGTAGAAATGAACATAACATTCACACTGGTAGCAATTATTCGTTTTTTACAATGGAAAAACTGTTCTATTTATGTTGTATTTCATGCTTCGGGCGTTGACTTCTAAGGCCCTAACTATTCAATCTGTTGGAACAACACCCTAGGGTGAAGCCTAGGTTGCCCGGAAAGTAGAAATGACAATAACTTTCATACTGGTTGCAATTATTCGTTTTATACGATGGAAAAGCTGTTGTATTTTTATTGCATTTTATGCTTCGGGCGTTGACTTCTAAGGCCCTAACTATTCGATCTGGTGGAGCAACGCCCTAGAGTGAAGCCTAGGTTGCCCGGAACGTAGAAATGAACAGAACTTTCACACTGTTTGCTATTATTCGTTTTATACGATGGAAAAACTGTTATATTTATATTGTATTTTATGATTCTGGCGTTGATTTCTTAGGCCCTAACTATTCAACCTGTTGGGCCAACGCCCTAGCGTGTAGCCTAGGTTGCCCGTAAAGTAGAAATGACCCTAGCTTTCATACTGGTTGCAATTATTCGTTTTGTATGATGGAGAAACTGTTGTATTTATATTGTATTTTATGCTTCTGGCGTTCACTTATTAGGCCCTAACTATTCGATCTGGTGGAGTAACGCCCTATGGTGAAGCCTAGGTTGACCGGAACGTAGAAATAACCATAATTTTCACACCGGTAGCAATTATTCCTGTTATAGTATGGAAAAACTGTTGTATTTATATTGCATTTTAAACTTCGGGCGTTGACTGCTAAGGCCCTAACTATTCAATCTGTTGGATCAACGCCCTAGAGTGAAGCCTAGGTTGCTCGGAATCTAGAAATGACCATGACATTCACACTGGTTGAAATTATTCGTTTAATACGATGAAAAAGCTGTTAGATCTTCATTGTATTTTATGATTCTGGCGTTGACTTCTAAGGCCCTAACTGTTTTATCTGGTGGAGCAACGCCCTAGAGTGAAGCCTAGGTTGCCCGGAACGTAGAAGTGACCATAACTTTCACACTGGTTGCTATTATTCGTTCTATACGATGGAAAAACTGTTATATTTATATTGTATCTTATGTTTCTGGCGTTGACTTCTTAGGCCCTAAAAATTCGATCTGGTGGAACAACGCCCTAGAGTGAAGCCTAGGTTGCCTGGAACGTCCAAATGACCATCACTTTCACACGGGTTGCAATTATTCCTGTTATAGGACGGAAAGACTGTTGGATTTTTATTGTATTTTATGCTTCAGGCGTTGACTTCTGAGGCCGTTGCTATTCGATGTAGTGGAAGAACGCCATAGAGTGAAGCCTAGGTTGCCCGGAACGTAGAAATGACCATAACTTTCATACTGGTTGCAATTATTCGTTTTATAAGTTGGAAAAACTGTTGTATTTATATTGTATTTTATGCTTCTGGCGTTGACTTCTAAGGCACTAACTATTCGATCTGGTGGAGCAACGCCCTAGAGTGAAGCCTAGGTTGCCCGGAACGTAGAAATGACCATCACTTTCCCACTGGATGCTATTATTCGTTCTATACCATGGAAAAACTGTTATATTTATATTGTATCTTATGCTGCTGGCGTTGACTTCTTAGGCCCTAACAATTCGATCTGGTGGAACAACGCCCTAGAGTGATGCCTAGGTTGCCTGGAACGTACAAATGACCATCACTTTCACACGGGTTGCAATTATTCCTGTTACAGGATGGAAAGACTGTTGTATTTTTATTGTATTTTATGCTTCAGGCGTTGACTTCTGAGGCCGTAGCTATTCGATGTGGTGGAAGAACGCCATAGAGTGAAGCCTAGGTTGCCCGGAACGTCGAAATGACCATAACCTTCATACTGGTTGCAATTATTCGTTTTATACGTTGGAAAAACTGTTGTATTTATATTGTATTTTATGCTTCTGGCGTTGACTTCTAAGGCACTAACTATTCGACCTGGTGGAGCAACGCCCTAGAGTCAAACCTAGGTTGTCCGGAACGTAGAAATGACGTTAACTTTCATACTGGTAGCAATTACTCGTTTTATACGATTGAAAAACTGTTGTATTTATATTGTATTTTATGCCTCTGGCGTTGACTTCTTATGCCCTAGCTATTCCATCTGGTGGAACAACGCCCTATGGTAAAGCCTAGGTTGCCCGGATCGTAGAAATGTCCATAACTTTCACACCGGTAGCAATTATTCGTTTTATACGATGGAAAAACTGTTCTATTTATTTTGTATTTTATGCTACGGGCGTTGACTTCTAAGGCACTACCTATTCGATCTGGTGGAGCAACGCCCTAGAGTAAAGACTAGGTTGCCCGGAACGTAGAAGTGACCATCACTTTCAAACTGGTTGCAATTAATCCTTTTATACGATGGAAAAACTGATTTATTTTTATTGCATTTTATGCTTCCGGCGTTGACTTCTAAGGCCCTAACTATTCAATCTGTTGGAGCAACGCCCTAGGGTGAAACCTAGGTTGTCCGGAACGTAGAAATGACGTTAACTTACGTACTGATTGCAATTACTCGTTTTATACGATTGAAAAACTGTTGTATTTATATTGTATTTTATGCTTCTGGCGTTGACTTCTTATGCCCTAACTATCCCATCTGGTGGAACAACGCCCTATGGTAAAGCCTAGGTTGCCCGGAACGTAGAAATGTCCATAACTTTCACACCGGTAGCAATTATTCGTTTTATACGATGGAAAAACTGTTCTGTTTATTTTGTATTTTATGCTTCGGGCGTTGACTTCTAAGGCCCTAAATATTCAATCTGTTGAAGCAACGCCCTAGGGTGAAGCCTAGGTTGCCCGGAAAGTAGAAATGACCATAACTTTCATACTGGTTGCAATTATTCGTTTTATGCGATGGAAAAGCTGTTGCATTTATATTGTATTTTATGCTTCTGGCGTTGACTTCTAAGGCCCTAGTTATTCGATCTGGTGGAGCAACGCCCTGGAGTAAAGCCTAGGTTGCGCGGAACGTAGAATAGGACATCACTTTCAAACTGGTTGCAATTATTCCTGTTATATGAGGGAAACACTGTTGTATTTTTATTGCATTTTATGCTTCGGGCGTTGACTTCTAAGGCCCTAACTATTCAATCTGTGAGAGCAACGCCCTAGGGTGTAGCCTAGGTTGCCCGTAAAGTAGAAATGACCCTAGCTTTCATACTGGTTGCAATTATTCGTTTTGTATGATGGAAAAACTGTTGTATTTATATTATATTTTATGCTTCTGGCGTTCACTTATTAGGCCCTGACTATTCGATCTGGTGGAGTAACGCCCTATGGTGAAGCCTAGGTTGACCGGAACGTAGAAATAACCATAATTTTCACACCGGTAGCAATTATTCCTGTTATATGATGGGAAAACTGTTGTATTTATATTGCATTTTAAACTTCGGGCGTTGACTGCTAAGGCCCTAACTATTCAATCTGTTGGATCAACGCCCTAGAGTGAAGCCTAGGTTGCTCGGAATGTAGAAATGACCATAACATTCACACTGGTTGAAATTATTCGTTTAATACGATGAAAAAGCTGTTGCATCTTCATTGTATTTTATGACTCTGGCGTTGACTTCTAAGGCCCTAACTGTTTTATCTGGTGGAGCAACGCCCTAGAGTGAAGCCTAGGTTGCCCGGAACGTAGAAGTGACCATAACTTTCACACTGGTTGCTATTATTCGTTCTATACGATGGAAAAACTGTTATATTTATATTGTGTCTTATGCTTCTGGCGTTGACTTCTTAGGCCCTAACAATTCGATCTGGTGGAACAACGCCCTAGAGTGAAGCCTAGGTTGCCTGGAACGTCCAAATGACCATCACTTTCACACGGGTTGCAATTATTCCTGTTATAGGACGGAAAGACTGTTGGATTTTAATTGTATTTTATGCTTCAGGCGTTGACTTCTGAGGCCGTTGCTATTCGATGTGGTGGAAGAACGCCATAGAGTGAAGCCTAGGTTGACCGGAACGTAGAAATGACCAGAACTTTCACACTGGTTGCTATTATTCGTTTTATACGATGGAAGAACTGTTATATTTATATTGTATTTTATGCTTCTGGCGCTGACTTCTTAGGCCCTAACTTCTCGATCTTGCGGAACAACGCCCTAGAGTGAAGCCTAGGTTGCCCGGAAAGTAGAAATGGCCATAAGTTTCACACTGGTCGCAATTATTCGTTTTATACGATGGAAATGCTGTTGTATTTATACCGTATTTTATGCTTCTGGCGTTGACTTCTTATGCCCTAACTATTCCATCTGGTGGAACAACGCCCTAGGGTGAAGCCAAGGTTGCCCGGAACGTAGAAATTACCATCACTTTCAAACGGGTTGCAATTAATCCTTTTATACGATGGAAAAACTGTTGCATCTTTATTGAATTTTATGCTTCTGGCGTAGACTTCTAAGGCCCTAACTATTCGATCTGGTGGAGCAACGCCCTAGAGTGAAACCTAGGTTGCCCGGAACATAGAAATAACCACAACTTTCATACTGGTTGCAATTATTCGTTTTACACGATGGAAAAACTGTTGTATGTATTTTGTATTTTATGCATCGGGCGTTGACTTCTAAGGCCCTAACTACTCAATCTGTTGGAGCAACGCCCTAGGGTGAAGCCTAGGTTGCCCGGAAAGTAGAAATGACGTTAACTTTCACACTGGTTGCTATTATTCGTTCTATACGATGGAAAAACTGTTATATTTATATTGTATTTTATGCTTCGGGCGTTGACTTCTAAGGCCCTAGCTGTTTGATCTGGTGGAGCAACGCCCTAGAGTGAAGCCTAGGTTGCCCGGAACGTAGAAATGACCATAACTCTCACACTGGTTGCTATTATTCGTTTTATACAATGGAAAAACTGTTATATTTATTTTGTATTTTATGCTTCGGGCGTTGACTTCTAAGGCCCTAACTGTTTTATCTGGTGGAGCAACGCCCTAGAGTGAAGCCTAGGTTGCCCGGAACGTAGAAGTGACCATAACTTTCACACTGGTTGCTATTATTCGTTCTATACGATGGAAAAACTGTTATATTTATATTGTATCTTATGCTTCTGGCGTTGACTTCTTAGGCCCTAACAATTCGATCTGGTGGAACAACGCCCTAGAGTGAAGCCTAGGTTGCCTGGTACGTCCAAATGACCATCACTTTCACACGGGTTGCAATTATTCCTGCTATAGGACGGAAAGACTGTTGTATTTTTATTGTATTTTATGCATCAGGCGTTGACTTCGGAGGCCGTTGCTATTCGATGTAGTGGAAGAACGCCATAGAGTGAAGCCTAGGTTGCCCGGAACGTAGAAATGACCATAACTTTCATACTGGTTGCAATTATTCATTTTATACGTTGGAAAAACTGTTGTATTAATATTGTATTTTATGCCTCTGGCGTTGACTTCTAAGGCACTAACTATTCAATCTGGTGGAGCAACGCCCTAGAGTGAAGCCTAGGTTGCCCGGAACGTAGAAATGACCATCACTTTCACACTGGATGCTATTATTCGTTCTATACGATGGAAAAACTGTTATATTTATATTGTATCTTATGCTGCTGGCGTTGACTTCTTAGGCCCTAACAATTCGATCTGGTGGAACAACGCCCTAGAGTCAAACCTAGGTTGTCCGGAACGTAGAAATGACGTTAACTTTCGTACTGGTTGCAATTACTCGTTTTATACGATTGAAAAACTGTTGTATTTATATTGTATTTTATGCTTCTGGCGTTGACTTCTTATGCCCTAACTATTCCATCTGGTGGAACAAAGCCCTATGGTAAAGCCTAGGTTGCCCGGAACGTAGAAATGTCCATAACTTTCACACCGGTAGCAATTATTCGTTTTATACGATGGAAAAACTGTTCTATTTATTTTGTATTTTATGCTTCGGGCGTTGACTTCTAAGGCACTAACTATTCGATCTGGTGGAGCAACGCCCTAGAGTAAAGCCTAGGTTGCCCGGAACGTAGAAGTGACCATCACTTTCAAACTGGTTGCAATTAATCCTTTTATACGATGGAAAAGCTGTTGCATCTTCATTGTATTTTATGATTCTGGCTTTGACTTCTAAGGCCCTAACTGTTTTATCTGGTGGAGCAACGCCCTAGAGTGAAGCCTAGGTTGCCCGGAACGTAGAAGTGACCATAACTTTCACACTGGTTGCTATTATTCGTTCTATACGATGGAAAAACTGTTATATTTATATTGTATCTTATGCTTCTGGCGTTGACTTCTTAGGCCCTAACAATTCGATCTGGTGGAACAACGCCCTAGAGTGAAGCCTAGGTTGCCTGGAACGTCCAAATGACCATCACTTTCACACGGGTTGCAATTATTCCTGTTATAGGACGGAAAGACTGTTGTATTTTTATTGTATTTTATGCTTCAGGCGTTGACTTCTGAGGCCGTTGCTATTCGATGTAGTGGAAGAACGCCATAGAGTGAAGCCTAGGTTGCCCGGAACGTAGAAATGACCATAAGTTTCATACTGGTTGCAATTATTCGTTTTATAAGTTGGAAAAACTGTTGTATTTATATTGTATTTTATGCTTCTGGCGTTGACTTCTAAGGCACTAACTATTCGATCTGGTGGAGCAACGCCCTAGAGTGAAGCCTAGGTTGCCCGGAACGTAGAAATGACCATCACTTTCCCACTGGATGCTATTATTCGTTCTATACGATGGAAAAACTGTTATATTTATATTGTATCTTATGCTGCTGGCGTTGACTTCTTAGGCCCTAACAATTCGATCTGGTGGAACAACGCCCTAGAGTGATGCCTAGGTTGCCTGGAACGTACAAATGACCATCACTTTCACACGGGTTGCAATTATTCCTGTTACAGGATGGAAAGACTGTTGTATCTTTATTGTATTTTATGCTTCAGGCGTTGACTTCTGAGGCCGTAGCTATTCGATGTGGTGGATGAACGCCATAGAGTGAAGCCTAGGTTGCCCGGAACGTAGAAATGACGTTAACTTTCGTACTGATTGCAATTACTCGTTTTATACGATTGAAAAACTGTTGTATTTATATTGTATTTTATGTTTCTGGCGTTGACTTCTAAGGCACTAACTATTCGATCTGGTGGAGCAACGCCCTAGAGTGAAGCCTAGGTTGCCCTGAACGTAGAAATGACCATCACTTTCAAACTGGTTGCAATTATTCCTGTTATATGATGGAAAAACTGTTGTATTTATATTGCATTTTAAACTTCGGGCGTTGACTGCTAAGGCCCTAACTATTCAATCTGTTGGATCAGCGCCCTAGAGTGAAGCCTAGGTTGCTCGGAATGTAGAAATGACCATAACATCCACACTGGTTGAAATTATTCGTTTAATACGATGGAAAAGCTGTTGCACCTTCATTGTATTTTATGATTCTGGCGTTGACTTCTAAGGCCCTAACTATTCGATCTGGTGGAGCAACGCCCTAGAGTGAAGCCGAGGTTGCCCGGAAAGTAGAAATGACCACAACTTTCATACTGGTTGCAATTACTCGTTTTATATGATAGAAAAACTGCTGTATTTATATTGTATTTTATGCTTCTGGCGTTCACTTCTTAGGCCCTAACTATTCGATCTGGTGGAACAACGCCCTGGGGTGAAGCCTAGGTTGCCGGAACGCAGAAATGGCCATAACTTTCACACTGGTTGCTATTATTCGTTTTATACGATGGAAAAACTGTTCTATTTATTTTGTATTTTATGCTTCGGGCGTTGACTTCTAAGGAACTATCTGTTTGATCTGGTGGAGCAACGCCCTAGAGTGAAGCCTAGGTTGCCCGGAACGTAGAAATGACCATAACTTTCAGACTGGATGCTATTATTCGTTCTATACGATGGAAAAACTGTTATATTTATATTGTATCTTATGCTGCTGGCGTTGACTTCTTAGGCCCTAACAATTCGATCTGGTGGAACAACGCCCTAGAGTGATGCCTAGGTTGCCTGGAACGTACAAATGACTATCACTTTCACACGGGTTGCAATTATTCCTGTTACAGGATGGAAAGACTGTTGTATTTTTATTGTATTTTATGCTTCAGGCGTTGACTTCTGAGGCCGTAGCTATTCGATGTGGTGGAAGAACGCCATAGAGTGAAGCCTAGGTTGCCCGGAACGTAGAAATGACCATCACTTTCACACTGGATGCTATTATTCGTTCTATACGATGGAAAAACTGTTATATTTATATTGTATCTTATGCTGCTGGCGTTGACTTCTTAGGCCCTAACAATTCGATCTGGTGGAACAACGCCCTAGAGTCAAACCTAGGTTGTCCGGAACGTAGAAATGACGTTAACTTTCGTACTGGTTGCAATTACTCGTTTTATACGATTGAAAAACTGTTGTATTTATATTGTATTTTATGCTTCTGGCGTTGACTTCTTATGCCCTAACTATTCCATCTGGTGGAACAAAGCCCTATGGTAAAGCCTAGGTTGCCCGGAACGTAGAAATGTCCATAACTTTCACACCGGTAGCAATTATTCGTTTTATACGATGGAAAAACTGTTCTATTTATTTTGTATTTTATGCTTCTGGCGCTGACTTCTAAGGCCCTAGTTATTCGATCTGGTGGAGCAACGCCCTGGAGTAAAGCCTAGGTTGCGCGGAACGTAGAATTGGACATCACTTTCAAACTGGTTGCAATTATTCCTGTTATATGATGGAAACACTGTTGTATTTATATTGCATTTTAAACTTCGGGCGTTGACTGCTAAGGCCCTAACTATTCAATCTGTTGGATCAACGCCCTAGAGTGAAGCCTAGGTTGCTCGGAATGTAGAAATGACGTTAACTTTCACACTGGTTGCTATTATTCATTCTATACGATGGAAAAACTGTTATATTTATATTGTATTTTATGCTTCGGGCGTTGTCTTCTAAGGCCCTAGCTGTTTGATCTGGTGGAGCAACGCCCTAGAGTGAAGCCTAGGTTGCCCGGAACGTAGAAGTGACCATAGCTTTCACACTGGATGCTATTATTCGTTCTATACGATGGAAAAACTGTTATATTTATATTGTATCTTATGCTGCTGGCGTTGACTTCTTAGGCCCTAACAATTCGATCTGGTGGAACAACGCCCTAGAGTGATGCCTAGGTTGCCTGGAACGTACAAATGACCATCACTTTCACACGGGTTGCAATTATTCCTGTTACAGGATGGAAAGACTGTTGTATTTTTATTGTATTTTATGCTTCAGGCGTTGACTTCTGAGGCCGTAGCTATTCGATGTGGTGGAAGAACGCCATAGAGTGAAGCCTAGGTTGCCCGGAACGTAGAAATGACCATCACTTTCACACTGGATGCTATTATTCGTTCTATACGATGGAAAAACTGTTATATTTATATTGTATCTTATGCTGCTGGCGTTGACTTCTTAGGCCCTAACAATTCGATCTGGTGGAACAACGCCCTAGAGTCAAACCTAGGTTGTCCGGAACGTAGAAATGACGTTAACTTTCGTACTGGTTGCAAATTACTCGTTTTATACGATTGAAAAACTGTTGTATTTATATTGTATTTTATGCTTCTGGCGTTGACTTCTTATGCCCTAACTATTCCATCTGGTGGAACAAAGCCCTATGGTAAAGCCTAGGTTGCCCGGAACGTAGGAATGTCCATAACTTTCACACCGGTAGCAATTATTCGTTTTATACGATGGAAAAACTGTTCTATTTATTTTGTATTTTATGCTTCGGGCGTTGACTTCTAAGGCACTAACTATTCGATCTGGTGGAGCAACGCCCTAGAGTAAAGCCTAGGTTGCCCGGAACGTAGAAGTGACCATCACTTTCAAACTGGTTGCAATTAATCCTTTTATACGATGGAAAAGCTGTTGCATCTTCATTGTATTTTATGATTCTGGCTTTGACTTCTAAGGCCCTAACTGTTTTATCTGGTGGAGCAACGCCCTAGAGTGAAGCCTAGGTTGCCCGGAACGTAGAAGTGACCATAGCTTTCACACTGGTTGCTATTATTCGTTCTATACGATGGAAAAACTGTTATATTTATATTGTGTCTTATGCTTCTGGCGTTGACTTCTTAGGCCCTAACTATTCGATCTGGTGGAGCAACGCCCTAGAGTGAAGCCGAGGTTGCCCGGAAAGTAGAAATGACCACAACTTTCATACTGGTTGCAATTACTCGTTTTATATGATAGAAAAACTGCTGTATTTATATTGTATTTTATGCTTCTGGCGTTCACTTCTTAGGCCCTAACTATTCGATCTGGTGGAACAACGCCCTGGCGTGAAGCCTAGATTGCCGGAACGTAGAAATGGCCATAACTTTCACACTGGTTGCTATTATTCGTTTTATACGATGGAAAAACTGTTCTATTTATTTTGTATTTTATGTTTCGGGCGTTGACTTCTAAGGAACTATCTGTTTGATCTGGTGGAGTAACGCCCTAGAGTGAAGCCTAGGTTGCCCGGAACGTAGAAATGACCATAACTTTCACACTGGATGCTATTATTCGTTCTATACGATGGAAAAACTGTTATATTTATATTGTATCTTATGCTGCTGGCGTTGACTTCTTAGGCCCTAACAATTCGATCTGGTGGAACAACGCCCTAGAGTGATGCCTAGGTTGCCTGGAACGTACAAATGACAATCACTTTCACACGGGTTGCAATTATTCCTGTTACAGGATGGAAAGACTGTTGTATTTTTATTGTATTTTATGCTTCTGGCGTTGACTTCTTATGCCCTAACTATTCCGTCTGGTGGAACAACGCCCTATGGTAAAGCCTAGGTTGCCCGGAACGTAGAAATGTCCATAACTTTCACACCGGTAGCAATTATTCGTTTTATACGATGGTAAAACTGTTCTATTTATTTTGTATTTTATGCTTCGGGCGTTGACTTCTAAGGCCCTAACTGTCTTATCTGGTGGAGCAACGCCCTAGAGTGAAGCCTAGGTTGCCCGGAACGTAGAAGTGACCATAACTTTCATACTGGTTGCAATTATTCGTTTTATAAGTTGGAAAAACTGTTGTATTTATATTGTATTTTATGCTTCTGGCGTTGACTTCTAAGGCACTAACTATTCGATCTGGTGGAGCAACGCCCTAGACTCAAACCTAGGTTGTCCGGAACGTAGAAATGACGTTAACTTTCGTACTGGTTGCAATTACTCGTTTTATACGATTGAAAAACTGTTGTATTTATATTGTATTTTATGCTTCTGGCGTTGACTTCTTATGCCCTAACTATTCCATCTGGTGGAACAACGCCCTATGGTAAAGCCTAGGTTGCCCGGAACGTAGAAATGTCCATAACTTTCACACCGGTAGCAATTATTCGTTTTATACGATGGAAAAACTGTTCTATTTATTTTGTATTATATGCTTCGGGCGTTGACTTCCAAGGCACTAACTATTCGATCTGGTGGAGCAACGCCCTAGAGTAAAGCCTAGGTTGCCCGGAACGTAGAAGTGACCATCACTTTCAAACTGGTTGCAATTAATCCTTTTATACGATGGAAAAACTGATTTATTTTTATTGCATTTTATGCTTCCGGCGTTGACTTCTAAGGCCCTAGCTATTCAATCTGTTGGAGCAACGCCCTAGGGTGAAGCCTAGGTTGTCCGGAACGCAGAAATGACTTTAACTTACGTACTGACTGCAATTACTCGTTTTATACGATTGAAAAACTGTTGTATTTATATTGTATTTTATGCTTCTGGTGTTGACTTCTTATGCCCTAACTATCCCATCTGGTGGAACAGCGCCCTATGGTAAAGCCTAGGTTGCCCGGAACGTAGAAATGTCCATAACTTTCACACCGGTAGCAATTATTCGTTTTATACGATGGAAAAACTGTTCTGTTTATTTTGTATTTTATGCTTCGGGCGTTGACTCCTAAGGCCCTAAATATTCAATCTGTTGAAGCAACGCCCTAGGGTGAAGCCTAGGTTGCCCGGAAAGGAGAAATGACCATAACTTTCATACTGGTTGCAATTATTCGTTTTATGCGATGGAAAAGCTGTTGTATTTATATTGTATTTTATGCTTCTGGCGTTGACTTCTAAGGCCCTAGTTATTCGATCTGGTGGAGCAACGCCCTGGAGTAAAGCCTAGGTTGCGCGGAACGTAGAATTGGACATCACTTTCAAACTGCTTGCAATTATTGCTGTTATATGATGGAAACCCTGTTGTATTTTTATTGCATTTTATGCTTCGGGCGTTGACTTCTAAGGCCCTAACTATTCAATCTGTTGGATCAACGCCCTAGAGTGAAGCCGAGGTTGCCCGGAACGTAGAAATGACCATAACTTTCATAGTGGTTGCAATTATTCGTTTTATAAGTTGGAAAAACTGTTGTATTTATATTGTATTTTATGCTTCTGGCGTTGACTTCTAAGGCACTAACTATTCGATCTGGTGGAGCAACGCCCTAGAGTGAAGCCTAGGTTGCCCGGAACGTAGAAATGACCATCACTTTCACACTGGATGCTATTATTCGTTCTATACGATGGAAAAACTGTTATATTTATATTGTATCTTATGCTGCTGGCGTTGACTTCTTAGGCCCTAACAATTCGATCTGGTGGAACAACGCCCTAGAGTCAAACCTAGGTTGTCCGGAACGTAGAAATGACGTTAACTTTCGTACTGGTTGCAATTACTCGTTTTATACGATTGAAAAACTGTTGTATTTATATTGTATTTTATGCTTCTGGTGTTGACTTCTTATGCCCTAACTATCCCATCTGGTGGAACAGCGCCCTATGGTAAAGCCTAGGTTGCCCGGAACGTAGAAATGTCCATAACTTTCACACCGGTAGCAATTATTCGTTTTATACGATGGAAAAACTGTTCTGTTTATTTTGTATTTTATGCTTCGGGCGTTGACTCCTAAGGCCCTAAATATTCAATCTGTTGAAGCAACGCCCTAGGGTGAAGCCTAGGTTGCCCGGAAAGGAGAAATGACCATAACTTTCATACTGGTTGCAATTATTCGTTTTATGCGATGGAAAAGCTGTTGTATTTATATTGTATTTTATGCTTCTGGCGTTGACTTCTAAGGCCCTAGTTATTCGATCTGGTGGAGCAACGCCCTGGAGTAAAGCCTAGGTTGCGCGGAACGTAGAATTGGACATCACTTTCAAACTGCTTGCAATTATTGCTGTTATATGATGGAAACCCTGTTGTATTTTTATTGCATTTTATGCTTCGGGCGTTGACTTCTAAGGCCCTAACTATTCAATCTGTTGGATCAACGCCCTAGAGTGAAGCCGAGGTTGCCCGGAACGTAGAAATGACCATAACTTTCATAGTGGTTGCAATTATTCGTTTTATAAGTTGGAAAAACTGTTGTATTTATATTGTATTTTATGCTTCTGGCGTTGACTTCTAAGGCACTAACTATTCGATCTGGTGGAGCAACGCCCTAGAGTGAAGCCTAGGTTGCCCGGAACGTAGAAATGACCATCACTTTCACACTGGATGCTATTATTCGTTCTATACGATGGAAAAACTGTTATATTTATATTGTATCTTATGCTGCTGGCGTTGACTTCTTAGGCCCTAACAATTCGATCTGGTGGAACAACGCCCTAGAGTCAAACCTAGGTTGTCCGGAACGTAGAAATGACGTTAACTTTCGTACTGGTTGCAATTACTCGTTTTATACGATTGAAAAACTGTTGTATTTATATTGTATTTTATGCTTCTGGCGTTGACTTCTTATGCCCTAACTATTCCATCTGGTGGAACAAAGCCCTATGGTAAAGCCTAGGTTGCCCGGAACGTAGAAATGTCCATAACTTTCACACCGGCAGCAATTATTCGTTTTATACGATGGAAAAGCTGTTCTATTTATTTTGAATTTTATGCTTCGGGTGTTGACTTCTAAGGCACTAACTATTCGATCTGGTGGAGCAACGCCCTAGAGTAAAGCCTAGGTTGCCCGGAACGTAGAAGTGACCATCACTTTCAAACTGGTTGCAATTAATCCTTTTATACGATGGAAAAGCTGTTGCATCTTCATTGTATTTTGTGATTCTGGCTTTGACTTCTAAGGCCCTAACTGTTTTATCTGGTGGAGCAACGCCCTAGAGTGAAGCCTAGGTTGCCCGGAACGTAGAAGTGACCATAGCTTTCACACTGGTTGCTATTATTCGTTCTATACGATGGAAAAACTGTTATATTTATATTGTATCTTATGCTTCTGGCGTTGACTTCTTAGGCCCTAACAATTCGATCTGGTGGAACAACGCCCTAGAGTGAAGCCTAGGTTGCCTGGAACGTCCAAATGACCATCACTTTCACACGGGTTGCAATTATTCCTGTTATAGGACGGAAAGACTGTTGTATTTTTATTGTATCTTATGCTTCTGGCGTTGACTTCTTAGGCCATAACAATTCGATCTGGTGGAACAACGCCCTAGAGTGAAGCCTAGGTTGCCTGGAACGTCCAAATGACCATCACTTTCACACGGGTTGCAATTATTCCTGTTATAAGACGGAAAGACTGTTGTATTTTTATTGTATTTTATGCTTCAGGCGTTGACTTCTGAGGCCGTTGCTATTCGATGTAGTGGAAGAACGCCATAGAGTGAAGCCTAGGTTGCCCGGAACGTAGAAATGACCATAACTTTCATACTGGTTGCAATTATTCATTTTATATGATGGAAAAACTGTTGTATTTATATTGCATTTTAAACTACGGGCGTTGACTGCTAAGGCCCTAACTATTCAATCTGTTGGATCAACGCCCTAGAGTGAAGCCTAGGTTGCCTGGAACGTCCAAATGACCATCACTTTCACACGGGTTGCAATTATTCCTGTTATAGGACGGAAAGACTGTTGTATTTTTATTGTATTTTATGCTTCAGGCGTTGACTTCTAAGGCCGTTGCTATTCGATGTAGTGGAAGAACGCCATAGAGTGAAGCCTAGGTTGCCCGGAACGTAGAAATGACCATAACTTTCATACTGGTTGCAATTATTCGTTTTATAAGTTGGAAAAACTGTTGTATTTATATTGTATTTTATGCTTCTGGCGTTGACTTCTAAGGCACTAACTATTCGATCTGGTGGAGCAACGCCCTAGAGTGAAGCCTAGGTTGCCCGGAACGTAGAAATGACCATCACTTTCACACTGGATGCTATTATTCGTTCTATACGGTGGAAAAACTGTTATATTTATATTGTATCTTATGCTGCTGGCGTTGACATCTTAGGCCCTAACAATTCGATCTGGTGGAACAACGCCCTAGAGTCAAACCTAGGTTGTCCGGAACGTAGAAATGACGTTAACTTTCGTACTGGTTGCAATTACTCGTTTTATACGATTGAAAAATTGTTGTATTTATATTGTATTTTATGCTTCTGGCGTTGACTTCTTATGCCCTAACTATTCCATCTGGTGGAACAAAGCCCTATGGTAAAGCCTAGGTTGCCCGGAACGTAGAAATGTCCATAACTTTCACACCGGTAGCAATTATTCGTTTTATACGATGGAAAAACTGTTCTATTTATTTTGTATTTTATGCTTCGGGCGTTGACTTCTAAGGCACTAACTATTCGATCTGGTGGAGCAACGCCCTAGAGTAAAGCCTAGGTTGCCCGGAACATAGAAGTGACCATCACTTTCAAACTGGTTGCAATTAATCCTTTTATACGATGGAAAAGCTGTTGCATCTTCATTGTATTTTATGATTCTGGCTTTGACTTCTAAGGCCCTAACTGTTTTATCTGGTGGAGCAACGCCCTAGAGTGAAGCCTAGGTTGCCCGGAACGTAGAAGTGACCATAGCTTTCACACTGGTTGCTATTATTCGTTCTATACGATGGAAAAACTGTTATATTTATATTGTATCTTATGCTTCGGGCGTTGACTTCCAAGGCACTAACTATTCGATCTGGTGGAACAACGCCCTAGAGTGAAGCCTAGGTTGCCTGGAACGTCCAAATGACCATCACTTTCACACGGGTTGCAATTATTCCTGTTATAGGACGGAAAGACTGTTGGATTTTTATTGTATTTTATGCTTCAGGCGTTGACTTCTGAGGCCGTTGCTATTCGATGTAGTGGAAGGACGCCATAGAGTGAAGCCTAGGTTGCCCGGAACGTAGAAATGACCATAACTTTCATACTGGTTGCAATTATTCGTTTTATAAGTTGGAATAACTGTTGTATTTATATTGTATTTTATGCTTCTGGCGTTGACTTCTAAGGCACTAACTATTCGATCTGGTGGAGCAACGCCCTAGAGTGAAGCCTAGGTTGCCCGGAACGTAGAAATGACCATCACTTTCAAACTGGTTGCAATTATTCCTGTTATATGATGGAAAAACTGTTGTATTTATATTGCATTTTAAACTTCGGGCGTTGACTGCTAAGGCCCTAACTATTCAATCTGTTGGATCAACGCCCTAGAGTGAAGCCTAGGTTGCTCGGAATGCAGAAATGACCATAACATCCACACTGGTTGAAATTATTCGCTTAATACGATGGAAAAGCTGTTGCACCTTCATTGTATTTTATGATTCTGGCGTTGACTTCTAAGGCCCTAACTATTCGATCTGGTGGAGCAACGCCCTAGAGTGAAGCCGAGGTTGCCCGGAACGTAGAAATGACCATCACTTTCTAACTCGTTGCAATTAATCCTTTTATACGATGGAAAAACTGTTGTATTTTTATTGCATTTTATGCTTCGGGCATTGGCTTCTAAGGCCCTAACTATTCAATCTGTTGGAGCATCGCCCTAGGGTGTAGCCTAGGTTGCCCGGAAAGTAGAAATGACCACAACTTTCATACTGGTTGCAATTACTCGTTTTATATGATAGAAAAACTGCTGTATTTATATTGCATTTTATGCTTCTGGCGTTCACTTCTTAGGCCCTAACTATTCGATCTGGTGGAACAACGCCCTGGGGTGAAGCCTAGGTTGCCGGAACGTAGAAATGGCCATAACTTTCACACTGGTTGCTATTATTCGTTTTATACGATGGAAAAACTGTTCTATTTATTTTGTATTTTATGCTTCGGGCGTTGGCTTCTAAGGAACTATCTGTTTGATCTGGTGGAGCAACGCCCTAGAGTGAAGCCTAGGTTGCCCGGAACGTAGAAATGACCATAACTTTCACACTGGATGCTATTATTCGTTCTATACGATGGAAAAACTGTTATATTTATATTGTATCTTATGCTGCTGGCGTTGACTTCTGAGGCCGTAGCTATTCGACGTGGTGGAAGAACGCCATAGAGTGAAGCCTAGGTTGCCCGGAACGTAGAAATGACCAGAACTTTCACACTGGTTGCTATTATTCGTTTTATACGATGGAAAAACTGTTATATTTATATTGTATTTTATGCTTCTGGCGTTGACTTCTTAGGCCCTAACTTCTCGATCTTGCGGAAGAACGCCCTAGAGTGAAGCCTAGGTTGCCCGGAACGTAGAAATGACCATCACTTTCACACTGGTTGCAATTATTCCTGTTATACGATGGAAAAGCTCTTGTATATTTAGTGTATTTTATGCTTCGGGCGTTGACTTCTATGGCCCTACCTATTCGATTTGGTGGAGCAACACTCTACAGTCAAGCCTAGGTTGCCCGGAACGTAGAAATGAACATAACATTCACACTGGTAGCAATTATTCGTTTTTTACAATGGAAAAACTGTTCTATTTATGTTGTATTTCATGCTTCGGGCGTTGACTTCTAAGGCCCTAACTATTCAATCTGTTGGAACAACACCCTAGGGTGAAGCCTAGGTTGCCCGGAAAGTAGAAATGACCATAACTTTCATACTGGTTGCAATTATTCGTTTTATACGATGGAAAAACTGTTGTATTTATATTGTATTTTATGCTTCTGGCGGTGCCTTCTTAGGCCCTAAGTGTTCGATCTGGTGGAACAACGCCCTAGGGTGAAGCCAAGGTTGCCCGGAACGTAGAAATTACCATCACTTTCAAACTGGTTGCAATTAATCCTTTTATACGATGGAAAAACTGTTGCATCTTTATTGAATTTTATGCTTCTGGCGTAGACTTCTAAGGCCCTAACTATTCTATCTGGTGTATCAACGCCCTATAGTGAAGCCTAGGTTGCTCGGAATGTAAAAATGACCATAACATTCACACTGGTTGAAATTATTCGTTTTATACGATGGAAAAACTGTTATAATAAAATTGTATTTTATGCTTCGGGCATTGACTTCTAAGGTCCTAACTATTCCATCTGATGGAGCAACGCCCTAGGGTGAAGCCTAGGCTGCCCGGAACGTAGAAATAACCAATACTTTCACACTAGTTGCGATTATTCCTGTTATACAATGGAAAAACTGTTGTATTTTTATTGTATTTTTTGCTTCTGGCGTTTATATCTAAGTCCCTAGCAATTCGATATGGTGGAGCAATGCCCTAGAGTGAAGCCTAGGTTGCCCGGATCGTAGAAATGACCATAACTTTCGCAACGTTTGCAATTATTCATTTTATACGTTGGAAAAACTGTTGTACTTATATTGTATTTTATGCTTCTGGCGTTCACTTCTTAGACCCCAACTATTCGATCTGGTGGAACAACGCCCTAGGGTGAAGCCTAGGTTGCCCGGAACGAAGAAATGACCATAACTTTTACACTGGTTGCAATTATTCATTGTATACAATGGAAAAACTGTTCTATTTATTTTGTATTTTATGCTTCTGGCGTTGACTTCTAAGGCCGTAGCTATTAGCTGTGGTGGAGCAACGCCCTACGGTGACGCCTAGGTTGCCTGGAACGTCCAAATGACCATCACTTTCACACGGGTTGCAATTATTCCTGTTATAGGACGGAAAGACTGTTGTATTTTTATTGTATTTTATGCTTCAGGCGTTGACTTCTGAGGCCGTTGCTATTCGATGTAGTGGAAGAACGCCATAGAGTGAAGCCTAGGTTGCCCGGAACGTAGAAATGACCATAACTTTCATACTGGTTGCAATTATTCGTTTTATAAGTTGGAAAAACTGTTGTATTTATATTGTATTTTATGCTTCTGGCGTTGACTTCTAAGGCACTAACTATTCGATGTGGTGGAAGAACGCCCTAGAGTGAAGCCTAGGTTGCCCGGAAAGTAGAAATGGCCATAAGTTTCACACTGGTCGCAATTATCCGTTTTATACGATGGAAATGCTGTTGTATTTATACCGTATTTTATGCTTCTGGCGTTGACTTCTTATGCCCTAAATATTCCATCTGGTGGAACAACGCCCTAGGGTGAAGCCAAGGTTGCCCGGAACGTAGAAATTACCATCACTTTCAAACTGGTTGCAATTAATCCTTTTATACGATGGAAAAACTGTTGCATCTTTATTGAATTTTATGCTTCTGGCGTAGACTTCTAAGGCCCTAACTATTCGATCTGGTGGAGCAACGCCCTAGAGTGAAACCTAGGTTGCCCGGAACATAGAAATAACCACAACTTTCATACTGGTTGCAATTATTCGTTTTACACGATGGAAAAACTGTTGTATGTATTTTGTATTTTATGCATCGGGCGTTGACTTCTAAAGCCCTAACTGCTCAATCTGTTGGAGCAACGCCCTAGGGTGAAGCCTAGGTTGCCCGGAAAGTAGAAATGACGTTAACTTTCACACTGGTTGCTATTATTCGTTCTATACGATGGAAAAACTGTTATATTTATATTGTATTTTATGCTTCGGGCGTTGACTTCTAAGGCCCTAGCTGTTTGATCTGGTGGAGCAATGCCCTAGAGTGAAGCCTAGTTTGCCCGGAACGTAGAAATGACCATAACTCTCACACTGGTTGCTATTATTCGTTTTATACAATGGAAAAACTGTTATATTTATTTTGTATTTTATGCTTCGGGCGTTGACTTCTAAGGCCCTAACTGTTTTATCTGGTGGAGCAACGCCCTAATGTGAAGCCTAGGTTGCCCGGAACGTAGAAGTGACCATAACTTTCACACTGGTTGCTATTATCCGTTCTATACGATGGAAAAACTGTTATATTTATATTGTATCTTATGCTTCTGGCGTTGACTTCTTAGGCCCTAACAATTCGATCTGGTGGAACAACGCCCTAGAGTGAAGCCTAGGTTGCCTGGTACGTCCAAATGACCATCACTTTCACACGGGTTGCAATTATTCCTGTTATAGGACGGAAAGACTGTTGTATTTTTATTGTATTTTATGCATCAGGCGTTGACTTCGGAGGCCGTTGCTATTCGATGTAGTGGAAGAACGCCATAGAGTGAAGCCTAGGTTGCCCGGAACGTAGAAATGACCATAACCTTCATACTGGTTGCAATTATTCATTTTATACGTTGGAAAAACTGTTGTATTAATATTGTATTTTATGCCTCTGGCGTTGACTTCTAAGGCACTAACTATTCGATCTGGTGGAGCAACGCCTTAGAGTGAAGCCTAGGTTCCCCGGAACGTAGAAATGAACATCACTTTCAAACTGGTTGCAATTATGCCTGTTATATGATGGAAAAACTGTTGTATTTATATTGCATTTTAAACTTCGGGCGTTGACTGCTAAGGCCCTAACTATTCAATCTGTTGGATCAACGCCCTAGAGTGAAGCCTAGGTTGCTCGGAATGTAGAAATGACCATAACATCCACACTGGTTGAAATTATTCGTTTAATACGATGGAAAAGCTGTTGCACCTTCATTGTATTTTATGATTCTGGCGTTGACTTCTAAGGCCCCAACTGTTTTATCTGGTGGAGCAACGCCCTAGAGTGAAGCCTAGGTTGCCCGGAACGTAGAAGTGACCATAGCTTTCACACTGGTTGCTATTATTCGTTCTATACGATGGAAAAACTGTTATATTTATATTGTATCTTATGCTTCTGGCGTTGACTTCTTAGGCCCTAACAATTCGATCTGGTGGAACAACGCCCTAGAGTGAAGCCTAGGTTGCCTGGAACGTCCAAATGACCATCACTTTCACACGGGTTGCAATTATTCCTGTTATAGGACGGAAAGACTGTTGTATTTTTATTGTATTTTATGCTTCAGGCGTTGACTTCTGAGGCCGTTGCTATTCGATGTAGTGGAAGAACGCCATAGAGTGAAGCCTAGGTTGCCCGGAACGTAGAAATGACCATAACTTTCATACTGGTTGCAATTATTCGTTTTATAAGTTGGAAAAACTGTTGTATTTACATTGTATTTTATGCTTCTGACGTTGACTTCTAAGGCACTAACTATTCGATCTGGTGGAGCAACGCCCTGGAGTGAAGCCTAGGTTGCCCGGAACGTAGAAATGACCATCACTTTCTAACTCGTTGCAATTAATACTTTTATACGATGGAAAAACTGTTGTATTTTTATTGCATTTTATGCTCCGGGCATTGGCTTCTAAGGCCCTAACTGTTCAATCTGTTGGAGCATCGCCCTAGGGTGTAGCCTAGGTTGCCCGGAGTGTAGAAATGACCACAACTTTCATACTGGTTGCAATTACTCGTTTTATATGATAGAAAAACTGCTGTATTTATATTGTATTTTATGCTTCTGGCGTTCACTTCTTAGGCCCTAACTATTCGATCTGGTGGAACAACGCCCTGGGGTGAAACCTAGGTTGCCGGAACGTAGAAAGGGCCATAACTTTCACACTGGTTGCTATTATTCGTTTTATACGATGGAAAAACTGTTCTATTTATTTTGTATTTTATGCTTCGGGCGTTGACTTCTAAGGAACTATCTGTTTGATCTGGTGGAGCAACGCCCTAGAGTGAAGCCTAGGTTGCCCGGAACGTAGAAATGACCATAACTTTCACACTGGATGCTATTATTCGTTCTATACGATGGAAAAACTGTTATATTTATATTGTATCTTATGCTGCTGGCGTTGACTTCTTAGGCCCTAACAATTCGATCTGGTGGAACAACGCCCTAGAGTGATGCCTAGGTTGCCTGGAACGTACAAATGACCATCACTTTCACACGGGTTGCAATTATTCCTGTTACAGGATGGAAAGACTGTTGTATTTTTATTGTATTTTATGCTTCAGGCGTTGACTTCTGAGGCCGTAGCTATTCGATGTGGTGGAAGAACGCCATAGAGTGAAGCCTAGGTTGCCCGGAACGTCGAAATGACCATAACTTTCATACTGGTTGCAATTATTCGTTTTATACGATGGAAAAACTGTTCTATTTATTTTGTATTTTATGCTTCGGGCGTTGACTTCTAAGGCACTAGCTATTCGATCTGGTGGAGCAACGCCCTAGAGTAAAGCCTAGGTTGCCCGGAACGTAGAAGTGACCATCACTTTCAAACTGGTTGCAATTAATCCTTTTATACGACGGAAAAACGGATTTATTTTTATTGCATTTTATGCTTCCGGCGTGACTTCTAAGGCCCTAACTATTCAATCTGTTGGAGCAACGCCCTAGGGTGAAGCCTAGGTTGTCCGGACGTAGAAATGACGTTAACTTACGTACTGATTGCAATTACTCGTTTTATACGATTGAAAAACTGTTGTATTTATATTGTATTTTATGCTTCTGGCGTTGACTTCTTATGCCCTAACTATCCCATCTGGTGGAACAACGCCCTATGGTAAAGCCTAGCTTGCCCGGAACGTAGAAATGTCCATAACTTTCACACCGGTAGCAATTATTCGTTTTATACGATGGAAAAACTGTTCTGTTTATTTTGTATTTTATGCTTCGGTCGTTGACTTCTAAGGCCCTAGATATTCAATCTGTTGAAGCAACGCCCTGGGTGAAGCCTAGGTTGCCCGGAAAGTAGAAATGACCATAATTTTCACACCGGTAGCAATTATTCGTTTTACACGATGGAAAAACTGTTCTATTTATTTTGTATTTTATGCATCGGGCGTTGACTTCTAAGGCGCTAACTACTCAATCTGTTGGAGCGACGCCCTAGGGTGAAGCCTAGGTTGCCCGGAAAGTAGAAATGACGTTAACTTTCACACTGGTTGCTATTATTCGTTCTATACGGTGGAAAAACTGTTATATTTATATTGTATCTTATGCTTCTGGCGTTGATTTCTTAGGCCCTAGCAACTCGATCTGGTGCAACAACGCCCTAGAGTGAAGCCTAGGTTGCCTGGAACGTACAAATGACCACCACTTCCACACGGGTTGCAATTATTCCTGTTATAGGATGGAAAGACTGTTGTATTTTTATTGTATTTTATGCTTCAGGCGTAGACTTCTGAGGCCGTAGCCATTCGATGTGGTGGATCAACGCTCTAGAGTGTAGCCTAGGTTGCTCGGAATGTAGAAATGACCATAACATCCACACTGGTTGAAATTATTCGTTTTATACGATGGAAAAACTGTTATATTTATATTGTATTTTATGCTTCTGGCGTTGATTTCTTAGGCCCTAACTATTCAATCTGGTGGAACGACGCCCTAGAGTGAGGCCTAGGTTGCCCGGAACGTAGAAATGACCATCACTTCCTTACTGGTAGCAATTATTCGTTTTATACGATGGAAAAACTGTTCTATTTATTTTGTATTTTATGCTTCGGGCGTTGACTTCTAAGGCACTAACTATTCGATCTGGTGGAGCAACGCCCTAGAGTAAAGCCTAGGTTGCCCGGAACGTAGAAGTGACCATCACTTTCAAACTGGTTGCAATTAATCGTGTTATACGATGGAAAAACTGATTTATTTTTATTGCATTTTATGCTTCCGGCGTTGACTTCTAAGGCCCTAACTATTCAATCTGTTGGAGCAACGCCCTAGGGTGAAGCCTAGGTTGTCCGGAACGTAGAAATGACGTTAACTTACGTACTGATTGCAATTACTCGTTTTATACGATTGAAAAACTGTTGTATTTATATTGTATTTTATGCTTCTGGCGTTGACTTCTTATGCCCTAACTATCCCATCTGGTGGAACAGCGCCCTATGGTAAAGCCTAGGTTGCCCGGAACGTAGAAATGTCCATAACTTTCACACCCGTAGCAATTATTCGTTTTATACGATGGAAAAACTGTTCTATTTATTTTGTATTTTATGCTTCGGGCGTTGACTTCTTAGGCCGTAACTTTTCGATCTGGTGGAGCAACGCCCTGGAGTAAAGCCTAGGTTGCGCGGAACGTAGAATTGGACATCACTTTCAAACTGGTTGCAATTATTCCTGTTATATGATGGAAACACTGTTGTATTTTTATTGCATTTTATGCTTCGGGCATTGACTTCTAAGGCCCTAACTATTCGATCTGGAGGAGCACCGCCCTAGAGTGAAGCCTAGGTTGCCCGGAACGTAGAAATGACCATCACTTTCAAACTGGTTGCAATTATTCCTGTTATATGATGGAAAAACTGTTGTATTTTTATTGCATTTTATGCTTCGCCCGTTGACTTCTAAGGCACTAACTATTCGATCTGGTGGAACAACGACCTGGGGTGAAGCCTAGGTTACCCGGAACGTAGAAATGACCAGTACTTTCACACTGTTTGCAGTTATTCCTGCTATACGATGGAAAAACTGATGCATCTTTATTGAATTTTATGCTTCTGGCGTTGACTTCTAAGGCCCTAACTATTCTATCTGGTGGATCAACGCCCTGGAGTGAAGCCTAGGTTGCTCGGAATGTAGAAATGACCATAACATTCACACTGGTTGAAATTATTCGTTTTATACGATGCAAAAACTGTTATATTTATATTGTATTTTATGCTTCTGGCGTTGATTTGTTGGGCCCTAACTACTCAATCTGGTGGAACAACGCCCTAGAGTGAGGCCTAGGTTGCCCGGAACGTAGAAATGACCATCACTTCCATACTGGTACGAATTATTCGTTTTATACGATGTAAAAACAGTTGTGTTTATACTGTATTTTATGCTTCTGGCGCTGACTTCTGAGGCCGTAGCTATTCGATGTGGTGGAGCAACGCCCTAGAGTGAAGCAAAGGTTGCCCGGAACGTAGAAATGACCATCACTTTCAAACTGGTTGCAATTATTCCTGTTATAGGATGGAGAACTGTTGTATTTATATTGTATTTTATGCTGCTGGCGTTCACTTCTTGGGCCCTAACTATTCGACCTGGTGGAGCAACGACCTGGGGTGAAGCCTAGGTTGCCCGGAACGTAGAAATAACCATAACTTTCACACTGGTTGCAATTATTCGTTTTATACGATGGAAAAACTGTTCTATTTATTTTGTATTTAATGCATCGGGCGTTGGCTTCTAAGGCCCTAACTGTTTGATCTGGTGGAGCAACGCGCTACAGTGAAGCCTCGGTTGCCCGGAACGTAGAAATGAGCATAACTTTCACACTGGCTGCTATTATTCGTTTTATACGATGGAAAAGCTGTTGTTTTTATATTGTATTTTATGCTTCCGGTGTTGACTTCTTAGACCCTAACTCTTCGATCTGGTGGAGCAACGCCTCAGAGTTGAGTCTAGGACGCCCGAAACGTCGATATGATCGTTACTTTCGCACTGGTTGCAATTGGTTATGCTATACAATGGAAAAACTGTTGTATTTATACTGTATTTTATACTTCGGGCGTTGACTTCTAAGGCACTAACTATTCGATCTGGTGGAACAACGACCTGGGGTGAAGCCTAGGTTACCCGGAACGTAGAAATGACCAGTACTTTCACACTGTTTGCAGTTATTCCTGCTATACGATGGAAAAACTGTTGCATCTTTATTGAATTTTATGCTTCTGGCGTTGACTTCTAAGGCTCTAACTATTCTATCTGGTGGATCAACGCCCTGGAGTGAAGCCTAGGTTGCTCGGAATGTAGAAATGACCATAACATTCACACTGGTTGAAATTATTCGTTTTATACGATGCAAAAACTGTTATATTTATATTGTATCTTATGCTTCTGGCGTTGATTTCTTAGGCCCTAGCAACTCGATCTGGTGGAACAACGCCCTAGAGTGAAGCCTAGGTTGCCTGGAACGTACAAATGACCATCACTTCCACACGGGTTGCAATTATTCCTGTTATAGGATGGAAAGACTGTTGTATTTTTATTGTATTTTATGCTTCAGGCGTTGACTTCTGAGGCGGTAGCCATTCGATGTGGTGGATAAACGCTCTAGAGTGTAGCCTAGGTTGCTCGGAATGTAGGAATGACCATAACATTCAGACTGGTTGAAATTATTCGTTTTATACGATGGAAAAACTGTTATATTTATATTGTATTTTATGCTTCTGGCGTTGATTTCTTAGGCCCTAACTATTCAATCTGGTGGAACGACGCCCTAGAGTGAGGCCTAGGTTGCCCGGAACGTAGAAATGACTATCACTTCCTTACTGGTAGCAATTATTCGTTTTATACGATGGAAAAACTGTTGTGTTTATATTGTATTGTATGCTTTTGGCGTTGACTTCTTATGCCCTAACTATTCCATCTGGTGGAACAACGCCCTATGGTAAAGCCTAGGTTGCCCGGAACGTAGAAATGTCCATAACTTTCACACCGGTAGCAATTATTTGTTTTATACGATGGAAAAACTGTTCTATTTATTTTGTATTTTATGCTTCGGGCGTTGACTTCTTAGGCCGTAACTTTTCGATCTGGTGGAGCAACGCCCTGGAGTAAAGCCTAGGTTGCGCGGAACGTAGAATTGGACATCACTTTCAAACTGGTTGCAATTATTCCTGTTATATGATGGAAACACTGTTGTATTTTTATTGCGTTTTATGCTTCGGGCATTGACTTCTAAGGCCCTAACTATTCGATCTGGAGGAGCACCGCCCTAGAGTGAAGCCTAGGTTGCCCGGAACGTAGAAATGACCATCACTTTCAAACTGGTTGCAATTATTCCTGTTATATGATGGAAAAACTGTTGTATTTTTATTGCATTTTATGCTTCGCCCGTTGACTTCTAAGGCACTAACTATTCGATCTGGTGGAACAACGACCTGGGGTGAAGCCTAGGTTACCCGGAACGTAGAAATGACCAGTACTTTCACACTGTTTGCAGTTATTCCTGCTATACGATGGAAAAACTGTTGCATCTTTATTGAATTTTATGCTTCTGGCGTTGACTTCTAAGGCCCTAACTATTCTATCTGGTGGATCAACGCCCTGGAGTGAAGCCTAGGTTGCTCGGAATGTAGAAATGACCATAACATTCACACTGGTTGAAATTATTCGTTTATACGATGCAAAAACTGTTATATTTATATTGTATTTTATGCTTCTGGCGTTGATTTGTTGGGCCCTAACTACTCAATCTGGTGGAACAACGCCCTAGAGTGAGGCCTAGGTTGCCCGGAACGTAGAAATGACCATCACTTCCATACTGGTACGAATTATTCGTTTTATACGATGGAAAAACAGTTGTGTTTATACTGTATTTTATGCTTCTGGCGCTGACTTCTGAGGCCGTAGCTATTCGATGTGGTGGAGCAACGCCCTAGAGTGAAGCAAAGGTTGCCCGGAACGTAGAAATGACCATCACTTTCAAACTGGTTGCAATTATTCCTGTTATAGGATGGAAGAACTGTTGTATTTATATTGTATTTTATGCTGCTGGCGTTCACTTCTTGGGCCCTAACTATTCGACCTGGTGGAGCAACGACCTGGGGTGAAGCCTAGGTTGCCCGGAACGTAGAAATAACCATAACTTTCACACTGGTTGCAATTATTCGTTTTATACGATGGAAAAACTGTTCTATTTATTTTGTATTTAATGCTTCGGGCGTTGGCTTCTAAGGCCCTAACTGTTTGATCTGGTGGAGCAACGCGCTACAGTGAAGCCTCGGTTGCCCGGAACGTAGAAATGAGCATAACATTCACACTGGCTGCTATTATTCGTTTTATACGATGGAAAAGCTGTTGTTTTTATATTGTATTTTATGCTTCCGGTGTTGACTTCTTAGACCCTAACTCTTCGATCTGGTGGACCAACGCCTCAGAGTTGAGTCTAGGACGCCCGAAACGTCGATATGATCGTTACTTTCGCACTGGTTGCAATTGGTTATGCTATACAATGGAAAAACTGTTGTATTTATACTGTATTTTATACTTCGGGCGTTGACTTCTAAGGCCCTAACTATTCCATCTGGTGGAACAACGACCTAGGGTGAAGCCTAGGTTGCCCGGAACGTAGAAATGACCATAACTTTCACACCGGTAGCAATTATACGTTTTATACAATGGAAAAACTGTACTATTTACTTTGTATTTTATGCTTCGGGCGTTGACTTCTAAGGCCCTAGCTATTCGATCTGGTGGAGCAACGCCCTAGAGTAAAGCCTAGGTTGCCCGGAACGTAGAAGTGACCATCACTTTCAAACTGGTTGCAATTAATCCTTTTATACGATGGAAAAACTGTTGCATTTTTTTGCATTTTATGCGTCGGGCGTTGACTTCTAAGGCCCTAACTATTCAATCTGTTGGAGCGACGCCCTAGGGTGAAGGCTAGGTTGCTCGGAACGTAGAAATGACGTTAACTTTCATACTGGTTGCAATTACTCGTTTTATACGATTGAAAAACTGTTGTATTTATATTGTATTTTATGCTTCTGGCGTTGACTTCTTATGCCCTAACTATTCCATCTGGTGGAACAACGCCCTATGGTGAAGCCTAGGGTGCCCGGAACGTAGAAATGACCATAACTTTCACAACGGTAGCAATTAATCGTTTCATACGATGGAAAAACTGTTCTATTTATATTGTATCTTATGCTTCTGGCGTTGACTTCTAAGGCCCTAACTATTCAATCTGTTGGAGCAACGCCCTAGCGTGAAGCCTAGGTTGCCCGGAACGTAGAAGTGACCATAACTTTCACACTGGTTGCTATTATTCGTTCTATACGATGGAAAAACTGTTATATTTATATTGTATCTTATGCTTCTGGCGTTGACTTCTTAGGCCCTAACAATTCGATCTGGTGGAACAACGCCCTAGAGTGAAGCCTAGGTTGCCTGGAACGTACAAATGACCATCACTTTCACAAGGGTTGCAATTATTCCTGTTATAGGACGGAAAGACTGTTGTACTTTTATTGTATCTTATGCTTCTGGCGTTGACTTCTTAGGCCCTAACAATTCGATCTGGTGGAACAACGCCATAGAGTGTAGCCTATTTTGCCCGGAACGTAGAAATGACCATTACTATCATACTGGTTGCAATTATTCGTTTTATATGATGGAAGAACTGTTGTATTTATATTGTATTTTATGCTGCTGGCGTTCACTTCTTTGGTCCTAACTATTCGATCTGGTGGAACAACGACCTGGGGTGAAGCCTAGGTTGCCCGGAACGGAGAAATGACCATAACTTTCACACTGGTTGCTATTATTCGTTTTATACGGTGGAAAAACTGTTATATTTACATTGTATTTTATGCTTCTGGCGTTGCCTTCTTAGGCCCTAGCTGTTCGATCTGGTGGAATATCGCCCTAGAGTGAAGCCTAGGTTACCCGGAACGTAGAAATGACCAGTACTTTCACACTGTTTGCAGTTATTCCTGCTATACGATGGAAAAACTGTTGCATCTTTATTGAATTTTATGCTTCTGGCGTTGACTTCTAAGGCCCTAACTATTCTATCTGGTGGACCAACGCCCTAGAGTGAAGCCTAGGTTGCTCGGAATGTAGAAATGACCATAACATTCACACTGGTTGAAATTATTCGTTTTATACGATGGAAAAACTGTTGTATTTATATTGTATTTTATGCTTCTGGCGTTGATTTCTTAGTCCCTAACTATTCAGTCTGGCGGAACAACGCCCTAGCGTGAGGCCTAGGTTGCCCGGAACATAGAAATGACCATCACTTCCATACTGGTAGCAATTATTCGTTTTATACGATGGAAAAACTGTTGTGTTTATATTGTATTTTATGCTTCTCGCGTTGACTTCTAAGGCACTAACTATTCGATCTGGTGGAGCAACGCCCTAGAGTAAAGCCTAGGTTGCCCGGAACGTAGAAATGACCATCACTTTCAAACTGGTTGCAATTAATCCTTTTGTACGATGGAAAAGCTGTTGTATTTTTATTGCATTTTATGCTTCCGGCGTTGACTTCTTGGGCCGTAACTTTTCGATCTGGTGGAGCAACGCCCTGGAGTAAAGCCTAGGTTGCGCGGAACATAGAATTGGACATCACTTTCAAACTGGTTGCAATTATTCCTGTTATATGATGGAAACACTGTTGTATTTTTATTGCATTTTATGCTTCGGGCGTTGACTTCTAAGGCCCTAGCTATTCGATCTGGTGGAGCACCGCCCTAGAGTGAAGCCTAGGTTGCCCGGAACGTAGAAATGACCATCACTTTCAAACTGGTTGCAATTATTCCTGTTATATGATGGAAAAACTGTTGTATATATATTGTATTTTATGCTTCGGGCGTTGACTGCTAAGGCCCTAACGATTCAATCTGTTGGATCAACGCCCTAGAGTGAAGCCTAGGTTGCTCGGAACGTAGAAATGACGTTAACTTTCATACTGGTTGCAATTACTCGTTTTATACGATTGAAAAACTGTTGTATTTATATTGTATTTTATGCTTCTGGCGTTGACTTCTTATGCCCTAAAAATTCCATCTGGTGGAACAACGCCCTATGGTGAAGCCTAGGGTGCCCGGAACGTAGAAATGACCATAACTTTCACAACGGTAGCAATTAATCGTTTCATACGATGGAAAAACTGTTCTATTTATATTGTATCTTATGCTTCTGGCGTTGACTTCTTAGGCCCTAACAATTCGATCTGGTGGAACAACGACCTAGGGTGAAGTCTAGGTTGCCCGGAACATAGAAATGACCATAACTTTCACACCGGTAGCAATTATTCGTTTTATACGATGGTAAAACTGTTCTATTTATTTTGTATTTTATGCTTCGCGTGTTGACTTCTAAGGCCCTAACTATTCAATCTGTAGAAGCAACGCCCTAGGGTGAAGCCTAGGTTGCCCGGAGAGTAGAAATGACCATAACTTTCATACTGGTTGCAATTATTCGTTTTATACGATGGAAAAACAGTTGTATTTATATTGTATTTTATGCTTCGGGCGTAGACTTCTAAGGCCCTAGTTATTCGATCTGGTGGAGCAACGCCGTAGAGTGAAGCCTAGGTTGCCCGGAACGTAGAAATGACCATCACTTTCAAACTGGTTGCAATTAATCCTTTTGTACGATGGAAAAGCTGTTGTATTTTTATTGCATTTTATGCTTCCGGCGTTGACTTCTTAGGCCCTAACAATTCGATCTGGTGGAACAACGCCCTAGCGTGGAGCCTAGGTTGCCTGGAACGTACAAATGACCATCACTTTCACAAGGGTTGCAATTATTCCTGTTTTAGGACGGAAAGACTGTTGTATTTTTATTGTATTTTATGCTTCAGGCGTTGACTTCTGAGGCCGTTGCTATTCGATGTAGTGGAAGAACGCCATAGAGTGAAGCCTAGGTTGCCCGGAACGTAGAAATGACCATAACTATCATACTGGTTGCAATTATTCGTTTTATACGTTGGAAAAACTGTTGTATTTATATTGTATGTTATGCTTCTGGCGTTGACTTCTAAGGCACTAACTATTCGATCTGGTGGAGCAACGCCCTAGAGTGAAGCCAAGGTTGCCCGGAACGTAGAAATGACCATCACTTTCAAACTGGTTGCAATTATTCCGGTTATATGATGGAAAAACTGTTATATTTATATTGTATCTTATGCTTCTGGCGTTGACTTCTAAGGCCCTAACTATTCAATCTGTTGGAGCAACGCCCTAGCGTGAAGCCTAGGTTGCCCGGAACGTAGAAATGACCATAACTTTCACACTGGTTGCTATTATTCGTTTTATACAATGGAAAAACTGTTCTATTTATTTTGCATTTTATGCTTCGGGCGTTGACTTCAAGGCCCTAACTGTTTGATCTGGTGGAGGAACGCCCTAGAGTGAAGCCTAGGTTGCCCGGAACGTAGAAGTGACCATAACTTTCACACTGGTTGCTATTATTCGTTCTATACGATGGAAAAACTGTTATATTTATATTGTATCTTATGCTTCTGGCGTTGACTTCTTAGGCCCTAACAATTCGATCTGGTGGAACAACGCCCTAGAGTGAAGCCTAGGTTGCCTGGAACGTACAAATGACCATCACTTTCACAAGGGTTGCAATTATTCCTGTTATAGGACGGAAAGACTGTTGTACTTTTATTGTATTTTATGCTTCAGGCGTTGACTTCTGAGGCCGTAGCCATTCGATGTGGTGGATCAACGCTCTAGAGTGTAGCCTAGGTTGCTCGGAATGTAGAAATGACCATAACATTCACACTGGTTGAAATTATTCGTTTTATACGATGGAAAAACTGTTATATTATATTGTATTTTATGCTTCTGGCGTTGATTTCTTAGGCCCTAACTATTCAATCTGGTGGAACGACGCCCTAGAGTGAGGCCTAGGTTGCCCGAAACGTAGAAATGACCATCACTTCCTTACTGGTAGCAATTATTCGTTTTATACGATGGAAAAACTGTTGTGTTTATATTGTATTGTATGCTTTTGGCGTTGACTTCTAAGGCACTAACTATTCGATCTGGTGGAGCAACGCCCTAGAGTAAAGCCTAGGTTGCCCGGAACGTAGAAGTGACCATCACTTTCAAACTGGTTCCAATTAATCCTTTTATACGATGGAAAAACTGATGTATTTTTATTGCATTTTATGCTTCCGGCGTTGACTTCTAAGGCGCTAACTATTCAATCTGTTCGAGCAACGCCCTAGGGTGAAGCCTAGGTTGGCCGGAACGTAGAAATGACGTTAACTTTCGAACTGGTTGCAATTACTCGTTTTATACGATTGAAAAACTGTTGTATTTATATCGTATTTTATGCTTCTGGCGTTGACTTCTTATGCCCTAACTATTCCATCTGGTGGAACAACGCCCTATGGTAAAGCCTAGGTTGCCCGGAACGTAGAAATGTCCATAACTCTCACACCGGTAGCAATTATTTGTTTTATACGATGGAAAAACTGTTCTATTTATTTTGTATTTTATGCTTCGGGCGTTGACTTCTTAGGCCGTAACTTTTCGATCTGGTGGAGCAACGCCCTGGAGTAAAGCCTAGGTGGCGCGGAACGTAGAATTGGACATCACTTTCAAACTGGTTGCAATTATTCCTGTTATATGATGGAAACACTGTTGTATTTTTATTGCATTTTATGCTTCGGGCATTGACTTCTAAGGCCCTAACTATTCGATCTGGAGGAGCACCGCCCTAGAGTGAAGCCTAGGTTGCCCGGAACGTAGAAATGACCATCACTTTCAAACTGGTTGCAATTATTCCTGTTATATGATGGAGAAACTGTTGTATTTTTATTGCATTTTATGCTTCGGGCATTGACTTCTAAGGTCCTAACTATTCAATCTGTTGGAGCAACGCCCTAGGGTGAAGCCTAGGTTGCGCGGAAAGTAGAAATGACAATAACTTTCACACGCGTGCAATTATTCGTTTTATACGATGGAAAAGCTGTTGCATCTTTATTGTATTTTATGCTTCTGTCGTTGACGTCTAAGGCCGTAGCTGTTAGATGTGGTGGAGCAACGCACTAGAGTGACGCCTAAGTTGCCCGGAACGTGGAATGACCATTACTTTCGCAATGTTTGCAATTATTCATTTTATACGATGGAAAAACTGTTGTACTTATATTGTATTTTATGCTTCTGGCGTTGACTTCTAAGGCCCTAACTATTCGATCTGGTGGAGCAACGCCCTAGACTGAAGCCTAGGTTGCCCGGAACGTAGAAATGACCATCACTTTCAAACTGGTTGCAATTAATCCTTTTATACGATGGAAAAACTGTTGTATTTTTATTGCATTTTATGCTTCGGGCATTAACTTCTAAGGCCCTAACTATTCAATCTGTAAGAGCAACGCCCTAGGGTGTAGCCTAGGTTGCCCGTAAAGTAGAAATGACCCTAGCTTTCATACTGGTTGCAATTATTCGTTTTGTATGATGGAAAAACTGTTGTATTTATATTGTATTTTATGCTTCTGGCGTTCACTTCTTATGCCCTAACTATTCGATCTGGTGGAGTAACGCCCTATGGTGAAGCCTAGGTTGCCCGGAACGTAGAAATGACCATAATTTTCACACCAGTAGCAATTATTCGTTTTACACGATGGAAAAACTGTTCCATTTATTTTGTATTTTATGTATCGGGCGTTGACTTCTAAGGCCCTAACAATTCAATCTGTTGGAGCAACGCCCTAGGGTGAAGCCTAGGTTGCCCGGAAAGTAGAAGTGACGTTAACTTTCACACTGGTTGCTATTATTCGTTCTATACGATGGAAAAACTGTAATATGTATATTGTATTTTATGCTTCGGGCGTTGACTTCTAAGGCCCTAGCTGTTTGATCTGGTGGAGCAACGCCCTAGAGTGAAGCCCAGGTTGCCCGAACGTAGAAATGACCATAACTTTCACACTGGTTGCTATTATTCGTTTTATACAATGGAAAAACTGTTCTATTTATTTTGTATTTTATGCTTCGGTCGTTGACTTCTAAGGCCCTAACTGTTTGGTCTGGTGGAGCAACGCCCTATAGTGAAGCCTAGGTTGCCCGGAACGTAGAAGTGACCATAACTTTCACACTGGTTGCTATTATTCGTTCTATACGATGGAAAAACTGTTATATTTATATTGTATCTTATGCTTCTGGCGTTGACTTCTTAGGCCCTAACAATTCGATCTGGTGGAACAACGCCCTAGAGTGAAGCCTAGGTTGCCTGGAACGTACAAATGACCATCACTTTCACACGGGTTGCAATTATTCCTGTTATAGGACGGAAAGACTGTTGTATTTTTATTGTATTTTATTCTGCTGGCGTTCACTTCTTAGGCCCTAACTATTCGATCTGGTGGAACAACGACCTGGGGTGAAGCCTAGATTGCCCGGAACGTAGAAATGACCATAACTTTCACACTGGTTGGAATTATTCGTTTTATACGATGGAAAAGCTGTTGTATTTATATCGTATTTTATGCTTCTGGCGTTGACTTCTTGGGCCGTAACTTTTCGATCTGGTGGAGCAACGCCCTGGAGAAAAGCCTAGGTTGCGCGGAACGTAGAATTGGACATCACTTTCAAACTGGTTGCAATTGTTCCTGTTATATGATGGAAACACTGTTGTATTTTTATTGCATTTTATGCTTCGGGCGTTGACTTCTAAGGCCCTAACTATTCGATCTGGTGGAGCACCGCCCTAGAGTGAAGCCTAGGTTGCACGGAACGTAGAAATGACCATCACTTTCAAACTGGTTGCAATTATTCCTGTTATATGATGGAAAAACTGTTGTATATATATTGTATTTTATGCTTCGGGCGTTGACTGCTAAGGCCCTAACGATTCAATCTGTTGGATCAACGCCCTAGAGTGAAGCCTAGGTTGCTCGGAATGTAGAAATGACCATAACATTCACACTGGTTGAAATTATTCGTTTAATACGATAGAAAAGCTGTTGCATCTTCATTGTATTTTATGTTTCTGGCGTTGACTTCTTAGGCCCTAACAATTCGATCTGGTGGAACAACGCCCTAGAGTGAAGCCTAGGTTGCCTGGAACGTACAAATGACCATCACTTTCACAAGGGTTGCAATTATTCCTGTTATAGGACGGAAAGACTGTTGTACTTTTATTGTATCTTATGCTTCTGGCGTTGACTTCTTAGGCCCTAACAATTCGATCTGGTGGAACAACGCCATAGAGTGTAGCCTATTTTGCCCGGAACGTAGAAATGACCATTACTTTCAAACTGGTTGCAATTATTCCTGTTATAGGATGGAAGAACTGTTGTATTTATATTGTATTTTATGCTGCTGGCGTTCACTTCTTGGGCCCTAACAATTCGATCTGGTGGAACAAGGCCATAGAGTGTAGCCTATTTTGCCCGGAACGTAGAAATGACCATTACTATCATACTGGTTGCAATTATTCGTTTTATATGACGGAAGAACTGTTGTATTTATATTGTATTTTATGCTGCTGGCGTTCACTTCTTTGGCCCTAACTATTCGATCTGGTGGAACAACGACCTGGGGTTAAGCCTAGGTTGCCCGGAACGGAGAAAAAACCATAACTTTCACACTGGTTGCTATTATTCGTTTTATACGGTGGAAAAACTGTTATATTTACATTGTATTTTATGCTTCTGGCGTTGCCTTCTTAGGCCCTAGCTGTTCGATCTGGTGGAACATCGCCCTAGAGTGAAGCCTAGGTTACCCGGAACGTAGAAATGACCAGTACTTTCACACTGTTTGCAGTTATTCCTGCTATACGATGGAAAAACTGTTGCATCTTTATTGAATTTTATGCTTCTGGCGTTGACTTCTAAGGCACTAACTATTCTATCTGGTGGACCAACGCCCTAGAGTGAAGCCTAGGTTGCTCGGAATGTAGAAATGACCATAACATTCACACTGGTTGAAATTATTCGTTTTATACGATGGAAAAACTGTTGTATTTATATTGTATTTTATGCTTCTGGCGTTGATTTCTTAGTCCCTAACTATTCAGTCTGGTGGAACAACGCCCTAGCTTGAGGCCTAGGTTGCCCGGAACATAGAAATGACCATCACTTCCATACTGGTAGCAATTATTCGTTTTATACGATGGAAAAACTGTTGTGTTTATATTGTATTTTATGCTTCTGGCGTTGACTTCTATGGCACTAACTATTCGATCTGGTGGAGCAACGCCCTAGAGTAAAGCCTAGGTTGCCCGGAACGTAGAAATGACCATCACTTTCAAACTGGTTGCAATTAATCCTTTTGTACGATGGAAAAGCTGTTGTATTTTTATTGCATTTTATGCTTCCGGCGTTGACTTCTGAGGCCCTAACTATTCAATCTGTTGGAGCAACGCCCTAGCGTGAAACCTAGGTTGCCCGGAACGTAGAAATGACCATAACTTTCACACTGGTTGCTATTATTCGTTTTATACAATGGAAAAACTGTTCTATTTATTTTGTATTTTATGCTTCGGGCGTTGACTTCTAAGGCCCTAACTGTTTGATCTGGTGGAGCAACGCCCTAGAGTGGAGCCTAGGTTGCCCGGAACGTAGAAGTGACCATAACTTTCACACTGGTTGCTATTATTCGTTCTATACGATGGAAAAACTGTTATATTTATATTGTATCTTATGCTTCTGGCGATGACTTCTTAGGCCCTAACAATTCGATCTGGTGGAACAACGCCCTAGAGTGAAGCCTAGGTTGCCTGGTACGTCCAAATGACCATCACTTTCACACGGGTTGCAATTATTCCTGTTATAGGACGGAAAGACTGTTGTATTTTTATTGTATTTTATGCTGCTGGCGTTCACTTCTTAGGCCCTAACTATTCGATCTGGTGGAACAACGACCTGGGGTGAAGCCTAGGTTGCCCGGAACGTAGAAATGACCATAACTTTCACACTGGTTGCAATTATTCCTGTTATATGATGGAAACACTGTTGTATTTTTATTGCATTTTATGCTTCGGGCGTTGACTTCTAAGGCCCTAGCTATTCGATCTGGTGGAGCACCGCCCTAGAGTGAAGCCTAGGTTGCCCGGAACGTAGAAATGACCATCACTTTCAAACTGGTTGCAATTATTCCTGTTATATGATGGAAAAACTGTTGTATATATACTGTATTTTATGCTTCGGGCGTTGACTGCTAAGGCCCTAACGATTCAATCTGTTGGATCAATGCCCTAGAGTGAAGCCTAGATTGCTCGGAATGTAGAAATGACCATAACATTCACACTGGTTGAAATTATTCGTTTAATACGATAGAAAAGCTGTTGCATCTTCATTGCATTTTATGCTTCGGCCATTGACTTCTAAGGCCCTAACTATTCAATCTGTTGGAGGAACGCCCTAGGGTGTAGCCTAGGTTGCCCGGAAAGTAGAAATGACCACAACTTTCATACTGGTTTCAATTACTCGTTCTATATGATAGAAAAGCTGTTGTATTTATATTGTATTTTATGCTTCTGGCGTTCACTTCTTAGGCCCTAACTATTCGATCTGGTGGAACAACGCCCTGGGGTGAAGCCTAGGTTGCCGGAACGTAGAAATGACCATAACTTTCACACTGGTTGCTATTATTCGTTTTATACGATGGAAAAACTGTTCTATTTATTTTGTATTTTATGCTTCGGGCGTTGACTTCCAGGGAACTAACTGTTTGATCTGGTGGAGCAACGCCCTAGAGCGAAGCCTAGGTTGCCCGGAACGTAGAAATGACCATAACTTTCACACTGAATGCTATTATTCGTTCTATACGATGAAAAAACTGTTATATTTATATTGTATCTTATGCTTCTGGCGTTGACTTCTTAGGCCCTAACAATTCGATCTGGTGGAACAACGCCCTAGAGTGAAGCCTGGGTTGCCTGGAACGTACAAATGACCATCACTTCCACACGGGTTGCAATTATTCCTGTTATAGGACGGAAAGACTGTTGTATTTTTATTGTATTTTATGCTTCAGGCGTTGACTTCTGAGGCCGTTGCTATTCGGTGTAGTGGAAGAGCGCCATAGAGTGAAGCCTAGGTTGCCCGGAACGTAGAAATGACCATAACTATCATACTGGTTGCAATTATTCGTTTTATACGTTGGAAAAACTGTTGTATTTATATTGTATGTTATGCTTCTGGCGTTGACTTCTAAGGCCCTAACTATTCTATCTGGTGGACCAACGCCCTAGAGTGAAGCCTAGGTTGCTCGGAATGTAGAAATGACCATAACATTCACACTGGTTGAAATTATTCGTTTTATACGATGGAAAAACTGTTGTATTTATATTGTATTTTATGCTTCTGGCGTTGATTTCTTAGTCCCTAACTATTCAGTCTGGTGGAACAACGCCCTAGCTTGAGGCCTAGGTTGCCCGGAACATAGAAATGACCATCACTTCCATACTGGTAGCAATTATTCGTTTTATACGTTGGAAAAACTGTTGTATTTATATTGGATGTTATGCTTCTGGCGTTGACTTCTAAGGCACTAACTATTCGATCTGGTGGAGCAACGCCCTAGAGTGAAGCCAAGGTTGCCCGGAACGTAGAAATGACCATAACATTCACACTGGTTGAAATTATTCGTTTAATACGATAGAAAAGCTGTTGCATCTTCATTGTATTTTATGATTCTGGCGTTGACTTCTAAGGCCCTAACTATTCGATCTGGTGGAGCAACGCCCTAGAGTGAAGCCTAGGTTTCCCGGAACGTAGAAATGACCATCACTTTCAAGCTGATTGCAATTAATCCTTTTATACGATGGAAAAACTGTTGTATTTTTATTGCATTTTGTGCTTCGGCCATTGACTTCTAAGGCCCTAACTATTCAATCTGTTGGAGGAACGCCCTAGGGTGTAGCCTAGGTTGCCCGGAAAGTAGAAATGACCACAACTTTCGTACTGGTTTCAATTACTCGTCCTATATGAAAGAAAAACTGTTGTATTTATATTGTATTTTATGCTTCTGGCGTTCACTTCTTAGGCCCTAACTATTCGATCTGGTGGAACAACGCCCTGGGGTGAAGCCTAGGTTGCCGGAACGTAGAGATGACCATAACTTTCACACTGGTTGCTATTATTCGTTTTATACGATGGAAAAACTGTTCTATTTATTTTGTATTTTATGCTTCGGGCGTTGACTTCCAGGGAACTAACTGTTTGATCTGGTGGAGCAACGCCCTAGAGTGAAGCCTAGGTTGCCCGGAACGTAGAAATGACCATAACTTTCACACTGAATGCTATTATTCGTTCTATACGATGGAAAAACTGTTATATTTATATTGTATCTTATGCTTCTGGCGTTGACTTCTTAGGCCCTAACAATTCGATCTGGTGGAACAACGCCCTAGAGTGAAGCCTAGGTTGCCTGGAACGTACAAATGACCATCACTTCCACACGGGTTGCAATTATTCCTGTTATAGGATGGAAAGACTATTGTATTCTTATTGTATTTTATGCTTCAGGCGTTGACTTCTGAGGCCGTAGCTATTCGATGTGGTGGAAGAACGCCATAGAGTGAAGTCTAGGTTGCACGGAACGTAGAAATGACCATAACTTTCATACTGGTTGCAATTACTCGTTTTATATGATTTAAGAACTGTTGTATTTTTATTGCATTTTATGCTTCGGCCATTGACTTCTAAGGCCCTAACTATTCAATCTGTTGGAGGAACGCCCTAGGGTGTAGCCTAGTTTGCCCGGAAAGTAGAAATGACCACAACTTTCATACTGGTTGCAATTACTCGTTTTATATGATAGAAAAACTGTTGTATTTATACTGTATTTTATGCTTCTGGCGTTCACTTCTTAGGCCCTAACTATTCGATCTGGTGGAACAACGCCCTGGGGTGAAGCCTAGGTTGCCGGAACGTAGAAATGACCATCACTTTCAAGCTGGTTGCAATTAATCCTTTTATACGATGGAAAAACTGTTGTATTTTTATTGCATTTTATGCTTCGGCCATTGACTTCTAAGGCCCTAACTATTCAATCTGTTGGAGGAACGCCCTAGGGTGTAGCCTAGTTTGCCCGGAAAGTAGAAATGACCACAACTTTCATACTGGTTGCAATTACTCGTTTTATATGATAGAAAAACTGTTCTATTTATATTGTATCTTATGCTTCTGGCGTTGACTTCTTAGGCCCTAACAATTCGATCTGGTGGAACAACGACCTAGGGTGAAGTCTAGGTTGCCCGGAACATAGAAATGACCATAACTTTCACACCGGTAGCAATTATTCGTTTTATACGATGGTAAAACTGTTCTATTTATTTTGTATTTTATGCTTCGGGTGTTGACTTCTAAGGCCCTAACTATTCAATCTGTTGAAGCAACGCCCTAGGGTGAAGCCTAGGTTGCCCGGAACGTAGAAATGACCATCACTTTCAAACTGGTTGCAATTAATCCTTTTGTACGATGGAAAAGCTGTTGTATTTTTATTGCATTTTATGCTTCCGGCGTTGACTTCTAAGGCACTAACTATTCGATCTGGTGGAGCAACGCCCCAGAGTGAAGCCAAGGTTGCCCGGAACGTAGAAATGACCATCACTTTCAAACTGGTTGCAATTATTCCGGTTATATGATGGAAAAACTGTTATATTTATATTGTATCTTATGCTTCTGGCGTTGACTTCTAAGGCCCTAACTATTCAATCTGTTGGAGCAACGCCCTAGCGTGAAGCCTAGGTTGCCCGGAACGTAGAAATGACCATAACTTTCACACTGGTTGCTATTATTCGTTTTATACAATGGAAAAACTGTTCTATTTATTTTGCATTTTATGCTTCGGGCGTTGACTTCAAGGCCCTAACTGTTTGATCTGGTGGAGCAACGCCCTAGAGTGAAGCCTAGGCTGCCCGGAACGTAGAAGTGACCATAACTTTCACACTGGTTGCTATTATTCGTTCTATACGATGGAAAAACTGTTATATTTATATTGTATGTTATGCTTCTGGCGTTGACTTCTTAGGCCCTAACAATTCGATCTGGTGGAACAACGCCCTAGAGTGAAGCCTAGGTTGCCTGGAACGTACAAATGACCATCACTTTCACAAGGGTTGCAATTATTCCTGTTATAGGACGGAAAGACTGTTGTACTTTTATTGTATCTTATGCTTCTGGCGTTGACTTCTTAGGCCCTAACAATTCGATCTGGTGGAACAACGCCATAGAGTGTAGCCTATTTTGCCCGGAACGTAGAAATGACCATTACTTTCAAACTGGTTGCAATTATTCCTGTTATAGGATGGAAGAACTGTTGTATTTATATTGTATTTTATGCTGCTGGCGTTCACTTCTTGGGCCCTAACAATTCGATCTGGTGGAACAAGGCCATAGAGTGTAGCCTATTTTGCCCGGAACGTAGAAATGACCATTACTATCATACTGGTTGCAATTATTCGTTTTATATGACGGAAGAAGTGTTGTATTTATATTGTATTTTATGCTGCTGGCGTTCACTTCTTTGGCCCTAACTATTCGATCTGGTGGAACAACGACCTGGGGTGAAGCCTAGGTTGCCCGGAACGGAGAAAAAACCATAACTTTCACACTGGTTGCTATTATTCGTTTTATACGGTGGAAAAACTGTTATATTTACATTGTATTTTATGCTTCTGGCGTTGCCTTCTTAGGCCCTAGCTGTTCGATCTGGTGGAACATCGCCCTAGAGTGAAGCCTAGGTTACCCGGAACGTAGAAATGACCAGTACTTTCACACTGTTTGCAGTTATTCCTGCTATACGATGGAAAAACTGTTGCATCTTTATTGAATTTTATGCTTCTGGCGTTGACTTCTAAGGCCCTAACTATTCTATCTGGTGGACCAACGCCCTAGAGTGAAGCCTAGGTTGCTCGGAATGTAGAAATGACCATAACATTCACACTGGTTGAAATTATTCGTTTTATACGATGGAAAAACTGTTGTATTTATATTGTATTTTATGCTTCTGGCGTTGATTTCTTAGTCCCTAACTATTCAGTCTGGTGGAACAACGCCCTAGCTTGAGGCCTAGGTTGCCCGGAACATAGAAATGACCATCACTTCCATACTGGTAGCAATTATTCGTTTTATACGTTGGAAAAACTGTTGTATTTATATTGGATGTTATGCTTCTGGCGTAGACTTCTAAGGCACTAACTATTCGATCTGGTGGAGCAACGCCCTAGAGTGAAGCCAAGGTTGCCCGGAACGTAGAAATGACCATAACATTCACACTGGTTGAAATTATTCGTTTAATACGATAGAAAAGCTGTTGCATCTTCATTGTATTTTATGATTCTGGCGTTGACTTCTAAGGCCCTAACTATTCGATCTGGTGGAGCAACGCCCTAGAGTGAAGCCTAGGTTTCCCGGAACGTAGAAATGACCATCACTTTCAAGCTGGTTGCAATTAATCCTTTTATACGATGGAAAAACTGTTGTATTTTTATTGCATTTTGTGCTTCGGCCATTGACTTCTAAGGCCCTAACTATTCAATCTGTTGGAGGAACGCCCTAGGGTGTAGCCTAGGTTGCCCGGAAAGTAGAAATGACCACAACTTTCGTTCTGGTTTCAATTACTCGTCCTATATGAAAGAAAAACTGTTGTATTTATATTGTATCTTATGCTTCTGGCGTTCACTTCTTAGGCCCTAACTATTCGATCTGGTGGAACAACGCCCTGGGGTGAAGCCTAGGTTGCCGGAACGTAGAGATGACCATAACTTTCACACTGGTTGCTATTATTCGTTTTATACGATGGAAAAACTGTTCTATTTATTTTGTATTTTATGCTTCGGGCGTTGACTTCCAGGGAACTAACTGTTTGATCTGGTGGAGCAACGCCCTAGAGTGAAGCCTAGGTTGCCCGGAACGTAGAAATGACCATAACTTTCACACTGAATGCTATTATTCGTTCTATACGATGGAAAAACTGTTATATTTATATTGTATCTTATGCTTCTGGCGTTGACTTCTTAGGCCCTAACAATTCGATCTGGTGGAACAACGCCCTAGAGTGAAGCCTAGGTTGCCTGGAACGTACAAATGACCATCACTTCCACACGGGTTGCAATTATTCCTGTTATAGGATGGAAAGACTATTGTATTCTTATTGTATTTTATGCTTCAGGCGTTGACTTCTGAGGCCGTAGCTATTCGATGTGGTGGAAGAACGCCATAGAGTGAAGCCTAGGTTGCCCGGAACGTAGAAATGACCATAACTTTCATACTGGTTGCAATTACTCGTTTTATATGATTTAAGAACTGTTGTATTTTTATTGCATTTTATGCTTCGGCCATTGACTTCTAAGGCCCTAACTATTCAATCTGTTGGAGGAACGCCCTAGGGTGTAGCCTAGTTTGCCCGGAAAGTAGAAATGACCACAACTTTCATACTGGTTGCAATTACTCGTTTTATATGATAGAAAAACTGTTGTATTTATACTGTATTTTATGCTTCTGGCGTTCACTTCTTAGGCCCTAACTATTCGATCTGGTGGAACAACGCCCTGGGGTGAAGCCTAGGTTGCCGGAACGTAGAAATGACCATAACTTTCACACTGGTTGCAATTAATCCTTTTATACGATGGAAAAACTGTTGCATTTTTTTGCATTTTATGCGTCGGGCGTTGACTTCTAAGGCCCTAACTATTCAATCTGTTGGAGCGACGCCCTAGGGTGAAGGCTAGGTTGCTCGGAACGTAGAAATGACGTTAACTTTCATACTGGTTGCAATTACTCGTTTTATACGATTGAAAAACTGTTGTATTTATATTGTATTTTATGCTTCTGGCGTTGACTTCTTATGCCCTAACTATTCCATCTGGTGGAACAACGCCCTATGGTGAAGCCTAGGGTGCCCGGAACGTAGAAATGACCATAACTTTCACAACGGTAGCAATTAATCGTTTCATACGATGGAAAAACTGTTCTATTTATATTGTATCTTATGCTTCTGGCGTTGACTTCTAAGGCCCTGACTATTCAATCTGTTGGAGCAACGCCCTAGCGTGAAGCCTAGGTTGCCCGGAACGTAGAAATGACCATAACTTTCACACTGGTTGCTATTATTCGTTTTATACAATGGAAAAACTGTTCTATTTATTTTGCATTTTATGCTTCGGGCGTTGACTTCAAGGCCCTAACTGTTTGATCTGGTGGAGGAACGCCCTAGAGTGAAGCCTAGGTTGCCCGGAACGTAGAAGTGACCATAACTTTCACACTGGTTGCTATTATTCGTTCTATACGATGGAAAAACTGTTATATTTATATTGTATCTTATGCTTCTGGCGTTGACTTCTTAGGCCCTAACAATTCGATCTGGTGGAACAACGCCCTAGAGTGAAGCCTAGGTTGCCTGGAACGTACAAATGACCATCACTTTCACAAGGGTTGCAATTATTCCTGTTATAGGACGGAAAGACTGTTGTACTTTTATTGTATCTTATGCTTCTGGCGTTGACTTCTTAGGCCCTAACAATTCGATCTGGTGGAACAACGCCATAGAGTGTAGCCTATTTTGCCCGGAACGTAGAAATGACCATTACTATCATACTGGTTGCAATTATTCGTTTTATATGATGGAAGAACTGTTGTATTTATATTGTATTTTATGCTGCTGGCGTTCACTTCTTTGGCCCTAACTATTCGATCTGGTGGAACAACGACCTGGGGTGAAGCCTAGGTTGCCCGGAACGGAGAAATGACCATAACTTTCACACTGGTTGCTATTATTCGTTTTATACGGTGGAAAAACTGTTATATTTACATTGTATTTTATGCTTCTGGCGTTGCCTTCTTAGGCCCTAGCTGTTCGATCTGGTGGAACATCGCCCTAGAGTGAAGCCTAGGTTACCCGGAACGTAGAAATGACCAGTACTTTCACACTGTTTGCAGTTATTCCTGCTATACGATGGAAAAACTGTTGCATCTTTATTGAATTTTATGCTTCTGGCGTTGACTTCTAAGGCCCTAACTATTCTATCTGGTGGACCAACGCCCTAGAGTGAAGCCTAGGTTGCTCGGAATGTAGAAATGACCATAACATTCACACTGGTTGAAATTATTCGTTTTATACGATGGAAAAACTGTTGTATTTATATTGTATTTTATGCTTCTGGCGTTGATTTCTTAGTCGCTAACTATTCAGTCTGGTGGAACAACGCCCTAGCGTGAGGCTTAGGTTGCCCGGAACATAGAAATGACCATCACTTCCATACTGGTAGCAATTATTCGTTTTATACGATGGAAAAACTGTTGTGTTTATATTGTATTTTATGCTTCTCGCGTTGACTTCTAAGGCACTAACTATTCGATCTGGTGGAGCAACGCCCTAGAGTAAAGCCTAGGTTGCCCGGAACGTAGAAATGACCATCACTTTCAAACTGGTTGCAATTAATCCTTTTGTACGATGGAAAAGCTGTTGTATTTTTATTGTATTTTATGCTTCCGGCGTTGACTTCTTGGGCCGTAACTTTTCGATCTGGTGGAGCAACGCCCTAGAGTGAAGCCTAGGTTGCCCAGAACGTAGAAATGACCATCACTTTCAAACTGGTTGCAATTATTCCTGTTATATGATGGAAAAACTGTTGTATATATATTGTATTTTATGCTTCGGGCGTTGACTGCTAAGGCCCTAACGATTCAATCTGTTGGATCAACGTCCTAGAGTGAAGCCTAGGTTGCTCGGAACGTAGAAATGACGTTAACTTTCATACTGGTTGCAATTACTCGTTTTATACGATTGAAAAACTGTTGTATTTATATTGTATTTTATGCTTCTGGCGTTGACTTCTTATGCCCTAACTATTCCATCTGGTGGAACAACGCCCTATGGTGAAGCCTAGGGTGCCCGGAACGTAGAAATGACCATAACTTTCACAACGGTAGCAATTAATCGTTTCATACGATGGAAAAACTGTTCTATTTATATTGTATCTTATGCTTCTGGCGATGACTTCTTAGGCCCTAACAATTCGATCTGGTGGAACAACGACCTAGGGTGAAGTCTAGGTTGCCCGGAACATAGAAATGACCATAACTTTCACACCGGTAGCAATTATTCGTTTTATACGATGGTAAAACTGTTCTATTTATTTTGTATTTTATGCTTCGCGTGTTGACTTCTAAGGCCCTAACTATTCAATCTGTTGAAGCAACGCCCTAGGGTGAAGCCTAGGTTGCCCGGAGAGTAGAAATGACCATAACTTTCATACTGGTTGCAATTATTCGTTTTATACGATGGAAAAACAGTTGTATTTATATTGTATTTTATGCTTCGGGCGTAGACTTCTAAGGCCCTAGTTATTCGATCTGGTGGAGCAACGCCGTAGAGTGAGGCCTAGGTTGCCCGGAACGTAGAAATGACCATCACTTTCAAACTGGTTGCAATTAATCCTTTTGTACGATGGAAAAGCTGTTGTATTTTTATTGCATTTTATGCTTCCGGCGTTGACTTCTTAGGCCCTAACAATTCGATCTGGTGGAACAACGCCCTAGCGTGGAGCCTAGGTTGCCTGGAACGTACAAATGACCATCACTTTCACAAGGGTTGCAATTATTCCTGTTTTAGGACGGAAAGACTGTTGTATTTTTATTGTATTTTATGCTTCAGGCGTTGACTTCTGAGGCCGTTGCTATTCGATGTAGTGGAAGAACGCCATAGAGTGAAGCCTAGGTTGCCCGGAACGTAGAAATGACCATAACTATCATACTGGTTGCAATTATTCGTCTTATACGTTGGAAAAACTGTTGTATTTATATTGTATGTTATGCTTCTGGCGTTGACTTGTAAGGCACTAACTATTCGATCTGGTGGAGCAACGCCCTAGAGTGAAGCCAAGGTTGCCCGGAACGTAGAAATGACCATCAATTTCAAACTGGTTGCAATTATTCCGGTTATATGATGGAAAAACTGTTATATTTATATTGTATCTTATGCTTCTGGCGTTGACTTCTAAGGCCCTAACTATTCAATCTGTTGGAGCAACGCCCTAGCGTGAAGCCTAGGTTGCCCGGAACGTAGAAATGACCATAACTTTCACACTGGTTGCTATTATTCGTTTTATACAATGGAAAAACTGTTCTATTTATTTTGCATTTTATGCTTCGGGCGTTGACTTCAAGGCGCTAACTGTTTGATCTGGTGGAGGAACGCCCTAGAGTGAAGCCTAGGTTGCCCGGAACGTAGAAGTGACCATAACTTTCACACAGGTTGCTATTATTCGTTCTATACGATGGAAAAACTGTTATATTTATATTGTATCTTATGCTTCTGGCGTTGACTTCTTAGGCCCTAACAATTCGATCTGGTGGAACAACGCCCTAGAGTGAAGCCTAGGTTGCCTGGAACGTACAAATGACCATCACTTTCACAAGGGTTGCAATTATTCCTGTTATAGGACGGAAAGACTGTTGTACTTTTATTGTATCTTATGCTTCTGGCGTTGACTTCTTAGGCCGTAACAATTCGATCTGGTGGAACAACGCCATAGAGTGTAGCCTATTTTGCCCGGAACGTAGAAATGACCATTAATATCATACTGGTTGCAATTATTCGTTTTATATGATGGAAGAACTGTTGTACTTATATTGTATTTTATGCTGCTGGCGTTCACTTCTTTGGCCCTAACTATTCGATCTGGTGGAACAACGACCTGGGGTGAAGCCTAGGTTGCCCGGAACGGAGAAATGACCATAACTTTCACACTGGTTGCTATTATTCGTTTTATACGGTGGAAAAACTGTTATATTTACATTGTATTTTATGCTTCTGGCGTTGCCTTCCTAGGCCCTAGCTGTTCGATCTGGTGGAACATCGCCCTAGAGTGAAGCCTAGGTTACCCGGAACGTAGAAATGACCAGTACTTTGACACTGTTTGCAGTTATTCCTGCTATACGATGGAAAAACTGTTGCATCTTTATTCAATTTTATGCTTCTGGCGTTGACTTCTAAGGCCCTAACTATTCTATCTGGTGGACCAACGCCCTAGAGTGAAGCCTAGGTTGCTCGGAATGTAGAAATGACCATAACAATCACACTGGTTGAAATTATTCGTTTTATACGATGGAAAAACTGTTGTATTTATATTGTATTTTATGCTTCTGGCGTTGATTTCTTAGTCCCTAACTATTCAGTCTGGTGGAACAACGCCCTAGCGTGAGGCCTAGGTTGCCCGGAACATAGAAATGACCATCACTTCCATACTGGTAGCAATTATTCGTTTTATACGATGGAAAAACTGTTGTGTTTATTTTGTATTTTATGCTTCGGGCGTTGACTTCCAGGGAACTAACTGTTTGATCTGGTGGAGCAACGCCCTAGAGTGAAGCCTAGGTTGCCCGGAACGTAGAAATGACCATAACTTTCACACTGAATGCTATTATTCGTTCTATACGGTGAAAAAACTGTTATATTTATATTGTATCTTATGCTTCTGGCGTTGACTTCTTAGGCCCTAACAATTCGATCTGGTGGAACAACGCCCTAGAGTGAAGCCTAGGTTGCCTGGAACGTACAAATGACCATCACTTCCACACGGGTTGCAATTTTTCCTGTTATAGGATGGAAAGACTGTTGTATTTTTATTGTATTTTATGCTTCAGGCGTTGACTTCTGAGGCCGTAGCCATTCGATGTGGTGGATCAACGCTCTAGAGTGCAGCCTAGGTTGCTCGGAATGTAGAAATGACCATAACATTCACACTGGTTGAAATTATTCGGTTTATACGATGGAAAAACTGTTATATTTATATTGTATTTTATGCTTCTGGCGTTGATTTCTTAGGCCCTAACTATTCAATCTGGTGGAACGACGCCCTAGAGTGAGGCCTAGGTTGCCCGAAACGTAGAAATGACCATCACTTCCTTACTGGTAGCAATTATTCGTTTTATACGATGGAAAAACTGTTGTGTTTATATTGTATTGTATGCTTTTGGCGTTGACTTCTAAGGCACTAACTATTCGATCTGGTGGAGCAACGCCCTAGAGTAAAGCCTAGGTTGCCCGGAACGTAGAAGTGACCATCACTTTCAAACTGGTTCCAATTAATCCTTTTATACGATGGAAAAACTGATGTATTTTTATTGCATTTTATGCTTCCGGCGTTGACTTCTAAGGCGCTAACTATTCAATCTGTTCGAGCAACGCCCTAGGGTGAAGCCTAGGTTGGCCGGAACGTAGAAATGACGTTAACTTTCGTACTGGTTGCAATTACTCGTTTTATACGATTGAAAAACTGTTGTATTTATATCGTATTTTATGCTTCTGGCGTTGACTTCTTATGCCCTAACTATTCCATCTGGTGGAACAACGCCCTATGGTAAAGCCTAGGTTGCCCGGAACGTAGAAATGTCCATAACTCTCACACCGGTAGCAATTATTTGTTTTATACGATGGAAAAACTGTTCTATTTATTTTGTATTTTATGCTTCGGGCGTTGACTTCTTAGGCCGTAACTTTTCGATCTGGTAGAGCAACGCCCTGGAGTAAAGCCTAGGTGGCGCGGAACGTAGAATTGGACATCACTTTCAAACTGGTTGCAATTATTCCTGTTATATGATGGAAACACTGTTGTATTTTTATTGCATTTTATGCTTCGGGCATTGACTTCTAAGGCCCTAACTATTCGATCTGGAGGAGCACCGCCCTAGAGTGAAGCCTAGGTTGCGCGGAAAGTAGAAATGACAATAACTTTCACACTCGTGCAATTATTCGTTTTATACGATGGAAAAGCTGTTGCATCTTTATTGTATTTTATGCTTCTGTCGTTGACGTCTAAGGCCGTAGCTGTTAGATGTGGTGGAGCAACGCACTAGAGTGACGCCTAAGTTGCCCGGAACGTGGAATGACCATTACTTTCGCAATGTTTGCAATTATTCATTTTATACGATGGAAAAACTGTTGTACTTATATTGTATTTTATGCTTCTGGCGTTGACTTCTAAGGCCCTAACTATTCGATCTGGTGGAGCAACGCCCTAGAGTGAAGCCTAGGTTGCCCGGAACGTAGAAATGACCATCACTTTCAAACTGGTTGCAATTAATCCTTTTATACGATGGAAAAACTGTTGTATTTTTATTGCATTTTATGCTTCGGGCATTAACTTCTAAGCCCCTAACTATTCAATCTGTAAGAGCAACGCCCTAGGGTGTAGCCTAGGTTGCCCGTAAAGTAGAAATGATCCTAGCTTTCATACTGGTTGCAATTATTCGTTTTGTATGATGGAAAAACTGTTGTATTTATATTGTATTTTATGCTTCTGGCGTTCATTTCTTAGGCCCTAAATATTCGATCTGGTGGAGTAACGCCCTATGGTGAAGCCTAGGTTGCCCGGAACGTAGAAATGACCATAATTTTCACACCAGTAGCAATTATTCGTTTTACACGATGGAAAAACTGTTCCATTTATTTTGTATTTTATGCATCGGGCGTTGACTTCTAAGGCCCTAACAATTCAATCTGTTGGAGCAACGCCCTAGGGTGAAGCCTAGGTTGCCCGGAAAGTAGAAGTGACGTTAACTTTCACACTGGTTGCTATTATTCGTTCTATACGATGGAAAAACTGTAATATGTATATTGTATTTTATGCTTCGGGCGTTGACTTCTAAGGCCCTAGCTGTTTGATCTGGTGGAGCAACGCCCTAGAGTGAAGCCCAGGTTGCCCGAACGTAGAAATGACCATAACTTTCACACTGGTTGCTATTATTCGTTTTATACAATGGAAAAACTGTTCTATTTATTTTGTATTTTATGCTTCGGTCGTTGACTTCTAAGGCCCTAACTGTTTGGTCTGGTGGAGCAACGCCCTATAGTGAAGCCTAGGTTGCCCGGAACGTAGAAGTGACCATAACTTTCACACTGGTTGCTATTATTCGTTCTATACGATGGAAAAACTGTTATATTTATATTGTATCTTATGCTTCTGGCGTTGACTTCTTAGGCCCTAACAATTCGATCTGGTGGAACAACGCCCCAGAGTGAAGCCTAGGTTGCCTGGAACGTACAAATGACCATCACTTTCACACGGGTTGCAATTATTCCTGTTATAGGGCGGAAAGACTGTTGTATTTTTATTGTATTTTATTGTGCTGGCGTTGACTTCTTAGGCCCTAACAATTCGATCTGGTGGAACAACGCCCTAGAGTGAAGCCTAGGTTGCCTGGAACGTACAAATGACCATCACTTTCACACGGGTTGCAATTATTCCTGTTATAGGACGGAAAGACTGTTGTATTTTTATTGCATTTTATGCTTCGGCCATTGACTTCTAAGGCCCTAACTATTCCATCTGGTGGAACAACGCCCTATGGTGAAGCCTAGGTTGCCCGGAACGTAGAAATGACCATAACTTTCACAACGGTAGCAATTAATCGTTTCATACGATGGAAAAACTGTTCTATTTATATTGTATCTTATGCTTCTGGCGTTGACTTCTTAGGCCCTAACAATTCGATCTGGTGGAACAACGACCTAGGGTGAAGTCTAGGTTGCCCGGAACATAGAAATGACCATAACTTTCACACCGGTAGCAATTATTCGTTTTATACGATGGTAAAACTGTTCTATTTATTTTGTATTTTATGCTTCGGGTGTTGACTTCTAAGGCCCTAACTATTCAATCTGTTGAAGCAACGCCCTAGGGTGAAGCCTAGGTTGCCCGGAAAGTAGAAATGACCATAACTTTCATACTGGTTGCAATTATTCGTTTTATACGATGGAAAAACAGTTGTATTTATATTGTATTTTATGCTTCGGGCGTAGACTTCTAAGGCCCAAGTTATTCGACCTGGTGGAGCAACGCCCTAGAGTGAAGCCTAGGTTGCCCGGAACGTAGAAATGACCATCACTTTCAAACTGGTTGCAATTAATCCTTTTGTACGATGGAAAAGCTGTTGTATTTTTATTGCATTTTATGCTTCCGGCGTTGACTTCTAAGGCACTAACTATTCGATCTGGTGGAGCAACGCCCTAGAGTGAAGCCAAGGTTGGCCGGAACGTAGAAATGACCATAACTTTCACACTGGTTGCTATTATTCGTTTTATACAATGGAAAAACTGTTCTATTTATTTTGCATTTTATGCTTCGGGCGTTGACTTCAAGGCCCTAACTGTTTGATCTGGTGGAGCAACGCCCTAGAGTGAAGCCTAGGCTGCCCGGAACGTAGAAGTGACCATAACTTTCACACTGGTTGCTATTATTCGTTCTATACGATGGAAAAACTGTTATATTTATATTGTATGTTATGCTTCTGGCGTTGACTTCTTAGGCCCTAACAATTCGATCTGGTGGAACAACGCCCTAGAGTGAAGCCTAGGTTGCCTGGAACGTACAAATGACCATCACTTTCACAAGGGTTGCAATTATTCCTGTTATAGGACGGAAAGACTGTTGTACTTTTATTGTATCTTATGCTTCTGGCGTTGACTTCTTAGGCCCTAACAATTCGATCTGGTGGAACAACGCCATAGAGTGTAGCCTATTTTGCCCGGAACGTAGAAATGACCATTACTTTCAAACTGGTTGCAATTATTCCTGTTATAGGATGGAAGAACTGTTGGATTTATATTGTATTTTATGCTGCTGGCGTTCACTTCTTGGGCCCTAACAATTCGATCTGGTGGAACAAGGCCATAGAGTGTAGCCTATTTTGCCCGGAACGTAGAAATGACCATTACTATCATACTGGTTGCAATTATTCGTTTTATATGACGGAAGAACTGTTGTATTTATATTGTATTTTATGCTGCTGGCGTTCACTTCTTTGGCCCTAACTATTCGATCTGGTGGAACAACGACCTGGAGTAAAGCCTAGGTTGCCCGGAACGGAGAAAAAACCATAACTTTCACACTGGTTGCTATTATTCGTTTTATACGGTGGAAAAACTGTTATATTTACATTGTATTTTATGCTTCTGGCGTTGCCTTCTTAGGCCCTAGCTGTTCGATCTGGTGGAACATCGCCCTAGAGTGAAGCCTAGGTTACCCGGAACGTAGAAATGACCAGTACTTTCACACTGTTTGCAGTTATTCCTGCTATACGATGGAAAAACTGTTGCATCTTTATTGAATTTTATGCTTCTGGCGTTGACTTCTAAGGCCCTAACTATTCTATCTGGTGGACCAACGCCCTAGAGTGAAGCCTAGGTTGCTCGGAATGTAGAAATGACCATAACATTCACACTGGTTGAAATTATTCGTTTTATACGATGGAAAAACTGTTGTATTTATATTGTATTTTATGCTTCTGGCGTTGATTTCTTAGTCCCTAACTATTCAGTCTGGTGGAACAACGCCCTAGCGTGAGGCCTAGGTTGCCCGGAACATAGAAATGACCATCACTTCCATACTGGTAGCAATTATTCGTTTTATACGATGGAAAAACTGTTGTGTTTATATTGTATTTTATGCTTCTGGCGTTGACTTCTAAGGCACTAACTATTCGATCTGGTGGAGCAACGCCCTAGAGTAAAGCCTAGGTTGCCCGGAACGTAGAAATGACCATCACTTTCAAACTGGTTGCAATTAATCCTTTTGTACGATGGAAAAGCTGTTGTATTTTTATTGCATTTTATGCTTCCGGCGTTGACTTCTAAGGCCCTAACTATTCAATCTGTTGGAGCAACGCCCTAGCGTGAAACCTAGGTTGCCCGGAACGTAGAAATGACCATAACTTTCACACTGGTTGCTATTATTCGTTTTATACAATGGAAAAACTGTTCTATTTATTTTGCATTTTATGCTTCGGGCGTTGACTTCTAAGGCCCTAACTGTTTGATCTGGTGGAGCAACGCCCTAGAGTGGAGCCTAGGTTGCCCGGAACGTAGAAGTGACCATAACTTTCACACTGGTTGCTATTATTCGTTCTATACGGTGGAAAAACTGTTATATTTATATTGTATCTTATGCTTCTGGCGATGACTTCTTAGGCCCTAACAATTCGATCTGGTGGAACAACGCCCTAGAGTGAAGCCTAGGTTGCCTGGTACGTCCAAATGACCATCACTTTCACACGGGTTGCAATTATTCCTGTTATAGGACGGAAAGACTGTTGTATTTTTATTGTATTTTATGCTGCTGGCGTTCACTTCTTAGGCCCTAACTATTCGATGTGGTGGAACAACGACCTGGGGTGAAGCCTAGGTTGCCGGAACGTTGAAATGACCATAACTTTCACACTGGTTGCTATTATTCGTTTTATACGATGGAAAAACTGTTCTATATATTTTGTATTTTATGCTTCGGGCGTTGACTTCCAGGGAACTAACTGTTTGATCTGGTGGAGCAACGCCCTAGAGTGAAGCTTAGGTTGCCCGGAACGTAGAAGTGACCATAACTTTCACACTGGTTGCTATTATTCGTTCTATACGATGGAAAAACTGTTATATTTATATTGTATCTTATGCTTCTGGCGTTGACTTCTTAGGCCCTAACAAGTCGATCTGGTGGAACAACGCCCTAGAGTGAAGCCTAGGTTGCCTGGAACGTACAAATGACCATCACTTTCACAAGGGTTGCAATTATTCCTGTTATAGGACGGAAAGACTGTTGTATTTTTATTGTATTTTATGCTTCAGGCGTTGACTTCTGAGGCCGTTGCTATTCGGTGTAGTGGAAGAACGCCATAGAGTGAAGCCTAGGTTGCCCGGAACGTAGAAATGACCATCACTTTCAAACTGGTTGCAATTATTCCGGTTATATGATGGAAAAACTGTTATATTTATATTGTATCTTATGCTTCTGGCGTTGACTTCTAAGGCCCTAACTATTCAATCTGTTGGAGCAACGCCCTAGCGTGAAGCCTAGGTTGCCCGGAACGTAGAAATGACCATAACTATCATACTGGTTGCAATTATTCGTTTTATACGTTGGAAAAACTGTTGTATTTATATTGTATGTTATGCTTCTGGCGTTGACTTCTAAGGCACTAACTATTCGATCTGGTGGAGCAACGCCCTAGAGTGAAGCCAAGGTTGCCCGGAACGTAGAAATGACCATAACATTCACACTGGTTGAAATTATTCGTTTAATACGATAGAAAAGCTGTTGCATCTTCATTGTATTTTATGATTCTGGCGTTGACTTCTAAGGCCCTAACTATTCGATCTGGTGGAGCAACGCCCTAGAGTGAAGCCTAGGTTTCCCGGAACGTAGAAATGACCATCACTTTCAAGCTGGTTGCAATTAATCCTTTTATACGATGGAAAAACTGTTGTATTTATATTGTATTTTATGCTTCTGGCGTTCACTTCTTAGGCCCTAACTATTCGATCTGGTGGAACAACGCCCTGGGGTGAAGCCTAGGTTGCCGGAACGTAGAAATGACCATAACTTTCACACTGGTTGCTATTATTCGTTTTATACGATGGAAAAACTGTTCTATTTATTTTGTATTTTATGCTTCGGGCGTTGACTTCTAAGGAACTAACTGTTTGATCTGGTGGAGCAACGCCCTAGAGTGAAGCCTAGGTTGCCCGGAACGTAGAAATGACCATAACTTTCACACTGAATGCTATTATTCGTTCTATACGATGGAAAAACTGTTATATTTATATTGTATCTTATGCTTCTGGCGTTGACTTCTTAGGCCCTAACAATTCGATCTGGTGGAACAACGCCCTAGAGTGAAGCCTAGGTTGCCTGGAACGTACAAATGATCATCACTTCCACACGGGTTGCAATTATTCCTGTTATAGGATGGAAAGACTATTGTATTCTTATTGTATTTTATGCTTCAGGCGTTGACTTCTGAGGCCGTAGCTATTCGATGTGGTGGAAGAACGCCATAGAGTGAAGCCTAGGTTGCCCGGAACGTAGAAATGACCATAACTTTCATACTGGTTGCAATTATTCGTTTTATATGATGGAAGAACTGTTGTATTTATATTGTATTTTATGCTGCTGGCGTTCACTTCTTAGGCCCTAACTATTCGTTCTGGTGGAACAACGACCTGGGGTGAAGCCTAGGTTGCCCGGAACGTAGAAATGACCATAACTTTCACACTGGTTGCTATTATTCGTTTTATACGATGGAAAAACTGTTATATTTATATTGTATTTTATGCTTCTGGCGTTGCCTTCTTAGGACCTAACTGTTCGATCTGGTGGAACAACGCCCTAGAGTGAAGCCTAGGTTGCCTGGAACGTACAAATGATCATCACTTCCACACGGGTTGCAATTATTCCTGTTATAGGATGGAAAGACTATTGTATTCTTATTGTATTTTATGCTTCAGGCGTTGACTTCTGAGGCCGTTGCTATTCGATGTGGTGGAAGAACGCCATAGAGTGAAGCCTAGGTTGCCCGGAACGTAGAAATGACCATAACTTTCATACTGGTTGCAATTATTCGTTTTATATGATGGAAGAACTGTTGTATTTATATTGTATTTTATGCTGCTGGCGTTCACTTCTTAGGCCCTAACTATTCGTTCTGGTGGAACAACGACCTGGGGTGAAGCCTAGGTTGCCCGGAACGTAGAAATGACCATAACTTTCACACTAGTTGCTATTATTCGTTTTATACGATGGAAAAACTGTTATATTTATATTGTATTTTATGCTTCTGGCGTTGCCTTCTTAGGACCTAACTGTTCGATCTGATGGAACAACGCCCTAGAGTGAAGCCTAGGTTACCCGGAACGTAGGAATGACCAGTACTTTCACACTGTTTGCAATTATTCCTGTTATACGATTGGAAAACTGTTGCATCTTTATTGAATTTTATGCTTCTGGCGTTGACTTCTAAGGCCCTAACTATTCTATCTGGTGGATCAACGCCCTAGAGTGTAGCCTAGGTTGCTCGGAATGTAGAAATGACCATAACATTCACACTGGTTGAAATTATTCGTTTTATACAATAGAAAAACTGTTATATTTATATTGTATTTTATGCTTCTGGCGTTGATTGCTTAGGCCCTAACTATTCAATCTGGTGGAACAACGCCGTAGAGTGAGGCCTAGGTTGCCCGGAACGTAGAAATGACCATCACTTCCATACTGGTAGCAATTATTCGTTTTATACGATGGAAAAACTGTTGTGTTTATATTGTATTTTATGCTTCTGGCGTTGACTTCTAAGGCACTAACTATTCGATCTGGTGGAGCAACGCCCTAGGGTAAAGCCTCGGTTGCCCGGAACGTAGAAGTGACCATCACTTTCAAACTGTTTGCAATTAATCCTTTTATACGATGGAAAAACTGATGTATTTTTATTGCATTTTATACTTCCGGCGTTGACTTCTAAGGCCCTAACTATTCAATCTGTTAGAGCAACGCCCTAGGGTGAAGCCTAGGTTGTCCGGAACGTAGAAATGACGTTAACTTTCGTACTGGTCGCAATTACTCGTTTTATACGATTGAAAAACTGTTGTATTTATATTGTATTTTATGCTTCTGGCGTTGACTTCTTATGCCCTAACTATTCCATCTGGTGGAACAGCGCCCTATGGTAAAGCCTAGGTTGCCCGGAACGTAGAAATGACCATCACTTTCAAGCTGGTTGCAATTAATCCTTTTATACGATGGAAAAACTGTTGTATTTTTATTGCATTTTATGCTTCGGCCATTGACTTCTAAGGCCCTAACTATTCAATCTGTTGGAGCAACGCCCTAGGGTGTAGCCTAGGTTGCCCGGAAAGTAGAAATGACCACAACTTTCATACTGGTTGCAATTACTCGTTTTATATGATAGAAAAACTGTTGTATTTATATTGTATTTTATGCTTCTGGCGTTCACTTCTTAGGCCCTAACTATTCGATCTGGTGGAACAACGCCCTGGGGTGAAGCCTAGGTTGCCGGAACGTAGAAATGACCATAACTTTCACACTGGTTGCTATTATTCGTTTTAGACGATGGAAAAACTGTTCTATTTATTTTGTATTTTATGCTTCTGGCGTTGACTTCTAAGGCACTAACTATTCGATCTGGTGGAGCAACGCCCTAGAGTGAAGCCTAAGTTGCCCGGAACGTAGCAATTACCATCACTTTCAAACTGGTTGCAAATATTCCTGTTATATGATGGAAAAACTGTTGTATTTTTACTGCATTTTATGCTTCGGGCATTAACTTCTAAGGCCCCAACTATTTAATCTGTAAGAGCAACGCCCTATGGTGTAGCCCAGGTTGCCCGTAAAGTAGAAATGACCCTAGCTTTCATACTGGTTGCAATTATTCGTTTTGTATGATGGAAAAACTGTTGTATTTATATTGTATTTTTTGCTTCTGGCGTTCACTTCTTAGGCCCTAACTATTGGATCTGGTGGAGTAACGCCCTACGGTGAAGCCTAGGTTGACCGGAACGTAGAAATGACCATAATTTTCACACCGGTAGCAATTATTCGTTTTACACGAAGGAAAATCTGTTCTTTTTATTTTGTATTTTATGCATCGGGCGTTGACCTCTAAGGCTCTAACTACTCAATCTGTTGGAGCAACGCCCTAGGGTGAAGCCTAGGTTGCCCGGAAAGTAGAAATGACGTTAACTTTCGCACTGGTTGCTATTGTTCGTTCTATACGATGGAAAAACTGTTATATTTATATTGTGTTTTATGCTTCGGGCATTGACTTCTAAGGCCCTAGCTGTTTGATCTGTTGGAGCAACGCCCTAGAGTGAAGCCTAGGTTGCCCGGAACGTAGAAATGACCATAACTCTCACACTGGTTGCTATTATTCGTTTTATACAATGCAAAAACTGTTCTATTTATTTTGTATTTTATGCTTCGGGCGTTGACTTCCAAGGCCCTAACTGTTTTATCTGGTGGAGCAACGCCCTAGAGTGAAGCCTAGGTTGCCAGGAACGTAGAAGTGACCATAACTTTCACACTGGTTGCTATTATTCGTTCTATACGATGGAAAAACTGTTATATTTATATTGTATTTTATGCTTCGGGCGTTGACTTCCAGGGAACTAACTGTTTGATCTGGTGGAGCAACGCCCTAGAGTGAAGCCTAGGTTGCCCGGAACGTAGAAATGACCATAACTTTCACACTGAATGCTATTATTCGTTCTATACGATGGAAAAACTGTTATATTTATATTGTATCTTATGCTTCTGGCGTTGACTTCTTAGGCCCTAACAATTCGATCTGGTGGAACAACGCCCTAGAGTGAAGCCTAGGTTGCCTGGAACGTACAAATGACCATCACTTCCACACGGGTTGCAATTATTCCTGTTATAGGATGGAAAGACTATTGTATTCTTATTGTATTTTATGCTTCAGGCGTTGACTTCTGAGGCCGTAGCTATTCGATGTGGTGGAAGAACGCCATAGAGTGAAGCCTAGGTTGCCCGGAACGTAGAAATGACCATAACTTTCATACTGGTTGCAATTATTCGTTTTATATGATTTAAGAACTGTTGTATTTTTATTGCATTTTATGCTTCGGCCATTGACTTCTAAGGCCCTAACTATTCAATCTGTTGGAGGAACGCCCTAGGGTGTAGCCTAGTTTGCCCGGAAAGTAGAAATGACCACAACTTTCATACTGGTTGCAATTACTCGTTTTATATGATAGAAAAACTGTTGTATTTATACTGTATTTTATGCTTCTGGCGTTCACTTCTTAGGCCCTAACTATTCGATCTGGTGGAACAACGCCCTGGGGTGAAGCCTAGGTTGCCGGAACGTAGAAATGACCATAACTTTCACACTGGTTGCTATTATTCGTTTTATACGATGGAAAAACTGTTCTATTTATTTTGTATTTTATGCTTCGGGCGTTGACTTCTAAGGAACTAACTGTTTGATCTGGTGGAGCAACGCCCTAGAGTGCAGCCTAGGTTGCCCGGAACGTAGAAATGACCATAACTTTCACACTGAATGCTATTATTCGTTCTATACGATGGAAAAACTGTTATATTTATATTGTATCTTATGCTTCTGGCGTTGACTTCTTAGGCCCTAACAATTCGATCTGGTGGAACAACGCCCTAGAGTGAAGCCTAGGTTGCCTGGAACGTACAAATGATCATCACTTCCACACGGGTTGCAATTATTCCTGTTATAGGATGGAAAGACTATTGTATTCTTATTGTATTTTATGCTTCAGGCGTTGACTTCTGAGGCCGTAGCTATTCGATGTGGTGGAAGAACGCCATAGAGTGAAGCCTAGGTTGCCCGGAACGTAGAAATGACCATAACTTTCATACTGGTTGCAATTATTCGTTTTATATGATGGAAGAACTGTTGTATTTATATTGTATTTTATGCTGCTGGCGTTCACTTCTTAGGCCCTAACTATTCGTTCTGGTGGAACAACGACCTGGGGTGAAGCCTAGGTTGCCCGGAACGTAGAAATGACCATAACTTTCACACTGGTTGCTATTATTCGTTTTATACGATGGAAAAACTGTTATATTTATATTGTATTTTATGCTTCTGGCGTTGCCTTCTTAGGACCTAACTGTTCGATCTGGTGGAACAACGCCCTAGAGTGAAGCCTAGGTTGCCTGGAACGTACAAATGATCATCACTTCCACACGGGTTGCAATTATTCCTGTTATAGGATGGAAAGACTATTGTATTCTTATTGTATTTTATGCTTCAGGCGTTGACTTCTGAGGCCGTAGCTATTCGATGTGGTGGAAGAACGCCGTAGAGTGAAGCCTAGGTTGCCCGGAACGTAGAAATGACCATAACTTTCATACTGGTTGCAATTATTCGTTTTATATGATGGATGAACTGTTGTATTTATATTGTATTTTATGCTGCTGGCGTTCACTTCTTAGGCCCTAACTATTCGTTCTGGTGGAACAACGACCTGGGGTGAAGCCTAGGTTGCCCGGAACGTAGAAATGACCATAACTTTCACACTAGTTGCTATTATTCGTTTTATACGATGGAAAAACTGTTATATTTATATTGTATTTTATGCTTCTGGCGTTGCCTTCTTAGGACCTAACTGTTCGATCTGGTGGAACAACGCCCTAGAGTGAAGCCTAGGTTACCCGGAACGTAGGAATGACCAGTACTTTCACACTGTTTGCAATTATTCCTGTTATACGATTGGAAAACTGTTGCATCTTTATTGAATTTTATGCTTCTGGCGTTGACTTCTAAGGCCCTAACTATTCTATCTGGTGGATCAACGCCCTAGAGTGTAGCCTAGGTTGCTCGGAATGTAGAAATGACCATAACATTCGCACTGGTTGAAATTATTCGTTTTATACAATGGAAAAACTGTTATATTTATATTGTATTTTATGCTTCTGGCGTTGATTGCTTAGCCCCTAACTATTCAATCTGGTGGAACAACGCCGTAGAGTGAGGCCTAGGTTGCCCGGAACGTAGAAATGACCATCACTTCCATACTGGTAGCAATTATTCGTTTTATACGATGGAAAAACTGTTGTGTTTATATTGTATTTTATGCTTCTGGCGTTGACTTCTAAGGCACT